>NC_092518.1:44996378-45596378 GCF_047511675.1 Marmota flaviventris | reverse complement strand
AGGGCCCATGAATCTTAATCCTTAACCAGCTTCTGGACTCAACGTCTAACCAGGCTGGAAACCACTGAGCAGACCTGTACAGATCTTCTGAGATGTGAGTGGACAGGCACAGAGAAGTCCCCCAGCTCAAGGGGCCACCATCACAGATCTGTTTAGCATTGGAGGTCCTGGTTGATTTGAACCTGCTGACCTGGAGAGGCGGGGTGGGGGACAAAGTGGAGAGAGAGACACACAGACTGCATTCAAATTGTGGGCTTGATGTTCCCCAAAGATGGGATCATCAAAGTAAGTCACTGCATGCTCTACTTTTACTACCCCATCTTGAAAACAGAGGAAATGTGTTAGTCCACAGCTGTGTTAGTCAGCTTTGCCTCACCATAGTGAAAACCTATGGCAGCTAACTCTGTGTGTGTGTGTGTGTGTGTGTTATGGCAGCTAACTCTATAAAGAGAAAAAAGTTTATTTAGCTTTATTTAACTCCCAGTTTTGGAAACTCAAATCCAAATGGCATAACTTGGCACACACTGCCCCTTGAGCACAAGCAGGAGCATGCAATTACATCTCAAACAGTAAGCCAAAGACCAGAGAGAGAGGAAGAGAGAGAGAGAGAGAGAGAGAGAGAGAGAGAGAGAGAGAGAGAGAGAGAGATTGGCCTCTCATTAACCCTTTTCAGGGCATATGCCCAGTGAGCTAAGGATTTTACTAACCTCCAGCTCCTGAGGGTTCCACCACCTCTCAATATTACCACCCTTGGAACTAAGCCTTCAATCACAATAGACCCTTGAATAGTATTCCAAGCACATCCAAACCATAGCAAAGGTCCAGGATCATTGGTGAGAATGTGAGAAAATCATTCCTTCCAAATTATTTGGTGCACAGTGATAAAAATTTGACGAGAATTGTAAACAGAATTTATTTAGCACTCATGAAGATCAAAATGCTTTACATAAATGCTATTATTTAATTCTCATAAACACTGTCTATGAATCAGGGCAATTATGATCTCTGTGCTAGAGATAAGAAGACCTACGCTTACAGAGAGTGGATTAAAAGTCCAGGGACACAGGGCAGCAGGAGAGACCTGGGCCCAAGGGCCATCTGAATGTTGCAGCCTACACTCTTAAACCCTAAGCTATAAATGGCAGCTCCCTCCCCCTTCCCCTTAAAGGCTAAAACAGAGGATAGAACCAATCCTGTGGGGATAAAAGAGAACAAAGAGCTCTGAAAGGAAGGAAGCCCAGGGAATGTATGTGAGCAGGTGCCTCAGAGAGTATGGGGGCTCAGTTTGTCCCTCAGCTTCCTGACAGCTGTATAGTACAGAGAGGTAGGGTAGCAGAATTCCCGAATTATCATTTTCTGGATAAAAGGAGGCTCACAGACATGTCTAAGTGCACACTTACCTTGGACTAAAATTCCAGGGAAATTGATCTTGTGACCAGCTCAGGACCTATCCTGGAGCATAAATTCATCTGTGATTTCATGGGACAGCAAAAGGTTTATTCAAAGGTTTATTCTGAGCATCTCACTTTAGAAGCAGAGGAAATAAGAAATTCTAGCCCAAGTCTCCACAGCAGTCTTGCCAAATCCTCATTCTTAACCCTCTCATACCTACACCTCACCATCTCCTCATCTCCTAGTGCACTGAAAATAGAAAGACAACAGACAGCAATTTCTTCAACTCCTTGTGGTAAACCACCTACAAATTCATGAGCATCTCTAATTGTCCTATTATCACTCTTCCCTTTAGACACAGTGTAAGAGGTGCCCTTTTTTCCTGTTGACTAATCCTTCCATCAGTGTTCTGTTCCCTATTCCCTGATACATCATTAGGAACCTTGATATATCAGTTACCTCTCTCACTCCTATATCTTTAGCTACTCCCTTTCTCCCGACTCAGCCTTTAAATATGTTCATTTATCTTGAATTATTTAAAAAACTGCCAAAAATGAACTAAACAGACATCATTCAAAAGAAGAAACACAGATGACCAACAAATATGTGAAAATGTTCAACATCATTAGCAATTAGGGCAATGCAAATCAAAACTATACTGAGATTTCCTGTCACACCTGTCAGGATGGCAGTCATCAAGAATACAAACAATAATAAATGCTGGAGAGGATGTGGAGAAAAAGGAACACTTTCACACTGTTGGTAGAACTGTAAATTTGTATAACCACTGTAGAAATCAGTTTGGAGTTTCCTCAAAAGAGTAGGAATGGACCTGCCTTAAGACCCAGCTATACCACTCCTTGGTATTTATCCTAAAGAATTAAATTCAGCATACTCTTAATGATACATGCATATCCATGTTTATAGCAACACAATTCCCAGTAGCTAACTTATGGAACTACACTAGGTATCCATCAACAGATGAATGAATAAAGAAAATGTGATATATATATATATATATATATATATATATATATATACACACACACACACACACACACATACACACACACACACAATGGAGAATGAAATTATGCCATTTGCAGGAAAATGGATGGAACTTGAGAGCATTATGTTAAGCAAAATCATCCAAACTCAGAAAACCAAGAATTGTATGTTTTCTCTCATATGTGGAAGCTATAGAGGAAAAAAGGGAAAGAAAGGTTAGGGGAAAATTTGATGAAAATTGAAAGGAGACCAGTAGAGGAAAGTGAAATGGGGGAGGGGAAGAAAGGGGAAATATTGGGGAATAATATTGGCTAAATTATATTGTTATATCATGTGCATGTACAAATATGTAACAATAAATCACACCATATGTATAATTATAATGCATCAATAAAATATGGAAAATAATAGAGATAATGCAAAAGAAATTATATATTTAAAAAACACCAGTAAGCTGGCCATGGTGGTCCACACCTGTTATCTCAGCTACTCTGGAGGCTGAGGCAGGAGGATCACAAGTTCAAGGCCAGCCTTGGCAACTAAGTGAGACCATTTCATAATTAAAAAATAAAAACCAGGCTTGGGAAGTAGCTCAGTGATAGAGTGCCCCTGGATTCAATCCCTAGTGAGTTCAGGAGAAATACAAAGGAAGAGATAAAGAGAGGCAGATAGGAAAATGGGTTCCTGGGCAAGTTCCTGGGCAGCAGAGCATAAACAGCAGCTGCAAGTTTTTGCTGGGAAACTTACAAAATATATATTTTTTTAAAAAATCAGGACCTACGTGACCTAGAGTCCATAGGAATTCAAGACATAAGAGAGAGACTTGGAGTCTCTCCAAAGAAGGAAAATGCCTTATCAATACTTTGATTACACTAAAGGTTGCATGAATATTTCATGGACACTGAATGCCTTACCCAGGATTGGGCAGGGGCTGACTTCCTTAAACGTATAGATTCATATAAACTTTTAGACAATAGCTATTCACTGGTAACTCTCTCTGGTCCCCTCCCAGTCGTGAGAGCTTTGTTTTTCTTTGCTTTAATAAATTCTTATACTTTGCTTTCACCCACTGCCATTCATAAATCTCTTTCTTTGAATTCTAGAGACAAAGAACTGACCCAGCTCCACACTATATGTCAGACTAGTACAAGAAAGAAAGAAAGATTGGAAGTTTTAGAGTCCATTTTTATGACAGTAGGGTGAGGAACTCCATGGACCACTTTCCAGCATATAAGCAAACCTGATGAAAAGACTATTTAAAATCTCCAGAAATTGTCCTTCTTCAATTGTATAAGCATTAAATGAAGATGCCTTTATTCAAGAAAATCTACTAAGAGAAGGTAGGAACAGTGAGAGTCTGTATTTTTTAAGCTATAACCCTCTCCCTCCTCCTTCTCCCGGACTCAAGATTTACTAGTCAGAGAGTGGGGGGATGGTTGTGACCATCAAAAATTGCCATATGTAACAAAATATTACCATATCTCACCTGGAGAGACAGGCTAGCAACATTTTTCATCCCTTCCAATTCTGAGTTGAAGAGGAACATGTAGTCAAAAGGCAAGGGGGCTCTCTTCTTCAACTTATAGAGTAGGCATATCTTCCAGGCATAAAAGTCCACTCATGGGGCAGAAGTTTCACACTGGGAGAGGCAAGCGGAGAAGACAAGCATTCTGTCCTGCTGTGTACCCAGAGTAGTGGCTTGGAGATTTTTTTTCCTAAGGGGAAGGTCAATTCATAAGAAAATGAGTTCTAAAGCTCTCCCCAAAGGAATTAACTTTATTTGAAGAAGAACATAAAGAAATCAAAGACTAAGGACATTAGAAAACAATTGCTCTTCTTAATTAAATGCCATGAGGAAAAATCAGGACAGAATGGGAAAAAACACTTGCAAACTGTTGTGGTTTAAATATGAGGTGACCCCAGAATCTCATGTGAGAGACAATGAAAGGGTCAGAGGTGAAATAATTAGATAATGAGAGTTTTAACTCAATAAGTGGATGAATATCCTAATAGGGATTAACTGGGTGGTAACTGAAGGCAGGTAGGGTGTAGCTGGTGGAGATAGGTCACTGGGGGTGTGCTTTGGGATTTATATTTTGTCCCTGGTGAGTGGAGCTCTCTTTTTCTCTTCTTCCTGATTGCCATGTCCTGAGCTCCTTTCCTCTTCCACACCCTTCTGTCATGGTATTCTGCCTCACCTCAGGTCTAGAGCACTGGAGTCACTTTTCTATGGACCAGGACCTCTGAAACCACAAGTGCCAAATAAACTTCCTCCTCTACATTGTTCTTGTCAAGTCTTTTGGTTATGGCAACAGAAAAAGTTGCTTAAAATTCAAACTCTTCATCTGACAAGGAATTAGTATCCAAAATATATAAAGAAACCAAACAACTTAATATCAAAAGTTATGATAATAATAGTAATAATAATAGTGTGACTGGAAAACGAGCAAATGTGATAAATGACATTTCTCAAAAGAAGATATACAAATGGCAAACAAGTTTGTAAAAGTGCTATCAAAACCCAAATTAGACATCACTTCATCCCAGTTAGAAAGGCTATTACTGTTCACATAATTACTATGTGCCAATAAAAAAATGCAAAAGTAACAAATCCTGGTGAAGATGGGAAGAAAAGGGAACTCTCATACACTGTTGGTGGAAATGTAACTTAGCACACCCATTATGGAAAATAGCATGAAATTTCCTCAAAAATTAAAAACACAACAACCATATGATCTAGCAATTCCACTAGTGGGTATATATGCCAAAGAAATGAAATCCATATGTGAATTCCCATGCTTATTTCAGCACTATTCATGATAGCCAAGATATGGAATAAACCAAAATGTTTGGCTATGGATAATTGGATAAACAAAATGTGGTATGTAACACAATGAAATATTCTGCATTAAAAAATGAATGAAATCCTGTTTTTTGTGGCAACATGGTTGGAATCAAGAACATCATTTTAAGTGAAATAAGCCAGGCACAGAAAGACAATAATTGCATGATCTCACTCACTTATGGAATCTAAAGAGGTGATCACATGGCAGTAGAGAGTAAAATAGTAATTACCAGAGGCTTCAGAGAGTAAGAAGGGGAGGAGTAAATGGGGAAAGGTTGGTCAACAGTTACAAAGTTAAAGTTAGAAGGAATAAGTTCTGACTTTGTATTGATCAGTAGGGTGATTATAGACAATGATTTATTGTATATTTCAAAATAGCTAGCAAAACAAAGATGATTTTTTTTTTTTGGTACTGGGGATTGTACCACTCAGCCACATCCCCTGCTCTTTTTATTTTTTATTTTGAGACAGGGTCTCATTAAATTGCTTATGGCTTCACTAAGTTGCTGAGGATGACTTTGAACTTGTGATCCTCCTGTCTCAGCCTCCCAAATTGCTGGGATTACAGGAGTATGCCACCATGCCCATGCCCAGTACCAGAGAGAATTTTTAATGTTCTCACCACAAAGACATGATGAACTTTTAAGGTGATGAATATGTTATTTACCATGATTTGATCATTTTCATAATGTATACATTACATTTTACCCCATAAATATGAACAATAATTAGGTGTCTATCAAAAATAAAATTGAAAAACATATCAGTTGAGCATATAAGGGTTTATTTCTTTTTCTTAATTGTACTGCTGTAGGTTGAACCTAGGTCCTCATTCATGCTAAGCAAGTGTTTTGCCACTGAACTACATCCCCAGGCCAAGGGTTTATTTTTGAATTGTCAATTCTATATCATTGATTTATATGTTTATCTTTTAACCAGTAGCACATAGTCTTGATTAGTGTAATTTTTCAGTAAGTTTTGAAAGAGAGATGTGTAAATTCATATTTGCAAAATTGTTTTTTTGCTATTCTGGGCATTCTGTATTTCCATACGAATTTTATTTTTTGAATAAATTATACTGCATATATGTGTGGCATGCAACACAATATTATAAACTACATATATAGTGAAATGGTTACTATAGTGGAAAAATTAACATATCCATCATCTCACATAATCACTTATTTTCCTCCATATGGGAAGAGCAGGTATAATCTCTTTTAGTCAAAATTTTAAATGCAATACATTATTGTTAACTATAGCCCTCATATTGCATATTAACTCTTAATTTGCTCATCCTACATATTTGCTACTATGTAGTTTTTAACCCACATCTCATTTCCTTCCCCCAGCCCCCAATCAGTGGTAGCCATTAATTCTCTGTTTCTATATATTTGACCTTTAAAAAGGCTACATATAAGTCAGATAATGAAGCATTTTTCTGTCTGTATCTGGCTTATTTCACCTAGGATAATGTCCTCCAGGTCCATAAATGTGACAAATGGCAGAATCTCCTCTTTTTTAAGGCTAAATAATAAACAGATGTGGTAGCACATGCCTATAATCCCAGTGACTCGGGAAGGAGGCTTTGAGGGAAGCCTCAGCAATTTAGCAAGACCCTGTTTCAAAATAAAAATAAATAAATAAATAAATATATACAATAACATAAATATTAATAAATATATACAATTAATAAATATATACACAATAACAGAAATATGAAACTATCACTTGACAAATACCACAGGAATAATTATTTCAGGCTAGGTTCCCCAATGGATGCTAATATGAATGAAAATATGATAGAGAACAAGACATTTTAATAGACACAAAGTATTGTGCAATATATTTAGTAATAACAAAGGAAAACTACTTTTTAGTAGAGAAACCTGGCAGACATCACCTTAACCAAGTGATCAAAAGAATTAGGCAGATGGACAGCATTTAATCTCTAATAATGATGTACTGAAGAGGGCATAACATCACTTCTGTTTTTGCTAAGCATGCATAACCTGTATTTAAACATGAAGAAACATCAGAGAGACCCAAGTTTAGGGACATTCCATAAAATAACCAGCCAGTACTCTTCAAAAGTATAAAGGTTGTACATATAAAGAGATAATGAAATAAAAGAGATACAAAGATCAGAGGAGATTAAGAATACATGACGACTAAACAGTATGGGATCCTGGTCCTGACATTAACAAATTTTGAATAAATGCTGTAGATTAGTTAATAGTATTGCATCAATGTTAATTTCTTGTTTTCCTGAATTGTATTGTGGCCATGTAAGATGTTATCATTTGGAAAAACAGGGTGAAATGTATTTGGAAATTCTTTGTATTGATTTTACAACTTTTTGATAAATCTGAATCTATTTCAAAATGAACATTAACATTTTATCTAGTGCCGCATGCATGAGGGTTTGATCCTCAGCACCACATAAAAATAAATAAATAAATATATATATTGTGTCCATGTATAAATAAAAAATATTTTAAAAAGCATTTTTATCTAAAAATGAATGAATAGACTTACACTTCCAGTAGCATAGGTGAGTACAAGTTCTTTAGGGGCCCTCTTCAAAAATAAAAAAAAATAAAAAGATTCCAGATATTATGCATTGTACTTCTCACAATAGGTAAATGAGCTTTCCTGTCACTACCACCACTGCCAAATAATGTAAGGTTGGCATGGGATAAAGTCAGGAAAGTAGCATTCTGGGTGGTAGTATTGTGTGAATATCTAGGAGTCATCCACTAAGGGCAAAAACCTCAGTGACAGGGAGCCTGGCCAGAACAAGAAGTCCAACAGCTATGGAGCAAAAGTGGCAGGGAACTGGGAGGGATTGAGTTACCATGAAGCCTGAGTCCTCTAGCAATGATTTCTATAGATATTGATTATTGGAACAATAATACATAAGAAAGCTAAGTCTGAAAATAACTCAGAGCAACAACATGGGAGAGAGAAGTTTAGGTGGTGCTAGAATGGGAATACTCACTTCCACCGGCAGATTTGTAGGAAACCATTTGAGGAAGAAAGGTAGACCCATAGATATCACAAAGCTAAATGGAACATGACCTCACTATTACCAAACATCCCCTCCACTGGTGAGAATTAATAGAAACGAGAGAAAAATACTTGGAAATCCTCAAGACAATAGAAATTGGAACTATCCAGTCATAATAATGTACGTAATGTTTTCTTAAATGATATGTTTGCAAAGATAAGCATACCGTAAAAATCAATAAGCAATGAACAAGCAGACTTGAAAAACTGAATTGAATTTCGAACAATGAAAAACATAACTGTAGAAATACAAAAAAGTGTGTTGAGGGCTGGGGCTGTAGCTCAGTGGCAGAGCACTTGCCAAGCATGTATGAGGCACTGGGTTTGATCACCACATAAAAATAAAATAAAATAATATAAAGGCATGCTGTCCATCTCCAACTACAAAAAAAAAATGGACAAAATCCATTGATTAAAGAACAGATTAGAAAGAGTTGAAAACATAATTAGTGAATTAAATGATATACTGGAAGAATTTATTCCAAAATAACATAGAGAGATAAGGACATGTAAAATATTAAAAAGAGTTTAAGAGACATTGAGAATAAAATGAGATAGTCTAACTAATATTTTGAATCTCAGAAAGAGAAAATGGAGAGTCTGAAAGAGGCAATATTGATTTCCTAGTTCTGACAATGCCAGGATAGGCTATTTGAAGCAACTTTTCTACTGAAATTAAGGTAAACAGAAAGTATACGTTATACTCTCTCTCTCTCTCTCTCTCTCTCTCTCTCTCTCTCTCTCTCTCTCTCACACACACACACACACACACACACACCTATCATCTATCTTTATGTTTTATCATAGAACCTAGAAAGATAAGGAGGATTTCCAAACAACAGAGAGGTTTTTGCTCTGAGGATTTTCCTCACAGTCACACTTGGGCTTCTGTTCAATGGTGAAGGGAATGGAAGTGAAGACTCTGCTCCAGTCTCTGGGGGTGGTGAGACCAGAAGAGACCCTTCTCACATTAACTGTAGACTTCAACTATCTATAGCATCAAGGTAATGACAAATAAAAACTAAATTCCTTTCTTAAACCTCAGGGGTGGGGAAGAGGCCACAGTGACCTGTTGACAAATGAGTAGATGTCTAGCTCTTCTCTAATTCAAGATCAAGGGCAAAGAAGACATCTTCACAGAAATGACAAACTGAGACAGTTAACTACCATCACACTCTGACTAAAGAAAATGCTAAAGGATGTACTTCTGGAAGAAAGGAAGAAACACCAATGGAAAAATCTGAGGTGCAAGAAGAAATAAAATCAAGTGAGGGGCAAATGTGTGGACAAATATATGTAACCATTGATTACACTAAATGGTAATAATGATATCTGGGTTAAAAATTAAAGTACCAGATAATTGTATGTATGTTGGGAGGGAATAATGGGAGAGATCTGGAACAAGGGTAAAGGTCTGATCAATTTTATTGGTTCTTTTTAGTTATACATCTTTATTTGTGATTAATTATACATCTTTTTAGTAGAATCCATTTTGATATATTTATACAAACATGGAATGTATCTAATTCTAATTAGGACCCAGTCTTGTGGATGTTCATGATGGTGAGATTCACTGTGGTGTATTCATGTATGTACAAAGGAAAATTATGTCAGACTCATTCCACTGTCTTTCCTATTCATTTTCCCTCTCCCTTTTCTTTATTCCCCTTTGTCTAATCCAATTAACTTCTATTCCTCCCTTCCTCAGGCCTTGTTGTGGATTAGCTTCCACATATTAGAGAACACTCTACCTTTGGTTTTTGGGGAATGACTTATTTCACTTAGTATCATAGGCTCCAGATCCATCTGTTTACTGGCAAATGTTATAAAGTCATACTTTTTAAAGGCCAAGTAATACTCCATTATGTGTATATACCACATTTTCTTTATCCAGTCATCTATTGAACGGTACCTAGGTTGGTTCCATAGCTTAGCCATTGTGAATTGTGCTGCTATAGATACTGATGTGGCTGCATCACTGTAGCATACTAATTTTAAGTCCTTTGGATATCTGCCAAGGAATGGAATAGCTGGGTCAAATGGTTGTCCCATTCCTAGTTTTCTAAGGATTCTCCATACTGCTTTCCAGAGGGGTTGCACCAATTTGCTGTCCCACCAACAATGTACAAGTGTACCCTTTTTCCCACATCTTCACCAACATTTATTATTGCTTGCAACATTTATTGTTCTTGATTGTTGCCATTCTGATTGGAGAGTGAAGAAATCTCAGTGTAGTTTTAGTTTGCATTTCTCTAATAGCTAGAGATGATGAACATTTTTCACATGCTTGTTGACCATTTGTATTTCTTCTTCTGTGAAGTGTCTGTTCAGTTCCTTTGCCCATTTATTAATTGGGTTATTTGTTTTATTGGTGTTAAGTTTTTTTAGTTTGATTTTTGGCTTTGATGAGATACAGGGTAACCAGTAAAAGAACAGAAACAGGACCATAATTCCAAACAAGTAGAGAGGAAAATGGAGTAATAAAAATTTAATTAAATAGGAATAAAAGACAAGAATGAGTTTAAAAGAAACAATTGTTTCTGAAGAGAGCATACAAAATAAATTTAATGATTTAAATCCCAATATATCAGTAGCCACTTTAAAAATAAATAGACTTATATGTTTCAGTTAAGGGATAAAAATTATGTGGATAAAACATATAAACAAAAATCCCAAAACAAAACAAAATAAAAAATGAAGTCTCTAATCTGATACAGTGATCTCCAAAGACCTTCAGTACATATAATACTTAATGGAAAATTAATGGAACTTTATTTCATTAAAGTCAAGAACAAAATAAGGATGCTTCTCTCTTCCATCTTGATATTGTAGCAAAGGGTTTGACCTATACAAAACAAAAAAGAAAAAGGAATAAAGTGTACAGAATCAGAAAATAAAAGACAGACTTGTCACTTATTGTTTGATAAGATTGTTTATGTAGAAAAACCAATAGAATCCACAGAGAAATTACTAGATCTAATAAGATAATTCACCAGGATTACTGGATAAAGATCAATATATAAAAATAGTGCCCTTATAACTACTAATAAGCAATTAAAGATTAAATTTTTAAAGAGACTGATTCACAGTGGTAAAACAAACCTATTTCCAGTAATAAGGAAGAGAAAACAGATATCCCATATATTAGTTTTCTATGTTGCATAATAAGTTATGATAAACTTAGAGTCTTAAAAAAATATTCATCACATGACCCATGAATTAGGAGTGTGGGCATAGCTTACTAGATCCTCAGTTTAGGGTCTTACAGGCCGTAATCAATGTGTTAGCAGGGCCTGTGGTCTCATCTCAGGCCCAGAGTCTTCTTTCAGGCTTACGTAGTTGTTGGGTGAATTCAGTTCCTTTCTGTTAGAGTACAGAGGCCCCTGTTTTCTTTCTGGCTATCAGCCAGGCACTCATTCTAAGCAGTTAAAGGCCATTCTCGGGTACTAACTATGTAGCCGTCTCACAACATGGAAGCTTGCTTCTTCAAAAATCAACAGGAGAATTTCAGTTCAGTCAACATTGACAGAATCTTATATAATGTAATATAACCACAAGAGTGATTATCTATTACTTTGGCCATATAATGTAATCTAATCAAGAGAGTACTCATATCTACACTCAAGGGAAGGGAATTATATGGGGGATAGAATCCAGGGGGTGAAAATCTTGAAGTCATCTTAGAATTCTATCTGCATAGTTAAGAATAAATCTAACAAAAAATGTGCAAAATTTTTTTTTGAGGAAACTATGAAACATTATTAAAGGACATCAAAAAACCTATCTAAACTGGGCACGATGGTACACAACTGTAATTCCAGCAAACTGGGAGGTGGAGGCAGGAAGATTGCATGTTCCCGGCCCACCTCAGCAGCTTAGTGAGGCCCTATTTCAAAATTTAAAAAAATTAAAAAAGACTGGTGATGTAGCTTAGTGGTAAAGTGCACATGAGTTAAATCCCCAATTCCAAAAGAAAACATAAATTAAAATGATGAAACATCATTTCATATCCATCACATTGGCAACAATTTAAGTCTTCTAATACAGGATATGTGAAACAATACAAACCTTCACATACTGCTGGTAGAATTACAAATTGAGAATCACTTCAGAGAGCAGTTTGCCATTATTTGTTAACACAAAAGGTGTATTTGCCATATGACCTTCCATGTTTTATGCCATATAATTTTGCTCCTGGTTACTTTCTCTAGAAAAACTCTCCTACATGTGATCAAGGAGAATATATGAAGATATGCACTTCAGTATTATAATAGTATAAAATTGGATAATGTGTTCTATGCCTTTCAATAAGTGAAAAGATTAATAAAAATGTGGTAGAGACCTATAATCAAATACTATACAACAGTTAAAAAATGAAATGGATCCATATATTATCAATATTTTTTAAATATTTATTTTTTAGTTATAGTTGGACACAATACCTTTTTATTTTATTTTATTTTTTTATGTGGTGCTGAGGATCAAACCCAGGGCCTCATGCATGCTAGGCAAACACTTTACCGCTGAGCCACAACCCCAGCCCCAATATATTATCAACATTTATTAAAAAAAAGTTTCACAATAACATATATTAATATATACATATATGCAATAATGTTTATAATCTAAAACTATTTCTGTAAAATTAAAAAACACACAATGAAATATTTTATTGCTTCTAGAGACATAAATATGTGTTAATAGTATTAAAATATGAGCACTAAATTCACAGTAGTGTTTGCCTTCAGGTAGAAAATGCAGAATAGTATTTTTTTTTTTGAGAGAGAGAGAGAGAGAGAGAGAGAGAGAGAGAGAATTTTTTAATATTTTATTTTATTTTTTTAGTTTTCGGCGGACACAACATCTTTGTTTGTATGTGGTGCTGAGGATCAAACCCAGGCTGCACGCATGCCAGGCGAGCATGATGCCGCTTGAGCCACATCCCCAGCCCCGTGGAATAGTATTAAAGACAGAGAAAAGAATGCTTCAACATATCTGCAGGGGATATGTGCAAAGATCCCCACTGAATGCCTGAAACCACGGAGAGTACCAAACCCTGTATAAACTATGTTTTCCCTATATGCCCTAAAGTGTTGCCACATAGTACCAGATTTAATCTGTCCTTCCATGTTTTATGCCATGCTGCCACCTTTGTATCACTACTCTTGCACTTTAGGGCCATTATTAATTAACATAAGGGTTACTTGAACATAAACACTATCATACTGTGACAGTCTAATATGATAACTAAGATGGCTTCTAAGTGACTAAGGGTCAGATAATGTAGACAGGGCGGATATGCTGGACAATGGGATGATTCTTGTTCCAGGCCAGTGGGAGAAGGGTGGTGCAAGATTTCATCATGTTACACAGAATGGCATGTAATTTAAAATCTATGAGTTGTTTATTTCAGGAAATTTCCTTTTAATATTTTCGGATAACAGTTGACCATGGGAAACTGAAACTACAGAAAGCAAATCTGTGGATGGGGGCAGCTACTCTAATGGCTTTTTTTTTTCTTTTTTCAGTATTAGGAATTGAATCCAGGGTCTCACACATTCTACGCAGGTGCTTTACTACTGAGCTACACCCCCCAGCCCTTTATATTGTTTTTATTTTGAGACAGGGTTTTGCTCAGTTGCCTAGGTTGACCTCAAATTTGTGATCCTCCTATCTCAGCTTCCCTAGGAGCTGGGATTACAGACATTCGCCACACAAATTAATTGATTTTATCATTTAAAAAAAAAACAGATTTGATGTAAAGGTGATAAGATAACAATAACTGAGAACCTTGGGTGGTGTGTATACATGGTTTTTATATTGTTCTTTGTACTTTTGTGTATTTTTTAAGTTATAAAATAAAATATTGTCATAGAAGACAAAATTAGAGATTCTTCCCAAATGATGCTGACAGAGAGGGTCACATTTTGGAGCCAATTGCAGGATGTTTGTGCTGAGCAGCAACCAAAAGTGTAAAGGGAACAAAAGGAAAAGAAGATGATATGCATAATCACCACACTGTTCCCATGGACACGCTTCTCAAGTATTCTTTTCTATTTGCAAATCATATTAGTTCTCCCAAAGCTCAAAATGATATGATGAGATGACTAATACACCATTAATATTCCTATGTGTTCTGTGAGGACAAAATTATCAGGTTCTGGGCAGCGATTTTATAAAAATGTCAAACTTTATAGGAAGATAAAATACATATATACAAAATTATAGAAAACCTTGCATATTTAAACAATTTCCAAGAGGGTACTTATTAGAGTAGAAGCCCTGTTATCTGATACAGCTAATGGGAAAAGTCAGCAAAGGATAGAGTAATAGATGTGACGCATTAATGAATTATATTTTTCATTTTGTTAAACATTTAAATGTACATCACTCATCAATCTTTATTTAAAGATCAAGGCCTTTTCTTTCTGTAAGGTTTCACTGATTGGCCTTTGGCCTCATTTTTTCTGCATAAATCATATCCATGGTGGATTAAATATGAGTTATAGTTTTTATTTCTTCAAAATTGAGATAGAACTTCACAAGGATTCTAAAGCAATTTGAGAGCATAATTCTTTCAGAATTTTAAGTTACTTAATGTTTAGTAATATTAAATATTTTCATATGCTTATGTGCTATCCATACATCTCCTTCAGTGAAATGTCTCTTCTTTTGTTTATTTTCTAATTGGACTATTTTTCCCTGATGAGTTTTGAGATTTCTTTATAAATCTTGCATTTGTCTAACCCACATTTAGTATGACCCCATTTAAAAAAATGGATTTGCTTTTTTCAAGTGTTTCCAAAGCAGCCAACTTAGTTTTCATAGAAACTACTATTCTCATTCTTTTTTTTTTTGGGGGGGGGGGGCAGGTACCAGGGATTGAACTCAGGGGCACTCAACCACTGAGCTACATCCACAGCCCTATTTTGTATTTTATTTAGAGACAAGGTCTCACTGAGTTGCTTAGGGCCTCAACTTTGCGGAGGCTGGCTTTGAACTCACGATCCTCCTGTCTCAACTTCCCAAGCCTCTGGGATTACAGGCATGTGCCACCACACCTGGGCTCATTCTTTTCATATTATCAGTTTATGTACTATTTAACTACATTATGTTATTACAATTAGAAGTGCAATGGCACTCACAGTTTTGGGAATAACAGAACTGATTCTTGGTAATCATACAATCTACTTCATGAAAGCAGAAGTGTGGGCCTACTTGAAAGAAGCCTAACAGCTGTGAGAATTTCTTACACTACAGGCATCATTTAGAGTGTTTCTATTGAAGAGCTGTAGAGAATAAGTTAATCTAATATTAATTAAGACAGCTTTGAGCAATCATGCCCATCCTAGTGCTTGAGTTGAAGTAGCTAGCACCCTGTCTCCTAGAAAAAGCTTGGCCATGCAAAGCAGTCATACTCCCCTGGGTCTAAGGTGAGGTCGAGCCCTACATCTCAGGGAAATGGTGCCTTGACCATCCAAAGCAGTCTTGCTCTCCTGATCCTGAGCTGAAATGGCGTATTGCCTACTGAGGAATTGGGGCCTTGGCTGAGTTGAGCAGCCAGGCATCCTGGGACTGAACTATCATGCTACCCTATGTCTAGGGAAACAGAATATTACCTAAACTGAGACACTCTACTCTACAAGCCAAATAACATCCCTGTAATGAACTAGCCCTATGAAGTCTAAGCTGGTGAGGCAACCCACTCCCCAAGGAGCAGAGTCATTGAGTCATTGTGCTTCTCCTTGGACCCCAGATCCCCGCTGAGTGGGGCCTTGCTGTTGTTGCACCTGACCTTAAAGAATATGGGATATTCCTATATACCACTATCCCAGGGCCCACAGTCATCACTACAAAGTGCTTTATCCCTTGGGACCTAAGTTTCCACTGTACCATATTGGCTCTGGTTCCTGAATTGCATCTATAACCTGCTCCCTGCACCGAAACTTCCAGAGTGCTCTTTCTTCTCTGGATTCAGGCTAGTACTGTGCCACCTTCCAGGGTCAGAGTCACAGAGTCTGTCAGCAATCTACATTCAATTTGGCCTCAGAGAGTGAATCTATAACTCAAGACCAAGGTACCACAATACATTTATGAGACCCTAAGCCTGGGATCACAGCTCTACAGCTGTTCTGAACACCTGTGCCCTTGAACCCATTACCACTGCAGATGCTTTTAGGCCATGTCAGACCCAACACCAAGAGGAATTAAAGAAAACATCAAATCAGAGAAAAACAACAAAATAAGAAAAAAGATATATATAACAATCAGAAAACAACAAGATGGCAGTAGAAAGTCCTTAATATTAATAGTGACCTTCTTTGTTTATTTAAAAATGTCAATGTCATGAAAGACAAAGAAACACTGAGAAACTGTTATAAATTTTTAAATCTAATAAGATGATAATTAAATGTAATCCTTGATTCTGTGTTTTCTTTTTCCCATAAGTAATATTAGTGGGACAATTGGTTAAAATTTGAGTTAGGTCTGTTGATTGGATAATAGTATTATACCAATATTCATTTTTATTTTGATAATTGTACTCTGGTTATGTATTTGTAGATGTTCTAATTTCTAGGAAATATACACTGAGCTATCTAGGGATAAAGTTGCCCCAGGCCTGAAGTTTATGTTCAAACATTTCAAGGGTGTGTGTGTGTGTGTGTGATTTTAGATAAATAGATACATAGATAGTAAAAAATAAAATGGTAAAATGTTAACATTTGGGGAATCTTAATGAAGGGTATACAGAATTCTTTGTATTTTTTGCAACTTCTCTGTAACTTCAAAATTTTATCAAGCTGTGCGCGGTGGTGCATGCCTGTAATCCCAGCAGCTCAGGAGGCTGAGACAGGAGGATTGCAAGTTCAAAGCCAGCCTCAGCAATAGCAGGGAGATTAGCAACTCAGTGAGACCCTGTCTCTAAATAAAATGCAAAAAAAATGGGGCTGGGGATGTGGCTCAGTGGTTGAGTGCTCCTGAGTTCAATTTCCAGTACTCCTCCCCAAATTTTATCAAGGTAAAAAATTAAAAACTCAATAATAAGGTCTGGGGTTGTGACTGAATGGTAGAGCATGTGTGAGGCATTGGGTTCAATCCTCAGCACCACATAATAATAAATAAAATAAAGATCCTTCAACAACTTTAAAATTTTTTTTAAACCCCTCAATAATAGGGTTGAGGGTATATCTCAATGGTAGAGCATGTGTTTAGCTTGGGCTCAATCCCCAATACCAGAAAAGTTTAAAAAAAAACTCAATTATATGATTTTACAGCATGTTAAACATAGCACAAAGAGGTTTAGAGAATTGGATATCAAAAGGGATATGCAGCCAGGCATGGTGGTGCATGCCTGTAATCCCAGCAACACAGGAGACTGAGACAGGAGGACAGGAATTCAAAGCCAGCCTCAGCAATGACAAGGAGATTAGCAACTCGGTGAGACCCTGTCTCTAAATAAAACACAAAATAGTGCTGAGGATGTGGCTCAGTGGTCAAGTGCTCCTGAGTTCAATCCCTGGTACCCCCCCCCCAAAAAAAAAAGGAAAAGCAGAAAATATTTACAATATAGCATAGAGAGAGAGAAAGAGGTTACAAATACTACAAAGTTAAAAAAGACCTGGAGGACAGTGAGGTCTAAGATATTTCTAATTGGAATTCCAGAGATACTTGGGAAACTACAAAAGAGGCAATATCTGAAGAGATAATAACGGAGAATTTTCCATAAGTGATGATAAACAACCAGGCATGTGCCACCATGCTTGTAATCCTAGCAACTCCGGAGGCTGATAGCAGGAGGACAGCAAGTTTCAGGCCAGTCTGGGCAACTCAGAAACCTTCAGCAATGTAGAGAGATCCTGTCTCAAAATATAAAATAAAAAGGGCTGGAGATGAAGCTTGGTGATAAAGAAGCCCTGGGTTCAATCCCAGCACTGAAAAATAAAATGACGATTAACATCAACATCTAGAATACTCTTCAAATTTCAAACAGGACAAGTAAAAAGAAACTTAAACAAGAAGAGAAGATCTTAAAAGAAAACAGTGAGAAAAGATAAGCCAACTACAAAGGGATGCCAAGTAGTTTGACTTCTGACTTGTTAATAGCAGCATTGGAAGTCAGAGAAAAGTAAAATAATATTTTCATTGGGGTGAATAAAAATAATTGGCTACCTAGAATTCTAACTCAACAAAACTGTCATTCAAGAAAAACAATGAGATAAGGATAGTTTCAGACAAACCAAAACTGAGTTGTTTTCTTTTTTCACCAATAGATTCTCTCTAAAGAAAATTTTAAAGGATATACCTCAGGCAGAAGAAAGATGAATGCCACACGGAGGGTCTGGAGTGAAAAATCAATGTTGGATAAATATAACGTTAACAAATGAATAAAGCTAAAGGTTAATAAATATTGATTATATAAAACAAAACAATTCCTAATTTGTGGGAGAAAACAAAGTACATAAAAAACAAAACACCACACAAAATATTGCATTTACATTGAAGTATGATTGGGATTTTAAGTGCTCTAAGATTCTGTATGTTTAGGGAAGGATTAGAGATACTATAAACCTTGAATTTTGTTAAAATTCAGATTTTAAAAATACTTAGCATAAGCACTGAAAGAATGAACACTGAATGTAAAATTTCTAAACAAGTACAGGGAAAATAAATATCAAAAATATTGAAAAAAAAAAAACCTAAATTCAGGGTTGGGCATGCAGCTTTGTGGAGGAGTGTTTGTCTAGCTCTTACAAGGCCCTGGGTTTAATTCTCAGTGCTGGAAACAAACTAACAAAAAAAAAAACCCTAAATATAAAGAATGGGAAAATGACAAAGAAAAAGAAGCAGGACATGTAAAAGGTAAATGAATTGATGGCTGAAATATAAAATAAGCCCTTCATTTAAAGAACAAAAGTCACACTCAAGTTTTTTGAAGTCCATATAGGTGCCCATAGAATGATTGAAAATCCAAGGATGGAAAAAGTTATACAGTAAACCCCCTTTATATATTGTTTCATTTATTGTAGACTCAGTTACCTGCAGGCAATCACAGTCTAAAAATATCAAACAAAAAAAAATTCCAGAAATAAACAATTCATGAGTTTTAAATTACATACTGTTCTGAGTAGTGTGATAAAAACTGGCACAGTCCAGATCCATCCACCCAGGAGGTGAATCATCCCTTTGCCCAATGTATTCACATTGTTTATGCTACCCAACAGTCAATTAGTAGCCATATCAGGTAGTTGATTGACTTTTATTATAGTATATTATTATAATTGTTCTATTTTATTATTAGATATTATTGTTCATGTTTTACTGTGCCTAATTTATACATTACACTTTACATTGGTACACATATATAGGAAAAAATATGGAGAGATACTTCCAAAGGATTCTGAAAGTAGTCACCACCAGTAAGAAAGACCTCACCAGACAGGCGTGTTGGCACATGACTATAATCCCAGCAGCTCAGGAGGCTGAGGTAGGAGTATCTGGGGTTCAAAGCCAGCCTCAGCAACAGCAAGCTGCTAGGGAACTCAGTGAGATCCTGTCTCTAAATACAAAATAGGACTGGGGATGTGGCTCAGTGGTTGAGGGCCCCTTAGTTCAATCTCCAGTACCTCCCCACCCCCCAAAAAAAATAGACCTCACCAGACAGGGCTGCCCAATCTTGAATTTCCTAGCCTTCAGAATATAAGCCAAATAAATCTCTTTTCCTTATAAATTACTTACTTTGCAATTGCAGCAACCGAAAATAGACCATGACACTAGATTTAAAGAAGATCACTACAAAATGATAAAAGGTTCAATTCATGAAGAAGATAGCTCAATTCTAAACTTGTTTGCTTTAAACAACATTGATCCAAAATACATAAAGCAATACAATATGTAAAAATACACTTTACTCTCATGTATATCTAAAAAGAACAAAAAAAATTTTAATGGACAAATCTAAAAGGAGAAATAGACAAATTTCCAATCATAGTGAGATGGTACTGTGTGGGAATGGTACACTATCTTGGTGATTATAGATAAAATGGGCAAGAAAGCAGTAGGAAATAGAAAATTTGAACATCACAATTAACACTCTGGTTCTAATTAGTTTAGCTAGAACATTGCATCTAACCACTAGAGAATATACTTTTCAAGCTCACCTGAAGCATTTAAAAAATTGGCCAAATTCTAAATTGTAAAATTAACATCAACAAAGCTTAAATGATTTGTCATAGAAGCACATTCTGTGGCCACAATTTTGGTTAGAAATCAATTTAAAAAATTAGAAAAACCCTACACATAAGTAAATTTTTAAAAATTTTTATTTATTTATTTATTTATTATTTATTTATTTATGGTGCTGAGGATCAAAATCAGGGCCTTGCACATGCTGTATGAAGGTTCTTATTGCTAAGCTACAGGTGTAAATTTAAAACCATACTATTAATTCATGGGTCAAAGACAAATTATGAGAATTAGAAAATACTATATCAAAATATGTGGCTGGGCACAGCGGTGCCCTTCCGTAATCTCAGCACTTGGGAAGCTGAGGCAAAAGAACCGTGAGTTCAAAGCCAGCCTCAACAAGTTAGCAAGGCCCTAACCAACTTAGCAAGACCCTGTCTCTAAATAAAAAATATCAAAAGGACTGGGGATGTGGCTCTGTGGTTAAGCACCTCTGTGTTCAATCCCTGGTACCAAAAAAAAAAAAAAAAAAAAAAAAAAAAGCTAGATGTAAGTTTGTTTGTTTGTTTGTTTAATATTTTTAGTTGCCAATGGACCTTTATTTTTATCTATTTATATGTAGTTCTGAGACTTGAACCCAGAGCCTCACACATGCTAGGCAAGTACTCTACCACTGAGCCCCAACTCCAGCTAGATGTAAGTTTTGAAAGATTGATATGTGCCATAAATGCTTACATTAGAATATTTAAAAAGGGTAAAACTTAGAAAAAAAGAACAAGAAAGACCAAAGGGAAAAAGAATACAGCAAAACCCAGAAAATATTGAAGAGCAAAAATTAATAAAATAAAGATACAACTGAGAGGATAAACAAATCCACAAACTGATAATTTTAAAAGAAAAGGATATACAAACATCTCGCACAATTGGTCAAGAAAAAAAAATAAGTGACACAGACAATATTAAAAATGAAAAAGGAGAACATGACTCTAGAGGGCAGAGAGCAAATAGATAATATTATGAACAACCTTTGACAATAAATATAAAAACTTAAATTGAATAGATAAGTCCCTAGGAAAACATGACTCACCAAACTTTATTCAAGAAGATATGTAAAACATAAATGGCACTAAACCATTGAAAATCTCAAAGAGTTGTTTAGAAATCTTCACATAAATACCAGGTCATGACAGCTTTATGGGGAAATACTAACAAACACTCAAGAAAAAATATTTCTAATTTTATTGAAAGTCTTACAGAGGATTAAATCATAGAAACACTCCCCAGCTCTTTTTATGAGGCTAAGATAATCTTGATCACCAAACAAAATGAAGACAAAAAAGGAAAATTATAGATTAACTTTACTTATGCACATAGGTGCAAAAATCCTAGACAAAACATTAGCAAGCAAATTTTTTTCTTTTTTATTTTTTTAGAGAGAGAATTTTTTAATATTCATTTTTTTAGTTTTTGATGGACACAACATCTTTATTTTTTTTTAATGTGGTATGGAGGATCAAACCTAGCGCCCCGTGCATGCCAGGCAAATGCACTACCGCTTGAGCCACATCCCCAGCCCCCAAAATTTAAAACTATAATAAATCAATGTAAGAAGCTGCTAGGGTTTGAATGTGTTTCCTCCAAAATTCAGGTATTGAAATTAATGGCTAATGTGATGGTATTAAGAGGTGAGTAGGTAGCTATGATGGTTTTAACCCCTGTGAACAGGATCAAAATGCTTATAAGACAGGCTTCACACAGCATTCAGCCAGCTTGCCCTTCCACATTCTGCCATGTGAGGACACAGTGTTCCTCCCTTCCGGGAAGGCAGCAACAAGGCAACATCTTAGAAGCAGAGCGCAGCCCTCACTGGACAAAAGTGAACCTGCTGGCTGCTGGCAACTTGATCTTGTACTTCCTAACTTTCAAAACCATTAGAAACTGATTTTCTGGTTCTTTATAAGTTACTCAGTCTGGGGTTGTTTTGTTTTGTTTTATGGTACCGGAGATTGAACCCACTGAGCTACACCCTCTGCCCATTTTATTTTTGATTTTGAGACAAGTTCTCACCCAGTTGCCCAGGCTTGCCTCAAACTTGTGATTCTCCTAATTCTGTGTTTCATCCCAAAAGCAAAGGGGGCAGTAAGACACCATGTCCCTAAATGCCCTAGGTTTGTTCCCCAAACGGAGCAACAAGGAGATGAAGCCTGGGCCGGAAATTCTAGATACATATTATCTTGAAGGACACTGGCTTTCTCTTATGCACACTGGGAAATAGGGCAAGTTAGTGTTATCTTTAGAAAGCTACTTTCTTGCATTTACACCAGGACAGTTGCTCTTTGGGATGCTGGCTGTACAAGCAAACCAAGCAAGTTAATGCTGATGATGCCACTACTTCTGCAGTCTAAGATATAAAACCCCTCTTTGAGTGGGGATAGATGCAGAACTGAGGGCACTGTGGAAAGGATACATCTCACTCCTTCAACTGGCCACCACAGGACAAAACAATATGAAGGAGAGGAGGTACTGCTTGGCAAAATACCCTGAGAGGCAGAGGTGCTGTCAGCCTGATGACACTGAATTCTTGAAGCAGTCTCTGATCTCTTGTAAGTTTTCCTTGATAAATTACATGTCACCCATGTTATCTCCAGGCACTTTCTTTAGCCTGTCAGCAATGTATCCCACTGCCCTGACACAACTGGGCCGTGGACAAGACACTCAGCCTCCCAAGTTGCTGAGTTGCCATCACACCTACCAGTCTGTGATATTTTGCTTTCGCAGCACAAAATAGACTAATACATAAAGGGAGCAGCATTTATCGAGGAAATGTAAAACTGCAACATTGTTTTAGTGTTAGTTTATAGTACATTTAACTACATTGTCAAAAGAAAGATGGGTCTTCATAATAAGCACACAAAAGTGGGTTGTTGGCACATAGATATTCATTTTATTATGATTTTTAAACCATTTATATGGTTTACATGCTTTTATATATAATATATTTCATACCAAATTGCTTTTCAAAAGCTATGGTTAAAAAGAAAATTTTTGATAGATGTTACCATATACAAATTAAAACTTTGTCTGTACCAAAAATATCCAGTAAAAAATATTTGTACAGCATGTATAATATGAAATGGACAGGTGGTATTTTTAACCCCTATACGCTCCTTAAAAATCAATGAAATGTCTTCTGTATGGGCAAAATGGAAACATAAACATTAAAACATTTTAACCTGTTCCTACTCCTTCACCAACATATCCATCCAAAGAATCCCCTACTATGCCCCATCAACAACCAGTAGTTATGCTTAGTGTGTACTTTACTATGTAGATTTTAGCTCAACTCCACTGTCCCCCACCAAAAAGAATATGATTTCTTGAAAGGTAGTTGGCACTAAATCATGCAACAGTAAAAATGCAAAATTAGCCAAAAACATCAGAGAACAAGTTTGCCCTTTTTTCCTTATGCTTTTATTTAAAATTTGAGTTTCAGAGACATCTGACATTAGTGTGGGAAAGAACAAAGAAGCTTTTGTGAATGAGTAATAAGGTGAGATTAGCCCACTTCTATCTGCAAACTTCACTCAATTCTTAAGCTCACAAGCTTCAATAGCCCCTTATTGATAACTTTCAAATTAGGAGCAGGTAAGTAGATACTTTTATAATATCTGTGATGCCAAACAGTTGGCATCATTGCCAGACAACACCTTTAGATGCAACTACCATCAGCTGAAACCAAGACAAGGCATCAGCAGCATCTTTAGCAAAAGCTAAAAGAACAAATTTTCCCCCTCTCCCATCCCCCTGGAAGCTAGAGTTGCAGGCACATGACCTAGTTTCACCAATTGGATGCTCTGGAATCTTAAATTGCCTGAGGTCTATCTTACAATGCAGTATCCCTCCCCTCCCCACCATCCCCAGAACTGGTCTTAGAATGAAGGAATGGAACCTAGGTGGAAGTGGTATTTCTCACAGATATACTTAATTGTATTTCCAAAGCATTTCCTTGCTGTTCCTTGATACTTACAGCTCTGCTTTTTTTAGAGATGTTAATTCCCAAAGGTGATGCTTCTACCAATTGGAAGCTGAATTTCCCTGACAATTTTGGGCTCTTTATGCTATTGAACAAGCAGACATAAAAAAAGAGCAGTTTATGGTGTTCACTTGGATGATCAATCTTGATTATCAAAAGCAGACATATCTGGGGTTGCCCAGGAATTGTTATATTTAGAAGTAAAAATTAATTTTAAAAATCCATAGCAACCCAATAAGTTTAGGACCACCAAGGAATAAAATTTGAGTCACCCTACTATTTGATTTGCTGTTCCAAGGTTAAGAGGAACACAAAATGACTAGAAAATGAAGATACTTACCAGTTATAGTCTTGTGGCCACATATAAAAGCAATAATTGTAGGCTCTACCTGAATTTGCTTTCTGTTATGCCACATATGTTTTAACAAATCCTTTTTCCTTCTTTCTTGCCCTCCCATTACTTCAAGTGGAGGATGTTGGTAGTGAGAATGAATATTATAACTTATTCCACACTTAGCAGAATGACATAGTATTGCATCAAAACTAGAGAAGGACTGAACATTACCCAGAGATCCTAGAACCAGAGCCAAATGCAAAAAAAAAAAAAAAAATTGAAGAGGACCCAGAAACAGATCCACACAATTCCTGCCTATTGATTTTTGAAAAAGATGCAAAAACAATTCAATGATGGAAAGAGCCTTTTCAACAAACAGTGCCAGAGCAACTGAATATGCATAAGTAAATGATTGAACTTCAAACTAAACCTCAAATCTTACACAAAAGCTAATTAAAGTGGGTCAGAGATTTAAACAAAATATAAAATAATAATCTTGGATGAAAACATAATAGAACATATTCAAAATCTGGAGCTTGATGAAGTATTTTTAGACTTGAAACAAAAAGCATGTTTCATAAAAGGAAAATATCAATGAATTGGATTTCATCAAAATTAAAAATTTTGCTCTGCAAAACACCTTATTAAGAGGATGAAAAGACAAGTTATAGACTAGAAGAAAACATTTACAAACTGTATATCAGCTAAAGACATATCTAGAAGTTATAAAGAAATCTCCAAATTCAGCAGTAAAAAGTAGATAATCCAATACAAAAATAGCCAAAAACATGAAGAGACAGCCGAGCATGGTGGCACACACACACCTGTAATCCCAATGACTCAGGAGGCTGAGGCAGGAGGATCATAAGTTCAAGACCAGCCTAAGCAATTTAGTGAGATGCTGTCTCAAAATAAAAAATAAAAGGACTGGGAATGAAACTCAGTGGTAAAGCACCCTGGGGTTCAATCTCCAGCACCAAAAATTAAAATTAAGAAATAAAAGATATGAAGAGACATTTCACTAAAGAAGATATATGGAGGGCACATAAATATATGAAAAGATGTTCAAATTATTAGCCATTAGGGAAATGCGGATTAAGACCATGAACAGATAGCACTGTACACCTATTAAAACATCTAAAACAAAAACTAATGACAAACCAGTACTAGCAACAATGTGGAGAAACAATCATACCCGCATTGCTGATAGGAATGTAAAGTGGCTGTGACCACTCTGGAAAATAGTTTGAAACTTTCTTATAAAGGTAAACATGCAATTCTCGCATGACTCAGGAATTTTATTCTTGGATATTTATGCCAAAGAAATGAAAATTTATGTTCACATAAAAACCTGTATACAAATGTTCATATCATCTTTATTTCTATAGCAAGAACATTGGAAACAATCCCAACATCTTTCAATGAATGAATGGATAAACAAACTCTGTTACATCCATATAATGAAATAATATTCAAGAATAAAAAAGAATGAATTATTGATTCATACAACAAATTGTTGGATATCAAAATCATTATGCTAAATGAAAAATAGTCAGTTCTAAAAGGTCACCCAATATGATTCCATTTATGTAACCTTTTTGAAAAGATTGAAAGTATAGTTATGGAGAACAGATGAGATGTTAGGGGATGGGGAAGCACTGGGTGTGATTAAAAAGTCATAGCACCAGGGGGCCATTGTGGTCATGGAATAATACTATATATTGATCTCAGTACTGTATGTTTTAGCAGTGATGGCTATACATATCTACATATTTTATGCCAATGTCAATGGGGGAAACTGAGTAAAGATCTCTTTATACTAACTTTTAAAATTCCACTGAATCTACAGTTCTTCCAAGAGAAAAAGTTTCTTTAAAAAAATAAAACTGGTGGCTTATGAATCAAGCTGACCTTCCTTGTAACACTAAATGCCAAAAGACAATAGACTGATGTCATTGGTTTTGAATGGAAATGGTTGATGCAAGAATTTTATTTAAAAAAAAAACGAAGAAGAAAATTGTCTTTCATATGTGAAGGAAACAGAAGGATGTGTTCAGTTTCATTTGTTTATGTTACAAGATATTTTGAACTCCTACTCTGTGCCAGACAACATGCTAGGGATAAAACAGTGAACAATGCAGATATGTTTTCTGACCTTATGAAGCCCCCAAAATTCTTATAAGGTGGACTTCCAATAAGTAAGTAAAGAAGCAAATGAAGAGGGGCTGGGGTTGTGACTCAGTGGTAGAGCTCTTGCCTGGCATGTGCGGGGCACTGGGTTTGATCCTCAGCACCACATACAAATAAATAAATTAAATAAAGGTATTGTGTCCAACTACAATTAAAAAACTGGCCTATATTCCATATATATGAAGAAATATTTTAAAACTGAGATCAATTTCATAAAGGAAACAAGTAGTCATGATTCAGAATAACATGGGAGAACCTCATTTAGAAGATGTGACAATCACAACTGGCTTTCTGCCCCAAACATCGTCATCCTTTTTCCTTGTTAACAGATACCATTTTTCACCACAGAGGCTGAGAAATTAAACACTCACTTTTCCAGCCTCTCTTGCAATAAAAGGGTGGGCATGTGACCCAATACTGGCCAATGGGATCTAAGAATTCTGTTGTGAGCCTAATTGGAAAGGTTTATTCCCTGATAGAAATGCAAAATTAATTTTTGTCTTTCCTATTTTGGGGTGTGGTTTATGGGAGTTTGATATCTGATACTATGACAACCACCTAAGAAGACCAAGCAGAAGATAAAGTCCAAAGGATTTTATCCTGTTAGGCCACCATTTGCCTGGTCCTTTGTATAGGAAAAAAAGACTTTTCTTGCAGGTTTTTGTATGCCTGTTGAAAATTCAGGCTTGGAGCCTTCAGCAGTGCCCTGGACAATGAAGACATATGGGGAGCACTAAGGAGACCCTAGGAACACACTGCTGTGTCATTCCTCAAGTCCCAAGATTCCTAAGCCATCTACTTTCTTTTTCCTCCTTTCAGAAACTTTCTATGCTTGTTGTATTTTATTCACAGTTTGTTAATTCCAAGAGGAAACACTTATATACCCACTGCCTGGGTTCTAGAACTAATATTCAGCTATATTTGTTTTATCACACATATCTACCCATCAACCTATCTAATTTTTATGCATTTCAAAGTAAGTTGGAGACATTAATATATTTTATTCCTAAGTACTTCCTTATGCAGAAAAGATAGTGATTTTAGTACATGTTAAGCCCCTTCTTGTCATAACCCCATTGAAATGAGTAAAGAACTATAAAATAGGGAAAGTCTTTATCAGTTAACAATGAATAGATCAGAAACTTTAAAACATGTACAAGACAGTTTGGTAAAAGCAATGACTAGCTTACAATTCAATAGACGCAAAATAGGAGCTCATATAAAAAGTAAAAGATATTCCCCAGAAGACATATGAAAATGTCCAAAGACAGCATCAGGGATTTGGATCAGAAGAAGGCCGTCAAGACCAATGCCAGGGAGCAAGCCAAAAGACTATAGTAACTGTCCCAGGTTCCACAAGTGAGCCAATTGACTGAAGTCTGATCCCTGCTCCTATTTGCTGCAGATGATATAAAAAGTGGAAGGCATCAACACAGAAGATCATAAAGGAGATCACTGAACCAGGTAGAAAAGTGATACTCTGCCCCAATTTATTGCAGGGTAGCATAATAAACATTGGAACATCAGGAATGTCCTTCTTGTACCGTGGGCTCTGTTTTCTGCAGGCAATTACATTTATGACCTGACACAGGAGCTCCAAACCTCAGACAGCAGGAGCCTGAAGCAAGAATGTAATGAAATGTCACTTTACTAAGAAATTTCAAGTCATGACAGACATTGACAACTACACACCATGGCACAGGCACATGGAGTAAGTAGAGGGGACTGGATACTGATTATTTGACAAAACAGTTTAAACTTCATGGCATATGACTATCTTTTGGTAGCTCATTTCATATTCCTCATGTCCCAGTTGAAGTCCTCAGCAAGGCAAAATAAAATGTAATATATAAATTTCTTCTTTTCCCTTTTGTATGAAATACCATTCAGAGAGAATCTGCCTCTAATGCCAGTAACAGATGAACAGAAGCACCTTCTTCAGGATGAGCAGTCAGAGACAAACCATGAGTTCATGAAAAGACAAAAATTTAAGGGAGGAGACCAGTCTGAGGAAATATTTACCTTTAAAATAGACTTGCTTCAATATGTAGGTGATAACTTTAGAAATTTGTAACTCAATACTCTTGATGAGATTTAAGAGGTTACTTCATCTCTGAAGAGGAGACTTAGTTTCACATGAAAGTTGTGCTTACTGAATTTGGAAATTCAATACAGATAGTGAACAGTACATTGGATACTGACACAAAACAAGTCACTTAGGTAGAACACAGGTTCAAGAAATTATTTTGAGTTAAAAAAAACAAAGAGGCAAAGATAACAAGCCAAAATAAAGGTAACATTAAAGAATTTCGTGGGTAAGGAAAACTTTTTCCTATACGAATCTAGGCAGAAAAAAACAGGTTAGCCACAAAGGAAAAGAAATCAGGTCACCCTCTTCTCTTCCATGCCACTAAATGTAAAAAGATAATTGAGAAATACATAAGAATTGTGAGGGGGATCCAAGGTTCTGACCCAAGAATTGTATATCCCACCAAGATGTCACTCACAGATGATTGCAGATAAAAGATACTCAGACATACAGGGATTCAGGTAGTATACACATTCATTTCCTCTATGCCCACTCGTTCTTTGTAGAGAAACTTTCCTGGGTACAGGCCATAGAAAGTATCCCCAAACACCTGGCTACAGCTTCTTGGACCAATGCTGAACACATGCCCTGAATTAAGTCAGAGTATCCTGAGAACTCAAAATAAGACTCTGAGGGACTGATCAAGAAAATATCTCTGAGCACTTAAATTAAAAGGTTATTTAGTGTCAGGCAGAGAGTCACTGCATTGTAAACCAATGAGATTATATATCTCTCTATATATACATACATACAGGTGTGGGTATGTATGTATTTTTTGTCCTTGGATCCTGGCTCATAACTCCCTCCACAAGGCAGGTCATAGAAACTCTGATCTTCCCCACCCTTTTCTGAGCTACCTTGTCTGATTGATAGTTGATGATAAGACCCCTATTTCAGAAATTCTATCCCATACTTAAGAGGAAGGAATGCTGCACAAACAGGATAAGAAGAATCTGAACAGATAGCTTTTCAGAGTTTCCCTACCCAGTCTACCAGCATTAGATATGCAATGAATTCTCCATAAAAACCCAAAATTACAGGGTTAAGAGATCCTCTAGATAGTTATCACGTGGAGGTTTTTGGAAGGTGGCATGCCCAGAGAGGACATGAAAGCTCTGCACCGCTTCACATATATCTTGACCTACCTTGACCTCTTCATCTGTATCCTTTTTTAATACTCTGTACAAAATAATAAATGTAAATTTTTCCCTGAGTTCTGTAAGCTTCTCAAGCAAATTAATCAAACCCAAGGAGGGGTTTGTGAGAACCCTGAAGTATAGTTGATGGGTCAGATGCACAGGAAAACATGAGGGGCTTGTAACTGGCATTTAAAGTGGAGAGAGAGAGGCAGTATTGGGGACTGAGCCCCCAACCTGTAGGATCTGACACTATCTCTCTATAGATAGTGCCAGAACTGAATTAGATAAGAGGATACCTGGCTGGTGTCCAATGCTGCTGAATTAATTGACAGATTTGTGGAGAAAACCCCCTACCCATCTGGAATCAGAAGTGATCTGTGTTGTGAGTTTAGTTTTGATCTTCCAACTCAACCTGAAAGTTGAAATTATGATAGAACTGTGTAGTTCTGAGAGGGGAAAATCTGATTTGCAGAAAGAAGCAGAATAGAGCCAATCCAGAGACAGAAAAAAAGACAGACAATACTTCTTTCCTGTCCTTAGCTGTCTACAGAGGTTGTATGTTGCATTTGCTTTATGGAACCCCTTTTTGTCACATTTCATGTTTTATTTCTATATTGGTTAGTGTTGTTAAAGTTCGAGTAACAGAAACAAATTAAGATTTATTTATGCAAAAAAGAGACTATATAAGGATACATGAGTGGCATGGGGAATCCAAATACAGGAAGAAACTGGGCCTCAGGAAGGGACTATGGTCTTAAACACTGTAGAGAACCCAGGAAGATGTCTTTTTCCATTTCCAATATCTGCTTCTCTATAAATATTTCTTCATTTTCTACTTCCTATTGTCAATTTACAATGCTTCTGGTCCACAAGGTGATTACTAAAATTATTACCAACAGATTTAGAGATTCCATCTCCTCCAACATTTAAGACAGCTCTCAAACTAAAAGACTGGAATATATTAGACTCAATACCAAGGGCCCCAGAGAAAGGACTTATTGGTTCTGTTTGTATTAGATGCTCATTCCCAGTCCAATAATCTGTGTTCAGAGAACAAGGATATATGTACAAATTTGGAGTCTGGGATGACACACCTGTGGATCCAAGGCCAGTCCAAAGCTCTCCTAAGAGACATTGTATTAGTCCATTTTATATTTCTAAAAATGAAATACTTCAGGCAGGCTAACTTAATAAAGAAAAGAAGTTTATTTAGCTCTCAGTTCTATAGGTTTAAAGCATGGCACCAGCATTGGCTCAACTCTGGTAAGGAGTTCTTGGGAGAGAGCATCATAACACAGGAGTGCATGCAGCAGGCCGTCTCAAAACAAGAAGCCGAAGAGTGATTCAGAGATCAGCCTTGTTCTTATAGCAACTTGCTCTACAGAGAACTCAGGGCTCCCCCAAAAAAGCTGGCTTAATTCCTTCTTCAGGTAGCACTCTTAGTGACCTAATTACCTTGCACTAAGCCCCACCTCTTAAAAGCTCCACCACCTCCCATATAGCCACGCTGAGGACCAAGTTTCCAACAGATGAAACTTTGTGGGATACATTCAAATCATATCCAAACCATAGCAGGTTTGGGATTGTTTTAGTTCCAAAAATGAATATATTGACAATAACAAATGCAGTGATGATATGGAGAAATCAGAACCCTCACATAGTTGGTGGAAATGTCAATACATGACTCATATAACTCCACATGATGTACAACCACAAGAATAGGAAGTTATACTCCATGTGTGTATGATGTGTCAAAATACACTCTACTGTCATATATAACTAAAAAGAACTAATAAAAAGTAAAAAAAAAATTAAATTGATAAAATAGAAAAGTTTGGGATGCACCTCAGTGGTAGAGCACTTGCCTAGCATGAGGCTCTGGCTTTGATTCCCAGAACTTCCAAATGTTCATGAATTGATGAACAGGTAAAGTATATATTTAATAATTTAATATTATTTAGCTATGAAAAAGAAGGAAGTACCAATGTATGCCACAAATTGGATAAATCTTTAAAATATGTTAAGTAAAAGAAGCCAACGTAAACTGGATGTGGTGGTACACATCTGTAATCTCAAGATGCTGAGGCAGGAGGATTGCAAATTTGTAGCTAGCCTGGTCAATTTAGCAAAATTCTGTCTCAAAATAAGAAATAAAATATCTGGGGTGTGTCTCAGTAGTAAAATGTCCAATTTAGTAAAATGTTCAATCCCACTACTGGAAGAAAAATAAGAAACTAACATAAAATACCACATTTTGTAAGATTTACTTTGTATGCAATGTTCAGAAGACGGAAATACATAGAGATAAGAAGTGGTAGCTGGGGACTGGAGGAAAGGAGATATGGAGTGACTTTAAAGGGATACAGAGTTTCTTTATGGGATGATAAAAATGTTCTAGAACATTCAATAGCTAAAACTAAGGATTGGTGATTATTGTACAACCTTGTAGATACACCCAAAACATTGAATTATGCACTTTAAAATGGTAAATTGTATGGGATGTGAATTATATCTGGATAAAAAAAGTATGAGAAAAAATAAATAATGATAGAATCATTTAAAACACATGCTTGTTCTGAGAGAGGGAGAGAGAGAAGGAGAAGGAGAAGAAGAAGAAGAAATCTAAACAATAAAGATCCCATAAAATAAAAAGTAGAAGTAGTTTTCATATCCACCTCTTAGGAGTAGCTATTGTTAATAGTTTGCTGTACATTCTTTCAGACCCTTTGTTATGCTTGCCGAATGTGTATATTATCTCAATGAATAAGTTTGGTGAGGTTTAATTCTTTCTCACAATGATCAAACAGAGGAATTGTACTAAATGCTGATTTTTTTTTTTTCTGAGCCTTGTATGAGTGCTTCATTGTGTTAACCAAAGCCTGTGCCCTATATTGGGAGTGGTGTTAACAACAGATGTACTGCTGGGCAGAGCACACTTGTAGGTGGCCTTCTGAAGGTGGGAGAATTTATTTTGTTTCAGGGGCCATAGTTTCTTAGATACCACCTTGTTTCTGCAGTCCAAGGACTTCTCCTCACATGTTTGCCCTTATTTTATCCTTTAGGCAAAAACCCTCAGCTCTCTTTTGCTACATATTTCTATTATCTCTAAGCTTGGAACAACCTCTCCTTCAAGATGCCTTCATATTTTGTAACATATTTTGCCTACTTGTGCACTTTAAGGGTTACATTTACTTTGTCTTTTCAATCATATCTGCCTTTCCCCCTCTGTCATAGATTCCTTTCAATTCAAAGTCTAATGGAGTAACTCTTTTAGTTTGCAAGCACTGTATTACTATTTCTATTTTTTTTTCTTTGCAGTACTGGGGATTGAACCCAGTGGAACCTGCCTTTGAGCTACATCCCCAACCTTTTTAAATTTATTTTTTATTTTGAGACAGGTTCTCACTAAGTTTCCCAGGCTGTCCTCTAACTTGCAATCATCCTACCTCAGCCTTCTAAGTTACTGGAATGATGGGTGTACTATATTTCTAAAAATATATCATTTCTGTTACTTCCAAATATTTGGGTAGAAACAGGATGCTAGAACATGTTCAGTCCTCCACTTTCATCTACTCTCCTCCACAGGGTTTTTTGACTTGTCTTTTCATTCATAAATATATACTGGAATATTAGTTATTGCAAGAAACAAAACTTGATTTATTCTAATGAAAGAACAAATGGAATTTACTGGAAGAAGTATGAAATAACTCACAGAATCAAATTTTAAAACTGAACAATTGAGCCTTAGAAAGGACATAAATCAGGACAACTTCTGGGGTCTAGGTATAATAGAAAGGATACCATTGATGAGATGAATCAGTTCTAAATACCCCCCCCCCCCCTTGTGTCATTACATTCAAGTTTCAAGTTCCTGAGAGATTCTTATTGGCCTAAACTGGGTCATATGCTCATCCCTTCACCATGGAAAATAAGAAAACTTACTGGGCAGATCCATCAAGAGTGTGTGCAATTATCTGAGTGGGTAGTTCTTAGAGGAAAAAGGAGTTGTCACAAAAAGAAGAATACATGTCACTTTTGCACTTAGGCAAAAACAACATTGTCCATCACAGGCCATTCCTTTTCTGCCTGATAGTTTTCTTATGCATACAGTTTCAAAAATGCCTCCTAATGCAACAATTCCATGTGAATTGTTGCTGAAAGTGACCTACTTCCTCTAGCCATGTGAAACAACACTCCAGCTGAAAGAACACTCACCCTTTTATCATAGAAAGTCAACAATATTCTCAAATGTTACTGCATCTAGGGTCTTTGGGTGATGTCCTTTTCTTCTCCAGCTCCATCCTGATCCCTATTTTCTATAATTTATGGACTAAATGATAAAGTTCACCACCACATTAATCACATCTTAAAAAACAATGTAAAGAGTTTTAAAAAGTAGTTTTAAACATGTAAGTATATACACACTTATAATTAACACATACAGTGAAAATATTCAAGTGGAAATCTTCATTTCTGTAACTGGTTAGGAGGTTGTAGTTGGTATTTATGACTTCTTCCTCCACTATCCATTCTAAATTCAGAGCCTTTAGTGGTCCTGCCTGTAAGGTATTGCTCTAGTCTTACATTAACTTTTACTTATGAATACAGTAGCAGCAGGAATCAATACCTCAGAGGATTGATTCTCTGAGTGACTTCCTATTACAGTTTGGATCTTAAAATGTCCCCAGAGAGATCATGTGTTGTTAGGCCATGTAGCAATGTTCAGAGCTAAAAAGATTGGACTGTGAGAGGTGTAATCTCATCAGTGGATTAATCCACCCGATGGATTAATTAATCATTTGAATGTACTATTGAGTGATGACTGTAGCAGGTGGGACATGGCTGGAGGAAGTAGGTCACTGGGGTAGGATCTTGGACTATATCTGACCCTGGCCTCTTGGTTTCTCTCTCTCTCTCTCTCTCTCTCTCTCTCTCTCTCTCTCTCTCTCTCTCTTTCCTCCTCCTCCTACTTTCCAGCTGCCATAAACTGGCAGCTTTCCTCTACCATGCCTTTCCACCATGATGTTCTGCCACTCCTAGGGCCAGAGTAATGGAGTTGGCCAACCATGGACCGAGACTTCTGAAACCACATGTCTGAAATAAACATTTCCTTCTCTGAGTTGTCCTTGTAAGGTATTTTGGTCTCAGTGACAAAAGGATGACTAACACAAAGACTTCCATACTCATCCCTGCATAACTGGGCAGTAGCAACCCTATTTCCCTTTGATAGAGCCAATTATGCTAATCTAATCAGTAATTCCCTCCTTTTTCTTCTGGCCTATTTTCTGAGTACCATGAGAAGTTGAAATAATTAGATGGCTGTTGTCAAATGTACTTCATGTGGAGCATTACTTTCTTAAGTACTAAAACCTTTAAACTGGAGGAGTTCAGACTCACAGGCATAGGAAGCAACATTTTTCCAAGTGATACATTAAGGGTCATAGTGAGGGGGATTGATTGCTCCTCATTTCATCTCTTGATTCCTAAATCCACACGTTCTGGCTATGAAAGAAAAAGCACCATGTAATATCAGTTACTGTAGGATAGCACCCCCAACCTTTCAAGGTGTTCTCTCTCAACTGGTATCATAACTGCCCTTTCCATTCCATAAGACCAATTGTTTTGGGGTGCTAGAATATGTGGCAAGACCTGCAAATTCTATAAACATTGGTTTATTACTTGTTTCTGCAGGGAGTTCCTTGGACAATCATAATGGTGAATGAGTTATTTGACAAGTCTACAGATGATGAGATTTGGAGAACTGTGGTGGGAAAGGAAGGTCAATTCATTCCCAGAATAATGAGAGACATTCCAGTAAATCATTGCCTTCTCCATGAGTGAAGGAGTCTAGTATAATCAACATGCCACCATAGAGCTGGTTTATCCTGTCAAGCCATAATCTCTCATTGGAAGCTCATGACAAGTGACTATGATTAACAAATTGGTCACTCAGCAAAAACCAATTCAACCTTATGAGAAGTTGGTCTTTTGTTGATGAGCCCATTAAGCAAGCACAGGGTGGCAAGGAAAGGGTCATCTTATGCTGGGTCATCTTGTCTACCTGATTATTGAAAACATCTTCCATAGTTGGGGACTTTGGTGAGTATTCTCAAGTTACAGAAACAATCTCAGGTACCTAGCACACAAGCTCACAACTGTAGTCCCAGAGACTTGGGAGGTTGAGGCAGTAGGATCACATGATTGAGGCCAGCCTGGACAAGTTAGCAAGACCCTGTCTCAAAATTTAAAAATAAAAAATAAATAATCTCAAACTCTGGGATCATTGTAATAATTCCATATTCATGCCTTATCTCCAGATCTCTATGGCATCAAACCTCTAACCTTTTTCCTTCTCAGTTCCTGATCCTCCAACCAAACCCTTAGAAATTGCCTATAAACCCATGTAGATCCACACTTCGATTTCTCATCCTGGCAAAATGGACAACCAGATTTGTTCCTTAATTTTATGCCCACTAAGTAGATATCCCTTCACCAAGATTCTTTGGAGCTATGCCTGAGTGAAACTGTAATACTACAGCAGTTTATTTCTGACCAATGCCAACTTGGCCCAATTGGTTTTCCTTGTTTTTGTTTTGTTTTTGAGATAGGGACTTGCTGTGTTGCTCAGGTTGACATCAAACTCCTAGGCTTAATGGATCTTTCTACCTCAGCCTCCCAGGTAGCTGGGACTACAGGTGCATGCTGCTACACCCAACCTAGTAGATTTTCTAAATTCCCATATAATCTGGACAGAGGTAATTCTTCATGATCTAGTAGGTATGGAATCCAGGGAGCATGAACTACTTATTCATGCAACTTATTTGTGCCTCCAAGGTCCACTTGAGCCAAATCTTGTATTTATTCCCCTCTCATTATGGTATACAGATGAGTGATATATTTTATCACTTGGTAGATCAGAAAAGATTCATGAAAGGTATCTTAGATTGTATGCCTCAAGGTGTCCTAGAGGCAGGCATTGAATCTCCATCAAAGCAAACCCAGATATGTTACTACAAAAGGAGATCAGGGCTTGATAAAAAGGGCACAACTTTTCTCCAATACCTTAAAAATGTCTCAGCTGTGATTCCCCTCTCAGGGCCTTCTGTTGGATCCCTTTCCAGTGCAGATTAAGCTTTTATTTTATTTTATTTTTTCTATAAAGGAGATTGTAGAAAGAGTCTGGATGGATTTCAGATTTCCCAGTAACTACTGTGCTCCTATCTTAGCACAATGGAGAGGGAGCGAAGAGGAAGGGAAATTTCTCAGGATTCATCCCATCCTACCTGAAAGAGCCTGGAATGGACAGGTTCCTGGAAGGTTGGGAATGTTCCTGTCGTTTCAGCTCCCAGATTCATACTCTCAAGCTAGCTCACACTCCAGCAATCACCTCTGGCTATTTGTTAAAAATTTCTAATTTAGGGGCTGGGGATGTAGCTCAGTGGTAGTGTGCTTGCCGAGCATGAACAAGGGCCAGGGTTTAATCCTGAGCACAGCAAAAGAAAAATTTCCAGTTTAATGTAGAATCTGCCACAGGTAAGCAAATGCTTGAGTCTTCTGTCTCCCTGAGGGCTCCTGTCTTTCTCTAAGTTATTTGGCCTATGACCTCAAATCTCAGAAGGGTTCATGAACAGGATGTTGAGTTTTTACTTCTTATTACATTAGGAACAATATCTTTCTACTTCCCTACGTATCCAAGTTGAAATGGGAAGTTCTCTGAATGGTGAAATTTGAATTTCATACAATTTTCACATCATAAAATAGTTTAAAAAAATTTTTTTTTCAACCACTTAAAAAGGTGAAAAAACATTGCTATCTCATGAGTTGTACAGAAACAGGCAGGAGGCTGGATGTGGCCTATTAACAGTAGTTTGCCAACCTCTGATGTCATGCTAGTTTCTGGGTGGTCATATAACACAGTGCTGATCAATGAGATGTCAGGAAAGGTCTGCTGAGGATCTTCCAAAAAAGTGTCCTCATTCTTAACGCGCAACACTTACAAAAGGAAGTCCAGATTTTTCCTTTTGGTGATGTCTCTCTGGATGTAATTCATAGAACTTCAGCTGTCCACCTTGCAACCATGAGGCAAAGAGCCTAAAGTTCTCTTCAGGGGAAGAAGTCAGGAAGCTGAGGATGGCAGAGTAGAAAGATGAAAGGAATCAGAATCCTTTATGACATTTTTGAGCAGCTATAATAACAAACACTGGGGCCATCCTACTTCTAAAATAAGTTAGATATAATAAAATTTTATTATCATGAATTATTATCTTCTTGTAGGTTCTATTTTCTGTAAAACATTCTAACTAAAATAATGAGTCAAGGGCTGGTAGTGTAGCTCAGTGGTAGAGTGTTTCCCTAGCATGAGCAAAAACCTGGGTCTAGTCACCCAGCACCATAATAAATAAGTTAATTATTTAAATAATAAGTTAAAAATCTCTTTCACTTCAACAAAATATAATAGCTATGACTTCTGAAATGACCTATCTTTTGTCAGGCTTGTTGACACACACCTGTAATCCCATCTACTCAGGAGGCTGAGGTAGGAGAATCTCAAGTTTGAGGCCACCAGGGCAACTTAGCAACACCTGTCTCAAAATAAAAAGACTGGGCATGTAGTTCAGTGGTGGAGTGTCCTTGGGTTCAATCTCCAGACCCACCACAACAAAAAAGACACTTTTTACCACTGTGCTGGGCATCACACCTAGGGCCTCACAATTATGCTTATTACTGAGCTACACCTCCAGCCTGAATTCTGCTCTTTGAAAGACACTGTTGAAAGAACAAAGTGTCATGTCACTGAGAAGGAATGAACATTTGCAAATCATACACTTGATAAAGGACTTAAATCCAGAATATATAAAGAACTTTCAAAACTCAATAAAAAATAAACAACCCAAATAAAAATAAAAATGGGGTCTGAGGCATAATTCAATGGTAGAACACTTGCCTAGCATGTACGAGGCCACAGATTTAATTCTCAGCACTGCAAAAAGCTTTTTAAATTAAAAATTAAAAAAATAAAGATAAGCAAATTTTAATTGTTTAACAGACACTTCACCAAAGAAGATATACAGATAGCAAATAAGTACATGAAAATGTACTCAATGTCATTAGCCATTAGGGTAATGCAAACTAAAACTACAAGGGATACTAATACTCCCTAGCTAAAATGGCTAAAATTAAAAAGACTAAGCAATTATTGGAGGATACAGAAGAATTGGAACTCTGATACATTACTTGTAGAAAGTAAAATGGTATAGTCACTTTGGAAAAGAGTTTGGTAGTTTCTTTTTTTCTATTTTTTTTAGTTGTGGATGGACACAATACCTTTATTTTACTTATTTATTATTTTTATGTGGTGATGTGAATCAAACCCAGTGCCTCACATGTGCTAGGCAAGTGCTCCACCACTGAGCTACAAACCCAGTTCTGGTAGTTTTTTTAAAAAGTTAAATTATGCATGCAGTCCTAGGTTTAATCCCCAGCACCATAAAAATGTTAAATGAATGCAATCAGAATGTTAGGAAAAATATATATCGAAGAGACAAAGATTATCCTTTTTTCTATGACCTAATAATAAACAGCTATGCCTGGTGAAATAAAAACTTAAATATACACGTGCCATATGATTCAACTATTTTACTCCTAGAAATTTACCCAAGGAAAAATGAAAGTATATTTCCACACAAAAACTTGCACAAGAATATTTATAGGCACTTTACTTTTAGCAGTTTCAAATTAGAAACAATCAAAAGGTCCATCAATAGGTAAAAGGATAAACAAATTGTAATATGTACATATGATGAATTCTACTCAGCAAAAACCAAAAATTTAATGAACTACTGATAAAACATCATGAATGAATCTCAAAGTATGCTGAATGGAAGAAAACAAAAAGAATTACATACCACATGGCTCCATTTATTGAAAAATCTGGAAAGTGCAAATTAATCTATAGTGACAGAAAACAGATCAGTGGCTGCCTGTGGATGGGGGCAGGGTGGCAAAGGTGGGAGGGTGGAATTATAAACAGTAAAAGGAAATTCTGGATGGTGATGGATATACTCATTATTTTGATTTTGATATGTATGTATACGTCAAAACTTAACAAATTGTGCACTCAAAATACATGCAGTTTATTATGTGTCAATTAGATCTCAAGAAAACTGTTAAATTTAAAAAAATCTTGGGCTGGGTCTGTGGTTCAGTGATAAAGCACTTGCCTAGCACATGTGAGACACTGGGTTATATCCTTAGCACCCCTACAAAGATAAATAAATAAAAATAAAGGTGTTGTGCCCATCTACAACTAAATACACATACACACACACACACACATAAATCTATACTGAGGATGATGCCACACACTTGTCATCCTAGCTACTTGGGTGGTTGAGGCAAGAGGATGGCAAATTTGAGGGAGGTCAGCCTGAGCTACTTAATAAATATATATATTTGATATAATTATATATTTAATAATATATAAATATTTATTAAATATAGATTTGTTTAGCAAGTAGATAATATACTTAATAAATAAATATATATACTTATTTATTGATTAGCCAAGACTGAACTCTCAAAATTTGAAAAAGTTCAGTGATACAGTGCTTGCCTAACATGTATGAGGCCCTAGGTTCAGCTCCCAGTACTGCAAACAAAATTTTGCTTAAACAGGTTTGTGGGTTTCTATCACTTTTAACAGAAAAAAATTAAATAGATGCAGTCCTCATGTTAGGTAAACAATATTTAAATGATACACTTAAAGAACCCCCTTTCCCTAGTGGTAGAATGAGTACATTGATTAATCCATCTGCTCCCATCTTTGAGTCTGTCTTGGGAGAATTTCTCTGGCCTGTTGTCCCTGTTGATTGCATGGGAAATGATTGTTGGGGAGAATTCTCCTCCTTGGGATTATGTCACTTTATTGACCTATTTCTTTCTTTCATTCTTTTTTCTTTTTTTGTACTGTGGGTTGAACCTGGGGCAATGAATCACTGAGCCACATCCCCAGCTCTTTTTTCTATTTTATTTAGAGGGGGGGACTTGCTGAGTTGCTTAGGGCCTTGCTAACTTGCTGAGGCTGGCTTTGAACTTGTAATCTTTTCCCGCATCAGCTTCCTGAGCAGCTGGGATTACTTATAGGCATGTGCCACTGCATCCAGCACTATTAGCCTATATCTTCTTTGCAGATTCAGAACTTCAGAAAATATGACCTGAATTTTAATCCAAATCACTTGTTTAAAATATATACTCCTGAACTACAGAATCTGAATGAATGGGAGTAGGGCCTAAGAATCTACATTTTGCCAAGCATTTTTGGAAATTCTTTTGTTAAGGCATACTTCTGTTAAAACAACAACAATGGATTAATCTTAAGTTGTATATCATGCCTTATGACATATAAAGAAACGTCCAATTTAGGCTTTAATATTATTTCATCTCATACTGATAAATCTCTTTAGAGACTGCTCTAACCTAATGTCTCTCAAACTAGGATCCACGGTCTTTTGGGGATTCAAAAATGTAATCTCAGCTGTCCATAAATTCTTTATGAAGAATTTTAATTTTGTATTTTTCCTTCAATGATAATCTAAATACAATAATTACAAGCATATTCTAGATTTGGATGACTACCTTATAATCCAGTACAGCCGTATAATTTTAGTACCCACATTGCTGTTGCTTTTTATAATAAGGTTGGTACCAAAGCATATTATTTCAGTTGTTAGAAGTATAACAATGTCTATGCCCCTCTGTCTCTAGCTAGTGATGTACTAACATGTCCCAGTCCTTATCTCAAAGTATAGGTATAGGAGCTCCTCTCTGACACCAGTAAATCTAGGGTGACCTGAAAATGACCTTTCAAGTTCTATAGATAAAGGTTCTCACACATTGGCTAGCTGATTATGGTGTAAGGTCTTGAAGCACAAACAGGATATTTCCATTTATGTGACAAGAGGGTAGTGAGGAGACAAGGTCCTGGGGTATAGCCAGGACCACTGTTCCCTCATACAATGCAAATGCTTAGGATGGATAGGTCTTCAAGCACAAGTAAGGTGATATTTCCATTCATTAATTGGATGACCTTGAGACAGCCCTTGCCCATGATACTGGGTTTGGTTCTCTGGTCCAAACCAATGCTTCTCATGGCACTCATCCTCCTGGTTCATCAGCATGGTCCTTCTCAGGCTACTAACCATCTATGTTAGTACATTCAGTGGCAGGTCTAAACACACACACACACACACACACACTTCTCACTCCCCATCACACAACTCTTTCCAAGATCAAAAGGAATGGGTCATTTTCTATAACTGGAACAAAAAATTCTGTTTGGTGGTTTCGGGGCTGATTGAATCAGCAGTCAAATGACATCATCAAAGGCACAGGGGCTTTCATTCTTTTTTTTTCTCTGCCTTTCTCTGCTAACAGCTTGTCTTGCTTCCTGATTATAAGATGGCTAGAGCAGTGCAGGCATTACGTGCAGACTTGACAACGTATTAAGAGGGGATTTCCTCCTATACATCTCTTTTTATTTCTGAGAAAGACCTTTCCCAAAAGTCACCTAGGAGACTTCCTCTCAGGTCCCATTTTGAACAAAGCTGTATCCTTCAAGGGATTTGTTCTTTCTTTCTCTTTTGTGTGGATTGGTGTAAGGCAGGTTGTTCCCTCTCTACCCTGGAGTATGTGGGGATAGCTTTCTAAACTAATTCCTTATGAGAAAGTTACCTTGGTAGATTATTTTATCTGGACTTGCCCCACTTTCTAACTACACTTTGTTTATAGTAGAGGGGCCCAAGTTTCCTTACCACATGCTAGGAAGTAGCTATTTAGTGATCACTCACAGGGTAGCCCCAAGTTTCACAGCAATACTCAGTCCCCTTTTCCTGTTGTTACCCTTGTTTTTTGTTCTCTTCTATTTTATAATGAGCAGCAGTAGTGGCTACCTGGTAGGATTCAGGGTAACAGGATACTGAATTGAAATTCCTATAGTCTTGCCTTCCTCACCCATTCCAAATTAGAGATTAGTAAATTGCTAATGTAAGAGTCACACACCAAGAAGCAGTAAAAAAACCCTACAGCATTCATTCATTTGGGTCATATTTCTGGTATATACCAAGAATATCTCATATGGTTTCCATCACCATTTCTGATCTGGCCTGAGTATCCCAAATATGTTTAATAAAAGTCAGTCAAACTCCTCTGAGTGTGGGTCTCCCCAGGAATGGTAAGACTCCTGAACTTCTGCATTCCATTTGATGGAAATACTATTGTCAGCAAATGTAAACCTAGCAGGGCTGGGATGTAATTCGGGGAAAGACCACTTACCTAACATGCATGAGGCCCTAGGTTTGATTCTCAACACCTCAAAAAAAGTAAATTTAGGGGGGAATTTATATGCTGAACTTTTTAGGCAGAAGTTCTATAGAATTTAGAGCTTTCTTAGTCTTCCTATCTTTGGAACCAAGTGGCTACAGCCAGGAAATACACTGTGGTTCCTGACTTTAATCCCCAGTTATGTTCAGGTGTAGCTCATCAAGACATCAAAAGCAATAACATGCGAGAAAAGTATGAAGCACTCCAAAAGTCTCTCTTTCCAACCACCACTACTACCTGCTTGCCCACAGATCACCCAAGTGATAACTCCAGGCTCTCTAGACAAGGAAGGTAGGAAGGTATATTCCAGGGACAACACCAATTGCTTTCTCTGCCTTGTACTGCTCCATGAAGTTCCCAGTACAGTCTCTCCACTCTTCAGGCATTTCTAATTTGCTCCAATCTTGCAGCAAAATATTAGGGCCCTGCAGGGAAATGGAGCTCTGGCTCAACCCACTTTGCCTTCCTCTACTTTGCCCCTAAAATGAGGTAGCAATGACTAACTTGATACCACGTGACACCAAGCAGCCCTAACTGTCGACAGAAGTTATTTGCTATTCATTTTGGGTGTGCACTTGAACCCACTTCCTCTGGTTGGGGACTTCCCCATCTTATGATTCTTGGAAGGTGGCAGAGCCCATCTCTCTCTCTACAGACAAGAGTGCCACATTCACTCTTCTCCAAAGCTAGGATTCTGGAGTACAACCTAATCAAGTCACCCTAGACTTTGTCTTAGGAGTTACAGGCAAAGAATTGAGCACTCAGAAAGTCTTTCTCAGGAAGTGTTAGCAGCTGCAGCAAGACAGAGCTCCCTGCAGGGTGACAGCAGTGAAAACTGGAGACTGGATTGCTCTAAGGTGCTACAGTGGGCTCCTCACCAGACAAGTTCTACAGCGTGGTTTAAGTGTTGTTCCTGGCTATAAACCTGCTTCTCCAGCCCGCCTACTGATTCTGGAAGCTGCCCAGTATCCTTTTAATGCATTCCTTTTCTGCCTAAATCATCCAGATTCCAATTCTGTTGCATACAATCAAGGTTCTAGACTGCTGCACAGCTATACCTCCTTTAAGAATTTGGCTTACTTCTGAAAAGTTCTGCAGGACTTTGTCCCCAGGGACAGTTTTTTTTTTTTTTTTTTTTTTTTTAACATCGAAGGGGATTCTTTGCAAATGTCCATTCTGTTATGAATACTAAACATAGAGACTGTATGGCTACCCACTGTTTTCCTGCAGTATCTATTTTAGCACCCGTGAGCATGTATGTTCTGAGCAATGCTGGAAAGCCCCTTTCAAAGAGTCCTTGCCCTGGTAAAAGACTTTGTAATGATTCTTGAAATAAATAGATTCATGATGTTCTTTATATAGTAGACTTGATCTCTGTGAACGTATTATTTTGAAATGAGGATTTAAATTGTTCTTTGGCAGGAACTGAATATTCAAATGTAATGAATTTAATTGATTATGAGTGTTTCTTTTGAGATGATGCAATAAGTGCTTGGTATTGGCTGCTCCAGAGTGTGCTGGCAGAAAGGCTTTCAAAGTTGAGTTTGGTACAAATGAAATCTCACTAGAACTACTTTAAAGGTCCTATCTCCAAATATAGTTTTATTTTGAGGTATTGGGTTTAGGGTCTCAGCATATGAAGTTTGGAAGGATATAATTCAGCCCATAACTAGGGAAGTCATAGTTCCTCTAATATTCTTCAAGCCTTTTAAAACTTAACCTATCAGGTTTAACACATGGGGTGTAGCTGTAGCTGCTTGGCTCAGGAGTAGAAGACTGGAGTTTAACAGGGCAGCCCAAGTTCCATCTTCATGAGATTCTTCTCCCAATACCAATTACTGTTCCTCTTAGGACCATTGTTGGGTAATTCTGTTTTGCCTCCAGAAAGCTCCAAAGTGAATCATAATAGGAAATTAATTAAATTAACTCCAAGTTCCTTGCTAAATCTCAGGCTATAAAGTCTATCCCCATGGTATTTCTCATGCTAAATTATGCCTGGCCACATTATCCAAATAGAGTTCAGCAGAAGTTGCATGTTCAGCCCAAATGATAGCATACCATGTTCCAAATAAAATATAAATGTCCAAAATTTGAGCAATATGAAATCTCTCCAATTGTGAGATTTTTAGGAGAAAGATTAACTCCAAAATTCCAGAGAAATTTAAGTTCAAAATTATTTTCTCCCCAGTTCTGTTTCTGCTCAGTCTCAGGAGGATTTTACTCTGAGATGTGGGGAGAGTCAAAGTTCCCTTAGCAACTGCAACCTGGGCTGATGACCACTGGAATTGGTGATGTTGTTGCAGGACCTCCAAGACAGAAATAACCCAACACTAAGATTCTCATATGTCCCACTTTCTAAGAGTTCAAAAAGTTAGTTGGGCACATAATCTTTCCCCAGTACCAGTGGCACATGTACAGAACTTTGAAGAAAATAAGTCCAAGAAGGAACCAGACAAATCCAATATGTAGAACATTTTGCAGAACAATTAGCCTGGTATCTTTGGCAAGTCAGTATCATTAAAAATGGTGTCTGTACTAGATTAAAAGAAATTTAAAGGACATAAGAGATAGATACAATGCCTGGTCTGGGTTGGGTACTGATTTGTATGAAACTGTGAGAGACATTTTTAGGTCATTTGGAGAAATATGAATAGAAGCTGGGTGTTAGACAAGTGGAAATTTTACTGAAATAGCAAAATGAAGGTTGATGACTAAAAAAAAATCAGGCTGAAGAACATTGTGCATAGTATGTTTTCCATTTGGTAATAAAATAAAAGCATGCAGACACAAACACGCACACACTCTAAATTATGCACTAAGGTCTTACAGGGTTGATCTCTGGGTGATGGAAATTTTGTTTATTCAGTTATTTATTGTATTTGTGCTTGTCTATATATTCTAATTTTCTACAATGAATATGTATTGCTCTTGTGTTAATAAAAGGTTATTTAAAAAATTCTTATTAGTCACCAACAAACCTCACTCCCTGAAGCAGTTATTCCAAACAAAATTATATTACTAGAAACTAGTATAAAATATAGTCCAGACCCGTGGTGCTGTCATAAAGCAAATTTTACAGTGCATGCAGTGAAATCTTGAGAAAAGAAGGGTAAACATAGCAAATGTGAGAGAAAGAGGAAGTTACCTTACTTTCTTTTTTGCCTTTCTTTTTCTATTGCTATCATAAAATACCCGAAATGGGAAATTTGTAAAGAAAAGGAATTTATTTAGCTCAGTTGTAGAGGTTGAAAGTCCAAGCTCTGGAGGCCCCATCTGTTCAGCCTCTGGTGAGGGCCACATGATGGACAGCATCATGGCAGGACCACATGTGAAAGGGAGATGTCACATGGTAAGACAGGAAGCCAGAGAGTGTAGGGGTCATACTCCCTCTTTTGTAACAGTTGACTCTTATGAAAACTAACTCACTCCCCAAAACCAGCATTAATTCCTTCTAAGAGCAATATCCCCAATGACTTTATTACCTTGCACTAAGACCCACCTCTTAAAACTTCCACCACCTCTCAATATCTCCACCCTGGGGATCAAACTTTTAAGACATGAACCTTTGTAGACACAAAGTTTATGCAAACCATAGCAAGCTTTGACAGGTGACAAGTTGGGTTGTGTTAGTTGTCTAATTGTTTGCAACCTCTGAGATTTAACTCTGCCTGGATTAGTTTGTTTGTTTCATAAGAAATATCTATGAGTTTCATTTATTTTATTTTTAAAGTATAATTATTTTTCGTAGATTTTTTTTTCTTTTTTAAAATTTGTTTTAATTAGTTATACATGACAGTAGAATGCACTTATATACTTTGGTGTATCATACATAGATGGGATATAATTTCTCATTTTTCTGAGTATACATATTGTAGAATCACATTGGTTAAAGTATAATTGTTAACACCTATTAATTGTACAAATCAATGGAGTTCATTCTGATATTTCCATACATGCATACATTGTGAGTTGATCGTGTCCATCTACCCTTCTTCTGACCCTCTCCCTTGGCCCTCTTCCCAATCCCTAGTAATCCCTCTTCTACTTTCAGGTCACTTTTTAAAAGTTTCCACATATGCCATACTTGTCTTTCTAACTCTGGCTTATTTCATTTAACACTTCCATTTTCCTGCAAATGACAAGGTTTAATTTTTCTTTATGGCTGAATAATACTCCATTGTGTATGCCACTCAGTTTGCCATATAGGGGATATGAGTGGTTTCTATCCATTATTACTATTCCTTCTCTCAGAGAGCGGAACTAGGAACATTTCTGTGTTTTGGGAAAGTTAGAGAGGTGATACCCCTAGTTCTCAGGTCATCCTCAAAGCTTCCTTATTCAACATCCAGTCTATTTAAAACCTCTTAAATCCCCATCTTGAACTCTTTGCTCCTGTCATCCAAACACTGCCCTGAGGATGGGTTTGGTTTGGTGACACAGCCTTCATATCCTCTTGTAAGCATCCACACCCTTTTGGAGTAGGCATAGCTCCAAGCATGGTTCAAAATCTTGCTGTTGTAGTTTTCTATTGCAACCTTAACAAATGATCATAAAGTTGTTGGCTCAAAACACACATTTATTGTTTTGCACATCTGAGGTCAGAAGGACACAAGTCTTATGGGGCAATAATCAAGATGGTCTTCTTCCTTTCTGGAGGCTTGAAGAAAGAATCTGTTTTATGCTCAATTGCTCCATTACCAGAATGTAGTTCCTTATGATTGTTGGACCAATGTCCTCATTTTCTTTCTGGCTTGAAACTGTGGCACCCTATGTTTCCTCATCTTTGGGGCCCTCCTCCGTCTTCAAAGTCAGCAACCATAGGTTGAATCCTCTCACATGGCTTCTCACACAACCCAATCTTCTTCCATTGTTGTCCACTTTTAAAGACTTTTTGTGGTTAGGTTGGATAATCTCTCCCTTCTCAAGGTCTTTAATCTTAATTCAGATCTATAGATTCTCTTTGGCTGTGTAAGGTAACATATCCACAGGTTCCAGGGATCAGGACTTGGCCAACGTTGGGGAATCATTAATATGCCTACTACACTGCATTCTCCGCACATAGTCTTCTTTTGATCTTGGATCAACATTTCTCACATTCAGTCTTGTGCCTCAGTGATTGCTGCCAATTCCTCTTGCTCTGGAATTTCTTGAAGCCTGCGTCTTAGTGGTGGTTTCCTCTCTACATCCAATGTATTTTACTTGATGAATTACCCACAGTGGAGTCCTAAACCTACATTCAGAAGCTTCTGCCCTCGGGTCCTAGTGAGGAAAAATGCCTCTGTTTTGGGCTTGTTGCCCTTGCGAAAACTCTTTGAATTTTCCAGGCCTTAAGTAGAACTTTAACAATAGCAGAAACAGTTCTTTCTGTCCACTCTGTGGCTCCCATTTTCCTTTGAAGCAGGCTTAGCTGTTTAATTGTGAGAAATGTAAAAGCTACTGAAAAAGTACAAAGAATATTATAACAAAACCCATATTCCCATCACTCAGAATTGTACATACTTTGTCATATTTGCTTCCTACAAATAAAAAATCTTAGATATAAAGCTAAAATTTCTCATTTAACTACTACCTGCATTGTCATCCTTTCCTCAGGCACCCACTGTGACCTGGAGTGTACTCTTATCCATTTTTGCATTTTATAAACATATATATGTCCATAAACTATATGTAGTATTTTTGTGCATATCCATTTACATAATTGTGTCATTTTTGTTCAATATTATGCTTTCTTTTGATACCTATCCATATTGCTATATGTAGATCCAGCACCACCTCTATGTTGTTCCATTGTGTGATATCATCCCATTTTATTTTTTTACAACATTTTGACATATTGCTCTCCATAATGGTCAAACAAGTCAATATTTCCACCAGCACTGTAGGAGTGTGCTTAGTTCATCCCATTCTCTCCAACACTTCTGGGAGATTTTAAATATTTGTCAGTCTAATGTGTAAGAAATGATACATCATTATTATTGTTTTAATGTTCATGTGGGAAGTATTGCTCACTTTAAGCTTATTTCCTGACACGTGAAGTTCTGTGGCTCCCCAGGCTAAGCAGGAACTGAAACTCAAACCCCTAGACCCCATGTCAGTTCTGACTCCCTTTTTATCTTCACCCATGTCTTTTTCTCCTTTATGAATTCTTTTTATGTTTCTAACTCCTGAAAACATCCTTCTTCATATGTTTTCAAGTGTGGATGTTCATTTTTTAACTTCAAAAATATTTCATGAAAAGATAGAACAAAGTGTTGTAAATTCAAACAAACTAAAAAAAACATAACCAAACTGCAATGCATAAACTTTAATTTAATCATGTTTTTTTAATCTATAAGAAAACATTTGGGGAACAATTACAGAAATCTAAATATGGTTTGGAGGATAATAGGAGATGATATTAAAATATTATTGATAACATTATTGTTCATGTCTTAGATGTGATAATGGTTTTGTAGTTATATAGGAGAATGCCCTCTCAAAATGCACACTGAAGTATTTAGGGGTGATACAGTCAATCCTCTTTCAAAAAATTAGAGTAGTTTAAAAAATTAGATAGATTGATAGTGTCATGGTGTCGATTTGGTCTTTGTCCCCATTTCCTGGTGTACGACTCCTAAAATACTTGGAATCTCTGAAGTGATAGTGTCTTGATATGCTAATAGACTGCCTGATAACTGGCACTCTCTAGGTGGTTTCAGGATCTGAGCTGGTCACCTGAAAGACCAAGTTAGGATTATAGGGTTGAGATTTTCATTGCCACCCCTCAACTTTGAGGAACGGGGAGGGCTGAAGGTTAAGTTGATTGTCAATGGCCAATGATTTAACCAATCAGGCCTAAGTAATGATTGATTCTTATGGAGGCCTCTGGGGTTCAGAGATTTTCAGATAGCTGCAGAAGTTCCTGGAGGGTGGCACACATGAAAAATGCATGAAAGCTCCACACCCCTTCTCCCATGCCTTGCCCTGGTATCTCTTCATCTATACATTCTGTAATACCATTTATATGAAACCAGTAAATTTAAATAAGTATTTCTGTGAGTTCTATAACTCACTGGAGCAAATTAATCAAATCCAAGGAGGTGACTGTGAGAAACTTGACTTATATCAAATTGCCCATAATCACAGATAAAGTCACTTGGGACTTTCAACTGGCATCTAAAGGGGGGGGGGCGATCTTAAGGACCAAGTCTTCAAAAATGCAATCTTTCAATAGGATCTGATGCTATTTCTAGGTAGACAGCATCAGAATTAAATTAAAGAACACTCAGCTTGTATCCTCTGTTTCAGAATTGCTTGGTTGCTAATGGAAAGAAATCCCCACACCTTTTAGGGTCACAGAACTCTGTAAATTTTGTGTGAGAGTCATGGAAAAGTGGTTTGTTTTTTCAATACTGTTAGAAAAAACATGACAAAATGTTAACAATTGTTGAAACTGAGTGGTGGCATAATGATATTCATTGTACTAGTTTGAATTTTTCTATATGTTTGATATTTTTTCACAATAAAAAGTTAGGACATTTTTTTTTCTTTTGGGGACATTTTACACTAGATTTCTGGGTATTAGAAATAGGGCTGATGGCAGGTTTTAGTAAATGGCCAAATCACCATTTTGAACCAGAAACTCACCTAACTTTTTAACAGTTTAATCTGCTTGTTAGGTTGGTTTTCCAAATGAATTTTTAGCACTATTTTTTTTCTAGTTTAGTGAAGAATGTCATTGGTATTTTAATGGGCATTGCATTCAATCTATATAATGCTTTTGATAGTATAGCCATTTTATCAATATTCATTCTGCCTATCTGTGAACATGGGAGGTTTTTCAAGTTTCTGAGGTCTTCTTCAAGTTCTTTCTTCATTGTTATATAGTTTTCATTGTAGAAATCTCTCATTCTTTGGTTAAATTTATTCGTAGATGAGTTTGTTTGTTTGTTTTTTGAGGCTACTGTGAAAGGAATTGTCTTCCAGATTTCTTTCTCAGCAGATTCATTTTTGTTATAGAGGAATGCTATGATTTTTGTATTTTGATTTTGCAATCTGCTGCTTTGCCAAATTTGTTTATTATCTCTAGCAATTTGGTGGAATTTTTTGGGATATTCTAGTATAGGATCATATCATTTGTAAACAATGATAATTTGACTTCTTCCTTTCCTATTTTTTAACCTTTATTTTATTTATTTGCTTTATGTGGTGCTGAGGATCGAACCCAGTGCCTCACATATGCAAGGCAAACACTCTAGTAACCGAGCTACAACCCAGCCCTTTCCTTTCCTATTTTTATAACTTTTATTTCCTTCTCTTGCCTAACTACTCTGATTAGAATTTCTAGCACTATATTAAATAGTAGTGGCAAGAATGAACATCCTTGTCTTTTACCAGAATTTAAAGGAAATATATTCAGTTTTTCTCAATTGCTGTGAAGTTGGCTTTTGATTTTTCATATATAGACTGAAGATGTTGAAGTAGTTTCCTTCTATCCATAGTTTTTTCAGTTTTTTTTATCATGAATAGGTGCTGAATTTTGTTGCAGACCTTCTCTGCATTTATTGAGATGATTAAGTGATTTTTGTCTTTAATTCTATTTATATGAATTACATTTATCCATTTGTGTATGTTAAATCATCCTTCCATATCTGGAATAAAATCAAATTGGTCATGATATAAAATCTTCTTCTTCTCCTATTTATTTATTTGTTTCTTTGTTTATTGTGGTGCTGGAAAGCATACATGCCAGGCAAGCACTGTACCACCAAGCGACATCCCAGCCAATCTGCTTAATATGTTGTTGAATGTGATTTGCTAATATTTTATTAAGGATTTTTGCATATAAGTTCACCAGGGATATTGGTCTGTAGTTTTCTTTCTTGATGTACCCTTCTCTGGTTTTGGTATGAGTATGATACTGGTTTCATAGAATGAATTTGGAAGTGTTCCATCCCTTCCTATTTCATGGAATAATTTGAGGAGTATTAGCATTAGCTCTTCTTTTTTAATTTTTTTTTTGTAGTTGTAGATGGACAACATGACTTTATTTTATTTGCTTATTTTTTTATATGTGGTGCTAAGGATCAAACCCAGTGCCTCATGCATGCTAGGCAAGCACTCTGTCACTGATCCCCAGCCCCAGCCCTGGCATTAGCTCTTCTTTAAAGGTCTGATAGAATTCAGTTGAGAATCCATCTGGTCCTGGTCCTTTCTTTGTTTGAAGCTTTTCTTTATTGCTTTGATCTCAATTTAAGTTATTGGTCTGTTTAAGTTTTCTGTCTTCTCGATTCAATTTTGGCAGGTTGTATGTAGAAACGTATCTATTTTTCTAGATTTTCCAATTTATTGGAGTATAAGTTTTCAAAGTAGTCCCCAAGGATCCTCTGGATTTCTGTGATGTCTGTGGTGATGTTTTCTTTTTCATCTCTAATTTCATTATTTGGACTTTTTTCTTTTGGTTAGGTTGGCTAAGGACTTATCAATCTTGTTCATTTCTTCAAAGAACCAACTCTTTGTCTCATTGGTCCTTTGTATTTTTTTTATTCTCAATTTCATTGATTTTTGTTCTGATCTTAATTATTTCCTTCCTTCTATTAGTTTTGAAATTGGGTTGTTCTTCTTTTCCAAGGGCCTTGAGATGCATCATTAGGTTATTTATTTGGGATCTTTCTGATTTTCTTACGTAGGCACTGATAGCTATAAACTTTTTTCTTCAAGTTGCCTTCATAGTGTCCCAGAGGTTCTGGGATGTTGTATGGCTATTTTCATTTCAGTCTAATTTTTAAACTTCTCCCCTGATTTTTTCCATCATCCATCCATTATTCAAAAGTGTATTGTTCAGTTTCCATGGACTTATATAGTTCCTATAGAGTTTTGTGTTCATTTCTAATTTTGTTCCATTATGATCTGATAAGATATAAAGGATCATATGGGTTTTTTTTTTTTTTGCATTTGCTAGTAGTTGAAAATGTGTGTAATATACCTTCCCTCTCCTACATCACAGCTAGTCTACTTCAAATGTGCCCAGAACACTTACAGTAGTCAAAATTATCTAACACATAGTTTACTTTGTAATAAAGTATTAAATACTTCATGTACTTTATTGAATAATGTACTGAAGTGAAAAACAGAATGGTTTTATGGGTACTCATCACTGACATACACTGCTGAAAGCAGACTGATTCTGAAGAATGTTTGAAGCACTGAACTAAAATTAATTGCTGGAGGACAAGGATGCTACAGTGACAGGTTCATCAATTACTCTTTTGGACCTTGAGAACAGCTGGTAGAAAGCATAGGGTCATCAACACTTGTTGATGGATATAGGCACAATATTTTTCAGGAAGATAACAAGTTTTGACTGGACAGTTTGTTTCTTCCTTTCATTATGTATTTATCTATATCAAGAAATAACACTGTATCCACCTGTCAGCTTTTGTGAGTCTGTTGCAATTGACTTCCTCTTCTTGTAACACTGTAGGCCACTGTTGATAGTAGCAAACATCTCCCCCACACCCCTCCTATAAATTCTTTTGCTTTTTGTTTTTGTTTTTGGTACTGGGAATTGAACCCAGGGGCACTCTACCACTGAGCTACAAATCTCCAGCCCTTTTTCATTTTTATTTTGAGATAGTATCTCACTAAGTAGTACAGGCTGGACTTGAATGTGCCATCTTCCTGCCTCAGACTTCTGTGTTACTGGGATTACAGGAGTGTGCCACTATACCTGATTTGCTGTAAACTTTCTTGATGCCTCCAGTATAACTTTTTTCTTGGTCTCAACTTTTTAATTTCTTTCTCTTTTTTAAAATTTTGAGGTGCTAGTGCTAGCCAACTACTTTACCACTGAGATACATCCCTAGCCCCTTTTAAAATTTTATTTTAAGATATTGTTTCACTAAGTTTCCAAGGATGGTCTCAAATTTACTGTCCTGCTTCAGTCCTCTAAGTATCTGGAATTATAGACATGCACCACCATGCCTGGTTTTTCTTCTAGTTTGATCAGTTTCTCATTGGAAATCTTTGTTAGCTTCAATGCCAACAAGCTCATGAATCTCTTTGTTAATGTCCAACCCTAGATGTTCCCAAGCCCTAATATCTAGTTTGCTATTTAATTAACAGCAGAATCTTTGTTAAAGCCTTGAATGTGTTCACATATGTCTTCAAAACTTTCTTCCAAATTCTTTTCAAGTAATGCTGTATGACTTCTTCCCATGCTGCAGCAATGTTCCAAATAGCAATTTGAATGTTAAAACCTTTCCAAAACTCTCAGAATATTCAGCCAGATTCAGCCACTTCAATAGCCTGTGCAAATGTTTGTCATTCTTTGAACACAGCTAGTGTACCTTGGTCCATTGGTCAAATGAGTGTAGTTGTATTCGGTGGCAAATGCACAACCTTTACACAGGATGCATGTCACTGATATGCTGTGTTTGCCCTGGAACAATATAAAGGATCAGAAGAATCTTGAATGGGATGCGGTTTTGCCTGCAATACTCTCTTGACTGCAGAAGGCTGATGTCATTCAGGCTTTCTTGTTATGATGATAATAAATGGAAAGTGTACGCTTGCTCACATTCTTGAATGCTCTAGAATTCTCTGAAAGGTAGACTAGGAAAGACTTTAATTTGAACCCTGAAACACTTTCACCCCAAAGCAGTGTTACACTGTGTTTGAATCCTAACATTATCTTGGATTCTTCGTGGATGTATGAACACTCCAGCATATGCTTCCATAACAAGGTCATTTTATTGACATTAAATATTTCTTCTGGTGAATTTTTCTCATCCACAATTATCCTGCTCAGCTATTCCTTAAAAGGCTCATCACCTTCAGTACTGACACTTGTTGACTCACAGCTGACCTTCACTTTAGGAAAGTCACAATGCATTTTGAAATGTTGGAACCATGCATAATTTGCTGTAAACATTTTCATAAACATGGGATCATAAACATGTTTTTAGCATACCAAAAACTTACCTTTGCCTGGATCATCAGTAGACTAAGTGATATGTTCTTATGTATCTGTCATGTATCCACATGACACAACATTTTTCTATATTATTGACCAGCCTAGCTCTTTATGACAACAGTGGATTTAACTAATACTGATGAGTTCACTGCATCACATTCATAAGAAGGATTCACTTCTTATCATTTAATATGTTTGAGATCATCAGTTGTGAACATCCTAACTCAGGCAATAGTCATTCCTGGCTTCGCTTTCAGGCTGGCCAATTATTTGAGTTTCATCTCAAGAGTAATCACCTTCCTCTTCTCTACAGAAGCAGGAGACACAAATGGTCTTTTTTGGACATGATAGTATGAGAAAACATATAACTTGATATAAAACAAAAATGCTGGGGCTGGGACTATAGCTCAGTGGTAGACCATTGCGTAGCACAAGTGAGGCACTGGGATCAATCCTCAGCACTGCATTAAAATAAATAAATAAATAAAATAAAGTTATAAAAAATGTATTTAAAAAAATGCTAGCAACACAGTATACTGTATAGTATCAATTGTTTACCATTGTGGTCATGTGCATGGCAAGAGAATTATATCACATATCACTGTCCCAGAAAAATATCAAAATTCAAAAGTCAAGGTTGGGGATATAGCTCAGTGGTCGAGTGCTTGCCTATCATGGCCAAGTCCCTCAATTCAATCCCTAACACCATAAAAAATTCAAGCTTCAAGTATAGTTTCTACTGAGTGCATAGTGCTTTCCCACTATCATAAAGCTAAAAAAACAAACAAAACCTTAAGTCATATCATCATAAGTCAGGGACCATCTGTACTTTGAAAGAAGATGAGAACAGATATGAGAAAATAATTAGGAATGTCTGACCTGATGACTACAACTATTTTTAATTACAATGTGTTCCTTTCTTTTTCTTTCTTTCCTTGCTTTAGGTGCTGGTGATTGCACCTAGGGTTTCACACATGCTCAGCATGCACTCTATCACTGACTATACTCCATATACCTTTTCTTTAATTTTGTTTTCAGACCCAGCCATTTGTTTTCCTAACTCCTCTATATTTTGTATTGTGAAGTTAATCATAGTGACAGTTATGCAATGAAGAAATTTCTGAATCCCGCAAAAACATCCACTGTTCAACAATTCTTGTCTACTTTTCACCTAAGCAGAATTGGATCATCCCACCAAGAGGTATTCTCCCACTAGTCAATATCTGTCCCAGGCTTAATCCATAATTGGCTTGTTTGATTCCTCTGTAACAAGTCTCATCTTCCCTGTTACTTTCTCTTAGAGTCCTAACCCCATACATGTCATGAGAACGTATCCATAAAGACATGCCATACTTGCTTCTCCACTCATTATTGAGTTGCCTTGATATGCATGATGCTTTACAAAGATCTCCTAAGTCTTCCCTTCCTAAATATGTCTAAATATTGTGTACCCACTGACTATGATGTTATGTAATAATTTCCTATTGCTGTTGCAATAAATTACCACAAACTTAGATGCCTAAAAATATAAATATGTTCTCTCATTGTTCCATAAATCAGAAAACTAATATGGCTTGACTGGTTTCTCTACTATTGGTTTCACAAAGCAATAATCAAGATATCAGGCATCTGGGCACTCATGGGGAGTTTGAGTTGTTGTTCAAATCCACTCTTTATGTTGATAGGACTGAGGGCCCAGTTTTCTTGTTGGCTGTCAGCTGGGGACCATTTTTAACACCTAGAGGCTTCTTCTCCATCCTGGCACTTGGTCTCTTCATTTTACACTCAAAATCTCTCCTTCTACCATATCACTTTCTCTGCCTTTAAGGGCTCAGGCTAAAATGAGACTGGGCCTATGTGGATAATCCAGGATAATCTCTCTATTTTAAAGTCTGTGTCTTTCTTTTACTTTTGAAAATATTGACATTTATTTCCAAATTTAAATGTTTAATAAAGTGGGGACAGTGGTTATTTCTTAACATTGTAACTATACACACATCCATAACATGTATATGAACATATATATATAAAATATGTATGTGAATATATGAAGACAGATGAACATTGTTCTTCGTTGTGAGAAAACTGATAAGGAATTTCCATTGACAAGTAAACAAGTCATGGGTATCTACTAGGACAGCTATTAACACTCTTTAGATGTACTGATTTAATAGAACAGAGAGCATCAAAGGTAAAAACTTTAGAAGAAGGAAACAAAATCATTACTAATTGACACATTAAGATTGAATGATTGAAAAGTTGTGATCTCTATCTTTTTTTATATCTGCAGAATCTCTTTGTCATGTAATATAGCATATTCACAGGTTCTAAGATTAGACTTTGAATGTGTTATGGGTGGGGTGCCTACCATGTGATTTTGCCCAATTGATTTAAGTGTGGACTCTGTAAATGGCACCTTTAGAAGCATATGGCTCAACAGCATTTTAGATATTGACTCTCATTAGTAAAATAATTGGGCTTTTTTCCCTATCTTTTCTTGGTCCCTTTGAGACCCAGAAAAACCCCTATGACCTGGTAACAATTTAAATATCTCCTCACTTTATAGTTAAATCTTTTTTTTATATTTATTTTTTAGTTTTCGGTGGGCACAACATCTTTGTTTGTATGTGGTTCTGAGGATCGAACCCGGACCGCACACATGCCAGGCAAGTGCGCTACCTCTTGAGCCACATCCCTAGCCCTATAGTTAGATCTTTAAGACCCTTTAGACCTTGGTGTATCTTCTTTGCTCTTCATCTATGTTTAGCCTGTTCCCCAAAATCACTTTTTTGTATGAGAACCCCTCTTGTTCTCCAATTTAAACAGCATATCTTTCTGTATGTTTTTCCTTTCATTCTCTCACTGTTCTTTGTTCTAACACTAAGACCAAAGCTTACTTTTTCCCCTAACATTTTATTATGGGAAACTTCAAACATACACAAAATTAAGGAAGATACTATATGAACTACTATAATGTGTAGTAGTATAATGAATCAAGCACTTGGCTTCAACAATTATCAGCACCTTGCCAATTTTAATTCATCTATTTATGCATTTTTTCTAGAGAATATTAAAGCAAATCCCAGACACTATATTATCTCCTTCACAGATAAGTCAACACAAAGTATTGTTTTAAAAGAAATATATTACTTTCTTGATTTCATGAGTAAACCATATTCCTAGAGAAGGTGGTGTTTAAAGTTTTTTTCTTGCTTAGCTTTTGGAATTTTAATAATTTTATGACTTGTTTCTCCACCTTGATGCAATAAATTGATATATCTTTTGTATAAGTTCTCCCATCCCATTATCTGTACCTGATAAAAATCACCCCTCTTACTAAATTAAGCCCATAGTCTAGGTCTTTAAAATTCCAAAATCATTGTCATGGCTTATGTAACTAATAAATCTAGAGCCAACCTGTGTCTATGTGAAGGTGATAGTAGGGGAGTGAGTCTAGGATTCTGCAGATATGCCACAAAAATTCAAGAAGGCAGCTCCTTCATAGCTTTTTTGCTTTCCTCAAGAATGAGCTAGCCTGGGAATGTAGCTCAGTGGTAGTGCACTTACCTAACATGTACAAGGCCTTGAGTTTGATCCCCAGCACTGAAAAAAAAAAAAAGGCAACAATTCAGAACAAAATAGAGGTAGAATGCCACCTATTAGAACATAAGAGATATAATCTTACTCTTTAATATTCTGTGGTTCACATGGAGTTTGACTAATTTGGCAGTTTAAAGTTCCAACCTATAATCCTAGCTGAGAAATAGGAAAAAAAAAATTATTCAGTCTTCCGATGGTGAAAAGTCCTGATTATTGAAGCTCTTTTTGAGGTGAACCTTAAACAAGACTAAAATATTCTTTTCCTAATACTCCAAGCCCTGCCTTAAGCCACAAAAGCATGGACAGTCTGTTCTTACTCTGAGTCCAGATAGGCCTGGCTGCTTTTAGACAACAACCAAAGTGTAAGGTCAAAAAAGTCTGAGAACTGTTCTTTCTAAGGCTGCTGTCTATTAAAAGCAGCTATTAGTTGGGTGTGCACCTGTAGTCCCAGCTACTTGGGAGGTTGAAGCAGGAGGATTGCTTGAACCCAGGAGTTCAAACACAGCCTGGGCAACATAATGAGACCCATACCTGTACAAAAAAGGTAGACACCGTAGACACCATAGACAACAATCATCATATAAACTGCTGTAAACTCTCAAAATCAATGATGTGCATGGCCAGTACTTTATATGGCTCCTGCCCTTATGGGGGAAAAAGGCAGCCATAACACCTGTACATATTAGTTACCACATTCTCATAAGGATAATTGTCTCCCTCAAATGCCAGCCATTGGATCCATTTACCAAGATTTCTGCAGCCATACACAGTGGAGTCTCTCTAAAGGTAATGTAATCACTCTACTATCTTCCCTGAATTTGGAACGAATTGAGATATAGGCAAGAATTCAAAGAAGGATAAGAATATTGAGATGGACTGTTGACAAGGCTGGCTTAGAGAATAGGTCCATGGTCTGCAGCCTGAATCAGTTTTCCAACTTGTTCATCCCAAGCCTCAACTTCTGCACCCTTCTCAGAAGATTCATGGATCTCTAAAGCAGATCCTCACCTTTCCAATGGCAGAAAGGGTACTCATCTACCTGCAAGTCTCTCTACCATTGTGAGCTGACCACAAAGAGGATGGAGAGGAAACACAGGTATGCTAAGGGCAAGAGAACTCAGCAGAGGTTGAGCAACAAGCACTCAGTTGCATTTTGGAGAGTTCACCAATCAATTCATTGTGGAGAGGAAGTGAGGAGTAAAAGTCAGGGAGGTGGGTGCTGGGAAACTCTCTTTCCAATACTTCTGAAGGGCAGAAGTTTCTATTTCATGGACAAGTAGGAGTACAAAAACTGAAATGCTACTTAACTGATGGATGTGTTCAAAGGGAAGAACCAAAAGAAGTATCCCTTTCCTGAGAAGGCAGGGATTTCTGGTAGACCTTACATTTTCATTGTATGACTAGAACAAACTGGGGACAGAATAATGGGTAGAACTGGGTTCACAGTACCCAGAAGGGATAGTGGATCAAACTGGTTTTGCCCCATGAACGTCTCTTAAAAGTCTAGCCTGATTAATGTGGCCATCCATCTGAGAGGGAGAGAAATTTAGAGCTAATTTAAGCAGTTACTGTTTTTGTTTTTGTTGGCCCCAGATGGCAGAGGACATCAAGTCCAAATGCAAGACAGAGGATAAAAGAGAGCTTAAAGCAGAGCTGGAAAACTGGTAGCCTGGTGAACAGATCCAATCCACAGATGTGTTTGATTTTGCCCATAAAATTTTTCAAAAATATTTTTGCAATTATTTGTCAGCATATAAAACTTGGTAGAGTTCACATAAAGATGCAGATTTTATGGTTCCCCTGGAAAAGTTCAAAGATTCTTGCCATGTGAATATGCCTTTCTGTATGGCAGACTCAAAGGGACAGAGTAGCCACTGCTTCTTTTTGTAAGGGGTACAGTTCCTACCTAGACTTTTGTGTGACCTGTTTAGTCCTTGCCTACATTTGAGTTTGTGATCTTTGAGTTAAACTGACCAACACTAGAGGTTGTTTGTGATCTGAAAGAAATGCAAATCATCCATCTCTGCTAGTGTTTAATCATGTCAGAGCAAGTTTTTGGCAATGTGGACAGTACCAGGGAGGTATGTGCCAAGAATCTGACCATTCATGGGGTGGGGAGGGATGAATAAGGAGACATATGTCTATATAACAAGGATGAAGAAATTGTTATGAAAAGCAGGAGAAAAGGGGCCACATCCCACAGTGCAGAGAAGCAGGCTAGGCAGGAGCAGGTGACTGCAGGAGTCAATTACAGCCAAGTGTTGCTAGGGCAACTCAGGCTACATGCACAGCCTGAAGGGCCTCTGGCCTTAGCTCTGAGGTCAGGGAAGCTGATGAGGAAAAAGATAAGGTTGCAGAAGCATTGTTCTGAGTTGGGGCTCAGGTCCTGAAACTGATGAAAATGGTGCTATGACATCCCACACAGGGCTACTGGTGGCCATTCTAAAGGCCTCTGGAAGTGGGAATCATCACACCTCACCCATTAGGGCAGTTCTTTCTAAACTGCAGGTTGTAAAGCATTGGTGGACTGTGAAATTAATTTAGAAGGATGAAACCAACATTTAAAAAATGAATAGAAAAGTGAAATATAATTAGAATTTATTTATTTATTTTGCAGTGCTGGGGATCAAACCCAGAGCCTCATGCATACTAGGCAAAGGTAGGCTTTTTGAAAAAATGCAGTTCATTTACATAAAAAAGGAAAATAATGTTTTGTGAGACTTTGGTTTCAGGTATGTATGTGTGTGTGCCTTATGCAGAGTTGTGATGTCAAATGTTTCTTATTCTGTGAATTGAATTCAAAAACATTTGAAAGATGGTGTCTCAGACCACAAAGTCACCGTGTCCAACTGACTGGATGTGCCTAATTTGGCATGTCTAGTGAATTTTTTGTTCTTTTTTTGTTTTGTTTTTATTGTTGTTGAGAGCAAGATGGACAGATATAAGCCAATCATGCCTTTCTAAGGAGTAACTCTCAGGTATCAAGAAAAACCACAGGTAATGTTGGGCCAACTGGGAAACAGGTTTTGGGGTGTGGCTTCTCAAAGAGGTGACTGTACTCCCTGGGAGTGGTGGAACTGTAGGTGAGTGCAAGTAAAGCCAAAAGGAGAGTCTGCTGTTCAGTGCTCAACCCAAATTAATTCTTGTCAGAAAATTTCCAGGGTTTTATGGAACAGCAGCATCCCCACCATTTTTCTTTTTTTGCATGTATGTGTACCGGGGATTGAACTCAGGGGCACTTGACCACTGAGCCACATCCCCAGCCCTATTTTGTATTTTACTTAGAGACAGGTTCTCACTGAGTTGCTTAGTGCCTCACTGTTGCCACGCTGGCTTTAAACTCGCAATCCTCCTACCTCAGCTTCCTGAGCCACTGGGATTACAAGTGTGCTCCACCTCGCCTGGCCATCCTCACCATTTTTGTTTGTTTGTTTTTACATGGCCCACATTGTTGATTCCCTACCTAATGGCCATCCCTTACTTTCTTCCTTCCTAATGGAGACCTGATTTTTGTTTTCATACAGGGCAACCCTGTGCATCAAAGCAATTGGGATTCTCTAATGAAGATCTACAAAATACAAGCCTCAAATTTTTATCAAATTAAAAAGATTTAACAATCACTCAGTGAACTTGTTATAAAAGTTTCTAAATGTATGTATTCCCAATTTTTGTCACAGTCAGTTTTTTAGACTGGCACCAGTCCAGAGAATGCACTATAAGTGGCACTGGTCTGAGCTAACTAATCATGCTGATTCCATTTCCCTTGCCCAATGATTGGTTTAGGCATGAACATGAGACATGATTTCTATTTAATAAGAGGGGATCTCTACTGGAGGCATAGGGAAAAGTTTCTCTTAGTCTTAATAAGGAACAGTTATATCCTTTTTTTCCTAATATTTATTTTTTACTTTAGTTGGACACAATACCTTTATTTTATTTATTATTTTTTGTGGTGCTGAGGATCAAACCCAGGGCCTTAAATGTGCTAGGTGAATATTCTACTGCTGAGTTACTACCCCAGCCCCAGTTATATTCTTTCTTCTAGCCTCTTGATGTTATTTTATGACTATGGCATGCCTGAGTAGCTGTAGTGATCTTGTGATCATAAAGTGAAGGACTAAAGAGTGTGAATAGGATAAAGGGAAACTGGGTGCTTAATGATTTTGCTAGATAAATTACTTATTCTGGAGTCTCTCAATATCTGCACTTATAGAAAATAGTAAAATGACTTATTGATTGATTCTCTTTGTGTTGACTTTGCTATTATTTTCCACTGAAATAATTCTAAGTGATATACCTTGAGGAACATATCAGGGTTAACTAATTTGGGCACATGGAATTACTTGAATTTAGGATATTTTACAGTGACCTTAGAATTCCCAGAAAAAAAAATTGTAAGGAGAAGAAATGGTTAGACAAAGCTGTATAATATACTGGCCCACCAATCATAACAGGTATCATTCTATTTCTAGAATCTATTTTTATTCTGCTTTATTTATTTTTATCAGTATAAAGCAAATCTGATTGTGTGTGTGTATAGTTCCATAAATTTTAACACATGCATGTATTTGCAGAACCACCACAATCAGAATATAGGACAGTTCCATTACCCACTAAACCTTCATCATGTGATTGCTTTGAAGTCACAGCCCCCACTTCTAATCCCTGATCTGTTTTCAATCACTAGTTTTGTCTTTAGAAAAATGTCCTATAGGGCTGTGGTTGTGGCTCAGCAGTAGAATGTTCGCCTACCACATGTGAGGCCCTGGGTTCAATCCTCAGAACCACATATAAATAAATAGATAGATAGATAGACAGATAGATAGATAAAATTAAAAGAAGTAACTTTAAAAAAGTCCTATAAATGGAAACAATGTAACCTTTCAAGACCATCTTCTTTCATTCCATATAATGCCTTTGACACTTAGCTAAGTTGTTGCATGTTCAATACTTTTTATTGCTGATTATTATTCCATTGCATGTATATAATAGTTTGTTTATTCACTCACCCCTTGAAGGATATTTGAGTTGTTTCTGAGTTTTGACAATTTTTAATAGAGCCTTCATAACCTTTTATGTACAGGTTTTGTTTAAGTATAACTTTTCTCTGGGGTAAATATCTAGGATTGAGATTGGCAGGTCACATAGTATTATGTTACTGCCTAAGTGCTTCCCAGAATTATTATACCATTTGGCATTTCCACCAGCAATATATGAAAGTTTCAGATTTTTCCTTATGCATTCTTTGAAAAAAAACTTCTATTTTTATGATTTACATTCACTTCTATCATTCATCTTGAGTTTTTTTTTTTTTGCTTTGGGTGTTAGGGGTAGAACCCAGGGACTCATGCATACTAGTCACATGTTCTACCACAGAGGTATGTTCCAACCCCCATCTTGATTAAATTTTTATATAAAGTGTAAAATTTTGATCAAAATTTTTTGGGGTCTATTTTTTTCATTCTTCATTCTGTTTTATTGGTTTATTTGTGTATCTCCTCTAAAATACCATATTGTGGCTATTTAACAAATCTTAATATCCCACATTAGTAATCTTTTCAGAATAATTTTGGTTATTCTAAGTCCTTTGCCTTTTCATATAAATTTTAGAGTTGACAGGTCACAACCTTGTTGTAATTTTGATAGGAATTATACTAAATCTATAGATCGATTTAGGGAGAACTTGAATCTCTAATATTTGACTATTTCAATCCCTGAACATGAGGTGTCTCTTCATTTATTCATGTCTTTGGAGATTTCTTTCATCAACACTTTGTAGTCTTGAGCATAAAGATCCTGTAGATGTTATGTTAGATTTTTACTTATTTCATATTTTTGGAACTACTATAAATAGTATTGTTTATTGCTATTATATAAAAATGTGATTGATTTTTGCATATTGACATTGTATATTACAACCTTGCTAAATTGACTAAGGATCTGTGTGTGTAAACGTGTGTGGTATTTGAGATTTCTGTGCAAACAATCATGCCATTTTTGAAAAGGAATGGTTTTATTTTGTTCACTGCTCCTCTCCTTTCTATCCCTTCCTAATTGCCTAGAGTTAAGATGCCTACTTTGGATACAATATGATGGTGGAGGATAACTAGAATTGTTATAAAATACCATTGTATGCAGATTATGTGATAATTTACTGTGAAAACTGATAAAACAATACAAAATTTAAATAATAAATACTAAAAAACACAAGGTACTTATTTTGTGCCAGGGACTGTTCCTAGATGAAAGAACCCATCTAGGACTGAGGATGTAGATCAGTAGTAGAGTACTTGCCTAGCAACTCATGAGGTCTTGGGTTCAATCTTCAGCACCACAAAAAATTAAAAAAAAAAGAAAAGAAAAACAAGCAAAAACCACTGAAGTCAATAAAACAAAATGTAAGCTTACATATATATTTATGTCCCCTTTTGAATTAAAAAATATATATATATATAAGAGAAAGAGAGAGAGAGAGAGAGAGAGAGAGAGAGAGAGAGAGAGAGAACTTTAATATTTATTTATTTTTTAGTTCTCGGCGGACACAACATCTTTGTTTGTATGTGGTGCTGAGGATCGAACCCGGGCCGCACGCATGCCAGGTGAACGTGCTACCGGTTGAGCCACATCCCCAGCCCCTAAAAACTATATTTAAATGCAAATATTTATAAATGTATAGATAGAAAATGATCTGGAAAAATATATACTATACCATTAACTGTTGTTTAATTGAATAATTTATGGGTTAACTTGACATTCTGTAATCAATACAAAACTTATATGATGGCATTAAACATTAGAAAAATTAGTATTTGAGGCAAAATTCTTTAGGATAAAGAGAGATACTGATAAAATATATTATTTACAAAGAATCTACAAAGCATATCTTCTGAGCCAGGCATGGTGGGACATATCTGTAATCCTAGTGGCAGTTTGAGGCAGGAGGATCACAGGTCAAGGCTAGTCTAGGCAATTTAGTGAGACCCTATCTCATAATAAAAAATAAAAGAGTCTGGGGGTGTGGCTCAGTGGTAGAGTGTCCCTGGGTCAACCCTCAGTAACACACACACATACACACACAAATATCTTCTGTCTTAAATACACACACCAAACAATATTCCATTAAATACTACATATAAATAAACTATTTAAAAATAAGATAAATTGTACTCTATAAAAATTTTTAAATGGCTATGAAACCCTCGAAAAGATTGATCATATACTGAGTCACAAGACAAAGCACATTTACTAGAAATCATAAAAGTCACAGTATTAGATAATAGTGCAATACAGGGGCTGGGGCTGTAGCTCAGTGGTATAGCGCCTGCCTCACACATGTGAGGCACTGGGTTCAATTCTCAGCACCACATAAAAATAAAGATATTGTGTCCATCTACAACTAAAAAAATATTTTTTTAAAAAAAAGTGCAATACAATTAGCTGCTACTCACAAAAACAGCCAAAAATGAAAATAGAGTCACCTCAAAAATAAAATACACTTTTAAATACCTCATGGTCAAAGAACAAATCTAAACTAAAATTATAATCTGGATATAATTGAGAATGAAATCACTACATATTCAGGTCAAATACAGAAATTTATATATTTTCAAAAATAAAAGAAAGACTGAAAATAAATAAGTAAATCATTTTATACAAGCCATCACAAGGAAAAAAGCAAAACAAACTTAACAAAAACTGGAGAAATGTTAATAAACATGAAAGCTAAAAAATAATGTATTAAGTCAAGAATAAGGAGAAAATGGCAGAATAGAAAAATAAATTAAAAATATTTTTTTGAAAATTTTGACAAGATAGAGAAACCCTTAAAAAGTCTAGTTAAATGTGAAAAAATGCATCAAAAAAATAAGATGATTTGATTGTTGGGTAAATAGATGCTAGATCTATAATAAAGCAAATATAGTAGAACAGGGTAGGCAGTGTAAAGTTCTTTCAACTTTGATGTATGTTTGAAATGTTCATAATAAGATAGATTAAAAAAAACTTATCAGGGGCTGGGGTTGTGGCTCAGTGGGAGAGTGCTTGCCTTGCCCAGGTGAGGCACTGGGTTTGATCCTCAGCACCACATAAAAACAAATAAATAAAAAAGAAAACATTTAGAAAAAAACCTTCTCATCCAAAATATCAATTTTGGAAATATTGCATTAGAAGTTCATTCAAACTAGGAGAAAGACAAAGATGTTCACTATTCCCTCTACTGTTGAACATTTTTCTTGTTAATAAAACACATCAAGTAAATGCATTTAGGAATACAAATATTATAAGAAGGGACAAACCATTATTTGCAGATTGTATCATTACCTATCTGGAAAACCAAAGATTATGAATAGAAAATCTATTAGAACTGAAAAGAAAGTTAAGTAGGATGACCAGTTACAAAAAGATTTCTTGCTATGCACAAAAAATATTGAGGGCTGCTTCTAAGCAGGAGTGATAGTGAAGACAAAAGTGGTGAAAGACAGCTTTTGTTTAGTTCCACATATAGTACTTCTGTGATGTTTGATATTTGCACAACAAGAATGTATTCATGTAGTTTCTTGAAAGAGGGAAAATAAAACAGTGGTAGGCAGAATTCTGAAATGACAAGATTTCATGCCCTAATTTCTAGTTCTGATTATGTGATGATATATGATGCACAGGATAACTTACATTATCTGGCAAAAGGAATTTTGAAGATATAATTAAGGTCACAGATCAGTTCACTTTTAAATAGGGAGATTATTCAGGATTGTCACAATGATTCTAATCTAATCACATGAACTTTTTAAAAGCAGAGGATTTTCTCAGGCTGGGGCAAAATGAGACGTCAGAGAGATTCAAAGCAAGAGAACAATTCAAGCTGCTGGTTAGAAGATGGAAGTGACTACATGAGAAAAAATGCGGGTAACCCCAGTAAGGAAGTGGGGGACCTCAGTTCTACAATGATAAGGAACTGCATTCTACCAACAGTGTGAATCAGCTTGGAAGTAGGTTCATCTCCAGAGCCTCTAGATAAAAGCCTACTTTGGTGACACCTAGGTTTAGGTATTGTGAGACCCTAAACAGAGAACTCAAACAAGCTCATCAGATTTCTGATCTGCAGAAATATCAGATAATAAGTGGGGTTTAAGCTGCTGAATTTGTGATAATTTTTGTGTACCAATAAAAACATAAAATACATCATCAAAATAATGAGATGTACCAAATTTCAAAACCAGTTAATGATCCAGTAGTATTATGGGACACACCATGCCCCATGGGAGTGTAAATTGGTAAAAATTTTACTCAAAGTAAATTGAGTAATACTTGCCAATCCCTCTCTAAATATGGATATGCTTTGACTTACTGAAATTCATTTTAGTTAAATAATCATAGTGGTAAGCAAGAATTTTCTCAATGTCTATCACAGAGTTGCATATAACAGTGGACAAATAGAAGCAACATAAATGAATGGCAATAGGAGATTGGTTGTCAAATGTAATACATTATGCCCATTTGATGAAATAATTATGAACCAAAAGTCCAATATAAATTGGACTTGTATTAGAAAATACAAGTTAATTTTAAGATCCATCTGGAAAAGAAAATTCATGAGAACAGTCAAGAAATTTGGGGGATAAAAAGAAGAGCTTGTCACAGAAGATATAGAAATATTAACTTAAGAAGTGAGGGGAAAGGGAAAAATAATACAAGGGGGACAAATGAATGTCAGTAGAGGGGGCAGAGAGAGAAGAGGGGAGGGGAGGGGAGGGGAGGGGGGATAGTAGAGGATAGGAAAGGCAGCAGAACACAACAGACACTAGTATGGCAATATGTAAATCAATGGATGTGTAACTGATGTGATTCTGCAATCTGTATATGGGGTAAAAATGGGAGCTCATAACCCACTTGAATCAAAGTGTGAAATATGATATATCAAGAACTATGTAATGTTTTGAAAAGCCAACAATAAAAAATTTAAAAAAATAAAAAAAAAGAACTATGTAATGTTTTTGAACAACCAACAATAAAAAATTTTAAAAAAAGAAATATTAACTTAAATCTTAGGTAATTAAAATAGTTTGGTATTAAATATTTGAAGGAAAACTAATGCCAATTCTTCCCAAACTATTCCAGAAAATTGTAGAAGAGGGAATACTTCCAAACTAACTCTTCAAGATAGCATTACCCTAATACAAAACCCAACAAGGATACATGCAAAGAGGAAACTTCCAGCCAAAACCTAGACTATTAAATACAACAGTGTATTAACAAGATCATTCACTAAACAGAATTTATCCTAGGAAATCAAGGATAGTTCAGCATACACAAATGAATAAATATTATATTTCTCATTAACATAATGGACAAAAACCTTATGATTATTTCAATAGACACAGAAAAATATTTGACAAAATACAATATCCCTTCATGATACTTTTTTCCCTCAAATATTAGCTATAAAAAGTATGTATCCCAACACAATAAAGGCCATATATGATGTCACAACAGCTGGCATTACTGAATAGGAAAAGTTGAACCCTTCCTATCTAAGATCTGAAAGCAGACAAAGATGCCCATGTTCAATGTTTTATTCAGTGTAGCACTGGAAATACTATTAAGAACAATTAGACAAGAAAAAAATAAAGGCATCCAAATTGGAAAGGAGAAGGCAAATTGTACCTATTTGCAGACAACATGATTTCATATATAGAAAACTCCATGAAAAAAAAAGACTGGGCTGGGGATGTGGCTCAAGTGGTAACACGCTCGCCTGGCATGCGTGGGGCACTGGGTTCGATCCTCAGCACCACATAAAAATAAAATGAAGATGTGTCCGCCGAAAATTGAAAAATAAATGTTAAAAATTTCTCTCTCTCTCTCTCTCTCTCTCTCTCTCTCTCTTTTAAAAAAAGACTCCATGAAAAAAACTGCTAAAAAATGCATAGTTTTCTTGGGAATGAGATGAACATCTAGACACAGAAGGCATTCAGAACACCAAGTAGATAAGATAAAAAAGAACCTCTCCACAAAAAAGATTATAATTAAAATGACTAATATATAAACAAGATTAGAATTTTAAAACCTCAAGAGAACACTGTTATGTTACATTTACAGGGAAGCCAATCAAAATTAGTTCTGATTTCTCAGTACCAGATCTAAAATGCAGGAAAAGATAAATGCTAATCAAGATTTATATATATATATATATATATATATATATATATATATATATATATATATATAACAAAGCTATCCTTCAGAATTGAAGAATAAATAAAAACTTGTCAAGATAAGCACACATTATCCCAGTAGCTAGGGAGGCTGCGGCAGGAAGATCATGAGTTCAAAGCCAGTATCAGCAACTTAGTGAGGCCCTAAGTAACTCAGAATAACCCTGTCTCTAAATAAAATACAAAAAAGAGCTGGGGATGTGACTCAGCAGTTAAGCACCCTTGGGTTCAATACCTGGTACTCTCCTGCCAAAAAAGATAAGCATAAATTAAAAGAATTAATGACTACTAAGTCAGCACTACAGAAAATACTTAAGAAAATACTACATAGAGAAGGAATTAAATAAACATCTCAAGAATGGGTAAATCTCATCAGAAGGGTAGCTGAGCTAATAAGAAACAGGACTCAATTAATATTAAAAAATAAAAGTGGCAGGAATTAATAAACATCTATGATAACATTGAATGAGTATGGTCTCAATTCTCCAGTTAAGATGTATACTGGCAGAATGGATTACAAAAGAAGACCCAACTTAATGTTGTTTGGAAGATACACATGTTGCTGGAAAATTCAGCCACATACTGAAAGTATAAAGATGGAAAATTATATTCCATACAAATGAAGCCTGAAAACAAACCGGAGTAGCAACATTCATATCTAACAAAAGAGAATTCAAGCCAAAATTAATCAGAAGAGACAAACAAGTTTAACTCATACTGCAAAAGGGATTAATCCTACAAAAAGTTTTAAGTACAGTAAATATTTATGACCCAAATATCAGTGCACCTAATTACATAAAACAGGCACTACTCAACATAATGACTCAGATAGACACAAATACAATAATACTGGATGACTTTAATACACCTATCTCACAATAGTTAGGTCATCCAGACATAAAATCAGTAAAGACTCTTGAGAGCTAGAACATATTATAAATCAAATGGCTCTAACAGATGTCTATAGAATATTTTATCAAACATCAGCCAAATTCACTTTTCCCTCAGTTGCTCTTTGAAGTTTCTCCAAAATACATTAAGTCACAATGCAAGCCTTACCAAATACAAAAAAGTTATATGATTCCTTACATATAATGTAAGGAAATTAGAAACTAACAGCAAGAAAAACTATAGAAACTATAGAAACACGTGGTGATTGAATAATACACTTTTGAACAATGAATGAGTCATAGAAAAGATAGGGATTAATTTAAAAATAAGAATAGAGATACAAATAAGAATAGAGATACAGCATTATCAGAATTTCTGGGACATTGGGAAGTCTCTAAGAAGAAAGTTTATAGCTAACAATGCCTACATAAAAAATCAGAAAGATCTCAAATAACCAGTGTAATGATACATTTCAAGGCTCTAGTAAAACAAGAACAGAACATTTCCAAAACCAGTAGAAGGAAAGAAATAATTAGGATCAGAGCAGAAATGAATGAAATAGGTAACTTTAAAAAAATCAATGCAAAGAATCAATGAAAAGTTGTTTCTTTGAAAAGATAAACAAGATTGATAAATCCTTTGCCAACCTAACCAGAAGAATGAGAGAGAATATTCAAATTAATAAAATTAGAAATGAAATAGGAGATATTACCAAAGACATCACAGAAATCTAGAGGACCATTAGGGACTATTTTCAAAATCTATTTTCCAATAAATTGGAAAATCTAGAACAAAAAGAAAAATTTCTGGACATACATGACTTACCAAAATGAACCAAGAGGATATAGAAAATCTAAACATATCAATAATAAGCAGTGAGGTTGGAGCAGTAATAAAAAGTCTTCTAACAAAGAAAAGCCCAGGACCAAATGGATTCTCATCTCAATATTACCAGACCTATAAATCCTAATGACAATTGTTCTCAAATTATTCCATGAAACAGAAAGGAGGAACGCCCCCAAATTCCCTCTATTAGGCTAATATCACCCTGATATGTCAAACAGATAAGGATTCATTAAGGAAAGAACATTACAGACCATTATCATCTATGAACATAAACACAAAAATCCCCACCCCCTTTTTTGGTACCACGGATTGGACCCAGGGGTGCTTAACCACTGAGCCACATCCCCAGCCCTTTCTAATTTTTTTTTTTTTAATTTTGAGAAGGGGTCTCACTACATTGCTTAGGGACTTGCTAAGATGATGAGACTGGCTTTGAACTTGTGATCTTCCTGCCTCAGCCTCCCAAGCTGCTGGGATTATAGGGGTATGGCACTGTGCCCACCACAAAAATTTTTAATAAAATATCATGAAATCATACTCAACAGCATATTAAGAAGAATATCCATTGAGATCAAATTAATTTCATTCCAAGGATTCAATGATGGTTCAATATAAGCATATCCATAAATATAATTTACCACATAAATAGAATTGAGGACAAAAATCACACAAACATTTCAACAGATGCAAAAAAAAAAAAGCCTTTGAAAATATTCAGCATTCATTCCTGATAAAAACATTGAAGAAACTAAAGATAAAAGAAACTTCACTCAACATTATACAGACTATATAAAACAAACCCAAAACCAACATAATAGTGATTGGTGAAAAACTGAAAGCATTTCCTCTAAAATCAAGAAGAAAAGGATGTCCATTCTCACCACTCCTATTCAACATCCTACTTGAAATTTTAGCAGGAGCAATTAGGCAAGAGAAGGAAATAAAAGGGATACAAAGAGGAAAAGAAGGCAAATTATCATTGTTTGCAGATGGCATGATCCTATACTTAGAAGATCTAAAAAGAACTACCAGAAGACTTCTAGAGCTAAGAAATTCAACAAAGTAGCAGGATACAAAATCAAACAGTCAATAACTTCTTTTTGCATACCTTTATTTTATTTATTTATATTTGGTGCTGAGCATTGAACCCAAGGCCTCATACATGCTAGACAAGTACTCTACCACTGAGCTACAACCCCAGTCCCAACCAACAGCTTTTCTATATACCATTAAGGAATCTGCTGAGAAAGAAATCAAACCAATTCCATGCATGATAGTCTTAAAAAATACCTAGGAATAAATCTAACCAAGGAGGTGAAAGACCCCTTTAATGAAAACAATAAAAGACCCAGAATAGCCAAAGCAATTCTAGGGAAAGAGAGCAATGCTGGGTGCATTATTATGTTCAATTTCAAATTATACCATAGAGCTACAGTAACAAAAACAGCATGGTACTGGCATAAAAACAGACACATTGCCTAATAGTATACAATAGAAGAATAGCTGACAAACCTACACATATGCAGTCATCTGATTCTTGACAAAAGTTGCAAAAATGTGTTGGAGAAAAGACAGCCTTTTAAACAAATGGTGCTAGAGAAATTGGATATGTAGAAGAATAAAAGTAGATCACTGGGCTGTGGTTGTAGCTCAGTGGTAGAGTGCTCACCTTGCATGTGGGAGGCGCTGGGTTCAATCCTCAGCATCACATAAAAATAAAATAAACATATTGTGTCCATCTACAACTAAAAAATATTTAAAAAAAAACAAGTAGATCACTATCTCTCACCCTGCACCAAAGTCAACTCAATGTGAAACAAAGACCTAAGATTTAGACTGGAAACATTCAACTGCTAATAGAAAACATAGGTTAATACTCCAACATAAACACAGGCTACAGCTTCCTCAATAGGACTCATAAAACTCAGAATATAATACCAAGAATTAATAAATGGGATGATATCAAATTGAAAGTTCTGCACAGCAAGCAAGAACATGAAGAAGAAGCCTACAGAATGGAAGAAAACCTTTTCCAGTTGTTCTTATGTTTTAATAATTGTTTTTATTATGTTTATTTATTTATTTTGCAGTGCTAAGGATTGAACCCAGTGTCTCGCACATGCTAGGCAAGAAGTTCTGCCACTGAGCTATAGCTCCAGCCCTTTCCAGCTGCTCTTCTGACAAGGGATTACTCTCTAGAATATATAAAGAAATCAAAACTTTAACACACCCCATAAAAGCCCAACAAATAACTTACTCAATAAATGAGCAAATGAACTAAAAAGATATTCTCAAAAGAAGTACAAGTGGCCAACAAACATGAAAAAAATTTTCAACATCTTTTGCAATCAGTTCAATACAAATCAAAACTACACTGAGATTTCATCTCATTCCAGTTAGAATGTCAATCAATTAGAATACAAATAATAACAAATGTTGGTGAGGATATGGGGGGAAAGGAACACTCACACTTTTGGTTAGAATGTAAATTAGTGTAACTGCCGCAGTCTGGCTGGGCAAAATAGCCAGGGGGTGACAAGCAACTTGTGAAGGTTGATACAGCGGGAGCCACTTTATTGTAGTACAGCAGAGGTATATATACATAACTGAATACACAGCTTGACTCAATTTAGCATCATCCAGTTACAGCAATCAGTCATTAAGGAATCCTCGTCATCTTAATAATTATACACAGCTTAACTTAATTGGCATAATCTAGACACAGCAGTCGGTCATTAAGGAATCTCCATCATCTTAATGGCTCGCTGGTGTTGGCTCAGAAACCACTCCTCCTAGCATACTGCCAGGCGCCATCTTAACTTGGTTGTGGCCCTCATCAGTAACCACTACAGAAAGCAATAAGGAGATTCCTCAGAAAACTAAGAAAGGAACCACATGTGACCTAGCTATACCATTACTTAATGTTCATTCAAAAAATTACTCAGAAGAGTATAGTCATACGCATGTTTATAGCAGTGCAATTCAAAATAGCCAAGTTATGGAATCAGTATAGATGCCTGTCAATGAATGAATGAATGAATTGAGAAAATGTGGTACACAGTGGAGTTTTACTCAGTCATAAAGAAGAATGACATTATTTCATTTGCAGGAAAATGGATGGAACTGGAGAACATCATGTCAAATGAAATAAACCAGACTCAGAAAGTCAAGAACGGTATGTTTTCTCTCATATATGGAAACTAGAGAGAAAAAATGAAATAAAAGGGATTTCATGAAAATATAAGAGAGTCCAGTAGAGTAGATAAGGATATTCAGGGGAGGGAGATGGGAATGGAAAAGGGAGATACTGGGCCATGAAACTGACCTAATTATGCTATCTGCACTTATGAATATATCACAATGAATCCCACTATTTTTGTGTAATTTTAATGAATACAAAAATATGATTTAAATGTAACACCTGAAACTATGAATCTTCTAGAAGAATACAGAGGAAATACTACATGATATTGGTCTGGGCAAGGATTTTTTAGACAAGATTCTAACAACACAGGAAACAAAAGCAAAACAGACAAATGTCAAATGCACCCTCAGGTTTATAAATGCAGCACTTTTCACAATAGCCAAGATGTGGAAATAAACCTCAGTATGTACCAACAGATGAATGTGCAAGGAAAACATGATATATACACACAATGGCATAATGTATAGTGATAAACTGAATGAAATCCTATCATTTGTGATAGCTTGAAAGGACCTGGAGGATATAATGTTCAGTGAAATAAGTTAGAAATGGAAAGACAATTACTGCATACTCCTCACTCATGAGGAGTCTAAAAAATTAATCTCGTGGAAATAATGAGTAAAATATCTGTTTCCAGAGGCTGGTGAGGGAAAGGAGGCTGGGAGAGATTGTTCAATGGGTACAAAGTTACAATTACATAGGAGGAACAAGTTCTGGTGATCTGTTGCACAGTAGGATGACTTTAGATAACAATAAGGTATCTTTCAAAATAGCTAGAAGAGAGGCTTTTGAATGCTTTCACTATGAAGAAATGATGTGTCATGTGATGGATATGCTAACTATCTTGATTTGATAATTACACAATTTATACATGTATCAATACACTATATTGTGCTGATAAAGATGTATAATTATTGTCTGTCAATTTAAAAACTAGTTTGATGTTGGTGCTGGTATGGATTTTAAGACTATTAAATAGATGCTTTATATATTTAAGTCCATGTATATAGTCATAAAAATTTTTATTTTTGTTTTTGTTTATTTTTGAATTATGGAGTCAGGAATTATGTACATATTATGCATGTGTTCTACTACTGCACTATATTCCCGTCCCCATTTTTTTTTCTTGGTGCTAGGGATTGAATCTAGATCCTCATACATGCTAGGCAATCACTTTACCATTGAGCTACATACCCAGTCCCAGGAATTTGGTTTTTGGTAAAGGGAAAGAATGATTGCTCAGTAAAAGTTTAAGACCCTAATAAGTAATTAGTATTGTAATGGAATAATATTAATCTATAGAAGATAATATCACGAGAATATTTATTGACTTAGGAATGTGTTAACAAAAACTTCAGATGATTTAAAGAATTAAACATAAAACATTCTAAAATATTATCAGGAAATTCAGGACAATGTTTCTAATCTTAAGAGTAGAAAGGACAGACTGGGGATATAGCTCAGTTGGTAGAGTGCTTGCCTTACATGCACAAGGCCCTGGCACACCACACACTCTCTCTCTCTCTCTCTCTCTCTCTGTAGAAAGGCCTTCTTTTGCAAGATTCCAAAATGCAAAAGCCATAAAAAAACTATTGATAAATGTGTATGCATCAATATACTTTTTTTTTCCATACTGGGAATTGAACCAGGGGTGCTCTACCACTGAGCTATCCGCCTAACCCTTTTAATTTTTTTATTTTGAGACAGGATCTTGCTAAGTTGCTGAGGCTGGCTTCCAACTTGCCTTCCTCATGCCTTAGCCTCCAGAGTCACTGGGACTACAAGTGGGAGCCACCATGCCCAGCTTATTTATTTATTTATTTATTTTTTATTGGTTGTTCAAAACATTACAAAGCTCTTGACATATCATATTTCATACATTTGATTCAGGTGGGTTTTGAACTCCCAATTTTACCCCAAATACAGATTGCAGAATCACGTCGGTTACACATCTACATTTTTACATAATGCCCTATTAGTAACTGTTGTATTCTGCTACCTTTCCTATCCTCTACTATCTCCCCTCCCCTCCCCTCCCATCTTCTCTCTCTACCCCATCTACTGTAATTCATTTCTCTCCAAAAGCATCTATACCCCAAATGACCTCATAAACAAAATTTAAAAATAAGCAAAATGCTGCAACAAAATTTCCCCCATGTCACAAAAATTTACATCCTGACTCCATAATTCAATAATAAGACATACAATATAGCCGGAAAATAGTTTAAAGGGTGTGAGCAGGGAAGCCACAAAATAAGGTAAGTAAATAGCCAACAAACATACAAAATATTCCTTAAACTTGCTAATCATGAAAATGCAAACAATGAGAGATTTTTTCATCCATTACAATGGCAAAATTTTAAAATGATTCATTAATATCCAATTTCATTAAGAACATTGAGGAGATATAAACTGAAGTAGGTTTTCTAGAGGGTAATTTGGCATTATATATTAAAGTTTCAGAATGTGATCTTTGATCTATTTCATTTTTATGTATTTACTTTACAGAAATATTTTAGCATATGCACAAAAATTCATGTAAAAAGATATTCATCACAGGGCTGCTAATAATAACAAAAAGCTCTGTAAAAGTAAAGGATTGAAGACATGTTTATCAACAGGTGAATGGTTAACTACATACACTCATTCAATAAAATAGTTATGTAGTAGGTAAAGTGAATGAAATAGATTTTTATATCCTGACATGGACAGATCTTTAAGGTAAATTAAGCGAATAAAGCAATTAACAGAACAGTACATCAAATACAATTTATATATAAAAAAATAAACAACATAATACTAAACTATGTATTTCCGTTTGTGTATGTATGAATGTTAGGTGAATTTAAAATTTATCTGTGGTGAGTGTTTTATAATAATTCATTCACATAAATTTAGGAGAAGATTTTTAAAATAAAAAAAAGAACAAAACCAAAGTTAATTATGTCCAAGAAAGACTTGCTTAGCTGGGTACCAAGGTACTCATTTAAATTCCCATATATTCAGGAGGCTGAGGCAGCTTCAATCACTTAGCAAGACCCTGTCTCAAAATAAAAATAAAAAGAGGGCTGGGGGGAAAGGCTGGAGATGTATTTCAGTGGCAGAGTGCCCCTGAGTTCAATCCCTAGAACTGCAAAAAAAAAAAAAAAATAGGAATGTTTCATATTGCCATTAAAATGTTATAGACAAATAATCAGTGACATGACAAATACTTGGCTATTAAATAACAATATGCCATGATAATATTTTTGTTTAGAAGTGTGTGTGTGTGTGTGTGTGTGTGTGTGTGTGTGTGTTTATAGAAAAGGCTGGGAGGACATTAAACCAGAACATTGTCTCTCTGGGTGATGGGACCGCATTTTTTATTTTTTTCAGCACTGGGGATCAAATCAGGTCATCACACATGGTAGGTAAGTGCTCTGCCACAGAGCTACATCCTCTGTCCCAACCTTTTTTCTTTTGGCATTTTCTTTATGCTTTCATATATTTTCTGAATATTTTACAATAAGAGAAATGAAAAATGGTGTCTGTGTTTGTGGGGGTGTAGTATTGGTGGGAGTTAGGATTGGATCAATGGAGTTAGCAAGAGAACTAGCAACTGCTGCAGATTTAAATGTAAACTAGGGTTGTGAGGTATGTGGGATTTTAGAATTAGAGATGGGGAACTAGATTTTATGGGACTAGGAGTTAACAGAAGAAAGGTAGAGGTTAGAGTTAGCTGTAGAGATCATGGCTTATTGAAATTAAAGCAGATGCTGTGAGAGTTGGGAATTAGAATTAAAGCGTTTATTAAATTGAAAAAAAATTTAGAACTATACTAGTAATATGGGTGACGGTATAGAAATATTGGTATAAATCGAATTTTGGGGGGTATTTCTGGTGGATTGCATATTGTTAAAACTATTCTGGAGATCCTGTTCTGTATTTTGAGGAATAATGACCTTTCAACCCTAGCTACTCCATTTCTACAAGTTTCTTCTTAAGAAAAAAATCTTAGAAATATGCGTTTAGTTACATTGACATTCATGTCTGCGTTTCTTTTTTTCCTTTTATAAAGATTTTATTATGTATAGAGGGGAGAGGGGATTCAATTCTTCTTGCAAGCTGATTTCCTCATGGCAGCCAGTGTGTTGCTCAGCATCTCTAGCTTTACTTTTGGCATGAGTGTGTGACCCACCCTTTTCTTGATGAGTCTATTTATCCTTGGAGACCTGGAGCAGTGCTATTTCATGCACCTCCTATGAGGCAAAGCTACACACCTTGAATCATGTACTGCACAGATTTGGTGTGCTTGTCTTGGTTACCCTATGGTTCTTCTTGAGGCCCATGGTGATGCCATAGGGCAGAGCTATGGTTGTTGGCCTTCAATGACTGCTGCAGAAGCTACGTCTGCATTTTTATAATAAAAAAGATCTAAATATAGGGTTTTAGTTAAATAAATAATTAGCCTTAGAGTGGAATTACATTTACCCATTAATAATAACATTAGAAGTATATTCAATGAGATAATCTATCTCACAGGGCTTCTATACATTTCCTGAGATTTATATACAAAATTTAGTGTGTAAGTTTACATAGGTGGTGGTGGTGGTGGATCCACTCCAGATTCCGAATTTCAGGCATGAGCCAGTTTTGCAAGGATGGAATTAAAACTGAAGGATATGATTACAATTTTTATTTCCTTTATATTTCAAGTGTTCTTTGGTTAGTGCTCTTTAATTTATACTTTAAGATATCAAATTAACACATCCTTTTTTTAAATAGTTCAAACCTTATCAAAGTATGTAGAGTTGCAAATTAAAGCCTCCATCTTCTTACCCCTCAATCTCATTCTGCACTCCCAGACGAAGCACAATTAATAGGGGATCTCCTACCAGATTCGTTGTATGCCAATGCATTTATAAATGTCGATCCTCTATGGATTCCTGGCCAATTATACTACCCCAAATAACACCAAGGAGAAAAAGAGAATGTTTGAGGACTTACTATGTGTCTGAAGTATTTTAAGAGTTTGCCCTGTGATCTCACTATGGTGTTGTTGTCCTGCCATCCGCAGTCTGGGTTTGCCCTCTTGCCCCCCATCCCTCATTCTTCAAGGCAGCTGGAGAGGTCGTTAATTTTTAAAACGTAAATCAAATCAAATCATGTCCTTTTCAGCAGCGTTCAGTGTGCCTAGAGTCAAATCTCAGTTCTTTAGCGACCCTACTATCCTTTTTGGTTGCCTTTATTGGGCAGTGAGTACACAGGAGGGGTCCCCTGCAGGAGACCCAGCTTCACCGCGGAGGGAGCGCCCTCCCAAGGGCCAGAGGCGGGGCTTCTGGTGTGGTGGGTGGAGCCTCAAATCGAGTGTGAGCAGAGCCGCAGGGGGGACGCTTTCGACCGAGGGCGAGCGAGGGGAGCAGGGCTGAAGCAGGGCCGCGGACCCTGCACGCTCCTGCGGGCCCTGGGGAGCCATTGCGGCCAAGGTGAGCTTCTACCCCTGGGCAGGAAAACGGGCTCTGTTTGCGCCGCCGTCTTTGGTTCCTCGGGGGTAGGGGGGGCAGTTCTCACGGGACCCTGCGCGAAGGCACGGAGGTGGCGGCCTTGGGGAGCCTGCGGGAAAGGCTGCTGAAGGGGCCGGGCGGTCTGCCCCAACCCTCCCTGAACCCCGCCTCCTCTCCCCTCCCCCAGGCCCCAGCCGGCGCCAGTAGAGAGCTAGCCGCATCTTCAGGGACAGCGGGGCAGCTGCCGGCAGCGCGAACGGAGAGCGGCCGACAGTGGGGATGCGAGGTACCGGCGTTAGCCTTGGCCAAGTGGCCCTAGAGAGGGTGTAGAGGCCAGGCCTCAGGCGTTTCTCTCACGGGTTCGTGGAAGGCGGCCTCAAAGGGAAGGTGAGGGGCGGGCAGGCAGGCTTCGCGGGTAACTACTAGGCGTTGTGTGTGTGTGTGTGTGTGTGTGTGTGTGTATATATATATATATATATATATATGTTTTGGTATCTAAATGGTACTACACACACACACACACACACGCACACGCACGCACGCACGGGCGCGCATTCATTTCGGATGATTTAAAAATTTTTAACAATGTCTTGTAGATCTTTATATATCGGGGAATCAAAATTTATCCCAGCTTTTAAACAGCTGCATTGTATGATTGTACTACAGTTTATTTAACTATTTCCGGATGGATGTACATTAGCCTTGTTTCCTTTTTAGGGGGGGAGGGGATTATTGCAAGCAACGCTTTAATGAATGGGTTTGTGTATATGTTTCATACACATGTATCAGTATTTCTGTAGGAGAAATTCTTAGAATAGTAATTGCTGGGTCAAAGTGTGTATGCATTTTGAATTCTGATAAATTTATTCCAAATTGCTTTCCCAAAAGGCTATACTAATTTACACCCTCCAGTGTTGTGAGAGAGTGCCTATTTTTCTATAGCTATGCCAAAATGAATTGTTATCAATCTTTATAATTTTAGCCAATATAAAGGATGAAAATTGTATGTCATTGTTTTCATTTGCATTTTCCTTATCATTAGTAAAATACAACATTTTTATTCGATTACAAAAGTGGATAGGCAAATATCAGTAGTCTTCTTATCTATAGCAATAAGAATTTTGAAAATTTAATACTAAAGAAAAATCTCACTCGCAATAGCAAGAAAAACGAATAAAAATACCTGTAAGTAAACTATCAAACTTTATTGAGGAATATAATAAAAGCGTTTTCACAAGTGGACAAGGGATACCATGCTTCTGAATAAGAAGGCTCAATTTCGTAGTGATGTCCATTTTGTGATATTGACATGCAATTGATGCAATTTCAATAAATATACCAAGTTTCTGGAACTTAATATGATTCTAAAGTTCATCCAGGCGAAAAATTGCTAAGAATAACCAAGAAGATATTTTAAAAGATAAGATGGGGGTATTTGTACTACTGTCTATTAACATTTACTCTAAGGGAATAATATTTAAATTAGAATGGACAGAACAATGCATTAGAATGGAAAAGCCCACAAATCGAGCCAGATTGGATCCCAAGATTTATTGGAGAAACATTGTGGGCTGGACGTGGAAAAACTGCCATATTAAAAGCTTCAAGCACTCACCCCCTTCAATGCCCCCCTCCCCCGCAAGCTTGAATTTGCCTTTGAGGGCAGACTCCTTTGTTTGGAGAAAACCACTTTATTGGGTCTTTTTGGTTATGCCAAGGTAAAGCTTCAGTAGTTAAAATTGGTGGCTTTGGAGCTAGAACTAATGGTCCGAACCTTTAGTTAGATTAAGATGGATTCAGGTTAGCCTGCAGTGCGGCGAGAGAAGGAGTCTGGATGTTATAGGTCTTTTAGAAATTTTACCGCTCTAATGTGCAAAAAATGTTATGTCATTGTTTTCATTTGCATTTGCGTGCTTATTGTGAGATCGAACATCTTCTATGTGTTAGTCCAGAATAATATTTTATTCCTGGAGGTGGGTAACAATGGGGGACCTATTGCTCCCCTTCCAGAATGGAGTTTGGCTAATTGGTACAACCCTGCCCGGAAGCGTGAGAATAAACAGGTTGACTTTTTAAAATTTCCTCAAGCACTAGGCAAGCTCTAGACACCTAGATCGGGGGCGGAGGCAGTTTTCAGGACATGGCCGAGATTTGGCGCTGAGCTGTGTCATCGCGAGGTTTGGCAGCCAGCTCCGCAGTGGGTCGGAAACCTCGTGGTAGGCGAGATCCCTGCAGGACCGGAGCTTCCTCCCTTTCCCCGAAAAACTCCCAGTCATTTTCATGAAGCCCCGCCTCTCTCCTTTTTAGGAGCGTGCGGCAGGTCTCGCGAGATCTCACGTTTCCTAAAGGCGAGGCGCGGGCGGCATCCTGCGGTGAATTTCGAAGGTCTCGCCGAGGCCAAACGTAATATCGCGATAAGTCTCACAGCGCATGCGGGAGCCGGCGGCGGTAGATTGGCTCCGCCCCGTGGTGCTTCGTGCGGTTGTGCGTCATTTGCTTTTAGCTTCGCGTAGGGTGAGAGCGGAGCCGTAGCGACTTCGGCTTTGGTGGGAGGAGGGGTCTGGGAAGGGCTGGGCTCAGGCTTTTCCCTGTCCGGTAGAGGTTCTCGCGGGATTGCGCGGGCGGCAGCAGTTCGGCTACTGACTGCAGCAGCCGCGGAGGCGGCGGCAACGTCTTCTGCTCGTGCAGTTCTTAGCCGGTGAGTTCTCGCGGGAGCGGGGTTAGGTCCTCGTGGGATCCGTTGGTGGTGGCAGAGGTAGCTCCGGAGTGGGGGGGCAGTGACTAGGGTCGGTCCGCCTGCTGTTAAGATGGCGGCGGAGGCTGATGTCTGTCCGGCTAGGACCCGGGACTGAGGTGTTGGTTATCCGCGCTTGTGACGCCTTTCAGGTACCCAACGTTAAGGAAGTGACGAATGGCAAAACGCCGAGGTGCCGGTAAACCGTACCTGACACGAAGATCATCCGTTTCTTGTCGGCTAAGGCGACACCATTTCCCGGGCCTCAGCCGCGTGTGGGCCTGCCTTTGCCCCACCAATCAATCGGTCAACGCCTCCGTTACCGCCGCAGTGGGCGGATTGGGAAGTGTGGGAGGGGAGTCTGGAGTTGGGTAGTGGGATTGGGGTTAGATTGGGCTGTGGAAGAGATGTGGGGCAAGCCAACAGCGACTTGTACCCTCCACCCTACCATTTTTGCGAGCCCGCCTCCGGTTTCAGCCCTTGGTACGACCTAGATGAATCCCCTAGTTTTTCATGAGTTGAAGTGGGCTCTATCTACCTACCCAACTCCCGTGCTAAGGTTTAGGGTCAAGCTGTATAGTGTCTGACGTACTCTTCCCTCTTTACAAATTCTGCCGTCCTGACAAATCTCGCTCGTTTATGTGGATAGTTGGGGCGCGTATTTAAGGGGGGAAGTCAATTTAGAGCCTAGTCTGAGTCCTCCAACCTATCCCGTTCCCTACATTTACTCCCATCTTTGTGGATGGAGTCATAGTAACCTTCCATTTCCTCGGATCCTCACACTTTCATGACCTGATCAAAGCATAGGGTACTGATTTCTTCACCTGCATGCTGCTAGACTGCTCCTGGACGTAACAGTGCATTCATGTTCAGTGTGGTCAGTGTTTAGATGATTGCAGTCTTCCATTGCTGCTGCTTTCACAGCTGTTAGCATTCCCTTCTTCGTACCCCTCCCCATAAAAAGGCCCTCCACTAAACCAACTTTCTGTTCTCTGTCCCTCTCCCAATCTTCCTGCAAGCCTGCCACCCATCTTTTCCCCCCTGCCTTACACTGCATTTCTGTAGCATTTTTGTCTGTGGATATCTATTTTTGCTGCTAATCACTTCTTTCTTACCTGCATCACGCTTATTAAATCCTTCTGTTCCCTGCCCGCTCCCCATGCTATTTTTCCAGGAACTGAATCCCCTAATAAGGGGTCAGGTTCTTCTACATTATCCTCCTTCCATGTATTAGAAAACAGCATTGGTATATCTTGCCCTTTAAACATTGCCCTGTTCTGCTCTATTTTCTCTCTTCTCCATGTCACTGTAACTGAGGCAATTAATTCCCTATCATTTGTTTCCTTTATAGATTACATGTTCAGCATTGCTTTCTTTTAGCACCAATGTTGCATAGATTGAGGAGACACCAACATTTCCTATTCGTGGGAGGCAGCCTGGTATGGTGGAAATATTGTGTGCTTTGGGTTCACGTTGAACTTTGCGACTTTGGGCAAATTACTTTTCAGATTCTTAGTGTTTATAAGGGTTGTTGCTAAAATTAATGAGCAAATTTGTAAAGTACCTTGCTCATAGTAGGCACACAATGAATTGTGATGACTTTTTCTTGGTGTAAAAATACATTGGTATGGGCTGGGTATGTAGCCCAGTGGTAGAATGCTTGCTTAGCCTGGGCAAGGCCCTGGGTTCAATCCCTAGTATTGCCAAAAAAAAAAGAAAGTATTTTGGTAGATGCACTTGTGTCATGCTAGTTTTATTACCTGGGAAAGAATAAAGTTCATAAGCCATTCTATCTCCAGGGGTTCCTAATGTTTGAACATTGTAATCCCTGCTCTTTTCTTCCACTAGTCTAGGAATTTCAGTGCAAAATCACTCTCCTAGAATGACCGCCAGTCATTAATAATGTTCTTGTTAAGTGGTACATCCAGCCGTTTCACCTTTTGGAAGGGGTCCCTTATTCCTTAGCTACTCCTTTCTCCTACTCCTTCAAAAGCAATCTGTCCTGTAAGTCACTCTACAAAAGTAGTGAAATTTGGTGCCATGCCTTTTACAATGGTAAAGGAAACTTCTGCTAGCTACTTTTCAGGTGCCTGTGCTGTTTTCTCCTGCACATTTATTTGTTCCTAAAGATCCGTGTGGGGATCTGCTCTTTGGTATCTCCTTACCTGAGCAGGGTACTTCTTAGAGATGTCAGAAAGGTCACTTGGCAAACCAAGCTTCTTTTCCAAATGGAATCACTGCTTGTTCTTTAATATACTACTTTCTGTTGTGCTTTTGTCATTTTGTGTTTTCTAGCATACTTAATAAGTATGTGATTTGGAGTTTTCCTTACTGTTAATATTTTGATTAGGCCAATATTAAAATGAGTGATTATTTTCAATTATTTTTGGTTGGATTATGGGTGAAGTAGGAATATGGTGGCAAAAGGTATACAGTGATTGAAAATTTACAGTGGGTGATCATCTGATATATAGCTGTGTGTACTCTATTTTTGAGTTTCAAGGTTGGCTTAAATTTGAAGTACTTTGGAGGCAAATACATTCCTCTCATTTGAGTTCAGGTGATCACTTTGTTTTGAGATTTTTGTCTTAGTGCCTTTTACAGTGGGTTAAACAGTGATCACAAATTAACTAATCTTCAATTTGACTCTTTGGCATTCAGCATGAGAATAAATCTGGGAATGATCATCTAGGCATGACCTAAAAGGTTTAAATTATTCTAGGTAGATCTCTGAGAAGAGAGGAAGGAGTGGCAATACCAAATAAAAACTTTTGTCTAAGGTTCAATGGCAAAGTTCAACCTGAATTTCCAGGATGTTTATCGTTTGTCTCCCAGTATGGCCAAAAAGCATGTATGAAGGTGAAAATTAATTTTTATGTGTATAATTTTTTCACAGATATATTTAAAATTTCCTTAGTATCAGCTTATAGAGAGGATATAATTTTGTCTATAAGATCAACACTGTCCTGTAATTTCATTTTGGTTGAATACTGAGTTGAGTTTTCAGAGGTGTTTTCTAAGTGTCAGTTTGTAGGTATTGTTATAGCTATTGGTTTCTGAAGGCTTCAGTTACAGCTCAAAGCAGGTCCTAAAAAATGCAAATTGATATGTGAGGATTATTGCTTCAGAAGTAATAATTGATTATGTTTGAACATTTATATAATGGTTAACTCCCCTACTCTCTAATAAATGCATTGTGTATCTCTCCCCCACCCCACCTTTTTTTGTAGGTCCTTCAATAGCCTGACCTGAGGGGTTAGTGCTCCAGAGGAACCAGTGGACCAACTTGGTCAGGAAGGTTCAGAAGGCTGTTGGAGCCGTGTTGGGATTTCCCACCAGGATGAGTATGATTGGCTGTGATTTTAGGTTCGTTTTTTTGTAGATCTTTGTGGGTAGTATGAGATGGTGGGGATATTTCCATTCTGTGATTGAGCTACTTTGGTTTCTTCCATTGTCTGGATCTGATGTGACACTGGTTGCTTATTGTGTTTTAAGTGGGAGTTCTGTATATGACTTTTTAAATCATTCTAAGCATCATTCAAAAAATGAAATTGGAAGGTTTTATGTCATCAGTTTTAAACAGTTGTGAAAAATTTCAAACAAAAAAATTTGAGTCAACTTTTTCCCCATTTCCTGGATTACTTTGAAATAACTCTTTGCTATCATATCATTTTATTTGTAAAAATATTTATATCTTTAAAAGAATTGGGCTGTTTCAACATAACTTCAAAATTATTACAGCTGAAAAAAAGTGTGATTTTTTTTTTCTTTTTAAATAAGAAATATGCAAACTAGTGTTCAGATTTCCCTGATTTTCTCAGCTTTGGTTTTGTTTGTTTGACTCCAGATCCAGAGAAAGATCATTTATTGAAAATAGTTGGTAGAGCTCTTATATATGATTTAGTCTGTAGGTTCTGTCATTTTTTTAGTTCTAATTTATTTGTTGAAGAAATTGTCCTATAGTGTTTCCCCTACATTTGGGAATTTTAGCCCAGTAGTGGTGTCTAACCCATTCTTGTTAAATTAAAGACCCTGGAGGATCCATTATAATGAAACAATGGTAGTAATCTCCTGTATCCCTGTTGGAGTTGATAACTGCTGGCCTAATCACTATCCTAAAATAACTAGTCATGGATTCCTTTTTTGTGGTAAAGTCTGATTTGATATCTGAATTCAGTTCCATGTCTTGGCTTTGTTTACTGTTACACATGAAAAGTAGGCCTCTTGGTAGTAGCAGCTAATGTTTCCTAGATATGACCTGATTATGCCTTTGGGGTTTTTTATGCATGGTTTCAGTGTCCTTAGGTGATTTAGTTATTTTTATATGACATTATAAAGTTGCTTTTTATTCTTTTGATGATGTTATCTCTGGTGCTCTGACCCATAACTTCTAAGCTATTAAGACAGTGATGAGTTCCTCTGGCTGTCATACTGTTCTTGAATTTGCAATACAAAAACAATATTTGAGAGCTTCCATTTAATATTCTGATTCCCAGCTATTAAATACAAGTATACTTTTATTCTTGTTATTTTTCATTTTATTTCATCTGGAAATGATGGTCCTTTCAGCATAAAGTCCTTTAAACTGTTCATTTCTTATGCAGCATTAGCCATCCCTTGATCTACTCCTTCCATGGTCAAAACCAGAGAATGGAAATTGAACACACAGGCTTAGCCAGTGTTTGACTGAGGCACAAAATGTGGGAAGAGCAAGGCTACTTATTTCTATCTTTAAAACAAGAGTATTTTCTAGTTGAAGGGACAGAAAGGGGAGAGGTCATCACAATTGAAAATCTTTAATTTTTTTTAGATGAAATGATTGAATCACCAATCTATGGATTATGCACTCAGATCTTTTCTTGGGGAATTATAGCAAGATCATGCTTTCAGTAAAAACAGTTTGGAGCATATTGGGTATAGTGATTAGATATTTTTGAATTTTCTGTAGTAGCCTAAGTTTGTGAAACTAGGATAATTGTAGAGTAGTGGTATAGAACTTTGTGTGTAGTAGCATTCCACTATTTGAATGTTTTCCACAGGTTTTTTTGTTTTGTTTTGTTTTAAAGTGAATTAGTGACAAGCCACTTTATTTGTTTGTTTTCGGTAGTGCTAGAGATTGAACCCATGGCCTTAAACTGAGCTATATCCCCAGCCCCTTTCACAGTTTTTTAACAGCTGCCATTCACAATGGAAATGCAGTTGTTTTGTTTTGTTTTTTTTTCTTTTGCTGTGTGTTTTCAACCAAGAGTTCAAAGTATGATTGAAATGAAAAATTGGGTAGCTTTGAAAATATTTGCTCTTGCATTCCATGTTACCTGTCCTGGAGAAAGATAAGTTGTTGAATTCTGTTGTGTAGCTGTAACCATATTAGGCTGTTTTACAATGATCTCAGCATATATAAGGTAATCACAAGCACTTGGACTCTTTGTGTTTTCCTGTATTGTTCTCTGACTCTTTCTTCAATGACTGGTTACCAGATGTTTATATATGTTAATGTCCGGGATAATTCAGCTCTTAAGATTCTTTGGAAGCCCTCTTATTTGATGTGTCATAGGGATTGAGTTGCTAAAACTTGATGTACTTGTTGACTAGCTTGGTTTTCTGGTTATAGAAATGCTTTCAGATAGTGAAGGAGTGGCTCTCAATATGAGGAAAACAACTGTAGCTTTTGTTTGGGCAGTTAACCTGAAAATTTTCAACTTTGAGTTCCCTAAAGTTGTTAGTCATTTTGATTTTTTTTTTTTTTTGGTGGGGAGGGTATCGAGGATTGAACCCAGTGGTGCACAGCCACAGATACACATCCCCATTCTCAGCCCCTTTTTTATTTTGAGACAGTCACTAAGTAGGGCCTTGCCGCATTACTGAGGCTGGCTTTGAACTTAACGATTTTCCTGCCTCAGCCTCCCTAGTGGCTGGGATTAAATCATTTGGCTTTTAAAATTAACAGTGGTGACATTGATCCCAGAATGTGATTTCATAGAAAGTGGGAATTTGTCTTTATGGAGATTGGTATTGCAGATCTGATTCAGTTTGGATTTCTGATTGAATTAGATAAATGTTAAAACCAACCCCTCGATTCTGGTTGTATAATCTTAAGAGTTGAAAGAAGTTTTTCCTTTTCAAAAGTCATTAAGTGGTGACTAAACATAGGGAGGATTTAAATTATTCTAGAATGATTTAATGTAGATTTTAAAGATTGGTAAGTTTGAATATACTGCCACTGGCATAAAATAATGGTTGGCACAATTTATTTTTTTTCTGGACTCTACTTTCTCAGAATTAAACACTTTACTCTTCAGTGCTGTTTAGTTTTACCTTCAGCTGGAAGTAATTTTGAAATCCTTTATTACAATGGTCCTCAAAATGTCTCTAAATCAGTGTTCCTATTTCCTGCATATTGGCAACTGGATCCAGAGGCTTGATAAATTCAGGTTCATTTCCTTTGGCAAGCATAATGGTGGGGATGTGTTCATTAACAACATTCATTATGTTTTGATGATTAGATTTTAAAAATCCATTAATTCATTGTGGGCTGCCAAATAGTGATGTTTCAGTGCTATCATTTTGTTTTCATCTTTTAGCTAGAATAATTTTGTTTCCCTTCTTTTATTTGGTTACTCAGTGATACAGTTTATATAGGAAGGACAGGATAAATGCTCACTTAAAAACATTGCTTTCAATATAAGGAATTGGTTCCCTGTCATCACAAAGGTTACATATAAATGTATCTCTCTAAAACCTTGCACTAGTGGATATCAACACTTGATGAGTTTTAATACGTTTTTGAAGCTGATGTATTAAAGTTCAAATTGTCCCCCTTTTGGATAATGTGGGACTCTCTTAAAATTGGCACCTGATTCTTCTTGACATGATGTATAGTAGTCTTTGATAGCTTCCTGTGTCAGGATGTTCCAGGCTTAGTCTTGTACATTTCTGTCGTAGAACTGGAATCAGCCAATGAAATTAAGATAAAGGGTGAAATCAAAGGAAACTTTTTGCCATGGGTAGAAGCTTTGAGCTTTTTACTCAGTCCATCTTTTCTCTTTCTACTTAATTTCCCCAGGATTCCTTTTCATTATATCTTAACCTATTTTTGTGAATATAAAATCTTTATTAGAATTTAGGTAGAAAAGTCTGAGAAGCTTTGAAAAGAGTAGAAGGACCATGCAGCCCATTTAGAAGGAGCAAGCAGCCTAGACAGTTCTAGATTTGGCAAGAACTGGTCACTTATTAGTTCTATCAGTTTGGGTAAGTTAATTTAATTCTGCCAATTGTTTCATCTGGAGAAATACCTTATTCCTATGGTTATTGGAATAAATGATGAAATGTAAGATTTTAATACCCAGTAAGCAATAATAAGTGAATGGTAATTTATTAAATATACTAGTTTGATCTACTCCTCCAACAGGTCAGGTGGGCAGTCAGGGTGATGTAATGATGGCCAATTAACTAAGCATGTTTCAGGACCTTAAGGTCTGTGTCGAATCATCAGTGGTGTGGAGGAATGGGGTTTGTTCTTCAGTCAGTTTGAATCTGAGTCTCTGGCCAGTGATAGCTGAATGTTCCACCAGAGTAGCTTTTCACTTTACAAAATGTTGGGAGTCCCATTTATACTCTCTGAAGTGTCTTACCCAGTTCTGTGGGTTGCCTTGATCTCTTTCCATCTATACAGCCCCTACTGTTCAAGGTTCTTATGTTCAAGATTCTGCTGTAACCTTAGAAACTCATAATGAGTCTTCCCAATAGTCATCAGGTCACCACTATTAACATACTTGAGTAGCACCACATATAGCAGGTTAGAAAAGAGGTAAATATTATCCCTTTTAACATTTTACATAGTATCTAAAGTACTGTGTGAGGCATATAGCAAGTGCTCAATAAATGAAAACCATGGTTACTTTAAAATTTATATCTATCTTTTCCCTTCTCACATCTTACCTCTCTTCATTAAGTTGAATAAGCATTTATTGAGTGTCTATAAGTACAAGGACTTGGGGATATTAAATGAATGAAGCTTGATATTGGCCCTTGAGAAACTCATAGTCCAGTCAAGGACTGTAAGTGAGATCATGTTTAAAGTTTCTTAACCTTTTTCTTTGTGTCATTATTTCTTTCACTGCACTGTCCATGCATTGATATAGCCTATCTATTATTTCTCACAGCTCTTAATTCTATGTGCCTCCCCAGCCTTTGAGACTGTTGATATGTGAGAAAGCCTGCAGTTGTCTTCTATGAATACAGGTAATATTGAGAAAAACCTCTGGGCCAAGGTTAGATTTCAAAGTGGCATGTGCAGTCGATACTACAAGAGCTGTTTATGATCTTTAGATGAATATACCTACACCTGGTCCTCAACTCTGTTGTTTTAACTGCTGCTGTTCTTCCTCTCCCCTAAAAATGTTTTCTGCCTGTAGAGGCTCCTATACCCAGTTAGTGATCAACCAAGCCTGTGAAGAGACAGCTGTACTTCATATTATAAATTAGGATTTGAGTGGGCTTAGAATGTATTGCAAAATTTCCATTCTTAACTACAAAATTATATTCAAAAACCCTAATATATAGGATATTGTGAACATTTAAGTACAATGATGTATTTTAAAATGTTGAAATGATACAGTACAAAGATAAGCTTATTATAATTTATGTGAAAAAAATACATAATAGCTATGTTACTTGGGGCAGATTACTTCATCACTGAGCCAGTTTCCTCATTCTTTAAATGAGGGTGATGATATTCATTCAACAAATATTTATTGAGGACATACTCGTTGCTGCCATATACCTGGAACACAGAGATAAGCAACTACACAGTGGACAAATAGGGTGGTCTTTTAGGGGAGACTTGTAAATCACACTCAAAAAGATCAGTATAATAATATGAGGAATGAATAGAATGTGCTATAGCAGGATTGTGCTATAGCAGAATGTGCTATTACAGGATTGTATCAGAGAATGTAATATAGGATTTTGTTATTATTAAACAAGATATATGAAAAATATGTCATGGGCAAAATGCTATGTACATGAAATTAAGTAAGTATATTCCAAATGAATCAATAGCATAAACGATTATTTTGTCACAAGATATATACTTTAAATGCATTTTTATCTTTGAGCTGGATTTATCATTAAGGATGTTAATGTAGTCCTGATATAAAGTACTCTGAAAGTAATGTTCTTGTTTAAAAGGACATTTTCCATTCCTTTTGTTATCATTTTCTAATGTATCACTAAATCAATTTTAGAAGATGTATACATATTTTGGTATGTCCTCCTCTTAATGATCAGGGTAACATTTAAAGATAAGAAGAGATAGTCCAGTAGAAAATTAGGGACAGACTTTTTTCACAATAGAAAACTAAAGATGTTCAATAACAAGAAAAGATACTCAAAGCAAGCATCAGAAACGCAAAGTAAAATTGGGTTTAAAAAATCATTATATTGGCAAAATAATTTGATAGTATCGAGTCATGGCAAAGAATATAGGGAAGAGTTTGGTTTTATAGTGCTGCCCATGACTACTACAGTAGTGAGTACAGGTAATTTCAAGGTAGTTTAAGTAAGTTGCAAGATAGTACATAATCAAAAAAAAAAAAAAAAAAGAGAGAGAGAGAAGGGGGTTGGGGATTGTGGCTCAGTGGTTGAGTGCTTGCTTAGTATGCAGGAAGCCCTGGGTTTAATCCCCAGCACCCGTGGCTGGGGTAACTAGAGCAAACTGACACTTTTTTGAAGGGGAGGAGTCAAGGAGGACTGTGCTTTTTTTGTAATGTTTGCATTTTGTTTCTGAGAACTTTAAAATATACTGAAAAGTACAAAGGGGAATATAAGAAAAACCCCTATTCATACCTCCTCTTCCAGAAGATTTTTTTTTGTCCTGGTACTGGGGATTGAACCCAGGAGTGATCCGCCACTTGAGTTACATCCCTAGCCTTTTTATTTTTTTTATTTCAGGACAACATCCAAGCCTGGCTCAATTGTGATCTCCTGCTTTAGTCCACCTAGTAGCTGGGTTTAGAGGTATATACCAACAAGCCCAGCCAGAATTGGTCATTATTAACATTTATTTTTGCCTCAAAGTCTTTTTGAGGAGGTAACATAGGTACTAAGGGAGAATACTATTTAATATCTAGTATTTCCTCTACCCCCTGCATTCTACCATCAGTTGACACAAGTTTTATACTGTGTGAGAAGGGTATAAATTATTCATATAAGTAAAAATTTAAAAACTAGTATCCTCAAAAATCTATTATTACTTAAGTAACATTACATTTTTATAGTACTTAGAGTTTGTGAAATCATTTAGTAAGAAGGCTTTGGGAATGGGACTTTTTGTATATTCATTTTATAGTAACTTATTTGAAAAGACTTCTGACTTTTTCATTTTTCATGATCATAGAAGTAAACATAATATTGATGAGAAAATACTGATAAATATATAATAAATTTCCTGAAATTAGTATCTGCATATTACCAGTTAGTTTTAGAAACTGTTAAGAATTTGCTGTATTAGGTTTTTATGTACAGTTGCCCCTTTGTATGGGGGGGGGGGTGGTGGTGGTTCCAGTACACACCCTCCTGGAATTCCAAAATTCACAGATGCCTAAGTTCCTTGTATGAAATGGTGTGACATTTGTATGTCAACTATACATATCCTCACATCTCTAAATTACTTAGAATATCTGATAATATGTAAATAGTTATACCATATTTACAAGAAAAATAATTGCACATGTTCCGTGGAGATATTTTTCTTCAAATATTTTCTGTGGTTGCTGAACCCAAGTATAAAGAGCACCAATTGTACATAGGTTTTAATTTTTCTGAATCATATGAAGTAAGGATGACATTTCATCCTTTAATTCTTTCACATATAAACATTTATAAAACCATAATATAATATTATTATTACCTAGAGAACTTATTTTTCTTAATATTATATCATGTCCAGTCCACATTCAAATTTTCTTGGTAGTCCCCAAAATGTCTTTTTAGTATTTTCCTCCAAACCACTGTAGAAATGGTATTTTTATTTATTTTCATTTTTTGAATTTGCTTATTTTGTGGTATTGGAGATATGGAACTCCAGGGACACGTCATGCTGGTCATGTGCTCTACAACTGAGCTATAGCCTCACCCCCAAAATACATTTTAAAATTTGTTGTTTCCAGTTAAGATAATGATCTGTTCCTTATCAATGCCACTATGTATACTTCTATAGCATTTTAGTGGTTGCATTATATTCTGAATTATGAATGATTCCTAATTTATTTAACTAGCTCCCTATGATCAAATCTTTAGGTTCTAATTTTTCATCTTAAACAGTACTTCCCCATACATAGTGGGTAATTAATAAGTCTTGAATGAATAAGCAAAGCTTAGCAACATGTAATATATGGAGTTCATGTTTATTTCCTTAAGAAAATTTCCAGAACTGGAATATAAAACTTAAGGCTTTTAACACTTATTGCCACATTGCCTTTTAGAAAGGCTGTTCTACATTTTTCACTGTGTTCAGTATATAATGCTTTACAGTATAATAGTACCTCAAGAAAAACCTTGGTAAATTAGTATTGTGGAAGAACATAAACCTGGGTATATCCAGTGTCATTGCTATATAGATGCCTCTCTGTACACCTATATCTGATTCCATATTTTGCAGGTGCTAGCTTGACTCCTCCAGATTGGAATGTCTTGTAGTGTTTTCACATAATCTGGAGTCTAGGTCCCTACTTGTCAGACATTTCCTTATATATCTCGATGAGATTATTCTCATCAAGATACAGTCAAACCGTAAGCAGTGGCGCACGCCTGTAGTCCCAGTGGCTTGGGAGACTGAGGAAAGAGGATCATAATTTCAAGGCCTGCCTCAGCAACCTGCAAGGCCTTAAGCAACTTGCTGAGACCCAGTCTCAAAATAAAAAGGGGTGAGGGCTGGAGTTTTGGCTCAGTGGTATGATACTTGCCTCACGTGTGGAAGGCGCTAGGTTCGATCCTCAGCATCACATAAAAATAAAATGGGGGTATTGTGTCTATCGACAACTAAAAAGGTATTAAAAAAATAAAAAGGGATGAGGATGTGGTTCAATGGTAAAGCACCCTTGGGTTAAATTCCCAGTACCCCCCCCCCCCCAAAAAAAAAAAAAAAAAGAGCATGCTGAGTGGTAGAGTGAGCATGGGAGAGGACCCAGGTTCAAACCCATCACCATGGGGGGAAAAAAACAGTCTGGAGAATGAAGACATTATTTGAAAACAGTTTTTTACATCAACAACTTTTTTTTCTTTTTTCCATTTTGTTTGTGTTTTTGCTTTTAAAAAGTAAAAGACTGCCTTCATGGATGAATTCAGATAAGAGCATATTGCCTTCTGACATTGCAACCATCGTAGTAAATACACTATTGCACATCAATGAAATCCCCCTGATGGCATATTTCTCATACCATAGCCCCAGTGTTAAGTGACACATGAATGTACAGAACTTGTGTCTATTTCTAAATGTGACACCAGGTGTTATCCATAAAAGTACAGAATAAGTGGTCTCTTTCTGTAAGAAAATTTAATTAAATACAGGGAAAGTTTAATTAAAAAACAAAGTTGCCTGAGAAAGGCAAAAGTGCAAAGAATGATCAGTTTTTTTTTTCCTTTTTGACTGTGGTTTTTAGCTTTCTAACATGAGGTCAATTGGGAACTCTGTCTTGGGACAATTTGATTTGTTTCTGTGTTTTCATGCATAAATTTGGATGCCATAAACCAGTAGATGGGATTGAATTTCTTGCTTGTAAAACTTTGAAATTTAAGTGATGTTTTCTGGGTTGGGAATATAGCTCAGTGGTAGAGGGTTTGCCTAGCATGCACCCTGGGTTCAATTCCTCAGTACGACAAAAAAAAACAAACAAGCAGGAAAAAAAGAACTTTTCTAAGCTCATCTTTTTCTCTTTCCTTTTCAGCTGTTTGTAAATATGACGTTTCCTATTTTTAAAAGTCAAACAATAAATAGTTCACTTAACAATTAGTCCTCCCTCCAAATGGCAGTCCACTTTTATTTATATCAAGCTTCAGAAGTGTCTGTTAACAATTTGTATATATGATTTTATATCTGCTAGCATTTATATACCTTGCATATCCATGTATGAACTATATGCATTTTTATATGCTAGAACACATGGCTTGACTCCTCCTTTAATGGATGCATTGCACTCCAAAGTATGAATCCCTGTAATTTAATCATTCCCTTTTGTTGAGTCATACAATAATAGAGTTGTTCATAGATCAGAGTGTGACATCAATTTAAATTTTTACAGGTACTTGAAAAATGACCCTTAAAAAGGATTGTATTGAATTGACATTCCCACTGACAATGTCTCTGAGTGCCCTATTCTCCACCTTTACCTGCCAAAGCAGGATATTTTTTTATCTTTTTAAATTTATCCAGTCTGGTAAGTGGGAAATAGCACCTCCTTGCCTTGTTTTCATTAGCATATTTTTTTAACTTCTAGTGAGGGTGAGCAAATGTTTATACCTGCAGTTTGCAAATTCATGCCCCTTCACTTGGTTTTCAGTTGGATTATTTGTCTGGGTTTGGGGAATCATTTACATTAGAAACAACCTTTCTTTATCCTTTTGCAAAATTTTTTTTGTGTTTATGATTTGAAATTTTTGTGTAGTCAGATCTTATTTTTTAATGATTTCTCTATTGCATGGCTTTTCTTGGAAGGTTCTTTCCCTGCCAAGATTATAAGAATATTTTCCTGTATTGTCTTCTAATACTTTTCAGATTTGACTTTTTCTGTTTAAGTACTGTTGAAAACTAGTTATGTACTGTTATTTTGGTCCAAATGGTCACCTATTGACTCCTATTTTTTTTTTGAGAGAGAGAGACAGAGAAAATTTTTAATATTTCTTTCTTTTTTTAGTTTTCGGCGGACACAACATCTTTGTCTGTATATGGTGCTGAGGATCGAACCCGGGCCACACGCATGCCAGGCGAGCGTGATGCCGCTTGAGCCACATCCCCAGCCCCAAACTCCTATTTTTTATTCTGGGAAGGACTGGTCAAATATACTACACTTAAAAATGAATTATGGAAAAGTGTAATTTTTTTAAGGTTTGGAATTTGTGCTAGGTAGAAAACTTGCTTATTTTTTAGCTTCTTCGTTTTTGAGAATAAGTCAGATTGTTTATGTTTAATACTCAACATTTGTTTGGATTGAAAGCTAAGATTATATAGATACCATTTTAAGGGATCTTAATTATTGTTTCTACTTGATTATTGGTGAGAATTATAGTATCTTTGCATACTGCAAGCTCCTTTTATGTAATATAAATATTTTAAAGTGACAGATTGGTCACATTGCATAGTTTATTTAAAAGATATGAAACATGGGCTGGGGTTGTGGCTCAGTGGTACAGTGCTCACCTAGCATGTGTAAGGCCCTGGGTTTGATCCTCAGCAACACATAAAGATAATAAATAAATGTATTGTTTACACCTACAACTAAAAAAAGAATATTTTTAAAAATGTGAAATACCTAGGTGCTAGGCTATGCATGGTGCTCTTCAATTAGTAACACAAAACCGTTTTGTCTATACTGTATATTGGGGTGTATACTTATTTATTTATTTTTGGTACTGGGAATTGAACTCATAGACACTTCACCCCTGAGCTATATCCCCAGTCCTTTATTGTTTTTTTGTTTGTTTGTTTGTTTGTTTTTTATAATTTTGAGACAGGGTCTTGCTAAGTTGCTAAGGCTGGCCTTAATGATTCTCCCATCTCAGCCACCCTTGTTACTGGGATGAATAGGCATATGCCACAATGCCTGGCAGTGTGTTTAATTTTAAAGTCTTTGTTCTTCAAATTTCTCATCAATGAACTAATTTGATCCTCATAACAATCCTGTGAAGTTGGAATTATTTTGATAAAAATGAAGAGTTTTCTGCCTCATTAATAATTACTAAAACTAATTTGCTCTTTTAAACAATGCAAAAGAATTTTTTCCTTCCATATTCATTTGTACCAGCCCAAAATAGTTGATCTGGTTCATATTTTTTATTGTCACATGGCCTACACATTATTTTTTTATTTAAAAATATGGAACACTTCACGAATTTGTATGTCATCCTTGCTCAGGGTCCACGCTAATCTCTGTGTTGTTCGAAGTTTAGTATACGTGCTACTGATGGGAGCACAAAGCCTACACATTATTTAGTAGGCAATATTTACCTTTGCAGAAATGTAATTTGAAGATGAGACTGCAGCCACCCAATCTCATTGTTTTCAGTTGAACTTTTTAGTTAATATCAGTGCTTAACAGTCTGGAGATTCACATATGCCATGTCTTTATATGTGGTAAATTTGTAGAAAGGTTGAAAAAAAAAGTTCTTTTTTTGCTTTTGATTAGATCTGTATGTATTTATATCTATAGAATATCTGGCAAAGAGGGCTGGGGTTGTGGCTCAGTGGTGGAGCGCTTGCCTCGCATGTGTGACGCCCTGGGTTCGATCCTCAGCACCACATAAAAATAAATAAATAAAATAAAGGTATTGTGTCCAACTACAACTAAAAAATAATAAAGAATATCTAGCAAAGTTGCTACCTTTAGATTAATGTGGAGCTGAATGGAACAGAACAAGGAACAATATGGCTTATTCTTTGCCAGGCACAATCCTATGACATAAACTGTGTTATTTTACAGAAGTGACTGAGTTAGGAACAGTAATTTGTCTGAGAATATACAGCTAGAACATGGAATTTAAGCCCAGGTCTGTTTGCTTCCCAGGCATTTCCATCATGCTGTTGTCCTCTGCTTCACTTTTTTTCTAGTAGTGTTCCTCACTTTCTGCCTTTAATTTATTAAAAAAAATCCATGTGGATGGAAGCAAATCACTGAAATTACAGAGAAAAAAAATCACTGAAAGTTCTCCTTCCATATATCCATATAGATAAAACTTTTGTTAGAATCCATGTAAAGTCTAGATTTAGAAATCTAATTTCATCCAGCTGTTGTTTGGTGTTATATAAGAGCTGTGCTTCTTATCCACCTTTTTTCAATACAGGACTAGAGGACTTAATCTAGGCATACAGATTCTCCCATTATATATAGGACGCTTGATCTTTAGAGATGCTACTTGTTTCTCTGTAAACTTAAGAACATAAGAGAATTGGAGCTAAATATTGCAAAAGGTTTAGAATTCTGTTTCTTTGGTACCCGGTATTTTCTTTATTGTATTTAATAGTAGCTTATCGTGTAGCTTTTGGGAACATAACTTATACCTGTTCTTCACAAATCAAAGGGATATAACAAGTGAAAACATTGTAATGGCTAAGCATACATACAGTGTCTTAGCTGTCTTTCAGGTGTTTCAAGTCATGGATCCTTAGTCAATGAAACTATTGACCATCTTCACGGAAAAATATGCATGCAAAATTATCCATATAATTTCAGGGTTTTGGTAGCAGTCCTACAATAAAAGATGATGAATTCTAAAGATTTCCCTACACTTATTTTTTTTCTGTGTCATTAAGAGTATGTCCAGATTGATTTGTTGTGTGTTCTTATATTTCCTAGTAGATATTTTTCTATACTTCGGCCCAAGGTGAAAGCTGGGCTTATTGTTTTGCTAAAGGTATGCTCTGCTTTATGCAAATATCATCTATAAAAATTCAGTCTTTGGTGCCTGAGTTGGAATCCTGGGTCTCATGCATGCTAGGCAAGTGCTCTCCCACTGAGCTACACTCCCAACACCCCAAACATTTCCCCAGCTTTTTAATTGGTGGATTAGAGTTGTACATAATGATGGGATTTGTTGTTACATATTAGTACATTCACACAATAGGCAATATAATTTGGCCATTATTACTCCCCAGCACTTCCCCTTTCTTCCCACCTCCTAGCCCTTTTTCTACTGATTTCCCTGAGATCTATACCCACCTTTATTTTCCTCTATAGTTTCTGCATATGCACAAAAACATCCTTCCATTGACCTTCTGAGTTTGACTTATTTTGCCTAACATAATGGTCTTTATTTCCATCAATTTTCCTGCAAATGCCATAATTTCATTTTCCTTTGTGGCTGAAAAATATTCATTGTGTATATATACCACATTTTATTTTTAAATTTTAGTTATAGGTGGACACAATATCTTTATTTTTATGCAGTGCTGAGGATCAAACCCAGAGCCTTATGCGTGCTAGGTGAGCCCTCTACCTCTTAGCCACAACCCTAGCCCCAGTACCTTAATTTTATTTACTTTATATACCACGTTTTTAAAATCCATTTATGGACATCTAGGTTGGTTCCATAGTTTGGCTATTGAAAATTGCAGCACCCCAAAATATTAAAAGGCAAGAGAATCATGGTTTGTGTTGGGATAGGGTTTATCTTATTACTGTATCAGTCTTATGATTTGTGTTTTCAGTTTTGGCCACTAGAAGAAAGATGCAATTTCTTCATGTTTTGTATACTAATTTTGTTCCTTTGTAGTACTGTTGTCTTTAGTCAACCATTTCCCCTTATTTTCTACATTTCTATATACCTGGTTATCTCATAGTACCTATCAATGTCCTGCATATAATATTTTCGTAACTATTGAGTGGAAAAATGAGGATTAAATAAATATTGTAAGTTGATTTCTTCAGTTGAAAATTTCACCAAGAGAGTTTAATGTGACTAGGATTTTTTTTTAGCTTTGTTTTACATTTACTAGCTATTCATTTTTTTTTAATTGACAGTACCTCTGCTGGTGACAGGAAATATAAAGGCAGATATGACATGAGTTCCCCTTGAGTAAAATTCAGACTAGTAGGGAGACTGTCAGGTAAAAAGTTGTGTTGATTGAGGTTGTATTTGCAGGATACCATGGATGCACTATCGAGGGGGTCAGTTATACTCTGGGGGAGAGAAAAATCTCAAAAGGCCCCAGAGAAGAGAGGTGTCTTAAGTTAAACTTAAGGGATATCCAGGGTGCAGCCATTTTAGCAGAGAGCAGTGAGTCAAGGTATCAACTCTTGAGTGTTTGGAAAACTAAAAGGCTTGACATGGCTAAAGCATGCAGGGAGTCCTACTGGAATATAATGTAATATGTTGCTGATAGAAAATAGGCAGGGAACTAAGTCCCATAAGTCTCAAATGCTGGTCTAGGTAAAGCGTTTGTATTTGGTTTAGGTAAATTTTGAGTTTTAGAAGGATTGCTCTAGCAGCAGTGTGGAGGATGGGAATGGAAAGATCTGACAGGATAAAGTTAATTTAAAATTTCTTTCATATGCAAAATTGCCCAACATATCCCAGAATAGAAAACAGTATAATGAATGCCCATGTAGCTGTCACCTGAGTTCAACAGTCATTTGGAAACAATTATTTTGAAACAAATTCCTAATGCATTCACTCTCAAGGCTGGCCTGTGTAGACAAATAAACTGTACAGCTTGAAAATAAAAATCCCTACCTCAGAACTGAGTTAGATATTTGTTTTACCAGGCATTTTTATTTTTCAAAATAAGTTTCAGGTGAAGTGATCTTTTTTAAGTAACTTGAATGCTGACAGATGAAGATGTTTTCCTGAAGTCACTGAATGCTGACTATGGCCTTTTGGGTCCAATTTACCTGTTAGAATGGCGCTAGCTTTTCTGTGGGATTTTGACATTTGAGTAGAGTATTGGTTTAAAGCTGATTTCTTAATTTTCTGTTAGAAATGGGGAAGGCGGAGAAAGCATTTGTATCTTTGAAACAGATGTGATAAGATAAAAAATACCAGTCAATGTTATAATTGCTCTTTTACACCAAGTCTGGCCACAAATAACGAGCAGTATTGGAAACAGATTCTTAAAGGGACTGTTTTGGAACATCAATTTAAAGTTTTGTAAACAGGAATTTTTCCTTTCCTCCATCATACACATAATTTAAAACTTGGGCATTGCTGTTTTTATTTTTTGTTGAGAATGCTAAGAAGGACTTCTTAGCATTAGGATAGGGAGACTGGTGTCTATAGGAGAGGAGGGTGTAGGGTTGGCTGTGTAAATAGATATTATGTGTACTGTAGAGTTGTGAGACAAATTCTCTCTCCTGACAGACTGATAATCTACAACGTTGGTGAGCCCTATTCTGTTGCCTAGTTGTTTTGATACCAGTTTCTTTAAAGTAATTGGGAGTAAATGGCCAGAAGGATAATTCCCGCATTTGTAGCAGTTTTCCAGGACTATAGAGTAGAGGATATGGCTGGGATATGTTCTCAGTTAACATTCTCACCTCCAAAGTCAATGTTGAAAATTTCTGATTCTACTTTGTCGGTTTCCCTTCCCATATTTTCTTTGCATGATAATACTGCAGTGCAAAGAACCCTGAGCAAGCATGCACACTTAATCTGAGGTGTTCAGATTCTAAATGAGAGACTGTCATAGTATTTCTGCAGATAATTTCCAGATTTGTCTTGGGTGAGTCAAGGTTATTCTAATGTTGCTTTTTTTTTTTTGAGAGAGAGAATTTTTAAATTTTTTTTTCTTTTAGTTCTTGGCGGACACAACATCTTTTTTTTTTTTTTTTTGTATGTGGTGCTGAGGATTGAACCCAGGCTGCACGCATGCCAGGCGAGCGTGTTACCGCTTGAGCCACATCCCCAGCCCCTCTAATGTTGCTTTATCATTACATCTTGCTGTCAGTTCCCAATAAAAACTAGGTCAGCAATCCTCAGGGCACCAATGAGAGTCATGTTTTATGTATCTGAGGATAGGGAGACTGGTGTCTATAGGAGAGGGGGGTGTAGGGTTGGCTGTGTAAATAGATATTATGTGCACTGTAGAGTTGTGGGACAAATTTGTGTTTTTTAAACACAGTTCTTCCATTTAACTAGCTGTGTGGCCACTTTTGGCCTCAGTGAAGTAGGTACAGTCTTCATTTCCATGTTAAAATGATTAGAGACAATGCATGGTAGGTATAGAATAAAGTTACCTGTTGCTATGATCATAAATGGTTCTCAAAATATTTGCTGACTGGATATTAATGTAGGTGATTATAATGTCTTTGTCTCTTTCTGATATAATGGATGGTCGGGACAGCTCCCACCTGAGTGTACATTTGGAGACTACAAGAGGCAAAGGGAATCATTGCAAGACCAAAAAAAAAAATCAAGTATTTTGCTATGTGGGACATTGGAGTTTAATGTCCTCTAAGTGTTTTTTTTTTTTTTTGAAAAGTCTCCTAATGCTTTTCCACAATATCAGTGCTAGTTTGAGGCTGATTTTAATTTATCCTCACTCCCATGCATCTGTGTGATACCAATAATTTATCACATCTTCAAAAATCGATTGCTTCTTGTGTACCAAGCTCTGATGGCAGCTAATCCAAGCCTTTGTTTAGATGATACTGTTTTCAATTTGGTGTATGTCCTTAGGCTGAGGGGCCACTGTCCTCTTCCTTAAGAAAATTTTTACAAAAGAAAGAATTCTGATTATAAGTGACTTAGAGAAAATTTGGAAGGATCTGGAAAGCATGAAGTGTAAATAAAAACTGTTTTGTTCTGCCATCTAGAGGCAGCTACTGATAATGTATATTTCTGCCCTTAGGTTTTTTCACCTTCTATATCCTTTGGCAGACATTTTCTCATTAATAATCTGGAAACTGATGCGTACAGAGTGCTGTGTAAACGCATACAAAGTGTTACCCAGTCAAGATTTAAGAGATTAGGGAGAGATTGTGCTAATTCTGGATAGTGTTTGGGTTATTCAAAACCCGTTTTAAGGAGAAATAATGAAAGGCTAAGTGCTTCTCTTTCTATATGTTTCTTAGGGATTCTTTTCAATTACCTCCCCTACAATATATTTTAGGTCTATTTAAAAAGATGTACTAGTGTCCCCCCCCCCCAATTCCTTTCTTTCAATGAGTTCATAGTATTCTGCTTCTATTTATAGCCATCCTTTTAAAAAAAAACTTTTCTACACATGCTATCTATACTTCTTCACCTGACTCCAGTCCAGCTTCTCTTTCTACCATATCCCTCTATCACTTTTCAGGTTATGTCCAATTCAAGTGCACATTTCTCTGCGAATTTATCTCATTTTGACATTTAATGCAGTTAATCACTCTTACCATCTATTGTCTTTCAGGATACCATGATTAACTAGTCTTGCTCTTTGCCAGCTTCTCTATTGCTGGTTCTCCTTCCTTTGCCTTGCCCATTAAGTGTTAAAACAAATAATTCACTTGTGGGCTTTCTACCTTTCTTCTCTGTGAGCAGTCATTTCTACACCCATGGCTTCAAGTACTGTCCTGTATGCTGAGAGTCACAGGCTTAATTTTCAGTGCATACTTTTTTCCTGAACTCCATTCTGCAAACATTTGCATACCTATCATGTGGAAAATAAGGTGTTAGTGCTGAGAAGTTAACATTGTAAGAAATCAAACCAGTAATCACAGTTGATACATATTATGAAAGAGATGGCGGGGTGTTGTAAAAGAAAAAATAACAATGGGACCAGCATTAGGTGGATTGCCTTGAGAAGCCTGAGTGTTAGTTTTAATGTAAGCTCCTTAAATCGAACTAGTTGAGAGGGAGGAAAAAATATTCCAATGGAAACAGTACTTGTAGTGGAGTATAGGCCAGAAAGGACTTAGAACATTCTGCAAATTAAATAGACTAATGTGGTTGTACAGAGAGAAGGGATTGGAGAGAGTTCCAGGAGCCAAATCATACTCAGACCCCCATGGGTCATGGTTAGAATTTGTATAGAATTGGGGAAACCATTGAAAGATTTTAATCATGGAAGTAACATGATCTGATCTATGTTTTAAATAGATTACTTTTGCTGCTGTCTGGAGAATGGATTGAGAATGGAATTGGTGAGATTAGTTATTCCTGTTTCAGTTGAGAAAATAAGCACACAGGTGAATTTGACCATAGTCATGTAGTGAGTAAGTGATATGGCAGGGATTCTTACCCAGGTGTACTGATTCTGAGCCTGGATCCTGATCTGAGGCTTTTCAGACTTTAATATGTGAATCATCTAAGGATTTGTTAAAGTGCAGATTCTGAATCCTCAGGTGTGAGTGGGTCTTGATAATAAATAGGGCTACCGACTTTGGGCCACACTTTGAGGAGTAAAGCTAGTCTTCCATTATACTCATGTGCTACTGACTCAGATTTCGGAACTATGGGTATCCTCTGCCCTTAAGCTGGTTCAGTACTAGATTTTATCAGTTAGAGGTGATAACTACAGAATAAGGTCACCCTTTAAAAGAGTGACTTCCCTTGGTATATTTTAGTTGTACACATTTGTTCCTGATGTAAATGGCAAAATAAAATTCAGACCTTAAAGGTAAGGGAAAGTTGAGGAATGAGGAATTTAAAAAATAAATGCTCAATTAAATAGAAGTATTCAAGTAATGGTAATAGTTATGGATGGTTGAGTCATAGTTCATTTTCTTAAAGCTGGTTAATTTTCTTTTTTAAATATTTTTTTTAGTTGTAGATGGACCTTTTTATTTTTATGTGGTGCTGAGGATCAAACCCAGTGTCTCACAGGTGTGAGGCAAGGGCTCTATCTACTACTGTGCTACAGCACCAGCCCCATTAAATTTCTTTCTAACCTAAATTTAGGAAGAAATATTTATTACCCATACAGATTGCTAAGTGCTTAGAGTTCTGATTCTGACCCCCAAAAAGGCAGCAGTCCATTCTTGGGGATTTGTTTCAAACTACTTTTTGAGGATTTTTATGTAATGGAGTTTTCACCTGTTTAACTTCCAGAAGGTAGAACCCATTCTCCTATTAGTCCCCTTCCTCATTGAGATTGATAACTTAGCTTTTCACTTTGTACCCCAGTCTCTTCCCTCTTGAAATAATTTTTTGCACAATAGGATCTAACAGTGTATAAGGATCTGTCACAGATTTATATTTTCATCTGAAAATATTTACTTTGTGCCAGCATTTATTAACCAGGCAAGGTACTTTTCTCTTAGCCTCAATTTGCTCTCTGTAAATTGGGACAAAACTTGGCTTGAGGGTTGAGGACTGCATGATAGAATATCATATGCACCTGCTGGGCAACAAGTCAGTGTATTCTTTGGAAACTTGAATTGGTAGACTTGAAAGTATGTTCTATCTTCTAATAAGCTTTCTTTACGTAAGATTTCTTGGAACCATTAATAATGTCAGTCAGCCATGTGACTGTCCTACAGGAAAGGAAATTCTGTTCATAACATTTCCCAAATTATAGAGCAAGATGCTCTAACACACTTTAAAAAAAACTAGCTCAGTATTGTCTGGATTATAGGGGCATTCAAAAATATTCTCCTCTCCCACTGTGAAACCAGCATAGAAATTTAAACTAAGTATTTCTTACAGTAGAATTATAGAAACCAGTTTAGCTTTGTACTTGTTAGGGAGACATTTGTGTTTGCTCATTCATTTGTTTTGGCTTGATTTTTTTTTTAATTGGGTGTATCAGATGCTCACACTTGGTGCTTAGAGTATAGAGCCACTGTTGTAGATAACCTGAGACAATTTATAAATCTTATGCAACCAGCAGCAGTTTGTAGGCATCCATAGTCTGGTGTTCGCAGCAGAAACACCAACTAAGCTGCTTTGTGAGAAGTGCTTGGCTGTAGTTCCTGACTGCCTAACTTCCTTGGTTCCACCCCATATTCTTTTTTTTTATTATTATTAGTTGTTCAAAACATTACATAGCTCTTGACATATCATATTTCATACATTTGATTCAAGTGGGTTACGAACTCCCATTTTTTCCCCGTATACAGATTGCAGAATCACATCGGTTACACATCCACGTTTTTACATACTGCCATACTAATGTCTGTTGTATTCTTCTGCCTTTCCTATCCTCTACTATCCCCGCTCCCCTCCCCTCCCCTCCCCTCCCCTCCCATCCCATCTTCTCTCTCTACCCCATCTACTGTAATTCATTTCTCTCCCTTGTTTTTTTTTTCCCTTTCCCCTCACATCCTCTTATAAGTAATTTTGTATAAGGATGAGGGTCTCCTTCCATTTCCATGCAATTTCCCTTCTCTCTCCCTTTCCCTCCCACCTCTCGTCCCTGTTTAATGTTAATCTTCTTCTCATTATCTTCCTCCCTGCTCTGTTCTTAGTTGCTCTCCTTATATCAAAGAAGACATTTGGCATTTGTTTTTTAGGGATTGGCTAGCTTCACTTAGCATAATCTGCTCTAGTGCCATCCACTTCCCTGCAAATGCCATGATTTTGTCATTTGTTAGTGCTGAGTAATACTCCATTGTGTATAAATGCCACTTTTTTTTTATCCATTCATCTATTGAAGGGCATCTAGGTTGGTTCCAAGACTAGCTATTGTGAATTGTGCTGCTATGAACATCGATGTAGCAGTATCCCTATAGTACGTTCTTTTAAGGTCTTTAGGGAATAGTCCAAGAAGGGGAATAGCTGGGTCAAGTGGTGGTTCCATTCCCAGCTTTCCGAGGAATCTCCATACTGCTTTCCAAATTGGCCGCACCAATTTGCAGTCCCACCAGCAATGTACAAGTGTACCCTTTTCCCCACATCCTCGCCAGCACTTGTTGTTGTTTGACTTCATAATGGCTGCCAATCTTACTGGAGTGAGATGGTATCTTAGGGTGGTTTTGATTTGCATTTCTCTGACTGCTAGAGATGGTGAGCATTTTTCATGTACTTGTTGATTGTTTGTATGTCCTCCTCTGAGAAGTGTCTGTTCAGGAGCAAGAGTAACAAAAACAGCATGGTACTGGTACCAAAACAGGCGGGTGGACCAGTGGTACAGAATAGAGGACACAGAGACCAATCCACAAAATTACAACTATCTTATTTTTGACAAAGGGGCTAAAAGCATGCAGTGGAGGAAAGATAGCATCTTCAACAAATGGTGCTGGGAAAACTGGAAATCCATATGCAACAAAATGAATCTGAATCCCTTTCTCTCGCCATGCACAGAAGTTAACTCAAAATGGATCAAGGAGCTTGATATCAAAACAGAGACTCTGCGTCTGATAGAAGAAAAAGTTGGCTCTGATCTACATATTGTGGGGTCGGGCTCCAAATTCCTAAATAGGACACCCATAGCACAAGAGTTAAAAACAAGAATCAACAAATGGGACTCACTCAAACTAAAAAGTTTTTTCTCAGCAAGAGAAACAATAAGAGAGGTAAATAGGGGGAGCCTACATCCTGGGAACAAATTTTTACTCCTCACACTTCAGATAGACCCCTAATATCCAGAGTATACAAAGAACTCAAAAAATTAAACAACAAGAAAACAAATAATCCACCCCATATTCTAATGTGGATCTCTAGCCTCCCCTCAATTCTGTGAGCTATCAGATATCCTAGTAAATTACTTTTCTGCCTTAGTTAGCCAGTCTTGCTGTTTGTACATTATTCTTAGTCAAAACAACTCTACCTAGAGCAAGAAGTTTATTTGTGTGAAGATTTACCAGTAACCTTATCTGTGTTTTGTAAGCCATTAAAATGGTTGTGATTTTCTTAACTCAGTGCATATATTATTTAGTGCTTTTGTTTAATTGAATTGAGAATTGAATTTTTTAATAGATTTTACTTTTATAATTTTTACTTGGTGCATTATAATTACATATAGCAGTGGGATTCATTGTGACATTCATACCTGCCCAAAATTTGACAAAATTCACTCCCAAGTACCTCCCCATCTCTTTCTTCCTCTCCCCGATCCCCTTCCTATATTCTACTAGTCTCTCTCCTATTTGGTGAGATCCCTTTTTATTCCTTTTTTGGTCTTCTGCATGAGAGAAAATATTTGACAATTGACTTTCTGAGTCAGGCTTATTTCATTTAACATGGTATTCTCCAGTTCCATCTATTTGCCAGCAAATGTCATAATTTCATTATTCTTTATGGCTGACTAAAACTTTTATTGCGTTTATATACCGCATTTTCTTTGTCTATTCATCTGTTGACTGACACTCAGGCTGGTTCCATAACTTGGATATTGCAAATTGTGCTGCTGTAAACATTGGTGTGCATATATTGCTATAGTGTGCGGATTTTAATTCCTTTGGATAAATAGCTAGGAATGGGAGACCAGGATCACATGGTGGTTCCATTCTTTGTCTTTTTTGGGGGGGAGCGGGTACCTGGGATTGAACCTAGAAGCACTGAACCACATCCCCAGCCCTTTTTTTTGTATTTTATTTAGAGACAGACAGGGTCTTACTGAGTTGCTTAGTGCCTCGCTTTTGTTGAAGCTGGCTTTGAACTTGTGGTTCTCCTGCCTCAGCCTCTGGAGTGGCTGGGATTATAGGCATGTGCCACCTCACCTGGCCATTCTTTGTCTTTTGAGGATTTTCTATAGTGGTTGTACCAATTTTTCAGTCCCACCAACAATGTGTGTTCCTTTTCTGCTCAACCTCACCAGCATTTGTTATTTGTACTTGTTGATTGCCATTCCAACTGGGGTCAGATAAAATCTCCATGTGGCTTTAATTTGTATTAGCAAAATTGAGCAGAAGGTACAGAAATTTACCTCCTGCCCCCCCATGTGGATACCTCCTCCAATATCAACATTTCTTCCCTGGGGTGACGTGTTTGTTATAAATAGTGAACCTACATTGACATGTGAAGACCACAGTTTAAATTAGTGTTCACCCTTGTACTTTTTGGGTTTGGATACATTTATAACAACATGTATCCACTATTATGGTATCATACATAATAATTGGACTGCCCTAAAAACCCTCGGTTTTCCACCTCAGTCATCTCTCTCTCTCTCTCTCTCTCTCTCTCTCTCTCTCTCTCTCTCTCTCTCTCCTAACCCCTGGGAACCCCTGAAGTTTTAACTGTTTCCATAACTTCTTTTCTAGAATGTCATGTAGTTGGAAGCATATAGTATGTATGTATAGTTTGTTTTTTCAGATTGATGTATTTCACTTAGTAATATGAATTTAAATCTCCTTTATGTCTGTTTTTTACTTGATAGCTCATTTCTTTTTAGTGCACAATAATATTACATTGTCTGGCTGTACCACAGTTTGTTTATCTATCAAAAGACAACTTGGTTGCTTCTAAGTTTTGACAATTATTAAATAAAGCTACTAGAAACAGTTGCACACAGGTGTTTGTGTGGACACAAGTTCATTTTGTTTGGGTAAATACCAAGGAGTGTGATTACTGAGTCATATGGTAAGACTATGTTTACTTTTGTAAAAAAACTATCTTCCAAAATAGCTATCCCACCAGCAATGAATGAGAGCTGTTGTTCCACATCCTTGCCAGCATTTGATGTTATTAGTGTCATTGTTCTGGATTTGCCCATTCTAATAGGTGTATAGTGATTTCTCATTGTTGTTTTAATTTTCATTCTCCTGATGACTATGATGTGGAACATCATTTCATATGCTTATTTGTCATCTGTATGTCTTTGAGATGTTTGTTGAGATCTTTGACCCACTTTTTCATTGGCTTATTATCTTATTGTTTTCAGAGTTCTTTGTGTATTTTGGATAACCGTCCTATGTCTTTGAAAATATTTTCTCCTCTCAGGGCTTGTCATTTTATTCTCTTGAAAGTGTGTTTTTCAGCAAAGAAGATATTAATTTTAATGAATTTGTGTTTAAAATTCTTGCTTTCATGGGTGATAGTGCCTCGGTTATATCTAAAAAGTCATCACCAAACCCTATGTCATCTAGATTTTCTTCTTTGTTAACCTTGTAATCTAGGAGAAATCTAATTTTACATTTACATTCAGATTTATGAGTGTAAAGGTCTAGGTTTATTTTTGCACACGGTTGTGGACTTGTTCCAGCACTATTTGTTGGGAATACTTATCTTTCATCATCATTATGTTGCCTTTGTTTCTTTGTCAAAGAATAATTGACTATATTTATGTGTCTAGTTTTGAGCTTTATGTTCCATTTATCTGTTTGTTCTCACTAATATCACACATTCTTGATTACTGTGGCTTTATTATATATTTTTAGTTATAGGTGGACACAGCACCTTTATTTTTTATTTTTACGTAGTGCTGAGGATCAAACCCAGTGCCTCATGTGTGCTAGGCAAGCACTCAACCACTGAGCCACAACCCCAGCCCCTCTCTGTATAAATTTAGAATCAGTTTGTCAATATTAACAAAATAACTTCTTGAGATTTTTAGTCAGAGTCTCATTGAACGTATAGATCAAGTTGGGAAGAATTTGTTAGTATTGAGTCGTTTTATCCATGGACATGGAATCTGCTTTATTTAGTTATTTTTTGATTTCTTTCATTACTGTTTTATGGTGATCTTGTGCGAAATTTGGTAGATTTTTGCCTAAGTATTTTGGACATTAATATAAATGAGATTGTTTTTTATTTCAAATTCCACTTGTTTGATGCTAGTATAGTACATAAGAAAGCAGTTGATTTTTGTATATTAGCTTTATATCCTACAACCTTGCTATAATCAATTACTTGTTCCAGGAGCATTGCTATTTTTTTTGTTTTGTATCTTTAGATTTTCGACATAGATGATTATGTCATCTGTGAAAAAGCACAGTTTTCTGTCTTCCTTCCTTATCTAGGTACCTTTTATTTTTTTCTGTCATCTTAATGCATTAAGTAGGACTTGCAATACAGTGTCAAAAGCAGTGATAAGGTGGGTTGCCCTTGTCTTGTTCCTGATCTTGGGGGCAAAACTAGTTTCTCACCATTAAGGTATGGTATTATTTGTACTTTTTTTAAAAAGTTACTCTATATTGGTTTGAGGTATTTTACCTTTTTTCCTAGCTTACTGAGATTGTTTTTTCACCACTGAATTTTTAGTTTTTTGTATATTCTATGTATGGTTTTCAAATCTTTTCTTCCAGTAAGTTTTATCATTTTACATTTAATTCTGTGATCCATTTTGAGTTAATTTGTATGTAAACTATGAAACTTAGGTGAAAGTTAATATTTTTACCCATGGACGATTTCTTGTTTTGGTACCTTTTGTTGATAAAATATTCTTTTTGAATGGCTTTTTCATCTACGTGAAAAAAACAGTTGAGCATATTTGTATGGGTCTCTTTCTGGGTTCTCTATTTTGCCATATTGATACATGCTATCTATTTCTCAGCCAATAATACACAATCTTGATTTTTATATATATATATATATATATATATATATATATGTGTGTGTGTGTGTGTATGCATATACAAATGCATGTATATGTGTATATAATTATAAATTGAGTAGAGTGACATAGCAGTGGAATAGAATAGTATTTGCTGGGGTTAGAGAAATGTTGGTCAAAGTATACAAAGCATACATTTCAGGAGGTATGAATTCAAGAGATCTGTTGGACAACATAGCAATTATATAGTTAATATCCCTGTATTATATATATGAAAACTGCCAAGAGTAGATTTTAAGTGTTCTCACCACAAAAAATGTATGTGAGGCAGTATACAGGCATTAATTAGCTTGATTTAGACAATTTGTAGTATTTATTTCTAAACATCATATAAATACATATATTTTTTATTTGTTAACACTAAGCTACATCCATAGCTCTTTTATTTTTATTTTTATTTTTTTAAATTTCAAGATAGGGTCTCATTAAGTTTCCCTTGCTGGCCTCAAACTTGAGATCCTCCTGCCTCAGTGACCTGATTTTGCTGGTATTATAGTTCTGCAACACTATGCCAGCTTTTCAATTTAAAAAGTAATTGTGAGATAATAAATTTCTCTTTTTAAGCCCCCCGAATGTGTAGTGATTCATCACTCTTTCTTTTACAAAATTGATTCAGCTGTTGTTATTCCTTTGTAATTCCACATACACTGTAGTATAATCTAGGTTTATTGACCAAAAAATTTTCTGGGTTTTGTATGATAAAGATATTAAACACACAGAAACACACATAAATTTTAGGAGGATGACATTTCTGCTATGTTCTGTCTTAGATAGCTTCATATATTGAGATCATCTTTATTTTTTTTAAATCAGCCTTTGTAGTTTTCAGTGCATACGTTCTTCCTGTGCATGTTTTGTAGATTTACAACTAGGTGTTTCACAGTTTTTGAGTGATTATGATATCTTTAACTTAGGAGCTCACATATCCATTTTCTACATTTTATCTTGTATCTATGACTACTGAGATCATTTCTTAGCTGAGGAGGTTGTTTTTGTAGATGTTTGGGGGATTTTCTATGTAAATAATCCAAATAGGAGCAGATTTTTGTTTCTTTCTGGTCTGTATGCCTGTTATTTCCTTTTCATGCTGTATTATAATGGCTAGAACTTCAAACCTCTGTTGAATAGAGGTGGTTTGAAAAGATATCATTGCCATATTCCTGATCTTAAAGGGAAAGCATCAGTTATTTGGATGGTGTAGGGTTGAGGCTGATTGCTATTTCATGCAGCACAGGCAGTTTAATTGCCTCCCTGCAAATGACAGTAGTCCCAATAATGTGACAGCCACAGTGGGTGTAGGAAGTTTTCTAAGCAAAGGAGGAGAAAAAAAAAAAAAAAAGCAAGCTTGTTGGAAGCAGGCATTTTGTTCATTCTGTATTAGATGCTGAGGTAAGCTTTTTTTTTTTTTTTGTTTTTGTACCAGGGATTGAACCCAGGGGTGCTTAACTACGAGCCACATCCCCAGCCCTTTTTATCTTTTATTTTGAGACAGATTAGGGCCTAAGTTGATTGGGGCCTTGTTAAATTTTCTGAGGCTGATTTTGAACTTGTGATCCTCCTACCATAGCTTCTGGAGTTGCTGGGATTACAGGTGTGTCCAGCTGCACCCAGTATAAATTCATACGTGATCCTGAATTACATACCCTAAATACCAACTATAGAGGGACAGCGTCTTTTTTTTTTTCTCAATAGAAACATTTTATATTGATAAATGTTTGAAGTAATGGATGTTAAGTACCCTGATTTGATCACTACACATTGTGTGCATGTGTCAAAATATCACACTGCACTCCATAAATATCTACAATTATCTTGTATCAATTAAAAACAAAATGTTTTAGCTAGGCTTGTGATGCACATCTGTAATTCTGATGACTTTGGAGGTTGAGGTTGAGGCGGAAGGATCGCAAATTAGAGGCCAGGCTGAGCAGTTTAGCAAGACCCTATGTCAAAATTTTGTTAAAGAAAGCACTGGGGATGCAGCTTGATGTTAAGAGTGCCCATAGCTTCAATCCCTAGTACTGAAATAGATAAATGTAATTAAACAAAATTGAAATGTTTTAGAATTAGAATATATTCTGGATTTTTCACGAACTCTTCCTGAATGCCTGTTGATTGAATGAACACAGGTTATGTGAGCATATGCAAGCTATTTCCACAGTACTGAATGTATTGGACTAAATTTAGACCAAAGGCTGCCAGAAATTTGTACTTAAACTGTCACCTTTATATTATGGCAACCTTCTTTGTAGGAGGACATTGATCTTTGGTGATTGCTATAGTGAGTACATTGTTACTTGCAGATTTTTTTTTTTTTAAATAAAGAACCTGCAATCTCTCTTTACCTCTGTGCATTTGTCCTACTTTCTAATGGTAGAAAACTTCTCTACCATCAGAAATCACTCAGAAGAGATTATACTGTGGGTCCCATCAGGCTGTTTCTCTGCTTTTTTTACTAAAGTGATTGTTTTCTGTGCTCAGGACATTTCTGGTAGGAGTCTTACACCTCATTTACTAATTAAAAAAAATAATCATATTGCCTTTGTAAAAACAACAAAAGAAGCATAGGGCAAGGGCTGGGGTTGTAGTTCAGTGGTAGAAAGCTTCCCTAGCATGTGTGAGGGACACCGGGTTCGATTCTCAGCACTGCATATAAATAAAATAAAGCATTGCTAAAATATACATACACAATCCTTGTTTTGCAATGAATTAACATTTTGATGCATATCCTTTCTAAATTGTTTTCTTCAGATGAAGTTTATATTATGCATTCTATATTTATATTGTACATTCTACCTTTTTATTTTGTAGCAAGGATCTCTGTTTGAATTTTATTTATGTAATATTTTAACAGTTATATAACAATTCCATTTTTAACCATTTCTCTTTTGGATATTTGGTCCTTTACAATATTCTACTATTATATATGATCATACAATATGGATTCTTATTACTTTCTTTGAATAAATTTATAGAGGAAGAATTGCTAAGTTTTACAGTGAATTGCAGGACTGTTGTGAATTCTTCCATCCTGAGTTGTTGTAAACATTGTACACTTTTATTTTCAACTAATGGTTTGAGAGCCTTGTAAAAGAAAGACAATTTTGTTTTGGCTTAATTTGGCTTCAGGCTTATGTAGCAGGGATATGGGTTAGTTTCATCTGAGGAGATTCTTTACCCTTCTCATGTTCATAGATGTGTCTATATGAGTTGGCATAGCATTGTAACTTTAGTGTTTTTACTTTTAAGCATTTCATATGCCCTTCATTCTATATTGTATATGGGTAAGCCTGTAGAGCTCAAGACTGCAACTTTTAAATTCTAAATTCTTTTGGAATTGTTTTTTTTCAGGTCATAAAGCAGAAAATCGAAAACATGAAAGTAGACAGGACTAAACTGAAAAAGACACCTACTGAGGCTGTAAGTATCCAGATGTTTGCTTTGCCAGTTTTCTTCATTTTAGAAAAAAAAAAAAAACTTTGTGATCAGTTCACCCATGTTGATCTTCTAAAAATGTCTTTGCTCATACAAACTATAATAGCAACTTTTGGGGTGCTGGGGGGAATAAAGAGCCCATTGTAGAGCAGTTTCCTAGCATATATCACACCCTGGGTTTGAGTCCCATCACAACAACAATAAAGAAAAAGAAAAAACCCAGTAATTTGTTTTTGAAACAGATTTCATTTGGAACTATTGTTGGTTAAAAAAAAATGGCCAAGTGACCATGGAATGTGACCAGTGGCATAGTACTTTGTAACTGTGTGTTCTTACATAGGCTTTCAAGCTGTTATACCTATGCACTGAAAGGCAGTGTAGTACAATGGAAAAAACAGATATAGATTCAATTTCTGACTATAGCTGTTGGACCATTCTTGGTTTTGTTTTTTACAAAATGATAGTGACAATACATACTAATTTTCTTCTGAGGTCAGTGGTATTTTTCCCATTTTTTATTGATTGTTCTTAGTTATATATGATTGTAGAATCCATTTTGATAAAATTATACAAGCAAGGAATATATCTTATTCTAATTAGGACTTGAGGCCAGTGTTTTATTTTTATTTTTAAAATATTTTTCTAGTTGTTCATGGACATTTATTCATTTATATGTGTTGCTGAGAATTGAGCCCAGTGCCTCACACATAGTAGACAAGCATTCTACCACTGAGCCATGACCCCAGCCCGAGGCCATCATTTTCACTTTCTTTTTATTACTGATTTTTTTTTTTAAAAAATACCTTTTTAGTTGTCAGTGGTCCTTTATTTTATTTTGTAGTTGTTGATGGACCTTTATTGTATTCATTTATTTATACGTGGTACTGAAAATTGAACCCAGTGCCTCACATGCTAGGCAAGTACTCTGCCACTGAGCCACAACCCCAGCCCCAATATTGATTTGTTTTTGAGGGGTGTGACTGGTGATTGAACCCAGGGATGCTTTACCACTGAGCTAAAGCCCCAGCCCTTTTTGGTTTTTATTTTGACACATGGTTTTGCCAGATTGCTTAGGATCTCACTAAGTTGCTGAGATTGACCTTGTGCTGTGGGCTTCTCCTGTCTCAGCCTCCCAAGTTCCTGGAATTACAGGTGTGTGCCACTTCACCTGTATTATTACTGATTCTTTTTGTTTGTTTCTTTTTGGTACCAAGGACTGATCTCAGTGGCGCATAACCACTGCGCCACATCCCCAGATCTTATTTTTTATTTTGAAACAGGGTCTCATGAAGTTGTCTAGGGCCTCCCTAAGTTGTTTTAAATGTGTAATCCTCCTGCCTCAGCCTCCCTGGTACTGGGATTACAGGCATGCACCACTATTCCCAGCTTATTATTGATTCTTCATCATACAATTCAGTTCAACCTGTGTATTGGGTATTCATGTCAGTTGATTCTAGGTCAAGAGTAGAAATTCCAGCTTTAGTTCAGTGTTCCATCAGTTATCTACAACCACATTGTGAGGTTAAAGAAGGGTTTTTGAAAATTCTCACATACACCCTATTTCCCATTACAATTATCACAAGCTTTGGAATCAGATCTGGGTTTTAATCTTACCAGGCTTCTGTTGCCTCATATCCATAGCTACAAAATAGGATTGGTAATTCCTCCCTCTTTGATTTGAGACAGTTTCTTAGTCTAGTATCTGGCATACAATAAATGAGATCATTTTCTAAAATACAGGCCACTTGGGTGTTTTTAAGAAGTCTAACCTCTGTCAAGTATCACTGAAAACATTTTGCTATATTTCTTACAGTCTTAAAAAAAATCTACTTTTACACTCACAGTCATTCTGCCCTTTTCACTTGGCAGTTGTGTTAAGGAGGATGATAAATACTCTCTTCTCATCCTTGCCAGTATTATGAATTGTCTTTTAAAATTTTTGTAAATTTACTAGGTGGGGGAAAAAGGATTTAATTTTTTCTAACTCGGATTGCTTCAATACCTATTTTTAAATTTGCCATCTTGTTCCTTTCATTTCATATTTGAAATTAGAATACCTGTGCTTATTACTCAATGCTTTATATATATGGGGGGGAGGGGGGATTCATTTTCACATCTGTTGCTGATATTTTTCATTAACTTTTGATTGGGTTTTCATGTTTTGGCATCTAGAAGTTTTGACAGCTGTGTACTAAAATATCTTTGGAACCTGAAGAGCAAGAAGAAAATTCTCAGGCAATGAAAATTAAAAAATAAAGACAGTGGCATCAGCTTTAGAATTCACTAATAAGAGACTTAGTGTGTATGAAGACTTATATGGTAGTATAGGGATTATATATTATGGGGCGCGATGGTATTAGTCATTGTATGGCTGTGTATCATGAGGATTATTGCACCGCAGTAAATTCTACATAAATCAAAAGTCAGATATTTTTTAAAGAAAAAAGTTAAAGGAGAAGAAGAAAATATTGGTGAATGTTTACCTGGCCTTAGGGTGGGGATTGCCTTTTCAAAAATTAAAGGAAATGGAAAAAAACATAATGGAAATGAAAAATAACTTTGGATAAAAGACAAATGACCCATAACCATTGTAACAAGTACGAGGCAATATCTTATATCTGTTGGACATTTATATGTCCTCCCTGGATAAGTATCTATTCAAGTCCTTTGTGGTTTCTTTTTTTTTAGTTATTGCTTTGACTTCTTATATTTGTTTGTTTGTTTTTTGGTACTGGGCATTGAACCCTCTGGGGTTCTTAACCACTAAACTACAATCCAATCCTTTTTTCATTTTTTCTTTTGAGCCAGGCTCTTGCTAGTTGCTAAGGACCTTGAAATTTTCATCCTCCTGCCTCAGTCCCTAAGTTTCTGGAATAGGCATGCACCACTGCTCCTGGCAGCCTTTTCCCATTTTAAAAAAATTGGGTTATTTGAGGTATTTTTTTTTTGTTATTGAGTATGGGAATTTTTTTTAATTAACTCCTGGTATTATGAAAAGTGAAATAAGTCCATCACAAAGAGAGAGTCTCAAATAGTAAGAAGTATGGATTTAGGCAACAGGGAAGTGGGGAATTAGGGAGGAGTTGTTCAATGGATTTAAATTTACAGTTATGCAAGATGAGTAAATTCCAGATCTTTGCTGCAGAATATAGTGCCTATGATTAACAGCAAGATATTTTGTACTTAGAATTTTGTCAAGAGGCTAATAAATGTGATGATAAGTGTTCTTATCACACTCAGAGAAACTTGGCTATTACCTGGATTGTTGTCATGGTGACATGAGTGGATACATACATCTAAACTCACCAAATGTATATGTTAATTATATGCTGTTTTTATATGCCACTTATATCTCAGTAGAGCTCATGTGGCTGGAGGAGGGCACATGATAAGCTGGAGAAAATACTTATAACCCCATGTTTAGTAACTGAGTCAGTAGGAGAAATGAATATCCCAATGACAAAATGGGCATGAGACATTTCAAATAACAACAACAAAACAAAGCCAGTAAAAGTAGAATTCTCAAGTCACTGTACTTTTAAGGCTTTAGTTGCCCATTTTTTTCAAGTTGCATATGAGGGCCCAATTTCTCTTACTGTGGCCAATACTTGGTATTATTTTTTAGAAAAGTTTTTAATTGATCACTTTGTATATTGGCAACAATGAAGATAATTTTACTCTAGGTTTGATATTTATTGGCATAAGTCAATATAAACTCTGGTATGCAGCTATTGAACTAGCAAATGTTATTCTCATTACCATAAATAAGAAAATCACACTTCCTTTGATTTGGGGAGGCGGTACCAGGGATTGAACCCAGTGTTGCTTGTCCAGTGAGCCACACCCCCAGCCCTTTTAAAAAATATTTTATTTAGAGACATGGTTTCACTGTGTTGATTTAGAATCTCATTGAGTTGCTGAGGCTGGCTTTGAACTCAAAATCCTTCTGCCTCGGCCTCCCAAGCCATGGGGATTACATGCATGCACCCTGTTACCCGGCTTGTTTGCATTTGTATAGCATGGATAAGATGGTAAATATGCTGTTGTGCTAACTGGATGTTGTGAACAGAAAAAACAGGTACCTTAGATGCTCAGACCTGTGCTAGAATCAGAGATGAACCCTGTGAAAACTTGAGGGCCTGCCACATTGTAAGATTCTTGGGGTATGGGGAATGTTGCAATGTCTCTTCAAAAATGAGTGACAAGTTGCTGCACACACCACAAAGAAAGAAATAGCATTTGGGGTGGCTCTTTGGATTTGGAGCCAACATTTTGGGCCTGTTGTTTTGGTCTACTTTCTTGATAATTTAGTGGACAATGCTGAAATGTTAGTGAAATCTGGAACTAAAAAAAAATTCTGCCCAGAGGTCCAGGCTATGATGCAAGGTACCCTGCCAGTTGTATATTAAGACCAAGTAGACCCATATGCCTGACTTAAGTGTTAGCCAAAGATACTATATAGTGCCTTTGGCAAGGCTCATTGCCAGAATCACAGCTAAGACCCCTTAAGTTTTGGCCATACTATTTTCTGCCAATATCTGTTTTACACTTAAAAGTAGTTTCTGGCTTATTACAGGGCCTTATTAAAAACAGTGGATTATGGGACACACCAATAATAATGCATCATGAAAAAGGTATAATCTAACTTACATAATCATAAAAATGGATTTGCATAGCTGCATTCCATTAGAAAGGAAGCAGTATATTTGATACTGGGCCGAAGTAAATCCAGAAGGCACAAAGAAACTCATGAGCAGATGGTTCACATTTCTCATGGTATATGTCTCTGCTTCTTTGCCTCTTCCCCAGCTTGTAGGAAAAGGTGTAGGCCTGGCTTTTGGAAGAATTTTGTCATACATTTTATACATTTATATATATTTAATCGTCACAAAAAATTGAGATAAATCTTAATGTTTTCTTTAGGGGGAAGAAAGGTTGGGGGCTTGACTTAAAGAAAACTATCATTTTTAAAGTCCCTTTTATATTCCACATTCTGTTTTAGATGCCAAAATTACATTTACTTTAGTTTAAATTTCACCAGTACATTGCTACATGTGTAAGTGGTATTATTTCACTTTGTAAAAAAGGATGCTGAGATTCAAAGAGGGAGTTTACCAACTTCCTAATTCCAAAGCCCATGATTTTTGCAATAGTAAGCTGCCTTTCACCATTTAAGCTCTTTAGTATATGAGATAAGTACTTTATTTATATGGCAGATACTTGAACTTTGTCTCTAAGGTAGCTAGTAAATCTGTTTTCCTGATAAGAACACTGGCTGAGAGGTTGGACTTGCTCATGATCAAACAGCACAGTAAACATATAATGAAAAACTGAACCCAAATTTGTTTGGTTTCAAATGTGGGCATGTTCCCAGGACATCATATTGCCTTTAAGAGTTAAAGAACAAATGTAATCACTTCTCTCAGCTGCCATTCATTAGTGGAATGCTTCTCTCTGCCAGCCCCTATCTCATTTCTCCTTTCCATTTTTGGGAACTTTACTTTAAACTCTCAATCCCCTCCTTCTTACCTGGCAATCCCATTCATCAATACAAGAGAACAGGAATGTATGTAAATGGGAATCCCAAGTAAGAATAGAGTCTTAGTTTTTACAAAATTCTGAAGCTCTTTGCCTTTACAAAATTCTTAAACTCTGCTCTCCAACTGTTGGGAGATTTAATGTTGCATAAAAATATAGTCCATGACATTCTTCTCCATTAACTCAGGCTTTTCATTGTTTCAGTTTCAACATATCTCACCAGGCACACTGTTTCAGACCATGGTCCAGATTCATTAATTTTGTTTATTGTAGATGTTTAGCTTGTCTCCTTTTGTCTGTTGTCTGTATCCTTCAAGCTAGTTTGTCTACATCTATAGGTTTATCCATTTTTTTAAGTGCATAGATAGATGGGTTATTGGGGAAAACAGTATTTCTTCATAAAGGAAAGTAGTGTTTCTTCACAAGGTTTCCATTTTAACCAAGTGATCATCTGGCAGATCTCCAGTTTTATATAAGCAAAAGTTAACTGTGTGGCTTCAAGGGTTACTTTTCCCTATTTTCCCTTACGTCTTCCTCATTCCAAAGTACCTTTTGTGAATTCTTTCTTGTTTTTCTCAGCCTGCAGACTGCAGAGCCTTAATAGACAAACTCAAAGTTTGTAATGATGAGCAACTTCTCTTGGAACTACAGCAAATCAAAACATGGAACATTGGAAAGGTATGTGATTTATGCTCCCAAAATACAGGACTCACTGTACTGATAAATCATTTTTGTGTGTACTATGTAAAGAGAAATGACAATGGCATAGTCCGATTCAGCACTTAATAAGTAGTGTCTAGCAAGCATAGCTCTAGACCAGTGGCTTTTATCCTGAATTGTTGCCAAGAAAATTCTGTAGCAGAAAATGAGGAATGCTTGTGCATCATATAAAGAGTTTGAGAGTCCTTTGATTTTTACTTGAAGATTAAAGGAATATTCTCTTTTTTCAATAATTTTTTATATGTTGATGGACCTTTTATTTTATTCATTTATTTATATGCGGTACTGAGAATCAAACCCAGTGTTTCATGCATGCTAGGCAAGTGCTCTATCACTGAACCACAACCCCATCCCCAGGAATATTCTTTAGACGACTCCAAAAATGAACTTTGGATAAAATGGGTTCAGAATGTAGATAGTCAGGATTCTTCCTTTGAATATCTGTCTTTAGGGATTTGGTGGTGTTTACTGCTGGTAGTATATTATTTTGATGGGTGTGTAACAAGGAACTTGGGCCATTTTCTCTCGGAGTATGATATTCTCATAGATGGGAAGTGAACTTGTCTAGGCATCATGCTTAGCAGTTTCTTGTAACAAAGCAGCCATGCAGTGCTTTTCTCTTATTCTTAAATACTCTTTTCTCCTCTCTCTACAGTGCGAGTTATATCACTGGGTGGACCTGTTGGACCGCTTTGATGGAATTCTTGCAGATGCTGGACAAACAGTGGAAAATATGTCATGGATGCTTGTATGTGATAGGCCAGAAAGAGAGCAGCTAAAAATGCTGCTCTTGGCTGTGTTGAACTTCACAGCCTTGCTTATTGAGTACAGCTTTTCCCGGCATCTGTACAGTTCCATAGAGGTAGGAAAGGTTCAAGTCTGTGTAATATGTTCTTAACTAGAATTGTGTATATCCATGGGAATTACGATTTTCCCCTGATGCTCACTTCTTTCCTTTTAATTATGGAGCTCTGGGTTTTTTTTTCATTATTAAAGATAATGGTAAGAGCTGAGGGTGTAACTCAATGGTAGTGTACTACCTAGATTCAATCCCCAGCATTGCTCCCCCCTCCCCCCAAAAAAAGAGAGAGAGAATGGTATGATGTTTCATTGGTATAGCTATCACCCCTCTTAGGATTGATTGAAAGATTTTGTATTGTTGCCTTCACCCTACCTTTTCAAGAATCAAGAAACGAGTGAAAAATGTAGTACACGTATTGAAGTATTCAAGGGAATTTGCAGAAATTGATCTTTGTTCCAATTTATTAGAAAAGCTCCAGATTACTTTTAAACTATTAGAAATAATTGAATTTTATTAATTTGTTAATGTATTTACTATTCTTTTAGGTTATAACTTCATACTGCTTTCTGATTATTTCTCCATTCTTCCATGTTCTCCTCCAAATATATACAGTCCTCCCTTAGTACCTAGGAGGGGATTAGTTCCAGGAGCTCCTGCATATACCAAAATCTGCTGTCTCTCAGGTTCCTTATATAAACAGTTATTACACTGTATTGTTAGGGAATACTGACAAGAAAAAAGGTGTGCATGTTTGGTAGAGATGCATTTTTTAAAAATATTTTTTTAGTTGTAGATGGACACACAATATTTTTTTTTAATGTGGTGCTGAGGATCGAACCCAATGCCTCACACATGTGAGACAAGCACTTTACCATTGAGCTACAGTCCCAGCCCTAGAGATGCATTTTTTAAAAATATTTCTAATCTGTGGTAGATTTGATCAGTGGATGCAGGACCCAGAGCTATGTATGAAATGCATATTCATAGCATCCTTTATCTCCTTGAAGTAGGCACAGAAATCAGTGGAATTTTGATTTGGTCAAAAATCACTATATAAGAAGAAATTGTTTCACTGTAGCTCAACGTTGGACTTTTCATCTCTATTAGTTAGGTACCCCATTATTTTTTAGGTGTGTTAATTTTTCCAAAGAATCAGAATCAGTAAATAAACAGAAAGAAAATAGCTTAGGAAAAGTTTTAGGATAAGTAAACAATAGCAAGAACACAGGTCTAAGGAGTGGATAAGCAATTTGTTGAAGATGAAATAGGTATGAAACACAAGGAAGACCATGGTCTTCAGGGAAATCAGCAAATCAAAATACCTTGATTCATTTCTAGCTAAATTACATGCTGGCTTTATATCTGACCAAATTCTTCAATATAATGATAAAATTTAATGTGTTTAAAAAGCAAAATAGTTACTCGGGTTACTTTTAAGCATACACTGTAACTTAATAGTCTTATTTTACATAATTACCACTAGGTGTTGATATCTTTTGCTTCTATTTGAAGGACACTATGTTTTAATACTTGTCATAAATCTAGTAGGAGTATAGAATTATCATAATACTTTCAGTCCAGTTGGAAACTTAATGTTCTTGAATTCCACATGTGTATTATATCACATTTGTCTCTTTTGTAATCTCTTCCTTTCTATAGGGACCTCTGTGCAATTTTGAATTGCTATTTACAGATTTTACTTTTCTTGTACTTTCTGGCCAGCTGCTAAATTGTAAACTCCTTGTGGACAAGGTTGGATGGTGTAGGTTCTCAAATATTTATAATTTGTATTGTGAGCAAACTTCTTGATTGCTTTGTGAATGTTGACAATTAACATTACATTAGCATTTTAAGTTTGGCATTTTAAGTTTTCAGGGTTGTGTGTGCCTGATTCCTTGAACTTTGCCCTGTTTTCTCCCTATAGCATTTGACAACTTTGTTGGCTTCTTCTGATATGCAAGTGGTGCTGGCAGTCCTTAACCTTCTATATGTATTTAGCAAAAGATCAAACTATATCACACGTCTTGGATCTGACAAGAGGACCCCACTGCTAACACGGTTGCAACATTTGGCAGAGGTGAGTTTGGGTGAAGAGTGGAAGAACACAAAAATTAGAACATATAGTCCTTTCAATAGGTGCTTCATGTAATATCAAAGTGGATCAGAATTCTCTGTGTTTACTTTCTTAGCTTAATTGAGCAGATCTATCTGGGGCAATAGCTAAATCCCTCCCACCCCACTCCATCCCCCAAAAAGTTAAGTGTTCTCAGTTATTAAGTAGTAATTTTGTGGAATACACTTGTAATACCAATGGCTCTGGAGACTGAGGCAGGAGGATTGCAAGTTTAAAGCCAGCCTCAGCAAAAGTGAGGTGCTAAGCAACTCAGTGAGACCCTGTCTCTAAATCAAATACAAAGATAGTGCTAGGAATGTGGCTCAATGGTCAGATGCCCCTGAGTGCATTTCCTGACACCACACCACCCCACCCCACTCAAAAGAAGTAATTTTGAAGGATTTCGTGAATTTTTGCAGGCAAAGCAGAGATTCTTCAAATCTGGCTGCTTCAATTCTGGAAAAAGCTTTTAGAATCAGATTCTACATAACAAAGTATAAATCAAGATCTGAATTTGAGTCTTAGCCCTGCTTATTACCTCTGATACCAGTTTTCTTATGGAAAGCTTAGTAGTATATCTATCCTCAGAGTTGTTTTAGAATAAATTTGTGGTAATTAGTGCTGTGGTTAGCAGTTAGTTTATAATTGTAATCCTTGTAATTGAAGTCAAAAGCTTTTACAGGAATGTTCGATTCTTTCAAGCTTTTTTCCAATATTCCTAGAGGCTTATTGATAATTCATACTTTGTGTTTGAGAAATAGCCATTGATAGTGTCTTCAAAGAAAAATGTAAAGGCTCGTTTTTAAAAGGTAAACTTAATGGTCACCTCACAATTGACATAATTAACAACACAATTTTGGGCTATTTTAAGATGCTATGATGACTTAAATCATTTTTGTATGATTATGAATATAACTTGTATAGCAAAAATTCTAGGACATAGGAGAGAAAGTATAAATACCACACCAGTCACCTATAATACACTCCAGTATGGCCTCTTTTAAAATTTGAACATTTTTACTTAATTCATAAATAATGTATATATGGATGCACCATGTTTCCTTTTATATTTTTAAATTTTACTTAAGTTTTTACTGGTGCTGGGGAATTGAACCCAGGGCTCCACACATGCTAGTTGAGCACTCTGTCACTGAGTTACATGCTTACCCCTATAATCAGTTTTCTTAACATATAGTACACATTTTCTCATATTTTTAAAAATGCAAGGCAGTTCAACATTTGATCTCCAAGTAACAGAAGAATCCATACCTCAATTGATGCTTCAGAATCATTTGATAAAATTCAGCACAACTCTGAGAAAGGAAGTTTTAAATTTATTTATTATTCATTATTATTTCTTTCTTCATCTAAATTTGTATTAGAGGTTCTAACCAATAGAAAAGAAATGAAGACTATGAGGCACTACATATAAAGGCATTATCCATCCACAACTAAAAAATAATAAAAAAAAAAGATACTTTAAAAAAAAGAAAGAAATGAAGACTGCTTAATAGAGTTTCTTCTTTAGAGGTGTTGGGGTTAAGTCTTTTGGTTCCCTGGTGAGACAATATAAAATTATGTGAATTAATAGAAATATAATGAGATAGCCAAGAAAAAGATCAATACATAGAAACAATTAACTTCTCTGTGCATTACTAGTAATGACCAATAAACAAATGATTGGTTAAAAATACCCAACTCAGCTGGGCACGGTGGTACAAAGATCACAATTCAAAGCCAGCCCCAGCAACTTAGTGAGACTCCAAGCAACTTAGTGAGACCCTATGTCTAAATAAAAGACAAAAAGTGCTGAGAATGTGGCTCAGTGGTTAAGCATGTCTGGATTCAATTTCTACTACCAAAAAAAAAAATTCACAGTATGAAGTAGTATCTATGAAATAAGCTCTATTGGGTAAAAACTTATGAACGTAAGAAAAGATGATGTGTGATCTATTCTTGGGGAAGGAATGTAGATCATTAAAGAATAAACCAAAAGGTAAAATTTTGAATATTATAATAAAAAATAAAGACTTCCTTTTCAGTGAAAAATGTCATTACTTAGTGCTACTTCTTGGGCACTTAGATGGGAACGTAAATCAATACCTTCTACCTTCATTGAGAAAAATGTCACTTGTACTTAATAGTGTGCTTATTGATGTGGTTAAATAACATTCTGGTACAAACTCATTTTATCATGGACTGGTAATACTTTCAAACAATTAGTTGAACACAGCTGTTCTGTGGACAAAATTAAGCAGTACTGTCAAAGACCAAAGTCAGCAGACCCATGGTAGTTTGAGAGATGTTTAACAGTGTTTAAAAACGGACACAGGACTATTAACATTGTATATCTGAGGAATTCCTCCAATTCAACAAGGGTAAACGAAGGATATAGATAGGTGGTTCATATACCAGGAAATCCAGCATGTGAGTTCATGCCCAAACTCATTAATAGGGAAATAAAAATACAGCAAGATGTTTTGAAAGCATCAGATTTGAGAAAATTAGAAAACTTTATAATGGGCAGTGTTGACAAGTTTGTGAGCCTATAGGAACCCTTATGTATTTCTGATAGGAATGTAGACTGATACTTCTGGGTGTATATATCACAAATATGGTTTCTTATTCCATAAATGTGACATGTCAGAATATTGTGTCATTGTTCGTGGTAGTGAGGAGTTGCAATCTATCCTAGGATCTATCATAAGTAGATTAAATATGTAAAAAGTGGTACATGGACATGGTAATATGTAGCAGTTAGAAGTAGCAAACCAAATACACATAGGAACCTCAGTAGCTTTTAAAGTTCTTGGTAAACAAAAAAAAGTGTTTACTGCTCCATACTGTTTCTGAAACTTAAAAATATGTGCACCTGAAGCAATATTATATAAAATATATAAGTTGAAAGTATGTGTATATACATAAAATATGTAAGTTAAGTGTTGCCAGTGGCAGGGAAAAGTAATCTGAATGATCAATAATGGGCTAGATGGTTATATAAATAAGTAAAAGAAAATAAATCTAAGCAGCAATAGTTAATTTCTATTAGAGCAGTAGACCTTTGCTTTTTGTTAAGGTAATCTAAGTAGAGACATACCATTTTTTTTTATTTTTTTTTTTGCATGGAAAGATTGAATATAGTAAAAGGCCTCTGATGAAACCAGAATCAACAGGTGGTAGATTAATTATTTTAAAAATCTTGTTATAGCAGGAAATGTTTAAAAGTAATTGTTGTTTAGACTTTTTTTAAAGTATAAAGCACATGGCAGTTTCCGTGTAGGGCCAAAGACTTGACTTTGAGTAAGAAAGTCTGTTACCTCAAAAAAACTGATGTAACAATCTAAAGACACTTGTAAATGAACCTGAATACAGAATCCTTTATTTTTTTATGTTTTTTCCCCTGAATATTTCCTCCTTAATTTGACAACTGTTTTTAAATTTAGTACCTTGTCTTTTAGTCTTTTTTTTTTTTTGTTTTTCCTCTCCCAGTGCTTGGTATTTAACCCAGGCCCTGGGTCTTAATAAAATAATTCCCCTTAGTTTACATACCTTTCCCATTTAAATCATTGTTTTACAAAGTGCTAGAAATTATATAATTATAATACATAAAACAGACCTAACATGAATTGGGGGGAGACACACCTGACTTGACACCCATACAGTTAGTTAATTGGTAGGAGCAAAAGAATGCCTGCATCAGTGAATATGTTGAACAGACATCATGAAGAATGCACTTGATCTAATTGGCTAAGTGGAGATCTATTACATCAACCAGAAAGTATCTGAATCAGGTTTGTTTGCTGTTATATAATAACAAAATGTAAAGCCACCGTAATTTTAAAAGTTTGACACATGGTACAGAAATAGACATTTTCAGAAGGAAATAACCTCATATTGCTTATGATAAAAATTGTGGGACAGTTGGATATTTGAGGGGAAAATGTTAGATCCTTTCTTCTACCACATAAATCCTGGAAGCATTTATTTAAAGGTAAATACTAGTTACTTTTTAACATCTTTGATAAGGAAAGCTTTCCTAAGGAATTCAAGGGAGGCAGAAACCATATTACAATTGCTGACAGATTTGATTTTGTGAAAATATAGGATTTCTTTATGATTAGATAATTAATACAATGAGGGAATAATATGTACACAGCTCCTACAAATCAATAAAATGGATGTAATTCAGAAAAATGTATGCAAAAGCATATAAACAGTTCACAGAATAGTATTCGGTATTTAAATTTAGTCAGTAAAACATGAAAAGATCACACTAGAAATTATTGTAAAATACACAGTGAAGTGACGTTTAACCCTTAGACTGGCAGTAATATCTCATTGGTTGTGTTTGTGGGAAACAAGTACGGTCTGTTGGTATATGAATAACCTTTTGTAAGGTTTTGTGACAGCATCTTTCATTTTAAAATGTGTACATTTTATACAGCAGTTTCATCTTAAGGAAACTGTTACAGATGTATTTAAATACGCACAAAAACATATGCTTAAAAGATATTGTAACCTTGTTTAAAAACATTTTGAAATACCTATTTAAATTTATGTGGCATAATCCCATGTATGACATAGAAAGATCTGACTGAAATGTTCTCTAAGCAAAAAAACTGCTAGTTGAAGATTCCTATTTATAGTTTTTGAAAGTCCAAAAATAAAACTATATATATATATATAGACAAAAGGAAGTACATTTGGGAAGAGGATAGTTTCACTTTTTATATTCTCAATATATTTTCTAGGTAGAATGTGTCTATTACATATTACTTTTACAGTTATGTATAAGTATTGGTGATGGCTCTGTGCAGATATATTTTAATGACTATTATGCTCCATCATACTTTCTTTTAATAAACCATTACCTGATTTCATACTATTAATATATACTCCTTAACATTCTGAGAGTAGGAATTATCCCCATTTTACAGATGAGGAGTGTGAGAATTCCCAAGGTGATGTGAATTCCTTATAAATCTCCACAATGAGGAATTGATGAAACTGATTTGAATCCTGATTTATTTGCTTACTCGGGCCATATCCTCTCCAAGGGCTGCACCATATGTGATGTTTTTGAGATTTCAGAGTAAGCTTTACATTTAATAGAAGAGGACTCTACAGTTAATTTGTACTTCACGTAAGAGTCACAATATCACCCAACAGAATTCAGCCTGCTTTTAGAAACTGATTATCACTATTTCATATCTTTGTTACATTGAATGTTCTGAAAATTCAGAAAGTAAGGGTTAAGATGCAGAATGTACTTTTAAATGACACACACAAATATTAAAGTATGAATTTTTGTCAGTTTTAGTTTTTGTGGAAGGTAGTTCCATTTTGTTCCTTTGCATTTTGCAATACTTCAGCCTTTGACAGGTGCACTGCTTTTTGTTCTGGTTTGGCTAACAGAGAGTATAGATCAAGGTTGGTTTCTAGTCCTGGACAATTTGGAATCTTGACATGTGTAGTATATTGTTGCCTTTGGTCTAATATATTTGTGTGTTTGATGCTTTGGTGTGCTAATATAGTAAAAGAATATTGTAGGTTTAAGGGAAGATAGTATTATCCTATGGATTTAGTAACAGTAGCTCCCATTCCTAGTACCCCTTATTAAATTTTCTTTTTCTTTCTTTTCTTTTTTTTTAGAAAAAGGAAAAAGTTGTATTCCTTTCCGAGTGAAGGAGCAGGATCAGGGGTGTTTTTCAGAAGTGATTCAAAGACTATATTTCACATGTTTTTGTTCGAATTGAAATTCTTTTGTTATTTTGGGAGGTAGCCGTTTTTGAAATCTCTGGTGCCTTCCCCAAAGTCGAGATTACTTCATTCCTACAGTGGGTGTGTGCTCAAGGACAGATAATTGATAGGATGGGAAAGAAAGGTAATCCTGTTTCCCCTGAGATGAGGGAGAAACAGGGAGCAGGGAGAGAGGAAGAGAAAGAAACATGTCCATTTTAAAAATGAGTTTTAGTGGCAGAACAGCAAGGGCTATATTCAAAACATAAAGCACTGTTACATTTCTCCACCCCTCCTCATTAAAATTCAAAACCTTAATGTTTCTCTAAAATGTAGAATTTCCCGAGAAGTATAATTTATGGGTGTGGGCTGCCTTTCCTATATCTTTGGATATATAATTCCAGTTCTTATAACAGTGATATTAATAGAAATCTTGGTTTATGTCTTTTCATCTTCTAGTCAGCCTCCCGAATATGAAATACTTTTTGTTATCCCTGCTTTGTGCAACAAATATGCATTCACTTGCATGTTGAGAAATAAAGACTTAATTCTGTCAGTAAATCAAGGTAATATTGATTTCTCTAAGTATAAAATGGAAATCGTAGTATCTGTAATATTATCTTGGAAATCTCATATCTTGTATTACTCTGAATAGAACCGTATAATAATCAACATTACCTAGATTCATCTTGTTGACAAAGTAAGTTTTTCTTCTAATAAAAATGTGTTCAGTATTTTAAAAATGTAGAAATACACAGAAGAATATTTATAATCATGCTGTATCACTTTGGTACATTTTCTTAGTCTTTATGTATATTTCATTAAATGACTCAGGTATATATACTTTTATATCCCGGTTCATTTACTAAATGTGTTAGCATCAGTGTTGTCTCCATATAAACTTTGTGTAAGTTTGTAAGAATCCATTTTTTATATTTAATACAATGGTACTATTCCATAAATTTAACAGTCGCCAACATTTGTGAATCAAGTTTGGGTTGGCCTTTTTAAGGATTTAATCTTATAACATTTAATTAGAGTGGCTTGGTTCTTTTTTAGGTACAAAGGATCAAACCCAGGAGTGTTTAACCACTGAGCCACATCCCTAGCCCATTTTAAAATATTTTATTTAGAGACAGGGTCTCACTAAGTTGCATTGGGTCTTGCTAAATTGCTGAGGCTGACTTTGAACTCTTCCTGCCTCAGCCTCCTGAGCCACTGGGATTACATTGCTTGCACTGCTGATGGATGATATTTTAACAGTTTGCTCACTGTCCAGGGGGCAATTTAGAGAGATCCTACCTCATCAAAGTAAAATTAGGGTCTACTAAGTGAGTTCAGTGTTTAAAAACATGAATCTATAAAAGCATTGACAGAAATAAAGTATAACTGCATGCTTTTATGTTGTTCAGAATGGGGAAGATCTTTTCAGGAACAAGATTAATACCATGACAGAAGAAAATTTTTTTTCTGTTACAGTATGACCCTCTTCTGTGTGTGAATATTTTAAATACTGTCAAATGATGTCAACAGTGGTTATCTCAGGTTTCTTCATATTTCTCATTATTTGGGTAATTTCTAATATTTTTCTATTATGAATAATGCTGTAGTGAATACCTTTAATGCATGAATATTTAACAATATTTTACAATAGGTGTTTTCCATTAAGTTCTTAATGAATATTGGACCTGTACTTTACACATTGTTGTCTCATTTAATTCTCAGAAGGATGCTTTAGGCATCATTTTCTCAGTTTTGAAGTAAAGATCATAGAAATCAGTCACTTGTTCCTGGTTTTGAAGATGAGCATAGCCCCCTCTTTAATCATTCTTGGTTCACTGATTCCTCCTACTTATATGCATATTTAAAATGAAAGAGAAAGCAAGAGCAGACATCTTTTTTTTTTTTTCCTGCTCTGTCTAGCAAAAGATTTGTCTGTTTTTGTTAGATCATTTAAAAGAACCAATTTATGGTTTATTTTATATTCTTTTGTATTTATCTTTGCTCTGGTGTTTATAATTTCCTTTTTCTACTTGTTTTTGGGTTTAATTAGTTCTTTTTCTACTTCATTGAGTTTAAGTTACTGATTTATTTCATTTTAACCCATTTATCCCATGATTTCAATTCTGTGCAAATTTCACAAAATTGACACAAGTGCATTAAAATAGTTTAGAAATCATAATCTGGAGTGTATAATCCTTTGTATATATTCTCAAATGCTTTAATTGTTCACCCATTTTTTCAACAAGAAATACTGCAAGTGATATATTTTAAAAAGTTGTACATCGTATGCCCAGTACCTTTATTTTATTTGTTTATTTTTTATGTGGTGCTGAGGATTGAACCCAGTGCCTCACACATGATAGGCAACCATTCTATCACTGAGCCACAATTATAGCCTGCAAGTAGTATATTTATTCTTAAATAAAGTTTTTAAATAGGTGTCCTAGATGTGGAACAATGAGACTTAACAGGTCAATGTACATATTTTAATTTATGTCATATTGTGTTTTGTTTTCATTCATTTTAAGGAATTTTCTAATTTCCATTTTTTTTTTCTTTGACCCATTGGTGATTAAGAATGTACTTGTACATTTCCGTTACAGATTTCTGATTTTTTTTGTTTTCTTTGGAGAAGATATTTTGTGTGATTTCATTTGTTTTAAATTTGTTGAGGTTTTTTTGTGGCCTAACATGGTCTATCTTTTAGAATGTTCCACATGTCTTGAAGATAAAGTATATTCTATTGTTGGATGAAATATTCTTTATATGTCTGCTAGGTATAGTTAATTTAGTGTTTTTTTAAGTCTTCTGTTACCTTGTTTGGATTTTGTCTAGTTACTTGTGCTTGCCCTGGAAATTACAGCAAGTGTTAATTCAAATTAATACCTGTTTGCTTTTAATTGTAAATAAAGTATTAGCTATTGCATTGCTCTGGTTCACTTCATCCTTTTTATGTTGTTGTCTTCATCCAAATTACATATTTGTATATTGTGTGCCCATCAATGCAGTTGCGTGTTTATTGTTTTATGTAGTAATCTTTAAAAGCACATTTTTTAAAAAGGAGTTCTAAACCAAAAGTACATTAATACGGAGTTTTTCAATTTATCTATGTAGTTAGGTTCTCAGTTTCTTTGAGTGGATTCTTGTTCTGTCTAGTACCCTTTCATTTCAGCTTGAAGGACTAGCATTTCTTCTAGGCAGGTCTGCTTGTAGTGGCTTCTCTCACAATTTTAGAAGGATAGTTGTGTAATATATAGAATTCTTGGTTGGTAATTTTTAAAGCCCTTTGAATATGTCATCCCACTGCATTCAGGCATTCATGGTTTCTGTAGGAAAACCAGTTGTTTGTCGTTACTAAAGATCCCTTGTGCTTAATTTAATAATAAGTCACTTTTCCTTGCTGTTTTCAAGATACACTCTTTGTCCTTAGCCTTTGTCAGTTTCATTATAATGTACTGTTCTCTAGGTTTGAACTTCCTGTAGTTCATTGAACTATTTGGATTTGTAGATTCATATATATCTTTTGTTAAACTTGGGAAAATCTCAGCTATCATTTCTTTAAATGGCATCTCTGTCCCTTTCTCTTCTTTCCTCCTAGAAATACTGATGCATACGTCGGAACTTTTGATAGTGTTCTACTAATCCATTAGATTTTTCCTTTCTATATACTTTAATCTGAAGTGATCTATTTTCATGTTCACTATTTTTCTTCTGCCTGCCCAAATCTGCCACTGAACCTCCTTACAAATTTTTCATTTATGTCATATCAATTTCTCTCTCTCTCTATTGATATTCTTTGGTGAGACATCATTCTTGTCATTTTCTTTAGTTTGTGTGTGTGTGTGTGTGTCTGTGTAATGATTTCTTTATCTGCTTGAGCATATTTTAATGTAATTTGTTTTCTGTCTTTGTCTATTATATATTGTATATTGTATATAATGTCCATATTTTTTGAATGGTTTATATTTGTTTTCTCTGTGTATAGGCCATTTCTCTTGTTTCTTTGCATGCCTTATAAATTTAAAATCATTGTGGTTCCAGATACTCCTCACCTTACCTTGGGGTTATTGCCAATGATCCTAACACAGAGCATCTATAATTTCATAAAGTATGTGTTATGTATTGCCACTGAATTAAGCTATAGTAGCTTAGTGATCATCTAGTGATTTTGCTTTAAACACCTAGAACTAAAAAATAAATTAAAATCTTCTGGTCTTTGTAGTGAGCTCTGTGTGATTGTTGGGCATGCTTTTGCCGGAAAAGCTTATAGCCCTGGGATAGCCTTACTTGCATAGAGCCTGTCAGTCAGTCACAGGTGGGAGCTCAGGGACTTTCTGGGGTCTTTGCCAAGAATGTGCTAGGCCTGTCATGAAACCTTTTAGGTTCCCAGTAATGTGTGAAACTTTCCAAAACCTTCATTCCACTAAGCATCTCATATTTCAGCCTTTCTTCCCAAGCCTTTTCAGTTTGTTGTTTGCTTGAACTGTATGTCTTAATGTTTTCAGCAAGTTCCTTCCCTTTTCCCCACCTGTAAGAGAGTTCCATATTAGGCTAAATAATGGCAAGCCCTTTGAGCTTGTTCTTCCGGAGTATACCAGACCAGCCAAAACAACCATAGTTATTTGAGAGTTTCATTTTGCTTACTACAGGAATATGTCCTTTTCTCTAAGGGTGCTGTGAGCTGGGGTGTGTGGGTTAATTATCATAAAGCTCTCATACTGAGATTCAGCTGTTTTTGTTTTATTTAATAAGGCATTTCCTGGTTGCCCTAAACTTGATGAGTTTCCAGAGTTGTGATAAAGTTGATGGCAAAAGTTTTTGCCAGTATATTCACTAGTTTTGTGAAGGGATGAATGGTGAATGGTTCCTTGGGAGTCCCCTGCTCTGCCATTTTCACTGTCATCACTCCCGCAGAACAGTCTATTGTTAACCAGCTGGGAGATAGGAATTTCCCTGTGTTTAGACAGGCTTTCTAACCAGGGTTTCCACTAGAGAAGAAAGCCCTAATGTTGTAATGTATCCATTGTAGGTAACAAAATGTCTTCTGTGCTTGAAAGTGGTACTAGTGGTATACCATCCTTTGGATAATTAATGAGAGAGTCACCATTTTTCTGTTTATTCTTTGTTTCATATATGATACCTGAAGCAAGAAAGGCTACCAGTAGTATAAAAAAGCTTATTTCTCAGTGGATAAGCAGATTGTTTTGACCCCTATCCCCAGGTTTAGAATAGTATTCTATAATGGAGACCTCTGTGAATGGCGGCTTCAGGACTTAACACCATTTATTTTAAAGATTTCATTGAGAAGTGATGATATGGTAATAGCATTTCATAATGAGGACACATTTAGATGTAGAGAGGATATACACCATATTAGGATGCAGTGATATCCCAGGTGATTGACCCACACTGGGTTCAAGTGAACATATTAAAGACATGGATTTAAGGAGCAATTTTGCTTAAACCATGGCAGGTATGAGTTACCTACAGAAGTAAGGGAAGTATGGAAGTGATTTACTTATATGTTTGTAGCTATGATGACTGGAAAATATTTAGGCTTAAAATACAATAATAAATATAAATGCTAAAATGATATTTCAAAGGCCATTGAAGATGTAGTCTGGTTAGATTATATGGCTGGATTTTGGATTTGTAAGAAATTGAGCCATTCTCCTTAATACTTCAGGGTCTTGTTGGTGAGCTTTTAGACTTTGGTGACAAAGTACAACAATAAACAAGGCAGAATCTTCTGCCAATTCAGCTCACTTCAAAAAGAGAGGTCCTAGAAATTGAGTGATTTCACTCTGGTGAGGAAGGTGATCAAGGCAGTGTGTAAATGTAGGTCTGTTGGGATATTACTGAACTGTCAGCAGGCATGGGTAGAGGCATGTGGAATGCAATGGCTCGCTGTTGCTGCTTGCATTCTTACCAGGAGCAGCCTCATAGAACTGTGTGAAATTGATCTCACTGAAGGAATCTCCTTTAGATAGACCATCTTGCTTTGAATTCTAAGTTCTTGCTTTTATATTGTTCCCTCTTTGTGTTTGACCTTTCACATTTGATGTCTTCTCAATAGAATGCTGCAAACAACTGCGTACTCTTAAATATTTTGTACATATAAGCACATAAGACCACATGCATTGTCTTTACACTGTCTTTTTCCTTTTCCAAGAGCTGGGGTGGAAAAGAGAATGGATTTGGACTTGCAGAATGTTGCAGAGACTTGCATATGATGGTAAGTAACCTTCTAGGATGTGGGTGTCTTGGCAGATCTGTGGTCTTTCTACACCTTACTCTACTTGATATCAGGACTTAAGGAACCTGCAATCAGTTGAGATATAGCAGACCAGGAAGGAGTCTAATAATGCTTGGACTCTCAGTGTGCTGATAGTAGGTAAAGAATCTCAGATACAGCTCTGTATGCCCATACCTATTTCTTGAGTGGGAAGTTTCATTTGTTGAATTAGTTTGAAAGTGATTTTTAAAACACTGAAAGTACAGTTGCTTGAATTGTCACACTGGAACTATCAGAGCTCTGGGCAGTATTTAGGAAGGGCTATTTGGAAAGCAATTCTACTTTTAGGATTATTGAGAATTTAATACTGTCCTTTATGCATTCATGTTTACCCATCTATCTTTCACCCATGCTCAGATTGTGTGTGCAGGGCATCCTCCCCTCTGTTTAGACATGTTATTGTGGACTCACAGACACAGTTGGATTTTCGATAACAGTTCTGTGCCTACTGTATATTGACAGTTGTCATTTTTTTTGTTTTTAATTTTTATAGCTGTTGATACACCTTTATTTTGTTCGTTTATTTATATGCAGTCCTGAGAATTGAACCCAGTGTCGCACATGCTAGGCAAGTGCTCTACCATTGAGCCACAACCCCAGCTCAACAGTTGTCATGTTTTACAGAAATGAATGTGGTGAAATGAAGCAAATTATTATACGAAGCCTCCCCAACTTCCAGAATAAGGGTTCCTTTTCTGGTCACAGAAACCCAAAAATTAGAGCAGATTAGTTTCCCACATTATCTGGTATACTTTCTTTAGTATTTTGTGAATGGATATTAGTAATACAGGAGATGAATGTTGTCTGAGTTTGGAATTTTAATTTTGAGAAGATAATTTTTCATTTTTAAAGTTTAGAGGATTAATTCTGAATCTCCTTATGCATATTTGAAATTATTCTTTGCCACTTAGGCAAAACACTGGTATACTATAGTAGGCTTGCACAATGTGTGTTACCCGTTTTAATTTTAGCTTATGTTGGGAAATTATACCTCCTGTGTTGGAGATGTAGCTCAGTTGGTAGAGCACATGCCTAACATCTTTGGGACCCTGGGTTCTACCCCATCACTGCAAGAGGGAAAAAAAAAGGAATTGTACATCCTTTTATTTATTTAGATTTGACATGTCATGAAATTTTGAAAAGCATAATGTGTACTTTCAGTGAATGTAATGCATGACATGTTTAAAAATTCAGAGTATAAAGGGGTATGCAAGTGGTTACCTCATCTTCAGAGGCAACTATTCTTAGTGGTTTCTTTCAAGGAGACACCTTAATGGGCATGCTATTTTGATACCAATTTTGTTAGTCATGTTGTTTTTCTAGAATTAAAGAGGATGTATTGTCGTGGTTTCTTTGTATGTACCTTTGCAGAAAAATACATGTCGTGAGATGTGTAGAATAGTACAGAAAGAATAATTAGTATTATGAAGAAATACTTCAAATAAGTTATTTCAGAAGGTTTCCGTGTCATTTTGCATTCATTAGATGACATTAGTATTTCTTCCTCCAACCCTTCTTACTCATTATTGCTTGGATTTGCTCTTCTGCCTGTGCCACCCTGGAAAGTAACTGCAATATAAATTGATCTCCTGAAAAAAAGGGCTACTGGTAATTTACAAGTAAAAAATATAGGTGATTTTTGGAGCTTTGGGCTCCAGACTCCTGATTCTGTTTTGGACAAGTCTCATTTGAGCCCTGGTATAAGACAAGGAGTTAAAGGCACTGTAGGTGCTAAATATGCTGCTCATTCTTCTGCCAAAATGAGTTGGGACACATGGCTAGAGTTTGAGGGAGAGTTGGGAGTCTTATATCAGTTGAAGCTCAGTATCTTATTCTTTGATGTTCTTTTATGCACAGAAATACCCACCCAGTGCAACTACACTACACTTTGAATTTTATGCAGACCCTGGGGCCGAGGTCAAAATCGAGAAAAGGGTGAGTCTCATTCAGACTTGTTCTGATACAGTCTGCAATCTACCATAATTCAGTTTGACTTTTCTAGATCATCTCCTTTTTAAATAAGAAAATGTGTTGAGTTGCATTGTTGCCCTCCCAATCTAAGTATATCTAGCAGCTTCTTTAGGAGTAAGTAATTACGTACTTATAGAGCTCTGCTCTGATAGAATTGGGTCTTAACTTACATAGTGGCTATAATTTATTTGGTCATAATTCATATGACCAAAAGATAGGACTCCTATATAGGATATTGCTGTGTCTTGTGTTTTTCTTACAGCCCCAATAGAGAGTACTGATAGTTCAGGTTTCTCTACTTAAGCCAATCCGCAAGAAGTCTCTCTATTATGTTACACATAGGATGCTCTTCTACCTATAATATTTAATAAATAGTCTTTCTACATTAATGTTGCCTTGTAAACAACTCAAAGTGTGTTTCATGGGTACAATCTTTGCTGTGAATACTAAAGCTGTGGAGATTAAGCCAGTTGAGGATTAATAAGGAAAGAAGAATATGAAATGTGCCTGGATTTTGGCATTATTCTTTAATATATTGGTTTTGAAGAAGCTTTCTTGTTAATATTCTATATGTAAAGTGGGTGTTTTGGAGGACTTGAAAGTTACCTTGAGTTTTTAAGAATGAATGGCTCATGAAACATGGTGGAGAGAACTAGAGTGCTTAGCGACTCCTGACGGCTCTCTTGTCTTTTTAATTTCAGACAACTAGTAACACACTACATTACATTCACATAGAGCAACTTGACAAGGTAAGAAGGATCTTCAGTAGCTAGTTGTTTATTGTTTGACTGACTTCTTATTTCTAACTGTATTTTTTTTTCCTAATGCAGATTTCAGAAAGCCCTTCTGAAATCATGGAGTCCCTTACCAAAATGTACAGCATTCCTAAGGATAAGCAGGTATATGTCCAAAAAATGTCCATGTGTTAGTTGGCCAAATAGACTAATAGACCATGTGCTAGGGGTCATGCATAGCAGAAAGCCTGTCATTTTTTGAGTCAGACCATAGTTAATTAGGTTCTCTGTGCTTTTAGGTTCCTCATCTTTTATAAGACCAACATTTAATAATTTATTGTTAGAAGATTTTGAGGAAAATGTAAACTAACTCATTATGCATATCAAAATAGTGGTACATTTCTCAACATTTTGTATTTATGAGAAAATGTTAATTGTGTTAATTTTTTCTGCTCATTTTGGCAGTGGTCAAATACTTGTGCTAAATTTCCCCTGTTTATCACCTATAGATTTAATGATGGTTCTTGGCTTACCTTGAGGTGTTAGACTTTGGTGAATCCCAGTTTTGTCATTCCCATTTTTTTTTTGTTTGTTTTAGTTTTGTTTCGTTTTTTTATTAAGCTCAAATTGGATGGTGTAAACTCAGCTTGGTACTTTAGCAAAATAGCAACAGTAACCATGTTACCAACCACACCATTAGGAAAGAAACCAGAAAGAATGTTCACCTTTCCCAGTGATTTCCTAATACAGGCCTTCTCTCTGTATAGATGCTGTTATTTACACACATACGGCTGGCCCATGGCTTTTCTAATCACAGGAAGCGATTACAAGCTGTTCAGGCCAGACTGCATGCGATATCTATATTAGGTAAGAGAAAAACACTATAATTAACTGATCCTAATTGAGCAGTTTGAACTTGGTTTCCCTTGAACTTCATCCCTCTTTTTTGCAATGAGGCTTAATTGTAGTTTCCTAGGTGGCAGCTTTAATTAAAAAATCACCAGCATTCCCAGGGTTCACTGTAGTCATTCATCATTGTTGAACTCCTTGAAGTTGTACTAGAAGAAGATAGGATATGATATGAACCTTGTTGACGTGCCACATAGGTGTTGTCTTTTTTTAAAAAAAATAATGTATAAATGCATAGTCATCTCCCACTGGTCCCTGCTCTTCTTGATGCTGTTTCATCTTCCTATCTCCCATCCTCATAGTGGTACGATTTTAAAGTAAGTGAGAAATTATTCATTAAATAGTTAATACTGTATACCTAACTGCTTTTATGGTGGGGTACTGGGATGGAAAACATGGCATTTGGAATCAGTCCTGGACTTTTACCCTGATTTTGCAGATTATTAGCCAAATGTTTATCCTCTCAGCCTCAGTTTTATTTTATATTTGTATAATACTTAAAGTTATAGGCTGGTCTGAGGTTTAAATGAAAACCTGGAAAACAACCTCATGCAGGCAAGGCATGTAGAAAAAGACAACTGCAGTTATTACCTACCTTCATTATGTTTTTACTTGTTGTTCTTATAAACTATGCGTTTCTTTCCATAAAATTTCTTCTCTCATACTTTTAGTCATACCCAGCATAACTAACTTCTGGCATATTAATGGGTGCTCAGGAAATGTTTGTTGAAAACTAAATGAATGAATTCTAATAAATCATGTTTGTTTTAACTTTAGGGGATTGTGTTCAGTATTACCTTGCTGTGGAATTGATTGAAAGTGGATTACATTCATTCTCAAGTTTTACTCTAGTATCACATAAATTTATAACTTACTCTGCAATAGTCCATTAATTCTCTTTTTTATAACATACATTAGTGTTTTCAGTAAAAACAGAAGCATATTAAAAGGCTAAATGGAAGCCTGTGTTCAAGGCATAGTGGAGTTATATCAAATAGTGATGTTATGAAAAATTAACCCCTCTTTTCCCTACTTCCATCCCCAAATGTCATTGTTCAAGATCACTGATACTTTTTAATTGAGGGATCTATGGATAGGGTAGATATGTAGAGCTTATCTCACCATAGTTGATACAGTTCTCTTGAATTCAGTGATTCTGTCCTCCATTGAGGACACAGAATTTGTTGAAAGAGAATTCTTTCCCAGAACCTTTCCAGAAGATTTGTTGTTAAGCAGTGGCTTAACCCTGCCTTGTTGCTTAAAAGTGTTTGTTTCTCCCTTTGCAGTGTATTCCAATGCCTTGCAGGAATCAGCAAACAGTATCTTGTATAATGGGTTGATAGAGGAGTTGGTAGATGTCCTTCAGATAACAGATAAGCAGCTTATGGTAAGTATTAATAATCTCTTTTACATATAAACCTCATAACAATTTGCCTTTTTGTTTTTCCCTGGGGATTTGAGCTTGGGATATTATTGTACTTTATTTCAGGATATTATTATATTTTATTTATGACCTTTTTGACACATCCTCTGTTTACTTTGTACTCTTAAAGGAGATCAAAGCTGCTTCATTACGAACATTAACATCAATTGTACATTTGGAAAGAACACCCAAACTCAGCAGTATTATTGACTGTACTGGAACTGCCTCCTACCATGGATTTTTACCTGTACTTGTGCGGAACTGTATCCAGGCCATGATTGGTATGTTTTGATGGTGATTATCCTAAGCAAGAAAAGGATCCTGCCCTTTGATTTTTTTGGCTTGGTTTAATATTCTGTCAGCTTAACACCAAATTGTGAGCTTATTCTTTGTCTCCCTCTCTCAAACTCCCTTGTAGATCCTTCCATGGATCCATATCCTCACCAGTTTGCCACTGCTCTCTTCTCTTTTTTATACCATCTGGCTAGCTACGATGCTGGTGGTGAAGCCTTGGTCTCCTGTGGAATGATGGAAGCCTTACTAAAGGTACTCTTCTTTTTAAAAATTCATTTGTGAGGAAATCTACTTAGAGTATAGAATTGTACATTTTGAATGTTTCACACTGAGATCAGATAAGACATTGCCACGTTAGCATCATGTTAGGAAATACCCTGATGAGAATGTATTTTAAGGTACTTTGTAAATTGTGCTGCAATAGTAGTAGCCTTTAGTATGTGCTGAGCACTGGGCACCAACTTTTTTCTCCCTATATTATTTAATTCTGTTAATTAATTGATGTTCACATTACTTCAAGCAGGTTGAGTTCCAGAAGAAATGGGGCTATCATTGGCAAGAACAAAAAGTAGAACACATGCCTTCCCCCAATACCCCCTAAGTGCATGTTTATAAAAGAATGCAATTTTTACCGCTTTGTTAATTTTTTTTTTTCCCCTCTTCATTTCTCCCTGGTAGGTCATAAAGTTTCTTGGTGATGAACAGGACCAGATAACATTTGTCACAAGAGCCGTCAGAGTGGTTGACCTCATCACTAACCTGGACATGGCAGCTTTTCAGTCCCATAGTGGACTTTCTATCTTCATTTATAGACTTGAGGTACTGTTATCCAAGGAGCACTCTGCATAGGGTTTGTATACTGTGAGAACTGAGTCTAGAAATTATGCTAATCACTTAAAAGAACCACCTTATCTCTTTTTTGTTTAGAAACCAATTCTGTAACCTGCCTGTGGTGTTCTTCATTATTGTTTTTTCTAATTCTTGAAAAAAAAAACATACAGAATTTTCTTATTTTTCCTTGTTTGTAGCATGAAGTAGATTTATGCCGAAAAGAATGTCCATTTGTGATCAAGCCAAAGATCCAGAGACCCAGTACCACCCAAGAAGGAGAAGAAATGGAAACTGATATGGATGGTAATTAACTTATTAAGTCAACATTTTTGTTCTTTGTATTTTCCTGATTACCATTCTAATTTTAATTCTCTCTCCTAAACTATAAAGTACACAACTCACTTGCATATGTATTTCCATCAACAAAATTTTTAAAGTGATTTGCAAGTAGTTTTTCACAAGGATGATCAGAAAAGGAAAGTGCAAGTTATTTGAAGTTGAATTGGAATGTAAAGCAGATAGGGAGCTGCATTAGACTTGTATAGTGGTTCTAATAATATTTTTACTTATTGGTTCATTATATTATTATTCCCATTAAAATATTCTATGGGACTAGGAGTATCTTTTTGTTCACTGCTGTACAGTACCTGATATATCCTAGGAGTTTAATAATGTGTTTTGTAAGATGCATGCATAATATGTAAACTCTAAAATGAGACCTTCATCTGGCGATTTTGAAAAGAGAAAGAAGAGGTGAAAATGTTATTGGGTAGGGAACAACTTTTATCATAAAATCAGAAAGACATGAGAAGATATTCTTAATCTAATTTATTATGCATCTTTAAAAACACTCCAAATGCATAGTTTAATTAGTGCCAAAAAGAAAAACTTTTCCCCAAAATTACTTTATTAGAATTTAAATTAATTTGTCTTAATTATCTGGGTTGTCATTACATATATCTATTACCATGCTTATGATAAAGGTATTAGAATTCATAATGATTCCATATTTTACAGTAAATATCTATTGGATGCTGTTCCCTTTTTTTCTGATTTTATATCTGCATTGTTGCTGTTGCTAAAAGCCCCCTTGCCCTTTTTTTTTCTAGTCTATTGGGTGCCAGTTGGCATTCATAGTTCATGGGTAAGATCCCAGAGTGTTGAGTAAAGTGTTACATCTACCATCCGGTATGTTATAGGTGACTATTTTAAGGTTCACAGTTCATTATATATCACTGGTTATCAAAATTTAGTAAGCAGAATAATAATAAGTGCTTGCTAAAGTTTCAGACCCCATCAGCAATGATTCATTAGGTTTCTAATTGGAAATCTACATATTTAATAACTAGTCCTCAGTTGGATCTGTACTCTTAGAAGAACTTTATATAGTCAGTGAAAAACAGATATCTAAGCAAGAAGTTATTGCTTTTCATATTATGTGCATATGTTTGAAGAAATTATTTTACAATGTAAACAAATATTTTTATACATAAACAGTGGCTTATCACAATGGAATTTTACTATGTATATAAATAGTAAGAAATGATTATCTCTACTCATTGAAATCATTTTGTTCAGGTGTGTAAAGTATAAATGAAACTAGCTACAAGTTTGGTGTTCTTTTCAGATATTTATCTTTCCATGTTTGCTTTTTTAATCACAGGAAGATGAGATCATAAATATACTCTTCAATTTGCATTGTTCATTCAGTGTATCATAGACTTCCTTTCATATCAGTATATTGAATATTAATGTCCCAATGGCTTTTATTTTAATTACCTTCCTTCAAAAACCTCTGCTTATTATCTACTACCTACAAGTAGTATAAGAAATTGCATGTTTTACCTGTCACTTCCCTCTAACTCAATTTGGTGAGAAATATTGAAGAACTTCTTTTGCATGATTGTTTTTAATTTATATGTTTTGAATAAATTGTGATGTTAAACACCTTTCTATTTGTGGATAACTTTTTTCACAAACTTTTTTCGTTTTGGGGTTCAATATCCTAATCCTTCTTAATTTGTTCTTCAGTTGCAGATGTGACTATGGAAAGCAGTCCAGGCTCTTCCATATCTATGGAGCACCGGCTGGAAATTGAATTAAGGGCATCAAGTTCCAACAGCAGTACTAGCATCTCTGGTCCTGGTCCTGGCCCTGGCCCCGGTTCCGGTCCTGGCCCTGGCCCCCGTCCTGGTGCGTAGGCACTTAAATACATAGTCTTTCAGTGACTGATTTGTTGAACAAGTCAAGAAGAAAGCTTTAGAGGGAGCTTATTAAGTGGTACATTGAGAGGTTAGCTTCCTAAGACTGTGCATGTTACTTCACCTTCTGGTGTTCCATTTTATTATAATAACGTGTCTTATATAGCATTTTATAGTTTTCTAACAGTTCACACATTGATTATCAAATGAACTCTGTTGGAGGGCAGATAATATCCAAAATAGTAACTGTGTAAGGCTCAAAACTGAATATTTTTACTTGGTAATTTTTCCTTTTTACTTAGACTTCTAATTTTATACTGCTCTTATGCCATCCTTGGTGATTAACTTTTCCATTTTCAATATATTCTTCCCAAAATGTGGTGACTTCACTTCTAATACCTGCTACTTTGGCTGTGGTAGATATAGGTTTCTTAGAACTTGTGTTATGTGCCTGCTCATAATGGTTTAATGATTCAGCATAATTCTCTTGCCTTTTTCCCTCATCAGGAGTCCAGTGTATTCCACAAAGAGCAGCACTTCTCAAATCCATGTTGAATTTCCTCAAGAAGGCCATTCAAGACCCTGCTTTCTCAGATGGCATACGGCATGGTATTTGATTCTAGATGCTTTTTTCAAAGGATGTTTGTCTCTTACAAAAGATTGTGGTTTTTTTTTTTCCTACTCTTCTGACACCTGCTCTAAATGGCAAGCTTAGGAAAAGGCCATATCATTTTGAAGCTTTTAGTTGTTTGGTATCACTTTTCTTAGATCTGAGAGTTGTTTAGTTATTTTCATAATGATTAACATACACTCCCACACCACCTTTTTTCCCCTCTTTTTCTAGCTTTGCACTTTCATTCCACTACCCATCTCTCACATTCTCTATGTCTTTGTTCTCTTCTTGACCCAGTGTTAGCAAGTTGATTGCATGGATGATGAAAAAAATAATAGCTTGAGAAGACAAGTAGGGAACATTAGGTCAGAATCAAAACGAACTCTGTTTACCACAGTTTAACACATTTCTCAATTATCTCTAGTCCTATAGTACTCCCAGACTAATCATATACTCTTTAATGTTAACTTTTTTCTTAGTGATGGATGGTTCTCTGCCTACCTCCCTAAAACACATCATCAGCAATGCAGAATACTATGGCCCATCACTCTTCCTCCTTGGTAAGTGGAATTGAGAGTTGGTTTTACTGAGCTGGGATAACATGACAGAACTCTTTCTGTTTCATATATACTTAGAGGCAATCACTTGTAATAAAAAGTATTACTGTACATTTGGCTTATGTTATGCTGTATTTGTACTTTAGTGTGCTATACAAAAAGAAAACATGGCTCTATTTAATTATTAATTCCTAACATTAGTGTGGGAAATCCAGATGGAATAATTCTAGTCTCATAATTGAATTTCAGACTCTCAAACTGTGATAGAGAAAATTTTTTCACACTATAGAAAACGCAATTTTAGAGTATATGGATACTTCCTAGTTATTTGCCAACAAAAAAAGTCTTTGACATGACATTCCTGTTAAAATCTGACTTTTTTAAATAACAAATGTTTATTGAGCATTTTAAATATTTGGGATGTTGTGCTAGAATTCTAGAATTCTCCTTAAAAATCTAATGGGGACCTGTGGTTGTGGCTCAGTGGCAGAGCACTTGCCTAGCATGTATGAGGCGCTGGGTTTGATTCTTAGCGCCACATTAAAAAATTAAGGTACTAAAAATGAAAAAGTGTGCAGGTGTGGCTGTCTCAATGGTTAAATGCCCCTGGGTTCGATCCCTGGTACCAAAAAAATTAATAAATAAAATTATATTTTTAAAACAAATAATGATATTTAGGGAAAATATGGAAATACTAAAAGTCTCCTTATACTATAGTTGTGGGTTGTTTGAGGAAGTTTTCTTATATTGTAGCATCTCCACCTGGACATGGAACCTCTCCAAGGTTAGATTCGATGGCAAAACTCAGGACTAGTCCTTTGTTATGATTTTTTTAAAAAAAAAAATTTAGTACACAGGTGGGGAAATTCAAGGTCAGGGGCAGGGATGGTGGCATGGTTTGGGAGAATGTCCAGAACTGAGAGAAAGTAAGTGCCCGGGTAATGGTCGTTTTTGCTTTTGTTTTTTCGTTTAATGGAAAGTTTAAGAGGTGGTAAGAGGACACTTGTGCTTCTTAGGTGTGAATGTGGAGCATGTGAGTCCTATCAAGATAATGAAGGAGGAAATTGAAACTTAGAGCACCAAGTCCAATATATTATTGAAGGTCCACATTTCCTCCCCTGTGGTCTTCTTAATTCATCTCTTGACATTTGAATTACTACAGCAACCCTCCTGTAAATAATACTTGGACCAAATTTACAAAGGCAACTCAAAGTAATGAGGCTAGTAGATGTTGTTTTCTTTTTTCTTTTTTTTATTATTAGTTGTTCAAAACATTACAAAGCTCTTGACATATTTCATACATTTGATTCAAGCGGATTATGAACTCCCATTTTTACCCTGTATACAGATTGCAGAATCACATCGGTTACACATCCACTTTTTTACATACTGCCATACTAGTGTATGTTGTATTCTGCTGCCCTTCCTATCCTCTACTATCCCCCCTCCCCTCCCATCTTCTCTCTCTAGTAGATGTTGTTTTAGCTCTATAAATGATAGTAAAAAGCCCTTCACATAGGTAGGAAGAGATGGCCAGGAAGAGAAATAAAAGGGTATCTTTGAATCTCTTGGAATATTTTAATAATCAGCTGTTTTGGTTTGTTGTCTTACTTATTGAACTTTTAGACCATCTTTTCTCAGTTATTATAAGAGGAAGTCCCTTTAAGGTACATGTTCCAGCTTGAAATGCCAGTGGGTGATTTGTTGCCAGTGTGGTTTTTTTTGTTGTTGTTGTTGATTTGCCTAGCCTTGTGCATGCTAGACAAGTGCTTTACCACTGAGCTGCATCCCCCCCCCCCCCGCCCTATTGCCAGTCTGTTTTCTCAGTTGTCATAGTAAATCTATTGTTTTGTCCCATATTGAGGGCTTCTAAGGCCTGTACTTTGTGGTTTATACAATGTACCAGAAGTTGTGACATTGTCTGAGTGACCTCTATGAGGTGAGTGTGTGTTACAGAATTTGATTGTGAGCCCATTACTGCAAAGGTAGAGATGAGGGGCTTTGCATATAGTTCAGTTGGTAGAGTGCTTTCCCGCATGCACAAGGCCCTGCTTCAATCCCCAGCATCATGATAAATAAATAAGTAAATAAATAAATAAGTAGAGATTATTCCCAGTGTTATAGGTAAAAAGATGGCCAAGTGCCCCTTTTGTGGCAAGAAATGATGAAACAGCTATACTTTCTAGTTGGATCTAATGGGTTCTAGGTACTAAATGGCTATAGACACAGGTTAGGTTGTATAAGCTAGAAGGAAAGAGTATTCTTATGAGTAGCATGTATGACAGTATTGAGCAGGAATTGTGACACAGAATTGGTAGCTCAATACAGGTGGGAAGGTCTAGTTTTTAGCGAGTGAATTTATATTAGGATAGATATTCAAGGATAAAATTGTCTCAATAGGGAGACATCATTGTTTTATGTTATCAATTGGTGGGAGAGTATAGGAAGGTCCTGGAGTTCAGGAATAGGAAATTAATGAGTAAGTGTATGGTTAGTTCAGTGTCCTGGTGTGATAATTTTGTGTTGAAACCCAGCCAGTAAAAATTTTTACTCCTTCTCCTTAATGCCCAACCCCTGGCTCTTCTACACTACCTACCTTTATCCTCTTTACTGTTTTCTCTTTAACCTCCCCAACTGCCTTTTGCTTGCCTCCTAATCTTACCCCTTACATTGTCTGTTCAGGTCTGCTTATGCTATTTCTAGCCTAATTTATGACACTTGCCATCGTGGTTTTTATACATCCCTTAACCTGAGAGATTGACAACTTGTTGTAAATATTAAAGACTTCAAGGGGGTAATACTTGAATGTATTAAGTGCTTGCCTTGGCTAGGGTACCTTTTAACATTGATGGAGGTCTAAGGCTCAGATGACATTCTCTGATACTATTATAGATAATGTTTGTCAGGTTAAGGAATGTAGATGTGTGTAGTGATTATAGAATTGTGGGGAGAGTCAATTGTGAGCTTTCAACTGTGAAATTTGGAGCTGATGACTGGAGTTATGATATGTGATGTGGAACAGTTTAGGAGCAGTTAACATTGTGGGGTGGGTCAGCATGGAGGTTGGCCCTATAGTTGTACTGAAATCATCATCTAGAATGCTTTGGTATGATAGGTTGATAGGAGTCCTGGGCTAGGCCCAAAACCTCGGTGCAGATTTCTATACTTTTGAGAAACTATTACAAAAGTAGCCGAAGATGAACACTCCTTTGGCTGTAGAGTTATGGAGTAATTTATTTCTCTTACCCAACTGGGATCACAACATGGTCAAAAAGCAGCCAAACGAGAATCCCAGACCTAGGCCGTGAGGCATAGACTGGTGAACCAGAGCCAAAATATTCCACAGCGATATTTTTAGGCCTGTGGTATATAGATTTTAGAATGCTAGAGGTGCTGTGTCTCATGGGTATTAACAGGTCTTGCCATTCCAGCTTCTCTTGTGTCTTCCCATTCAAAATTTGTGTAATAAACTGGATCCAGAACTAGCATCAAAAATATTTTGAAATGTTGGTGCAGGAAAGTAATTTAAGTTGTTCCTTTCCTCTTTGGAAGAAGCAATTTTTGATACCAGGCAGGTATCAAGACCTACATTTCTTGAGAAGTAGAAAGCTCCTGTTATCAAACCTTTACAATTAACATGTTAGGAAAGGACTGTGACATATCTCATGGCATAAAAAATAGTCTTAGTAGGGTGAGGGCCCTAATTTTCATTGGGACTGGTTTTATTATCCAGTCTCAGTCCAAGCACTAGTACATCATGGATTGAAACACAATCAAAAGAAGCAAAAGAAGGGAGAGGTGTCATTAAAGTGAATGAGAGTTCACAGTAACTAAGGCAGTGGGCAATGGAGGAAACCATTTAGGAGACCATTATCCATTTTGCAAATTTAAAGGGTGTCTGTCCTTGATTGGACCGTATGTCTCTGTTAGGCTTGCTGTCTGTGGACAGTAAGATAGATCAAATTAATGCCTTGTTTTAAGGCCCATGCACAGACTTAATGAACAGGAAAGTGTGTACCCTGATCAGAGTCATTGGAATCAGGAAGTCCAACTGGCACGAACCTTTGTTGCAGTCGAATTGTGAGGGCATAGTGATTTGTGCCAGGGTATTGGGGCAATGGCTTGATTAAATTGTTTTGCAAAGGAGAGAGATGTTTACCCATTGAAACATTCCTGTTGGCAATTCTTTCAGTGGCAGGATGGCACAATATCACATTGGGAGGTTAAAGGTTGGATAGGGTCAATGGTATGGGGATGCCATTGTCATTTAGTCCAGAATTTAAGGGCTCAGGATGTGATGGCCAGAGATCTCCATGGACCCATTGAACCAAGGGCCAGGATAGATATTATGTGTTTATCTGAAAAATGTGAGCAATTGTCCAGCTATGACATTAAAATGAGTTTCCTCTGTGGGAGCCTTGATGTGAGCTGAGACATGGGAGACTTACTGGAATGTGTGAAGTATGAGAAGCAATATATTCCCAGCGTGGAAGGCACTAAAGGAAATGATCCTGAATTTGACAACTATTCTGAGCTCACTGACCTATACCAGTCTGGTTATAGATCTGCTTGTAGAAAACAGCAGCTCTTACTTCAGTTCTCTCACTTGTGATTGGTGTCATTGCCATATGTAAAATAAACAGACTTTGTTTTTATATTGAATTTTCTATACAATAAAGGTACATCCCTCTGCTTTTGTGTCCAGCCCAGATACTGAAACCCTCCTGAACCCCCAAGTCACCAAGGCTCCTATGAAGTCAAAAGCATAAAACTGAATCCCCATTCATTTAGTTTGGGCCTTAGGCTATAATTTACTTTGTCTGTTCTTCACATTTTAAGATTTTTCAAGTATTTAATCTAGCTTTAAGTTCTTTCCAGCAGAACGACTTCTTATATTAATATGTTTCTTTATCTTGGATAATTTCTATAGTTGTGTTGTTCATGTTTTCCAATGTTTCTCTTAAAATCTATTTTTTTTAAGTTAATGTGTTTTCCTTTATTCACATTGTCTGAGCCTTTTTATTCCAGTTTTTTGTAATGGTTACCCTCATTTGGGGGTGGGGGGGGGCTTTAAACTTTTTAGATTTCTTACCATGTCTTCTGCCAGACAGGACAAAATAAAACCTTTAGCCTGCCTTTAAACTCTCTTCTACTACTAATACTATTACTACTTCCCCCCTCTCCCCGCCCTTAACTTTCACTCTCTTGGATTCATTTTTAATTTTATTCTATTATACATCCTTGAGTTATTTTAAAATGTTATATTGTTCTTTAAGAATTTACCTATTTTCTATTGCTGCTTATTGTAGATAACCATCTTGTTTAGACTGGTCCCTGTTCTTTTGTAGGGTACTTGGCCTTTTCTCTCTGAAAAATCTTTGGCATTTTCTCTTTATCCTTGGACTTTACAAATTTTACCAGGATGTATTTAGTTCTGCCATTATGTTTTCATTCCTCTCACAGAGCATTACTAGATAAACTCTTTTTAAAAAATAATTTTTGAATATATTTTTATGCTTCTGGAAGTTTTCTTCAACTTTGATGTTTGATTCTACCCAGTCTTGATTGCTTTGTATATGTGTACATCTTTACTTTTAATTATAATTCTTGGTGAACTAGTAATATTTTCAAATAATTTTTTAAATTGTTAATGGATCGTTTATTTTATTTATTTATATACGGTACTAAGAATTGGACCCAGTGCCTTGACACATGCTAGGCAAGTGCTCTACCACTGAGCCATAACCCCAGCCCAAGTTTTTAAAGAGAATATAAACTGTCCCACAAATGACATACATTATGGTATCATTGTAGTTGGATCCCTTTTGGGGGGCAAAGGGGATGCTGGGGATTGAACCCAATGGTACTTTACCACTGAGATACACCCCAGCACCTTTTAATTTCACCGTATTGCCAAGGCTGGCCTCAAACTTTAGATCCTCTGGCCTCTGCCTCCCAAGTAGCTGGAATTCCAGGTGTGCACCACCATGCCTGGCTAGACCTCTAGTAGAATGCTAATTTTAGTTCATACTCACTTTTAGTAATTATAGAGTTCATACATTTATACAGTCAATGAGAAGGTGTGTTGAATACTGGTAGAAACCTAAAAAAGATGTGAGGGGGGAAAAAAAGAAACCTAAAAAAGGCAATCAAGAATCGCAAAGGCCATTGACAATTGGTAGTTTCCAATAGTTGTCATGTGTCTGCTATTTCACTGGAATTTGTGATAAATGAAACTATCTTGAAATGAAAATCCTATGGTTTCTGTTAGATTTTAGGCTTCACCATAAACAAGTTCGTTTATTATATGTTTTATCGATGTTATGTTTAAGCACTTTGTTAGGTTTTAAAATCTTAAGTATGGTGGTCTTAATTGTATACACAATGTAAGTTTTATGGTGTTGAATTGGTTAGGTTAATATGTATTCCAAGGATTCTTAAAAGCGCTGTTGGTAATTTAAAAATTACTGAATATTACTAAATAACTTTTTTTTTTTTTGATAACAAGGATATAAGAGTGCTTTATATCCGAAGCCCCCTTTTTTTTTTTTTCAGACAGGATTTCTCTGAGTTGCTTAGGACTTTACTAAATTGCTGAGGCTGGCCTCAAACTTATAAACCTCCTGTCTCAGCTTCCCAAGTTACTGGGATTACAGGCATGTGCCACTGTGGCTAGTCTGAATAACCTTTTCTGCAGTATGCTTTGTATGTGTTAATCAGTTAAATTTGTATTTGTTTTAACTCAGCAAATTTGCATCTTAATCTTTTTCCCCACTTGTGCTGACAAAGGATCTGTATTTAGACTTATCAGTTTTCACATTAACTGGATCAATTTATATACATAGTAAGACATTTATTTAGTGGAATGCTATGTAGGCATTCAAAATTGAATGGGTTGGTGAACTGTGTATACTGCCATTGAAAACAAAGGAAATTATATAACATACATATGTAAAAATATGCCTGTAAAAATCTTGAAGGGTAGTTACTAAATTCTTAATTGTGATTTATCTCCAATGTAGTTGTGTTAGGAATTTTCATTTCATAGTAAGCACAAGAGACTAAATTATTATATATTATTTTTTAAAACTTGTTGGTGTTTTGCTTTTAATACTTATGAGGCATATCAGGTTCCCATATTTTTCTCATCTTTTTTTTAGCTACTGAAGTGGTGACTGTGTTTGTATTCCAAGAACCATCGCTGCTTTCCTCTCTCCAGGACAATGGGTTGACAGATGTCATGCTGCATGCACTGCTTATCAAAGATGTGAGTCTCCCTGTTTCTCTGTAAAGAATATTCCATGTATACCACTCCTCTATGACATGGACATGCGCATGCTTAAGCAGTCTTGCTGCATAACTCTTTTGTATAATGTTGAATCTGAGTGGGGTCTAGTTGTTAATTCCTTCTGTTTCTCAGTGTAATAACCATGGCCAGGTTTTCTTAGAATCTATATACAGGAACTCTGTTTTAGATTGCATCTAAGCTCACTTAATCTTCTCTCTAGGTTCCTGCTACCCGTGAAGTCCTTGGCTCCCTCCCAAATGTATTCAGTGCACTCTGCTTGAATGCCCGTGGTCTTCAGTCTTTTGTACAGTGTCAGCCATTTGAACGTCTCTTCAAAGTTCTTCTCTCTCCAGATTATCTCCCAGCCATGCGGAGGAGGAGGAGTTCTGATCCCCTTGGTGAGTTGCTAGGATTTATTTTATTTATTTTATAATAGAAAATTATCCATTTGGCAAGAAACCCTTCCTTGATTGCACGTCTTGTCTCTAGCTAGACATGTTAAGCTTATTGAGAATGAATCACCATAAATTTTGCTGTAGGTAAGAAGGAATACTTGAGCCTCTTTTCATAATATTTCCATGCTTCAGAACAGTTTGCCTGTTTGTCATATTGTTGTGGCACTAGTAAGCAGCAAGTGATAGGGAGCAGGGTTGGATTTCCAAGTCCACCATCTAGTGTGTAGTCCATGAGAAATTTGGAGTCCCAAGGTATTGATCTTTGTAATCCGATCTTCTGATATTCAAGTCTACAACATTGGCACAGATTAAATAGATTTCTTTCTCAGTGTGCTTAAGAACATATCATCAATGAACAAGAAAGTAGGGCTTGGAAAGATTCTAGTTTTCAAAGATATTATATCTTATTCAGGAGACTGAGGCAGGAGGATCACTTGAGTACAGGAGTTTGAGTCCATTCTGGGCAACATAGTGAGACTCTTCCTTGTTAACACGTCCATGTTTTCCTCTCAAAAAGGAAAGCAGTCACAAGATCTTATTTTTTTTTTTTTAAGTCTAACAATTCACATTTTGCTTTTAGGTGATACTGCATCCAACCTGGGGAGTGCTGTAGATGAGCTCATGAGACATCAGCCCACCCTCAAAACGGATGCAACAACTGCCATCATTAAGGTAGGACATGATAAGGCTGTCATCGTGATCTTGAGAGAATAGAGAAAGGGGACTTTATAGAAAAAGTTTAGGCCTATTTGAGGTCTTCTGGGTTCTCAGACTATGTTTAAAGAGCAAAATGTCTGATGCAGTTTTTCCACGTTCTTGGGCTGGTCTTTTGCAATGAAAAAGAAAATGAAGCTATTTTAGTTCAAGTCTAATCAGAAAGAAGTCTGTTAATTCCAGTGTTTCATATTGAGAATTATTTTCCTTTTAACAACAACTCATTCGTTTAATGTAAGCTTCTATATATTGCTTTCTTATATATGATATGTAAGCAGACAAAACTTGGGTTCTGTTTATAAAAGCATATTGCCCTTTATAGACATTTCTTCCTGCATATATTAACCCTGCCAGTTGTGTTTGAGGTTAGTTGAGACTACTACAAGTTCCTTGTGGTTGGTGAGTTAGGACAGGGAATCTAGTCAGTCACTGAACAGCTATCTGATCCTAAACAAGTAATTTGATGTTGTAGAATTTTTGTTCCCTTGTTTGTAAAATGGAATTAATTCATTTTAGGAATGGTGTATCATGTATATTAAGTGTTTTGCAAATGCATAGCTCATAGAAGATGCTCAGGAAATGTTAGTCATCCTCTACACTTCCTTAATTACTAACAAGTGATCTTGTTCCCCTGTGCCTTTCAGTTACTTGAAGAAATCTGCAATCTTGGAAGAGACCCGAAATATATCTGTCAGAAGCCATCAATCCAGAAGGCAGACGGCACTGCTGCTGCTCCTCCCCCAAGATCTAATCATGCTGCAGAAGAAGCTTCTAGTGAGGATGAGGAGGAAGAGGAAGTACAGGCCATGCAGAGTTTTAATTCTACCCAGCAAAATGAAACTGAGCCCAATCAGCAGTAAGTGTTCACAAGACCAGTTTGTGATCTTGGGCATGTTACCACCTAAGTCACTCTGTTATTGCATATTTTGCAGTGCTGGGGATAGAACCCAGGACCTTGCACATTCTGTGCAAGGACTCTACCACTGATTTTAAACCTCAGCCACCTTATTGTCAATTTTCATCTATTAAAAAACAGTTATATAAGATCTTTCTGACCTTTGAGTACATAATTTGTTTTTGTTTCACTCTTGTAGTGTCTTTTTTGTATTTGGTCATTAATACTGTTGGTTGCCTTAGGAAGCTGTCCTTTTCAAAAGCTATTCTTGAAATTGAATCAAAAATCAGTATGTCAAATTGATGGACTTTGTGCACAGAGAATCTATTGTCACTGATTTCATATTCCATGTCACTGTTTGTTGATTCGAGCACATAAAACATGTCCCACTTTTGAAGCCTGTCTCCAAAGAAGTTTATAAGAGTTGTGGGGATGTTTTGTTTACTGGTGTTTGTTTTGTTTTTTGGTAGGTAAATTTTTTAGGTTTCATTTTGTTGATTAATAAGACGACTTTGGAATGTAGTTCATGATTGTACTCAGGCAATAATTTTTTCTCATTTTTATTTAACTAATGGTTGTTTTGCATAAGAGTTGACCGACTACCTGGATGCCATGGGGCATGGGACTCAAAGGCTGCTGGGTGGTCTGTTAGGCACTTTCAGCTTTCAGGATGCACATACAGCAGATCTGGTGTCAACTCTAGTGGTTAAACTTTATCACCATTATAACAGAAGTGGGAATGATTCCTCTGAACAGGCATTCGCTCATAATACGTGTTCTTTGGAGTATAGATCACTAGTTCTGAGAAAGGGATATGCATTTTAGATGTGACTATGAGTGGGTTTGAGCTGGTACTGAAGGATGGCTTGGGAATTAAAAGATTCTGGTGGAATGGATAGCAGTGGTAAAGGCCAAAGAATCCAAAACCAATGTGTCCTCTGGGAACTCTAGATAGCAATGAACCTGTTGGTGTCAGTAATTTGGGTGGTGGTGGGGCATTAACTACTAGTGTATTGCTTTGTTGAGCAGATATCTTATTCTTTCTGAGAAAGCAAACCTACCTTTGTGCAGCATCTTCTATTTATTTTAAAATATTCTCTTTCTGGAACAAGACAGTACCCTGGAAGAAAAGCAAGATACTTTTTACAAAGTCTCAGTACTTCCTTTGCCTAATGCTTAATTGTTAGTGGCCCTGCTGAGTTGAGTTCCTTTCCCTGGCTACAAAGAAGTTTTCATTTATTCTTTTTATTTGCAGTAACTTCTCTTCTTGACATCTTATAGACACCTTTGAGCTGCATTGCCCAAATTAAAGTAGTTACTATAAAGTGATATTTTTTTTCTATAGCCATTATTTCTTCACCTTGTATTCCTTTCTTGGGATGTCTTGTTCTGTCCACATATGTCCCCCATTCCCAAATAATCTTCCCCTTTATCATCTTTCAAATTTCTTCAAGGTTAGTAAAATGTCTTATTCTTCAAGTAGCCTTTTTTTAACTTAATGGAGCTGAATCTTAAATTCTCAAAATGGTTTTATGTGCTAAAGGATTTCCTCACTAACTTTTAAGCTTCTCAAGGACTGTGTTATTGTTTCATTCAGCAGTCAATTTCTATCTCTATATTTAGTAGGTAAGTGTTTGTTTAATGGAAAGAATAAAGAGCATTAAGTTAAGGATTTCTTAAGTCTTAAATGCCCAGAGAGCTAGGTCTAATGAAATGTGAATGAGAATGAAAAGATCTAGAACCATAGCATTCATAATCTACAATTCAAATGGAGCTTCTAATATACAAAGGGCTCTCTTAGTTTCTGTACCATAGTATCTGTGTTTTTCTACACTCCATGGCATGGGAGTTTGCCACTACCTCCAACAATCGCACAACAATTGACATATACTGTGTGTGTGTAATTTAAAAGTCCAGTTTTTGGGTTACCAAGTAGCTAATAGGGCTGAAAGAAAAAGCAAGAATCTGTCTAAACTCAACCTTCATTTTTAAAGTCCAATCTAATAGAAGGAAACTTTTATCCTAAACAGTTTTTATATTGGAAGTTGTACATTTTCCAATGGAATATTCCATAGGAATATTCCATTTGGAATATGTATCACCTCTCTTACCCCCAGTTTTGTTTATCCCCTCTCCCAGTTACACAACTCTTTAGTAAAAGCTCCCAAATTCTTGTTCCCCATGCTCTCATCCATTTTCCAATGCCTTGTGCATGTAAGCTAATTTTTTTCCTAATTTTTATTGAAGTACAATTTCCACACACTAAACTGCACAGATTTCTCATTTTCCACACCAAAATGAGTTAGCTAGCTATTGACCTTATTTCTATCATCATATAATAATTTTACTCAAGATCTTCCTATTAATAGAAAGTATATGAATGGATTCTTAACATGTATTGTATCTGGTATATATACTTGTTTGTATTTGAATTGTTTGATGTGTTTTTGAGATTCACCCATGTTTTTGCATCTAATGGTTCACTATTTTTCATCCATTCTCCCTGTTGATGGTCTTGGGTTTACAGTTTTGTTTTTTGTTTTTCAAGCATAGGCAGTATTCTTTACCCTTATTTTTTCCCTACACCAACAGCTGTTATATGAAAATGGTCTTTGTATGTATTCTTGAAATAGATCATTTTGTTTTAGAGATCTGAAATAAGGAAACATAGATACTTAGTACTAGGAGTGTTGCTCTGTATTCATGATTGTTTGCTGTGGTAGTTCTGAGTACTTGTCTTTGGACTTCTTCTGCCTTCTTAATTATTTGCTCTCAGAAAATTTGATACTGTTGGGAAAGATTATATTTTTTCAGTAAGTAACCAGGCATTGTAGTTTGGACATTAATTTTTATTTTGTTTTCAGTTCCACTTAGTGTACCTAGCTCACCATCCACCTCTCTTGAGTAACTTGAAAGAAATGGATTATGTACTATCATATGGTCTTTAGAACTTGAATAGCAATTGTTTAGGTTTTAAAGGCAATGAGTAGAGAAACATTTGTTCCTGAAATGTGGCCCACTGGGAGGACTATTTTTCCAAAGGCGTCTGTATTAAGAGCTGGATAAAAACACTCACCCCCCCCCCACACACAAAGCACATGTAAAGATGATCAGGATAAAGTTGAGCTGGGGGTGTGTGTATGTGTTTTGGGGGAAGAAAAAAGGCATAAAATTTTAATCTGACAATTATGGTAAACCACTTCATTTGTCTTGAATTTACTTTTTTATTGTTTCAAAGATGCTATGACTCATTGTTCAAATAAGATTAGAATCAGTTCTCTTGAAACCAGCTGGTAGGTGGAGTACTATTGGAGAAAGCTGACAATTTATGTAGTATTCCATATGGCTTCTCGGGCCTGGTAGTCAAAAGATGAGGTTAGGATAGGGAGAAAAGCAGTTACCGAAAAACTTTGTTCCTGATATTATAGTAAGAACCACCATTGTTTTGCTTTCTCTGTTGCTTTTCTACAGCAATGAAGGGGGAGCATCTAGATCTCATTTTATTATTCTCACTTATGCTCTTTGCCATCATATTTGGTTTCTGCAAAGGGGCAGATGTTTCAATGGGCTGGAGCCTCATCTGCATTTCTAAACTATAGAGGCAGATCTCTAGGTTCTTCCCAAGGAGGTGAGATGAAGTTGGGATGGATCATTGGTATAATAACAGGAGAGGCTAGCTGTACTGATTCTGGGGAGAAACATTATGGTCAAAGACATGTTTGTGGTTTTCCCATGGAATCATTTCAGTTCTGTATTATAGCTCCCTTCCTTTATATACAGTTCTTCCGCACATTTTTCATTGAGGATATTCACAACCTCCTACCTAAATCCTGGAAAACCCTGGATATTTTTATGACTGAAACCATTCATGATACCTATTCATTTTCTTTGCTTATTCTGCATTTCACTGCCAATGTTCTCATGCCTACCATATCATCATTCACATTTTTTTTATTGCTTCAAGGTGAGAACTATTAACATCTTGCCAATGTTCTTGCCTTCTCTTCTCCCCCTGCCTCTCACTTCTGTCTCTGCCCCTCTTCCTTCACTCCCTGCTCAGATTTGTTCCAAGGGCCTATCTCTAAAATGTTCCATTTTCTGCTTATCTTTTTTCCTGTAGTTTATCTTAGTTTGTTTCATTTTATTTTACTGTGTGGTGTTTTTTTTTTTCCTTCTGTTGCTTTCTTGCACAAGCCAAGATAACATCCATTGAGCTAAAGAATTCATTTTCTGCAGTTAAAGCATTATTGCAATCCTTTCATCTACTGTGTTGTATTGAAGCATCTGAAAATGCAGAACACCTGATCAGTTGTTTAAAAGTTCAGTAACTGTCATGCTGCAGGTACATATTGTTAGAGAAGGACTTCAGTGTTTGACCAGCTTTAAGTATATGACCTGTCAATCTAAATAGGGATTTCCGAACAAGGTAAATCCCCTTTCCTACTTTCTGTAATTCTAAACCTTGATGAAAGAATGTGATAAGGTATATTTGTTTGTTGCCTAGCTCCTCTTTTAAGCAGATGTTTAAATCATCTTTCAAGTGAACTGGCTTATTTTTAATATTTCTATATGGATGAATTCCTCTTAATTTTCCTAAGAAGTTAACGTAACTGTCTTTTTTGATACATACAAATGGGCTGTATTTTTGAAGACTTTTTTTTCTCCCCTTTATGCTCTTAAACTTAGGCAGAAATATTAGCGTCAGGATTGATTTCAGTTCTGTTTTTTCCCTGTGGTATGAGTCGGTTGGTTCATAGGCTAAAGGCTATGATTCTAACTTAGAAAAGGGCCTAGAATTTCACTGTTTCCCTTTCCTCACTTTGTTCTCTTGCACTGGTATTGTGAATTTCTGTGTAACTCACTCTTTTCTCCCTTAACAGGGTTGTTGGTACAGAGGAACGTATTCCTATTCCCCTCATGGATTACATCCTTAATGTGGTAAGATTCATTGTAGGGCAAACTGAGTTAAAGGTGTGCTCTTTTCTGGAAAATGTATGGGGTTATCCATGAGTCTAATTTGTGTATTTATTTTCTCTGGGGCCCTTAAAATGCACAAGGGAAAGATGTACAAAACTACAGTCCTTTTGTTTTTGTTCTGTTAGACTAATTTGTCAAAATCCAGCCAGCACCCATACCCCTTAGTATTCTTAATTTTCTGTTCATTGTTACCAATCCCCATTAGAATCCAAACAGGAAAAGCATGGGCTTTGTTATGCTAGTCCAGTATTATGTTTTCTGAATGTATCCAACATGTATTTTTTTCCCATTAACTTCTTTTCCCTCCACCTTCCCCCACACACCTCAACTCTTTAAATCAATGTGACCTTTTCTTTTACCTTCCTGAGAATTTCACAGGAAAATTTGAAGTGTTTGAATTTTCCCAGAATTGTTTTCTACCCACTTAGCATTTGTTCTAGCATATTAAGCACTTTGAAGACTTCCAGAGATGGTTTTTCTTGTGCCTCTGTGTTTGTTGCCCACATTTTAATTTCTTACTCTTAAAAAAATGCTTTGTTTGGTCAAAATCACTCTTGCGGAGTTCTGTGTTCTATTTGCTTTATAAGCACATTTGGGGGAAGTATACATGATGTTTGCCTCTGGGGGAGGCATGCAAGAGCACTAACTTAGCAAATTAAGAAATTAGACCTGAATTCTGCCACTAATTCATAGTGTGGCCCTGAGCAAGTCACTTAACTTCTTTGCTCTCAAATTATCAACTCCTGGTGTAGTTAAAAAGGTAGAGTGGGAAGAAGTTGTAATTATTCTTTATTTCCTGGATCATACATCTGTCCCTGCTCACTTCAGGTCAGTAGTCGAGAAAATACTGGGTTCAGGAGTATCAGGCCACCCCTTTCCTTACTCCCAGCTGGCCTTCTAGTTCTGTCAGGCTCTAACTTTTTTAAAAAATTTTCATTACCTAGATGAAATTTGTGGAGTCTATTCTGAGCAACAATACAACAGATGACCACTGCCAGGAATTTGTGAATCAGAAAGGACTCTTGCCTTTGGTTACCATTTTGGGTCTTCCCAATCTGCCTATTGACTTTCCCACATCTGCTGCCTGTCAGGCTGTTGCAGGTGTCTGCAAATCCATATTGGTAAGAAGCATCCGGCCAAATATTTTCATTTCCTTTTTTAGAAGTCAATTTTGCAATAGTTCTGTATGTGTGTTTTCACTGTGGTCTCACCTTCAGCTAAAAATAATGAATAAATTTGTTTTATGTTCTACAAGTGAATTTTGTAACTAATACCTAGTGTGCCATGTTATTTCTCATTGAAAAGTCAAAGTATTGTTTCTTTGTTCCTGAGTTTGCTGTGCAGTTCTAACATCATTTAAGTTTATAGGAGGGGAAAGTCTGTCTTCACCGTCCCTTCCCCCCGCCCGGGGGCGGGGGGGGGACTTTGTAGCTGGATTTATTAGTGTGTCATCCTGATTTTGGTTGGGTGCTTTTGAACACATCTTGGTATGGTTAGTGATGTATTTTTTCTCCCCTTTTTAAGCTTTGATCATCATGAATTGGCCTGTAGTTCATTGCTCACATTTTACCCAAAAAAAAAAAAAACAACAGCTCCATTGTTTAATTTTTTTATAGTGGTAAATTATTCGTAACAAGACATTTACCATCAACCTTTTGAAATGTACAGTTCAGTCTATTTAAGTGTATTCATATTGTTATACAAGCAATTTGCAAAATACTTCATCTTGCAAAACTGTAACCATACCCATTAAGTAATTACTCCTTATTCTCCCCTCACCTTGGCCCTTGGCAACTACCTTTCTATTTCCTTTCTCTAACTGCTCTAAGTACCTTATATAAGTAGAATCATACAGTATTTGAGATTTTGTTATGTTCTCAGGATTCATCCATTTTGTACTATGTGTCAGAATTTTCTTCTTTTTTAGGGCTAAATAACATTTTATTGTGTGTATGAACCACAATGCACCAGTTGGTAGATGCTTACATTACTCCACCTTTTGGTTATCGTGATTAATGCTGCTATTAACATGGGTGTACACATATCTCTTTTTAAGACCCCCCTTTTAGTTGAGTATGATGGAGATTGCCTATAATTCCAGCTTCTTGGAATGCTGAGGCACGAGGATCACAAATTTGAACCCAGCCTGAGCAACTTCATGGACTGTGTCTCGAAATCAAAAAAAAGGGCTGAGGATATCACTCTGGTAGAGTGTCCCTGGGTTCAATCCTCATTACCAACTCCTCACAAAAAAAAAAAAAAAAAAAAAACCCACAAAACTTCTTTTAATTCTTTTAGGTACATACATAGAATTACAGTAACTGGGTCATATGGTAATTCTGGGTTTAATTTTTTAAGGAACCTTCATAGTGTTTTTTCACAAAAGCTAGAGCATTTTACCATCTCAAATAGCAATACACAAAGATTCTAATTTTTCCACATCCTTGCCAATACTTAATGATTTTCTTTTTTTTTTTTTTTTTTAACGGTAGCCATCCTAGTGGATATAGAGTGGTTTCTCATTTTCATTTGCCTTGCCTTTGTCTGATCCTTATTGGTATTGAGCCTCTTTTCATGTGCTTGTACCCATGTATATATACCTTCTTTTGAGTTATGTCTTTACATCCTTTGCTCTTTTTTTAATTGGGTTATTTTTGTTTTGTTTTGTTTTTGTTTTTTAGTAATAGGAGTTCTCTATATAGTGGAATATTAGAATATCCCTTAGCAGATAAATGAGTTGCAAGTATTTTTCCCATTCTTTGGGTTCATTGCCTTTTTGTACTCTGTCAACAATGTCCTTTGATGCACAAAAGGTTTTGATTTTGATGAAGTCTAATTTACCTTTTTTGTTGTGTTGTGTTGTGTTGCCTGTGCCTTTGGTGTCATATCCAACAAATTGTTAACAAATTCAGTGTCATGCAGCTTTAGCCCTATGGTTTCTTTTGGGAGTTTTATAGTTTTAGGTCTTTGGTCCATTTGTAGTTGGTACTTTATATGGTATTGATGTAAGGTACAGCTTCATTACATGTGAATACCCAGTTTTCCCAGCACCATTTATTGAAAATACTATCCTTTCTTCTTTAAATGGTCTTGTCACCATTATCAAAAATCATTTGGCTGTAAATATGAAGCTTTATTTCTGGACTCTGTGTTCTGTTTCAGTGGTCTTTATGCTGATATCACAGTTTGGATTACTTTAACTTTGTCATGTTGCAATTCAGGAATGTGAAATCTTCAAATTTAACCTCAGGGTTGTGTTCCTATTTAGATTCCATTGAGATTGTGTATGAATTTTGGAGGGATTTTCCTGATTCTAGCTGTGCCCCCCACACACACACCCATGATTGTTTTTTTTTTTTTTTTTTTAATGGTGATTGCCTTAAATCTGTGAACCTCCTTTTTGAGCAGATTATACAGTGATGAATGATTTCTGCTTAAACAAAGGGACTGGCTTATATATAGACTTATGCATTTAATGTTTTACTTGTAAATATTAAGTAGTATTAAGAGTTAAAGTATGATCCAGCTTTATCCTACCTCTCAGGTGTTAGGCGAGGAGATATATATAGGTTTATTTAAACCCATAGAAAGGCACATGATTTCTCTTATCTTTTCATGGCAAACAATAGTATTGGTTTTACTGTGAGATTTTTCTCCAGATTTCAAAAGAAATTACAAGGGCTATATATATAATCCTTTAGTATTCCAATGAAGAAATGTCCTTGCTGATGCCAATCTCAGAATCATCTCTCTTGGTTTGGGAAAAAAGAGCATTGTAATAGTGATTAACTTCCATACTTTGGAAACTTACTTAACATCACTCCTTGTTGAGCAAAATTTAGAATTAACATCATAACATAGTCATCAGTATAACAGTGATTAACTCACCAAGATTGAAAGTAATCTGTTGCTCTAGGAGGAGGTATTGGGGTATGTCATACCCGGATTCATATTTTGGTGCCACTGATTACCAAGTGAGAGACATGGCCGCGTCTGAATTTGGAAGACTTCCATTTAATAGTCACTTCCATTGTGACTCTTAAAAGACATGTATATGAAGTTATTTATGTATTATTAACACGTTAATTGTTCTTGTTTCAGACACTGTCACATGAACCCAAAGTCCTTCAGGAGGGTCTCCTTCAGTTGGACTCCATCCTCTCTTCCTTGGAGCCTTTACATCGCCCCATTGAATCTCCTGGGGGCTCAGTTTTGTTGCGAGAACTGGCATGTGCTGGCAATGTTGCTGATGCTACCCTCTCAGCTCAGGCCACACCTCTACTACATGCACTCACTGCCGCCCATGCCTACATCATGATGTTTGTTCATACTTGTAGAGTTGGACAGGTAAGAATGATCATAGAGGCAAACATGTGGGTTTAAAGCCAGTGAAATACTTAGCCTAGCAACTGAAAAAGCATTCCCATTTAAAGTGAGGTGGTTTTTTTTTTGTTTTTTGTTTTTTGTTTTTGGTGTGGGAGGGTGCCCATTTGGTGGGTGGTTTGCATTTATGCTTCAAGTTGCTATTTCACTTTCCCTTAGGTTTTTTTTTTTTTTAATTAGAAGTTGTGTGACCATAAAAGTCATCATTTGGATTGGACCTTCTTGAGACTGAGAGGTTTTAATAATCACCAGGCATTAATAGAAGACAACTGGCATGTCTAGTCAGTTACCAAAGCACATAAACCTCAATTACATATTCATCAGGCCTCATTTCTAATCTTTCTGCAAGTCAATGTAAGCCTGATGATGGAATGGAATACAGAACATTTAAATCAGTAGTAATTAACAAATTGCTAAAAAAAAAAACCCTGTGCCTGCAACCCATGATATCTCTTGTGGTTACTTAAAAGAGTGTTTATGTGTGCACATGCATGCGTGTGCTCACAATTTTGCTACCTTTATTTCTCAGGTAATTGTTTTCTTTTTTTTTTTTTCTTCAGTTGTTGATAGACCTTTTATTTTATTTTTATTTATATGTGGTGCTGAGAATCAAACTCCGTGCCTCACTCATGCTAGGCAAGTGCCCTATCGCTGAGCCACAGCCCTAGCCCCTGATTCTTAAAATTAGTGTTGTAATAGCTCAAAAGCCCTGTTTTATACTGTTGAGCAGGAATATATTCTCTGTCACCTATGAATCAGTCAAATAAGAAATCACAAACACAGTTATAAACTATTCAGGAGATTATTACATAAAAAAGATTAATGATTTATTTTCATTTTCTTTATCAAATGGAAATTAAGCAAAAAAGTTCAACAAATTAAATAAATCCACATATTTGCTGAAGGAAAGAAATTGGAGAGAAATAATAAGCCCACTCCCCCACCAACCAAAAAAATCAGAAAATAGTTTTAAACTGTTTCTTTTGTTTAGAACAGTTACTTTGATACCTGTCTTTCACTTTACAAAAAAGCAATGAGAAGGCATATTAGACAATCGTATGTAAGTACTCCAAGAGAATACCTTAAGGAACTGTGATCTTAAATGGGGATAGTTTGATGAAGTGTACAATTCTGGGAGAATAGCATTGAAATAAAATAGAATTTCTTATCCTTCGAAAACAGATGAAAGTTGGTTTTTGTATATAATTGTTCAGAAAGACTATCTCTTATGTGAAATTCTTTCTGCTTTGTTTTCAGAGTGAGATTCGTTCCATCTCCGTTAACCAGTGGGGTTCCCAGTTGGGGTTGAGTGTTCTGAGCAAGCTGAGCCAGTTATACTGTTCTCTGGTGTGGGAAAGCACTGTCCTCCTCTCCTTGTGTACCCCAAACAGGTAAAAGAATGATCATCTCTCTTAATATCCCTATTACATTTTCTGACAGACAACTTAAGCTCAGTAAGCATGGAGGGATAGCTATGGTCAAGGGTGGACAGCATGATAAAATGTTGAGTCTTTCTTGTCTTTCACACTTAACTGAAAAATTATACCATCTTGTGCGTCTTTGATTTGATGTCCCAACTGTTTTGTGTCAGTATAGTAGGTGTTTAATATTTGATTCTATTTTTATTAGCCAGATACAAAAAAATTATGCTAGAAACTTTGTTGAATGCTGTCTGAGGAATTGCAGGTTTATTACAGTAAGGATAACTTATGTACTCCAAGGAGGGATAATATTGGCCAAGCAAGTTAGAGACCATGCATAGTGAAAGTAGTTCTTTTTCTTTTTTTGCTGACTGTTTCTCTTATTGCAGCCTACCGTCTGGGTGTGAATTTGGCCAAGCGGACATGCAGAAACTGGTTCCAAAGGATGAGAAGGCAGGTACGACCCAGGGCGGAAAAAGATCAGGTAACTCTAAGAAACTAAAATCTTAGTCATTAATTCTTCTAAGTTCTGTCCCTGTGTCTGTAGGTTTATTGTGAAATTTTAGTTAGCTCTTTTCATACATAGACCTCAGTTTTTATCCTTTCACTATTTTAATTAAATTTTAACTATTTTTATCATTTTCTCACTAAAAGACACAACTAAAAAAAGTTAGAAAATACAGTAGAAACAAGAACCCATATTTATGCCTCTAAAATCACATACAGCATTTTGGAATGTCTGCCCGATCGTTTTTTTCAGAGAACATTTATAGTAGTCTTAGATAAAACATTTTCATAGATCTTTTTAATTAACAATTAAGTGTCATGTAAAAGTACAAAAATCAGCCATTTCTTGTTAAGTTTATAATGTGTTATTTTGAAAAATGAACATCTTTTGTAGGTAGTTTAATGAAATGTAATATTGATTTGCTAAAATTCACTCCATCAAAAGATTTTAATTTTCAGTATGAAATTCCAATATTTTTTACAGGTTGAAATAAAAATTTTGACCATATTGGATTAAACAATATATTAATATAAACTTCACCTATTTTACCTTTTACCGTGGCCACTGAAAATACATTTCTATTAAACAGTACAGCTTTAGAAAATTTTTTTGTTATCTTGCTATAAAATTTCCATAGCACAGTAAGCAGAAATCACACAAAATTCTCTGACCCTAATGCAACAAACCTAGAATTAATAAAAACAACTTTTCAGAAAGTTTAAGATCTCTTATATTCTATTTTGAGCAAATGAAAATTGATAGAAACTATGAAGAAAGCAATTTAACACATTCTGTATATAAAATTGTATTTGAAAGGCTTAATAATTAATACTGAAATTAGTAAGGAGAAAAAAACTTTCAAGGATGAACCAATAAGCAAGGACTTGTATGACAGCTTGTTGTTAGAGAAGTGGAAAAGAATTATACACACCTCTGATAGTTAATTTTGGAGAAAATGTACCCACTTAATCAAAAATGATACTCTCAAATTTAGTCAGAATATATCAAATTTAACTCAGTGAAAGAATAAAATAATTTGTTAAGAACTATGAATGAAATTAGATTCATGGTAAAATAATTGCCTTTTATAATACTCTCACTTTAGCAACCAAAAAATGGTACTTGGTTTCTATGTAAATTTTTCCAGAACAAAAAGAAAACTTAATGACTTATTTTATAAAGTTCACAGTTAATTCTTAAACCTAAGAGTGCACACACCAAAAATTAAGTACATATCACCCATTCATGTTCAAAATTTGTAAATAATAGGAAATAGAATTCTCTAGTGACATTCTATGATATCCAATTTGAGTTATTGAACAAACTACAAAATTCTAAGGGACATCCACATGACACCATCATGCCTACAACAGTAGTCTATGTGAATGGTATTCCATTGGTTAAGACTATCCATGTCAGCAATAAGCTGCTTAGTAGAGTTTCATAGAGAATATCATATAAGTGCAGGTTTTTGGTTGTGTTTTTTTTTTTTTTTTCCCAGATTTAGGAAGTCATTAAAATTTGAAGAGTAACAAACACCATAGGTAGCTTTTTCTTGGGATTCTTCAGAACAAGGAAGCAGGTAAGTGCTGGCTGTACATGATCTTATTGCTCACCTCTATGTCTGCAGATGGGGAACAGGATGGAACAGCTGGAAGTATGGATGCCTCTACCCAGGGCTTATTGGAAGGCATTGGGCTAGATGGTGACACATTGGCTCCCATGGAGACAGATGAACCTACTGCTTCAGATTCTAAGGGCAAATCTAAAATCACACCAGCCATGGCAGCTAGAATTAAACAAATCAAGCCGTTGTTGTCAGGTGAGTGATTCATTCCTTTCTACTTCCTTTTCTGGCTTTCAGAGGCTTAGCCAGCCCTCAAGCAAATTGAGTTGCAAAGGCTGTATCATTTCATGTAAAGAAATATAAAACTTCTGTGAATCACATGTAGTTTGATGACCCTACTATGATACACTCTTTACTAGCTTCTAGGGATACAGAGATGAGAGAATCTCTTTCCGAGAGCCATCTATACCCTCCCTTCTTATAATTCCTTCTCTCCTTACTCACTCTTCAACTATTGCAGATGGCTTTTGCTCCTACCATTCCACTGAAATATTTTGCCAAGGTACCTATTATAACTTCCTTATTGCTGAGTTCACTGAATAATTCTTAGTTACCTTTTACTTTTGTGCCACATGTTAGCTGACCTACCATATCCTTGTAGAAATAACTGTTCCCTTGGCTTTGTTACAAAGCTCTCCTGATCACTTGTCTGACTACTCTACCAGTCTGATATCTTCCTTTCTTTGTCCCTTAAAGAAAACTTTGGAAAGTGACATGGCCTATATTTTGTATTTTGTCATCTACATGAAGACACATTGATAAAGTACAAAACTTCATTAAAGATGTGTACTTGTCTGTCTTTGCTCTCTTTTGCCGTGAATGTAATGTCAGCATTTGGGGAACCTATTTTGTGTGTTCCTCAATAGTTGCCACTTTCTAACTCCTTAATACAAATATGAAGAAAAGTAAAGACATAGCTCTTGGGAGTCTGGGGCCCTTCCAATAAGCAAGCAGAAAATGGCCTTTGGTGTTGGTTTTTCTCTTTCCATTTGTTATCTTAAATCCCTATGAGTTTTATACTTTATTGTAATTTATTTCATTTTTTTAATTTGAAAATCTACCCCAAATTGAAGTAAAATTGACCATCCAAATAGTTGTCCTTGTTGTGTTACTCTTTGTTGATAGGACCTTGGAGTATTCTGGAGTTTCTATGTGGGCCTAGGCCTAGTCCATGCTTTTGATACCTGTCTTTTGGTGGTTACTGGCTTATTTTCCTCTTATCCTTGAACTACCTTTGAGCCACTTTGCTATCCTGAAATCAGGGGCATGAAAGCGTATGCATTTCCCTATTATTTGAATTTGTTGGGTTTTCAAGAGTCTGAATATACTCAGCCTCCAACCACGCAGTGCATATATCTTTAGCCCATTTAGGACTATTTCCTGTCCTACTATTCTGTATACCTCAGAGATAAGTTTTGAACATGATATGTGACATGAGCTCAAATAAAATCTACACAGTAGGTTCATAAGTGTACATACATCCTTACAAGACTTAGTTTGATTCAGACTTACTCCTACTTGGCTCTGGATAAATAACGTTTATTTCAAAGGTGCTATAACAGCATTGTTTTTTTCAGAGTAGTAGTCATTGTAGAAATAGAAAAAAGTAAAGAAAAATGTTTCAAAAAAAGCAAGAAAGCAATATTTGGGCTTTTTTTCTTTACAATTAAAAAAAAAAAAATTCCCCCAGTACTTGGGATGGAGCCAAAGGCCTCACACATGGTAGGCGGGTGTTCTACCACTGAGCTATATATCCTCAGTCCTTCTTTACCTTTTTATACATTTTTCCTTTTACTTTTGTTTCTATTTGTATTCCTCTCTTTTTGTGTTTTTAAACATAATCTGAAAACTGTCCTATAAAGGAGATTGCAATGCCTATAATCTAATTCCTTAAGAATCCAGTTTCAAAATTGTTACACTTTTCCTAGCAATCTTTTTTCCTTTAGGCCTATGTTTTATGTTGTGATCAGATAATATATAGTGTATGTGATCTTTTCTGCTCCAAATCATTCAAGCATTTTTGTCAGCATAAAGTTGACTTGTAAGTGACTCCATAACTCAGTAGATGTATCATTTTGTTTATCGATGCACCTTGCTATATTACTTCTACAAAGGCAGTTTCATTTTATACTTTCTATAACAGTGTATGGGTGCTTGTCTTTCACATTTGTTATGTATTGAATGTCAGCATTCTTCTGTCTCCTGCTTTCAAAAGAGGCACTTTTCCCTTGTGAACTTTTTGTATTGTCATGTGGAGTTTCCTAGGTGTTGTTCAGAGTAAGTGGTCAGTCATAAAAATGTATTAACAGTAATGTTTCTGTTGGAATGAAACTATTCTGAGAATACTATACACCCTTATTCTGATTTCTGGATTCCAGCTTCCTCCAGATTAGGCCGAGCACTTGCTGAGCTATTTGGACTCCTTGTTAAACTTTGTGTGGGGTCTCCTGTCCGCCAGAGAAGGAGCCATCATGCTGCTAGCACTACTACAGCACCAACACCTGCTGCTCGATCAACAGCTTCAGCCCTCACTAAGCTCCTCACAAAGGGCTTATCTTGGCAGCCCCCACCATATACACCTACTCCTCGCTTCAGGTGAGGTTCTGCATGAGATTCAGGGACAAGAATGTTTCGTTAAAACTAATATAACTTGTTCCTATTCTATTTAAATGGAGAGTCAACCACTAAATACATGGACTAGGTCCCTTGTTTGTTGTAGATGTGTACCTCAAATAAATTGTAAGGCCCTTGTTTTTGTTGTACCTAGTTTTAGAACATGGAAATTTTAAAAGCATTTGCAATCTAACTGCACATCAGTGACCCTATATTCTTTATTAGGTGGCAAGTGTCATGTTTGGTATCTCATTTTTCTTTTGGGGGGATTGAACCTAGGGACACTTAACCACTGAGACACATTCCTAGCCTTTTTATTTTATTTTTTTTTATTTTGAGACAGGGTCTCATTAAATTGCCGAGGCTGGCTTTGAACTTGTGATTCTCCTGCCTCAGCCTCCCAAGTCACTGGGGTTACAAGTGTGCTTCTCTTGTCTTTGAAATTTTAATAACTATACAAGTTACCCACCTGCTTTTCAGTCAGTCACTTTGGTGCATTGTTAAATTTTACACTTAGCTTCTATGTGAATTTCCCAATTGCTTTTTTGTCTGCCTCAGAAAAGGTTAAACTTTTTCTTTCTCCCTCTTTTAGGCTGACATTCTTCATATGTTCAGTTGGTTTCACCTCCCCAATGCTGTTTGATGAAAGGAAGTATCCCTACCACCTCATGTTGCAGAAATTTCTCTGCTCTGGAGGCCACAATGCTCTTTTTGAGTAAGGGTCATTTTCTTCATAGAGAAGCATTTCTTGAAGTTTGGTCTTTTCTGTGTGCCTTGCTATCCCACATCTTTCTGAGTCACCTATCTTGTGACAGTGTGATGTATCAAAATAGCCATTGGTTACACCCTTTCATATTCTGGGAACCAACCACATGTGTCTCCATTTTCCTTGAAGGGTGCTGGGTGGTATTTAGCCTGTTCCTAGGGGTGTTCATCAGGCCTTCTGCTTTTACTCATTTGGCTTCCAGTTCCTGGTATATATTTTTAATAGACTTCTGTTTATGTTTTTCTGAATATGATAAATTTTTTTTATTTTTCTTGATCAGAGGTTTTCTATTCTGAGCTTTAGTGGAGTGGGGTGTATGTGTGTCTGTGTGTGTGCGCGCGCATGTGTTTAAGGCTTTCGAAAGTAGAGCTAATAAATGTTGAACAAATTTTAAGTAGTAACTCCAAGAAGATCATATATTCATATAGACATTGGGGACCCTTTAAATGTAAATCCTCTACCTTATCTAAAATACTAGTATTTTATCCCCATACTTTCTTGTATCTGAATTTAGAACTTTCAACTGGGCTCTGTCCATGGGAGGCAAAGTTCCTGTGTCTGAGGGATTGGAACATTCAGATTTACCTGATGGCACAGGAGAATTCCTAGATGCCTGGCTTATGCTTGTGGAAAAGATGGTGAATCCCACTACTGTACTTGAATCTCCACATTCATTGCCTGCCAAATTGCCAGGAGGTGTCCAGAACTTTCCACAATTCAGTGCTCTTCGTTTCCTTGTGGTAACTCAGAAAGTGAGTATTCCTCATTCTAAAGCCAAGAGGAATTTCTTGTGCTAACTGGATAATTCTCACTCTCCTTAATAAAATATCAGGTTTTGTTTTTGTTTCACAATGATGGGGATCAAACCCAGGGCCTTGTTTGTGCTGGGAAAGTGCTCCTCCACATGTATGCCAGCCCATTAATGTGATTATTTTTTTAATATTTATCTTTTAGTTATAGGTGGACACGGTGTCTTTATTTTACTTTATGTGGTGCTGAGGTTCGAACCCAGTGCCTCACACATGCTAGGCAAGTGCTCTACCTCTGAGCCACAACCCCAGCCCCCCAGTAATAAGATTATTGAGTAACGTTGGATTCTAGGCACAGATAGGGCTGTTTATAGAAAAGTAATAGAGACCATTTTTGAATTTTCTTTATTATGTACATATAAACTATGAACTTCAGTTTGATACTTCCAGGATAAATTAAATGCTCCTTCTCCATGATTACTTGGGCTCTGGCAGTACTTACCTAAAATTTTGTGGACACTAACTGATTGTGGAAGGATTGTCCCAAAATTTTGTCACCTATATTTCTCCTGGGACTTTGAATTCAGGCAAAAAAGATCTTCACACACTTTTCAAATGACTTCCAGGCAGCCTTTACTTGCATTAAGAACCTGTGGAACCGCAAACCCCTGAAAGTCTATGGTGGGCGAATGGCTGAGTCCATGCTGGCCATTCTGTGCCACATCCTCCGAGGAGAACCTGTGATTCGAGAAAGACTAAGCAAAGAGAAAGAGGGGTCTCGAGGAGAAGAGGATTCAGGGCAAGAAGAAGGTGGATCTCGCCGGGAACCTCAAGTCAACCAACAGCAACTGCAGCAGGTAAATGGCTAGCCCCACACTTCTAGAACCTCCACTTTGCTCTAGATGAAGTACAATGCTTGTGAGTTTTCTATGCTCATGCCACTAGTGTCTGGTTCTGTTAACCAGGAAGTAGGTTAAATTCCCTGCTTTCTTAACATTTTGTTGTTGTTGTTTTCCTCCCGAGGGAAGCAGGAGTATAGTCTCTGTTCTTGGCATAGGTAACACAAATTTGTGTCCTCCTAAGCATGTTCATTCTGATATTCACACTTGCCTGTTCTTTGGAGTCAAATTTTGCTCAGCTGCTTTCTGATTAATCTGTAAAGGGAAGGATTCTTGTAAATCATTTATTCTCCAACAAGAGCCATTTTTTTGAATTTTAAAAATTGGGTAGATCCACTTTAGCATTTCCCCCCTGAATTTTATTATATGGAGGTTCTCTTTTAAGTCTAGAGTCCTGTTCAAATCTGTCTTCTGTATATACATGCCCTTTTGATTGTGAAAGTAATGCTTACTTTAGAATGTTTAGAAAATATAGCAAAGTATTTTTAAAGGCATTCCCAAGATACTCATTGCTTCTTTCAGTCACTTAGTTCTATGCCTGATCTTTACATATGCACAGTCAAGTAATATGTTAAATCATTGCTGTCATTGAGAAATTTTTGCTAATTGCTTTTACTTTAATTTTTGGATGTTAATTTTCTTATTATTGTAAAATTGTGGTATATATTTTTCTTAGGTAATGATCACTAGATAAGTTTTTTTTTAGTTATTTCTTCTGTTGCCAGTTTTCCAGAAAAATTGGGATCCACTTGTTTTTCTTTGTATGAATCATAAAGTTAGAAAATTTTTGAGTTTCCATCCTAGAAATGTTCCTTTCTATTTTATTTACATTTGGATTTTGCTATTACTGTGGTACTGAGCTCTTAAATTATTGTTATAGCTCATGGACATGGGTTTCACAAGAGAACATGCCATGGAAGCCCTGTTGAACACCAGCACCATGGAGCAGGCCACAGAGTACCTTCTAACCCACCCTCCTCCAATCATGGGAGGAGTTGTTCGGGTGAGTTGGTTTAGGAGCTTTTATATGCCAGAGTAACAGTTTGGCTGTTGGTGTCCTTTTTTCCTTCATTCTTCCATCACTGGTCTTTCTATAAACTGCTTCTCATTTTCATCCTTCTCCATTGTCGATATTTTCATTTCATGATAACTCAGTGTTTCTGAATGTAATAGTCAAAAGCTTCCTATCCCGTAGCTATGCATATTATTACACTTTGTTTGTAGAAGAGCCAAGAGTCAGTGACCAGCACAAAATACGTTCTTTCATGGTGTACAGAATATGTAGTCACATTGAAGCTTTTAATTTTCATTGTGATTTCCCCTATTGTTCTTTTCAGGGGCAGTCAACCACTGAGCCATCTCCCTAGCCCTATTTTGTATTTTATTTAGAGACAGGATCTCACTGGGTTGCTTAGCGCCTCACTTTTTGCCGAGGCTGGCTTTGTACTTGCGATCCTCCTATCTCATCCTCCTGAGCCACTGGGATTACAAGTGTGATATGATTATAAGTGAGACCTCTATTGTTGTTCTTATGTGGTTTGAGTAAACCTAGTTACCTAGTTTTTTTATATTCTTTACTATTGAGACATTCAGAGCCTCTTCCACTCTAAAGCTTGAACAGACTATCTTGATTCCTTGCGAATTGGGTTGCCTTTTTTTTTTTTTAACATGTTGATGGACCTTTATTTGTATGTAGTGCTGAGAATCAAACCCAATGCCTCACACATGCTAATCAAGCGCTCTACCACTGCGCCACAATCCCAGCCCCAGGGTTGCCTCTTTTTTCTTTGTTTAGGTTTTGTGTAAGTATTGGGTTTTCTGTTGTCACTCTAGGATCTCAGCATGTCCGAAGAGGACCAGATGATGAGAGCAATTGCGATGTCTCTAGGACAGGATATTCCAATGGATCAAAGGGCAGAGTCACCTGAGGTAAACAGGAAACGGCATCAGTTACTTCAGTCTATTACACTTATAGAAAATACAGGACAGTACTAAAAATGATTTGGGGGCAATATTATAAGATACTGCAGATAATTGGCAATGCTTTGGGGTATTGGAGTCATCCTCTTTAGCCTTCTCTGTCTTGGCCCAAGCTCTGTGGCTGTCCTTGTACTTATTGCTACACCCTTACTAAGATATCAACTGCTAGAAAAGGTAGAAGGATATTCATATTGTAAGGTAACTGTGTTCCCAGGGTCTCCATATCTTTCCTCCTTCACCTGTCCTATGTACTACTCTTTTTTTTTTCTCTCTTGTCTCCAGGAAGTTGCCTGTCGAAAGGAGGAAGAGGAACGAAAAGCTCGGGAAAAGCAAGAAGAGGAAGAAGCTAAATGTCTAGAAAAGTTCCAGGATGCTGACCCATTGGAGCAAGATGAGCTCCACACATTTACAGATACCATGTTGCCAGGCTGCTTCCACCTTCTTGATGAGCTGCCAGACACAGTGTATCGTGTGTGTGATCTGATCATGACAGCCATCAAACGTAATGGAGCAGACTATCGTGACATGATTCTGAAGCAAGTAGTCAATCAGGTGAGCTCTCAAGGGACCAGAAGAAACAAGTATGTGAAATAATTTTCCTGCCATCTAACAACCCGAGTTCTGGAAATCCAGGATTTCTGCAATCTAAATATGGTTCTATTTGAATTGTTTTGAAAATAATCTTGCTTTTGCCTGAATGTTTCCTACAACTATGAATTTAATTATGTTACCAAAATAGCTTTGGGAAAATTAAAACTTTTTCTAGTTGTCTCTTGGGTTCATCTAAACAGTCCAAAATGTGTTTCACTCTTGAACCAAGTTAATTGTGACCCCTCCTCACAAATAAGTGTCTTTTTCTTCCTATTCAGCCACCATATCCTTTCCCCTACCTGGCTTTTTTTTTTCTTTTTAGACAATGTTTTCCCTCATTATAAAATATATGCTAATTGTAGAAGTAGGGTAAGAAATAAATTATCCTAAATCCCCATACCCAGAGATAGCCAGTTAATGTTTTCATTATATTTCCTTTATTATTTTAATCAGCGTATATATTTAAATCATTAAAATTTTATGTATGATTTCTAATTCTAGAATCAGGGGGAAAACTCAAAATTGGAAAACTTTTTGAACTATATAACTTTAAGGCATAAAAACATAAAACTAAAGAAAAACTGCATAAGATATTTTCACAGAAAGGTTTGCGTTTTTTAATCTGTATCAAGAGCTTAACAAATGATTTTAAGGAAACTTAAAACCTTAATAGATTAAGGAGTAGACTAAAACCAAATTAAAATTTCTTAGCATTGCGAATTTTTTTTATGATAATTCTGTGAGGGTTATTATGAAAGCTTATTGATAAGAGTATAAATTGGTATGACCTTTTTGTTATTGACTTTATGGCCCAAGAATATTTTAAACATTGATTTCCTTTAACTTAGAATGTAGGCATCTTAAAATTAAGCCCTTGTGCTGACTACATCACATTTTCTTAGACATTAAATCCCTGTGGTAAATAAGTTACTATTTATTTACTTTTCCTCGGTTAACATTTTGGGGGTGGAGGGAGTATTTTAAAAGATTGAGGGTGTTTTCACAAACCTCGCTTCTTTGCATAACTTGGACACTTTTCTGCTTTTCTAGGTATGGGAAGCTGCTGATGTATTGATCAAAGCTGCTCTTCCCCTAACAACAAGTGACACAAAAACTGTGTCAGAGTGGATCAGTCAGATGGCCACCTTGCCCCAGGCCTCCAATTTGGCTACTAGAATCTTGCTTTTAACGCTACTTTTTGAGGTAAGATTTAGTTCTTTCAGGCCCTATAATCCATTCATTAAAAATTTATCAAACAACCACCACACAAGACATCAAAGGAGAAGTATAAGCTATGATACCTGCTTCTCATGAACCCAGCTCCTGAGAATTAAGTGTGCATGGTTAAGAACAAAATAAAACTATTCTGTGGATACATAAATTGTATCATTAAGTTTTTTTGTGAGTTTAGGAAGGACATACTACACATTACTTATAGACAGTATGAGAAGGTCTTCAGAGAATAAGTCTTAATTAGTTGAATCAACAGATTGTGGGGTGGTAGTTTAAAAGATGAATATTTAAATGATTATCATACTTGAGTCATGGACTATTTTTGCTTCTCTTAGGAAACCTAACTGGCAGCAGCATTAGTGTGATAGACTATGGAAATTAGATGTTGTCAGTATTAATAGGTATTAGGTAGTCAGACTAGTCTATCCTTTCCCTACCCTGGCTAGTCAGCAGATTATTTGAGTTAAGAGAATGATTTGGTCAAGACACATTATTATTCCAATAAACACAGAAAGTCCTTAGGAAGCAGTGACCTTGAACACCTGGTTCTTCATTTGTAACTCATCATGTTTTGATAGCAACCTGAACTCAATGGAATAAACCCTTTGTAGCAACTCAAGAGATACATCCAATATGTATTAAGTTCTCATGGGTCTTTGTGTTCTAAATAGGTAGTTGTGAGAAAGGTTTCAAAACACTGAATGTAACATTTAAGTCACTCATGGGTCCCTATCTATAAAGAATCACAGGTAAAGTCTTGTATTTTCTTCTAATCCGTTTCCTGTCCATTTAAACAATTTAGATAAGTGTATGTAGACAGTTTTGTCCAACATTGTAATTATAACTTCTCCCATATCATACATACATTATTGTATGTTTTCAATGTTCTTGGTTTGTTGAAATAGTCACTTTTTGTTGGACATTATTTCATCTTCCTTAGAGATGGGCATAGTGGCCCACACATAATCCCAATAACTCAGGAGGCTAAGGCAGGAGAATGGCAAGGTGTCCTCAGCAACTTGGTGAGACTCTGTGTCAAAATAAAATATAGGACTTGGGATAGATTTTAGTTAGTATAGAACCCTTGGATTCAATCCCCAGTAACACAAACATAAAAAAATATTATAAAGCTTATCTGCGAATCAAAAGCTTTAAAGGTAGTCAAGAAGCTGGGGTTGTATCTCAGTAGCAGAATGCTTGCCTAGTATGTGTGAGTACTGGGTTTGATCCCAAGCACCACATATAAAGAAGTAAAATAAAGGCACACTGTCTATCTATAACTACAATATTTTTTTTAGAAAAAGTCATAGCCAAGACTACACAGTCTACATGACAGTCCCTAATGATGTTAATAACCATTTCCATATTTTGCACATATAAAGGTGCTAAAGATTATGTTGGAATATATTATATGGGGGAGGGGAGATTGTTTGATCATCATAATTATTCTAGAGATATAAATTATGGCCCCTTTGAACCATAAGAAAACCAAAGCCTAGAGAATGTAAGTAATTCATCTCAGATTATCAAACTGATAAGTGCTAAAAGGTTGAATTTGAATTCCGTAAATTCTGTTTTATATGATGCTAGTTGTTGGTACTGGTTGGAAATTTGTTTGTCTTTTTTTCCCCCTTTGATGAATCAATCAGGAGTTGAAGCTACCTTGTGCTTGGGTTGTTGAATCAAGTGGCATCCTTAATGTCCTAATTAAGCTCTTGGAAGTAGTTCAGCCCTGCCTACAGGCTGCCAAGGAACAAAAGGAGGTCCAGACCCCAAAGTGAGTGATCCTGTATCTATCTTGGTTTCATTCTGTTCCCTTAGGTATTGGCCCATTGATCTCAAGGCCTAAATCCAGCACTCTTCTGGGGCATATATGGGGCAAATCTTGAGTACTTTTATGACATGCCTGATGAAGACAGATTTTTCCCAGTGTGCAACAGATTTCTGGCTTGCCCAAAACAAATCATTTCTCCCTTTTAGGTGGATCACTCCAGTGTTGCTCCTGATTGATTTCTATGAAAAGACAGCCATCTCCTCAAAAAGGAGAGCTCAGATGACTAAGGTGTGTGATACATAGTGTCTTGTAGTGGAAAGGATAGTTTTACCTTGAAGCAAGAGTAGACCAGAAGGGAATATAAGAGAGTAGTGAAGGATATAAAGATCTCTGACCAAGGTTTAAATCTTGGGGAATCTTCTCTTCTAAATGGGGAGTTAGAATTGTTTTCTTAGGGAGCTGCTTACTAAGGGCCTCAAACTTTTTGTGGAAATGGCTCTTATGATACCTGAAGAACTGAGCAATCAACAATGTAACTGAGTAACCAAAAGCAAATGCTCCTTATTTGAAAATTATTACATGCCACATTATGTTTCTAACTTCTTAGAAACAAAATTGTTGTTCCAATACATCCCAAAGGAGCATTCTTTTTGTGAGGGAAACAAAAGGAAAATAAAGGTGGAGGTTTATTTGCCTACAGAGATGTTAGACAATGAGAGGGTAAATTAATATGAAAACCCTGCCTGTTTTCAGAATTTATTAAATGTCCAGTGTGTTTCTTTTTCCTGGCTTAGTGTTAACAGTGAGCACTGATAAAGTTACTGTTTCTGGTAATAGTCAACCATGAAGGAAATACAAAGAAAGTTTGTATTTTATATTTAGTACCTGCAGTCCAACAGCAACAACTGGCGCTGGTTTGATGACCGCTCTGGGCGTTGGTGTAGTTACAGTGCAAGCAACAACAGCACTATTGACTCTGCCTGGAAGTCTGGAGAGACAAGTGTGCGATTCACTGCAGGCCGAAGAAGATACACTGTCCAGTTCACTACTATGGTGCAGGTAAAGTTTATTGAAAAGGGGATTATATTGGGTATGCCTTTTGCTTCCTCTGAAGCAGCATTAAGGAGTAGAAGTAACACTTCTAATTTGGATATAGTTTTCAGAGAAGTGAGTCTTAAACTCTATTGATTATATCATTGGTCTGTGGCAGTTTGATGCTGTCTTTCCTGGAAAATTATTTTTTTAATGTTTAATCAAAGGTTAGAAAGTGGTAATGGATGGTTTCTGCTCTATTGGGATGGAAGTTTAGAATTCATTAAAGGGCCTGTGTTTAACTCTTTACCTCTGGGAACCTTTGTGTTTTCTCTCTATAAATTATGGGATAAATTGCCAAGGTTCCTTCCTATTGTAGCATTTTACCTGGAATGTCTCCCTTCCATACACCTTTATAATTCCTTTTTGTTGTTGTTGTTTTAATCGGGTCTTGCTATTTTGTCCATGTTTGACTCAAACTCGGCTCAAGTGATCCTCCTGCCTTAGCCTCCAGAGTTACTAGAACTACAGGCATGTGCTACCACAGTTGGTGAGATTTTTTTTTTAATCTGTTTGGATTTTTAGGTTAATGAAGAAACTGGAAACAGACGACCTGTGATGCTGACTCTCCTCAGGGTACCACGGCTGAATAAAAATTCAAAAAACAGCAGTGGGCAGGAATTAGAGAAAACACTGGAAGAAAGCAAAGAAATGGACATCAAACGTAAAGAAAATAAAGTCAACGGTATGGAATTTTCATTTTGAATATTTTAAGGAGCGTTTTGTTATTTGGGGGTTTTTGTTTTAAGCTAAAACTGGGGTGGCTTTTGTGACTTAAGGTCTGGTCAATTTCATTGCAAGTGATACTCTATCAGGTTGCTTAACAAAAGATACATAGTTCTCCCTTATGTATGTATTTTCATCCTACCTAAGAATTGGTGTTTGCTGTGCTTCTCCTAATAGGATCTAAGTTCTTGGCTGGTTACTTCAGAGGGAGAGGTGTTGAAACAAACATCAAGTTAAACTGTCTAAACTTTTATTTTTCCATTTGTAGAAACCCCCTTGGCCCTAGAGAATACAAATACTGAAAAAGAAACAAGCCTAGAAGAAACAAAAATTGGGGAGATCTTGATCCAAGGCCTAACAGAAGATATGGTGACTGTTTTAATCCGGGCCTGTGTGAGCATGCTGGGAGTACCTGTGGACCCAGACACTTTGCATGCCACCCTTCGCCTCTGCCTAAGGCTAACCCGGGACCACAAATATGCCATGATGTTTGCAGAGCTGAAGAGTACCCGCATGATCTTGAATTTAACCCAGAGCTCAGGCTTCAATGGGTTTACTCCCCTGGTCACTCTTCTCTTAAGACACATCATTGAGGATCCATGCACTCTCCGTCACACTATGGAAAAAGTGAGTCCTTTTGGTGTCAGATGCTGCTTTACCTCATACCTTTGGTCTCCTTGGTCTCAGAACCTGCTTTTGATTCCTCATAGGGTATATAATTAGCTGGATATATTGCATATATTTTTTTACCCTCCCAAGGTCATGCCTTGAAATTCATTGTAGGAATGCCTGTGAGTTATTCTCCCAAGAATCTGTTTTCAAAATATTCTATTTTGGTGTATAAAAGTAAAGTTTTTTTGAATGTTTATGATTTGCCAGGCACTGTGATAGGCATTTTTTAAAAACCTTTTGTGCAGATCAGAAAATAAGTTTGTATGTTTTAGGAGATTTATAAAGCAGTAGAAGAAATGACAAAGTAAGAATAAGAATGAAAAAAATAAAATGTTTGGAACATCAACATTAAGACAACAGCAGAGAGGTGGGAGACAAATATCTTACTAGTAAAGCTTTTCCTCTCTGTACTTTATAAAATACTCTGTCCTCTTGGTAATTCTTTGTCAGTAGTCATCATATGACTGTGAACAGATTTCATTTTCATTTCACTGTCTTGGGATAATGTTTCCCACGCTGATAAATAGTTAAAATACGCATTTTTGAACCTAGCTTTGTATTTGGGACACGGGGAATAAGAAGAGATAAGTTGTAGTTTTAACACATCAAATTAGCAAAGCACAAATGCTTCATAATATTCATTGTAGGTACAGGTGTAAAGAAATAGCCATACTCTTATTTTTGGTGCCATTGGAAATTGGTGCAGCCACATTGGAAGGCAGTTTGATGCTGTCAGTGTAATATATCCTTTGATCTAGAAACTCTAAATAAAGAGTTTTTTGAAGACTAACATTGACTATGCAACAAGTGCACAAGAATGTTCTCTGTGGACTTGCTTATAATGTCAAGAAACTAGAGATCAAATGTCCTGCAGTAGAAAACTAGATAAATAAATTATGGTTAAAGAAATGAAAATTATAATTATGACCAGATGGGCAGAACATAAGGGCCATAATGTCATAAAGAGCATGGGTCATTTTGTTTTTTTAAAAAAAGGTCTTACCATATCAAAAGATGACTGTCACAATGGCACATACCTGTAATCCCAGTGACCCAGAAGGCTCACAAGTTGGAGGCCAGTCTGAGCAATTTAGGAAGACCCTGTCTCAAAAAGAACCTGGGATTTTAGCTCCATGGTAAAAGGGCCCCTGGGTTCAGTCCCCAGTACCCTCTAAAAGACATCAAAAAGATGTTTATCTTTGTGAAAATCTTTTCACAAAGGAATAGATAATAAGAAGTACTTTTATTTTCTTCATACACTCCATGGCTGACAAGTAATTTTACTAGAAGAGCAAAATCATGGCTATGTCTAAGCCCTATGCTGTCAAAGCAAACAATCTGTAGTTTGATATGTCCTATACCGTCATTATTTTCTCAGACTGGTTGACTTTAGGCATAAAGAAAGCATTTGATTTTTGTTCTTATACACTAAGTGGTTATCAGTGTTGTATACTTGAACCATTCTTGTTTAAAATTCCAATAGCATTTGGAGAGGCTAGGAGCTGACACTTAAATGTGGAAGCGATGTGGGATTTATTGTCTAGACCCATCTTCTAATTTCTGTAAAAGATCACATGCACTCTGATCTAAGAATTGGTAGTTTTGAGATGTATTGTAACTTTGTATTTTTTAATTGAAGGGATGGGTTGGACCAAGTATATCATTATCTCTAAAATCTAAAGCTATCCACTGTTTTGAGCCAGAGCTGCTTTTGTATTTTAGTCTTTGTTAACCCTTCCATGGCTATAGTTGTATTTTAAGAAAGTGGCATTTAGTCAGCAGTGTTTCTCCGTGTCTTTGCTAGGTTGTTCGCTCAGCAGCTACAAGTGGAGCTGGAAGCACTACCTCTGGTGTTGTGTCTGGCAGCCTTGGCTCCCGGGAGATCAACTACATCCTTCGTGTCCTTGGGCCAGCTGCATGCCGCAATCCAGACATATTCACAGAAGTGGCCAACTGCTGTATACGCATTGCCCTTCCAGCCCCTCGAGGTTCAGGAACTGGTGAGTTTAATTTGTTTCTGGCCTTTGAAACACTAACATCTGTGGCCTGGTATAATTCCAGAGATTTTTCTATGAAGAGATCTATAACTTAGAAAAATGTTGGAATATTGGCTGGTTGGTCATTTCAGTCAGTCAATTCAATAGGTAATTAAGTAGCTTCTCTGTACCCTGTAATAATCCCTTTTAGAAATATAAAGGACTCATTCACTCTAGTCTTTGCTTTGAAAGGGGAGAGGCTAGGCACTGGAAGCTTTGTGGAACAATAGAGCTTACCTATAGTTTATTTGTAAATAAAATGATAATTAAACATGAAGCGGATATGGATTGCAGTTGGAAGTTTGCAATCTCAGCTGTGCCAAAAGGCTATAGCTTGTATTTCATTATCATGGAAAAAATTATATGAATGCATGTTGTGTATTGTTCTATAAACCAACTGACTCAGACTCTTTGAAAAATATTAATTTCATGAAAAGGGAAAAAATGCAAGCATCTCTTTAAGATAAGAGGAGGCTAGAGCAATTATAGCCACCATCACTTTGATTGTGTTCTGTATTCAGATAAAGGAGGTTTGGGAAAAACTGAATAATATGTAGTGGATAATATGGTTGTTTCCTGTGTGTTACAACAGTATTGTACTTAATAGGAGAATATTCTTGATCTTAGGAAGTGCGTATAGGCATATTTAAGGGTAATCGAACAGTATGTGGATGTTTATTTTACTGTCCTTTGAAATTTTCCACTGTTTTATGGGATTATATTTTTAATAAAAAGTTTAGAAAGGGCTAATTATTTGGGGAGCCCTAGCTATGTACTTGGCCCCAAACTGAGCATTTCTCATGCGTGTTTCATTTAACCCTCTAAATAAACAAAATTTAAAAATAAAAAACATGAGGTTTGTTGAAGAAAGAGAACTACATTTCAAAATAGAATTTCTTTAACTCTAAAGCCTATACTCCTCTATTCTTTGGAATTTAGGGAAGGCCAAAACCAGATTTTGTAGTATACTACTTGAACAGTGGTTGAAAATGCCCCCCTTTCCCTAACTTGTATAGTATCCAAGCCATCTTTTGACTCTTTCTTTGTTGCCAGCCTAGTTTAGGTGCTGTTTCACTATTAACTGATTTTTTTTTTTCCCTCTCATTTTGGCTTAGCTTCAGATGATGAATTTGAGAATCTTAGAATTAAAGGCCCTAATGCTGTACAACTGGTGAAGACAACTCCTTTGAAGCCTTCCTCTCTGCCTGTTATTCCTGATACAATTAAGGAAGTGATCTATGATATGCTGAATGCTCTGGCTGCATACCATGCTCCAGAGGAAGGTATGTGATTAGCCTACCTCAAGATGTTCACTCGGCACTTTTAAGATATATTGTTTTGCCTGAGTCATTTCAACCAAGTCATGGCTTAGTCTGGGTATCAAGATGAAGAAGACACAGGGCATATCTCTAAAGAAACTGATATAATATCTGTAAATATAGTGTTGAGAGATATTAGGGTATTGAGTCCTGTGGTAAAGCAGCTGACTCTGTGAGAGTAAGCAAAGTAAGAAAGTTTCTTAGAATAAGTCAGTTCTGACAGGAGAATGAAGAGATTGCCAAAGGTTCATTGTGTGAGAGTACAAAGATTTTTAAAAAGATAATTGCCCAGGTGTGGTGACACACAACTGTAATCTTAGCTACTTAGGAGGTTGAGGCAGAAGGATTTCAAGTTTAAGGCCATCCTCAGCAACTTAGCAAGGCCCTAAAGCAACTCAGTGAGACCCTGTCTTTAAATTAAAAATAAAAAGGTCTGGAGAAGTAGTTCAGTAATAAAGTGCCCCTGGTTTCAATCCCCAGTACTGCAATCAGTCAATCAGTGGAGATTATAGCATCATGTGAGCAGATTGAAAATTTAAAAACCAGGAATTCTCTAATGTTTTCATATTAAAAAGCAAAACATCTTTATTGCCCAAAGAGCTAGGGCCAACATTAGAGGGTATGGCATGGCTTCCTCACTTTTGAGACCACCATTCCAATCCACCTTTATTCCTAGTTAAGAGGCTACATATAATTCATGTAGGCACTTAGAAAAGCATGAATGACTTGCTTAGAACCCAGGGTTCTGTTCTAATCAGGTCCTTTTGGTTTCTATTTAGGATATACTTAAATGAGATGTCTACAGAATTGCTCAGAATTTATTAATATTGCCTATAGTAAATTTTAAAAATCTGAGACTTTTCTTTGCTTTTCATCCTTACAACATTCTGAACTCTTTAAGAAGAGTTCTTTGCTTCTCTTATCACCACAGAACCTTTACCCAATCTCATATTTATTTATTTTTTATGTGATGCCAAGGATCAAACCCAGTGCCTCACATGTTAGGCAAGCACTTTACCACTGAGCTACAACCCCAGCTCCCCAGGTGTTTATTTAGGCTTGGTAGTGACATCTGAGGAAAGTGAAGAGCCTAAGTAAATTGTCTGTGATCATGAGACTAGTGAGTATTAGAATGAGGATATCAGTCAACCAAGCTCTTATATAGTCGTACATTGCTTAATGACAGGGATACATTATGAGAAATGTGTTTTTGTTGTACAAACACCATATACTTGCACAGATCTAGATGTTAAAGCCTACTACACACCTAGACAATAAAACAGGTGTTTTTTCTGCTTTTCTAGCAGACAAATCTGATCCTAAACCTGGGGCTATGACCCAGGAGGTTGGCCAGCTTCTGCAAGATATGGGTGATGATGTATACCAGCAGTACCGGTCACTTACTCGTCAGAGCAGTGACTTTGATACACAGTCTGGGTTTTCCTTAAATGTAAGTCAATTCCAACTGCCTTCTATCTTCTCTTTATCCATTGCCTGTACACAGAATTTAGAGTTATGCCAGGGGAATTTCAAAAGTATTGATTATGATACATTTATAAATTACCTGTTGCCTAAAAATGAAGATTGAAGTCTTCCTTGGCTTTCCCTGCTTAGGTTGGAATGTTCCCTGAGTCTCTTCCCCCTTTTCTTACTCCTAATCTCCCAGTCACTATGTTATAATGACAGCTTCCCACAGAGTGTATTGTAGAGGGGAAATGTAGTTAAAATGTTAGCCAAAGAGAATCTGTAGCATTTGCAAATGATACCCTGGAAAGGAGTCCTGTCATTTGGGGACAACTGTCTTTGAATTTCATGATAGCTCAGAAATTTTCTTCTTCCACAGAGTCAGGTCTTTGCTGCAGATGGTGCCTCAGCTGAGACTTCTGCATCTGGGACTTCCCAAGGAGAGGGTAATGGTTTCCTTTCCTCCCTCTCATGTTGTTATTTCTTGAGAAGGCATTTTGAAGATACTGTGGGTGTCCTGGGCAGAGGGTAGGCGAATACAGGTGTAACTCTCAGATTGTCTTGTCTAAGTGAACTTTGTCAAGGATGCACTCAGTGTTTAGTTAAAAATATATCTATATACTAAAGTAATGGGACTATAATTTCCATTACCTGTTAATGGTTGCTGTGGTAAGATCCTTCAGTTTTACTCTTTAAATCAGCCCCTTACTTTTTTTGGTTGTTTTCATAAGCTGACTTTGATGCTTATGATACCATTCTAGCCATATACTATTTGTGGTGGATACCTGCCTTATGATAATGTCAGGAAAGTTAAGATCTCCTAAGGCCTAATTTAGGAGATATTTTCCTTAATATCATAACTAGTCCCTAGAGATAAATTTAAAAGTAAGTCAAATAATTAGTGTATTGTGGTTGATTCATTTTAGTAGGCTTACTACCCATGTGAAATATATAGTATGGGTGATGATGAGAGTCAAGGGAAATATCATGCCCACTATGCAGGCAAACTCTAATAGATTACAAAATAAATCCCTGCACTTTAAGAAGTTGGTCTAAAGAGGGAGACTTACACAAATTGTAATGCAAGATAACTGCTGGAGGGGCATTCTTAGATAAGGCATAGTGGGCGTGCAAGATCTTCATGTATCTAGATAATTTATAGAAGTCAGCATTCAAGCTGAACTAGATAAATGTGTTCCAGGAAGACAAAAGGGAAGGAAGAGATGAAATAGGGTACAAGGCATTTTGGGAGAACTATTAGTGCACTATTGGTAGAACATAAAATTATAAGCATAGGGAAATGGTGAGGGACATATTAACAGTTGGGCAAATCCTCCTTGGTGTACTATGTCTACATGCCAAGTCTGAGACCAGAGTCATCCTGGTTCTTTGTCCTTCAACCACAGTGTGACAAAAGTGTCTAGTGACGTAAACTGGAAGAGAACTTGTATTCTAAGTCTTGACTTTGCATTATTCCAGTGTGGAGTTGAACCAATGTTTGGTTCTTTCTCAGGAGCTTCAACTCCAGAGGAGTCTCGAGATGGGAAGAAAGATAAAGAAGGGGACCGGGCCTCTGAGGAAGCCAAGCAGAAAGGCAAGGGCAGCAAACCTTTAATGCCTACCTCCACTATCCTTCGTCTTCTGGCAGAGTTGGTGAGGTCCTATGTTGGTATTGCTACCCTGATTGCCAACTACAGCTACACCGTGGGCCAATCTGAGCTAATAAAAGAGGTAATGTTTCCAGTTTTTGCTTAAGCTGTTATACTCCCATTACCTAGGTACCTTACTATACATTGGGCACTTTGCTAAAGACCCCTGCATGCTGAATGGTTGTGCAGTGATGAATAAGTCAGAGTTAGGCGTCTTTTCCCTGTGATGTGGAGCCATTAGGGTCACTATCGACAATGATCTGATGTGACTCGTTCTGTTGGAAATCTCTTGGCCTACAGTGTCTCCATTGCAAAGGGTAAGGCTGAATTCAGAGAGCCCAGTTAGGGATCTGATATAGTAATCCAGGTAATACATGATTTTGGTGAAGCTGGTGGAAAATGAATGAGTTAAAGAGATATTTTAAAGGTAAAAATGAATAAGAATTGGATTTGGAAGTATGAAGGAAGAAGTTCTTGTTTTTTTATTATTTAATTTGATGGTCATCTGATAAGAGCACAGAAGGGGGAAAGTTGAGAAGAAAATATAGAATTTGAGAGATACTTGGTACATCTAAATAAATGCATTGACTCAATCAAATATATAAAAAATATAGGACTTTCATGTGTATTTACACATGTGCAAAAATACCAGATGTGCTAGCAATATTGGTTATAAAAATACAGAAAACATCTAAATGTCTATCATAGAGCTATGGAAGAGAATGAAGTCATATTTTATATGTCCCAATATGGAATTGTCTTCAGGTTAGTAGGCACTTTGAAAAAGTGTATCGTGTTACCATATATGTTAAGTGAGTGTCCCGGGATTTTTTTCCATATAGGGGGTCTCATTTTGTGGGTCACACATCATATTTTATGGTTTGTAAATGAAGATTCTGAGGATGTGCAAGGGCACTTGCATGTGAAAACAGCTCCATTTTTTAAAAAAATTTTTTAGTTGCAGATGGACATAACACTTTTATGTACTTATGTATGTATGTATGTATGTATTTATTTATTTATTTATTTGTTATTTGTATGTGGTGCTGAGGATGAAACCCATCACCTCACACGTGTAAGACAAGTGCTCTACTACTGAGCTACAACTCCAGCCCCGCAGCTCCATTTTAAAAACCATTTTTACCTCAATCCATGTTAGAAATACACAGATCCTAAGTGAGTGATCACTTAATTTTTTCCTGCAAACTGTCACCCAAGTAAATAATGCAAACTCCCAGAGACTTCTCAAACACACAGTGGTTTTGCACTTTATATAAATGTAATATTATTATGTGAATTCTTCCTTTTGAGATTTCTTTTGCTTAATGCATTGGCAAGATTCACTTTTGTGTATAGTTAGAATTTCTTTTCATTACTGTTTAGAAATCCATTGTGTGAATGTACCATCATTGTTGTTCCAACCTACTGTTAATAAACAGTTGGGTAGATTTCTCTTTGGAGCTATCACAGACAGGGCTAGTATAAGCATTCTTATACAAGTTGGTGAATATATAGAAACATCTCTGTTGGGTGGTATGTATGACTATGAGCAGAATTGCCAAGCTCTTGAGCGCTCATTTGTTAAACTTTAGCAGATGGTGCCAGAAGTTTTCCAGGGTGGTTGTATCAACTTATTTTATCACCAGCAGCATATGGAAGTTGTGATTGTTTCGCCTCCATGCTAACCCTTGGGATTTTTTCATTTTACTCATTTTAGCAGGATTATAGTGGTATTATGGTTAAAATTTGCAGTTTTCTCTTGTCCATCTTTTTGTGTGTTTATTGGCCAATTTGGATATTCTCTTATGGGAAGTGTCTATTGAAGTCTTTTTTGTTTCTTTGAGATGAGGTCTTAGGTGTGTTGCCCAGGCTGGCTTCAAACTCCTGGGCACAAGTGATTTTTCCCAGCCTCCTAAGTAGCTGGGAGTACAGACATGTGCCACTATGCCAGGTTTCTTTTATTCTTGTTTTCTATAATGTTCTTTGTATTTTCTGGATATAAGTCTTTTTTGTGGCATTCACATTAAATATATACACTAGGCTTTATTTTAAAGCCTTTTACACATTTATACCACTTGTAGTCATAGTTTATAATAGTTTGACCTATTAGTTATAAATGTCTTTAGTTGTTAAGTATTTTGTATAAAATGTGTCCAGTCACCTATTGATACTGGTTATCTTTAGATATAGTAAATACCATTGAGGGCTGGGGTTGTGGCTCACTGGTAGAGCACTTACCTAGCATGTGTGAAGCCCTGGGTTCAATTCTCAGCACCACATATAAGTAAATAAAATAAATGTCCATTGACAACTAAAAAAAATGATAAAAAATAAATACAAATGATAGTCCTCTTCACTACAGTGGTAGATTATTGGTATTTTCTCTAATATAGGAAAGAAAGCTTTCAAATATTCCCAAGGTTACACTACACAGTAGCATAGCTGAAACCAGAACCCACATCTGGTTCTAAAGCTGTGTGTTTTGTAGTTGTTCATATTACTTTCCCAAACTGTAAAGCTTTTTCTAGTGTTTACTGTAACCTGACTGCTTTCATTCAGAAAGCAGTTTTAACTTTGTATTTTATTGGAAATTAATTTTTATTTCTGATATTATTGTTCTAAGCTCACTTGATCCAATTTTACATACTCTAAAATTCTTCATCATGTTTTCTTAATTGAGGCAAAGTTCACGTGAAATTGACCATTTTAAAGTGTGCAGTTGAGGGGCTGGGGTTGTGGCTCAGCAGTAGAGCGCTCGCCTCGCACATGCGAGGCCCTAGGTTCAATCCTCAGAACCACATAAACATAAATAAATAAAATAAAGATTAAAGTATGCAGTTGAGTGGCATTTAGTACATTTAAAGTGTTGTGCAGCCATCACCTTCATATAGTTCCCAAATCTGCTTGAGTGACGATAGAACTTAAATAATTTTACATATCTATGTCTGTTGGCTACACTATCTCTCACTCAGCTCTTGGTAGTTTGTAGCACAGGGTTCCAGGCACATTGCAGATGTCAGTAAATATAATTTAATTTTGGAGGAATTATAGCCCTTCAATTAAATCAAGAGTTGAATTCTTGTCCCTTGACTAACTTTTTAGTGCAAACCACTTTTCTTTGGGCCTCGGACGACCCATCTATCAGATAGGGAAGTATTTAGTGTGTCCTGGTTCGTTTTATAGGTTTTGTTGTGAACAATTCCACTAAATATGCTTAATAATATTAAGAAGTATCAGTGATATCTATGTAATGATATCTACATGAAGTTTTGGAAGTTTTTAATAAAGCTCCCAAAGCTTTGTCATTGGTTTGCTACTTTCCAAGCTTGTACCTTTGGGCCTTGGTTTCCATATATAAGGTGGGCCTGATGATCACACCTTGAATGACTTGAAGGAAAACTTCAGTGTGTTTCTACCCTGTTGCTGTGCAAGTTGTGTGGAATAATTGTGCTTATTAGTAAATGTCACAATTAATGACTTTTCAGGACTGCAGTGTGCTAGCTTTTGTTCTGGACCACCTCCTCCCACATACCCAGAATGCAGAAGACAAGGACACACCTGCCCTGGCCAGACTGTTTCTTGCAAGCTTGGCTGCTGCAGGGAGTGGCACAGATGCCCAGGTGGCCCTAGTGAATGAAGTTAAGGCAGCCCTGGGACGGGCACTGGCTATGGCTGAGAGTACAGAAAAGCATGCAAGGTAAAACCTATACCTGACCTAGTGCTAATAACCAAAAGCATTCCCTTATTCCATTCTTGGTCCAGGAATTCCTTGCACTTGAACAAGAGTTCTGGTCATACTGGCATCATATACTTTGGTCCATTCTAATAATTTTGGTACTTCAAATACCTACCTAGAGCACTGATTATATTTGGAGGAATTGGGCAAACAACATAGACAAACCAAAGGGATGTTTTCATTTTATTGCTAGGGTCTTCAGGAAAGATATTAAGCAGGTTCTTTAGTTTTATTTAATTTAAATATGCTTTATTCTTAAATAAAATTATGAATGCTGATGCCCAGAGAGTGAATTCTTACTTCTTTAGATATTATTTTCACAAAAGAATACAAGAGGGTTATCTGAGACAATTAGGCATGGTTTAAGAATGGGATATTATTCACATGATAGAGATATAATACTTTTTTCCTAGGCTTCAGGCAGTGATGTGTATCATCAGTACTATCATGGAGTCCTGCCCCTCCACCTCCAGCTTCTATAGCAGTGCCACAGCCAAGACTCAGCACAATGGCATGAACAACATCATTCGACTCTTCCTGAAGAAAGGGCTGGTTAATGACCTCGCCAGAGTGCCTCATAGCCTGGACCTGTCCAGGTAAAGTCATTTGTCAGCCCCAGGTTTTTGCCTTGTTGACCTCATCCATATAAGTGGCAAGGAGGCAGTTTGTGGTGGTAAAACTTTGGATGTAAATAGGAAACCCACATTCTTTGTATTTTGACTTTGAACAAGGCAAAGGCACTTGCCATTCTGTATACCTTTGTTATCTCTACAAACTCAGGAGTTGGACTATGTTAGTGATGATTTTTTTCCCTCCACTTTATAACTAATCTTTTATTATAAGAACATTATATGTGTATTATGAGAAATACAGATCATCAAAAATAAGTACATAGACACTATTCCAGCACCCAGATACCACCATTATCTTATTAGATATCTTTCCATGTTTTTTGTTTTTGTTGCAAACATAATGTATTTTGTGCTAAAATGATATTATACTATAAATGCTCTTGTGTGGTATGAGGGTGTTTATTCTAATACAGCTCCTAATTGTTTCAGTTTTTTATTTTGTTGTTGTTCATGATCCTAACTTAAGTAACCAGACCAGCTTTCCTACAGAAGGTTTTACCTACTAGACTTGGTCCAGTTGCTTCTTTGCATTAGAGTTTAAAGTTATTATTTTACTCCTTGATATTTTCTATAAACTTGCAATTAAATGTAGAGACTTTTTTTGAGCAATTTAAATCTTTCTTCCTAGAAAGTATATCTTAGGTGACTTATAATACTTCACCTAACTATATACTTAGGTGAAGTATTATATCCCATATTGTGTTATGGGGAATCATGGTCTCTTTGAACTTGCCATTAGCAATCCTTTTAAGGCTGACCACTAAATTAATGACAATCATCATTTTATTCCTTCTAGTTTATTTGCTAGGCATTTTTCTGTGAGATAGCCCTGAAGAGAAAGTTTGGTTACCTGAAATATAGTTCCTCCTGATACAAACTAATTTTAAGGTTTTTTTCTAGCTTTCTGTTTGCTAAATAGTATTAAAGACTCATGAATTTTTGTCAGTTTTAAAAACAAATGACTGGATTCTTTAGTTCAGTTCCGTCATTCTTTACTTGCCCAAATGATTAAACTTTTGGCCTGTGGGACACTTTCAAGGCATCTTTAGCTTTTTGATACAAACCCATTAATTTTTTGTGACAATTAAAAATTCCAAACTCATCTGGGGTGGGGCTTAGTGATCAAAAAATTATTTGCATAGCATATATGAAGCAAAGGGGTGGGATATAAAAAATTCAAACTCACAGTACTATGGTGAACACAATGTATCTACCTGTATTAACCAATGCATTTTGCTCCATTTGCTTTACTACTACTTTCATCCCCTTTCAGACTTCAATCATTAAGAATTAGTTATAGGGGCTGGAGTTGTGGCTCAGTGGTAAAGCACTTGCCTGGCATGTGTGAGGCCCTGGGTTTGATCCTCAGCACCATAAATAAATAAATGGTCCATTTACAACTAGAGTGTGTGTGTGTGTGTGTGTGTGTGTGTGTGTGTGTGTGTGTGTGTTTTAAGAATTAGTTACAAACAACATGATTCTTTACCTCCGGACACTTAAGCAAATGTCTTTTAAGAGCAAACAATATCTTACTTCGCTAGAATTCCATTATTATATCCTAGAAATTTACCATTAATATAATATTCTATTTATTTTATATTTTAAATACCCCCAATGTTTTAATTATGTATTATAGCCAGGAGGAGAATGTTTTAAACCAGGATTAAGTGAGAATCACAGTTTGGTTCAGGTTAAACATTTTTTTGGCAAAAATACTTCATAGATGATATTTACTCTTCTTAGCTCACATCAGGAAATATATGATATATTTTATCCCATTATTGTTGATGCTAAATTTGTTCACATAGTGTGGTGTGTATTGGATTTCTGCTTTGTAATCATTTGTGAGGTGGTATTCTGAGATCATGAGAATAGTAAATACTCTCCACCCTGAAGATTTTTAATTTAATAGTTCTTTGATATAGGTGATCCTTGCTAGATCATTTACATTACTGGCCATACCACTGATTTTCTGATTGGTTCTTATTTTTCAACTGGCATTCTTCTGTAATAAAAGAACCCCCTACTCCCACTTTTGTTTACCTGACAATATAGACTTTTTAATTGCTACCATTATTCTCTTTGATACTCAGATTGGTCCCCCTGATAATAATCCCATTAAACCCTCTCCACCCCATGCCACTGCTTTAGTTTTGGTGCTGGGGCTTAAACCCTGGCCTCATGCATACTGTGTTGCCCAAGCTGGCCTTGATCTTGCCTCAGCCTCCACTGTTAATTTTTCTTCAGTACTGGAGATTGAACTTAGGGCTTTGCACATGCTAGGCAAGCCCTCTACCACTGAGCTAGATCCCCAGCCCTCCATTCATTTTTGAAAACCAATGAGATCCCAGGATTACCTTTTGCCTTCTATGCCCTGTCCCTGGAATCAGTTATTCTAATGAGCCTTGGTTCCTTTTTAATGTTGTTGGGATCAGAGGACTCTACTAGGGATCATGCATACACACACGTGTATACATCTATGTGTATGATATAAAAGAGATTAAAAACATAACTGCTCATTTTGGTGGGCACTTGCTTGGCCTCACATGCCTTATTACACTTAGAAACCATTTTACACTTCCCCACTACAGTTCCCATGACACTTGCTAAATCCTAGAATGCCCTATATAGTTTGAAATCCACAGGACTTAAAACTTATATCATGTTCCTTTGAAACCTTTTAATATTTGGTTACTAAATGCTGGTGCTTTTCATTGCAAATCCTGGGTCTAAGAAGTGGTTTGCTGCTTGCATGTGTTCGTATATGTAGAATATTTTCTGGCTTCTAGTCAAGAATTTGTTCCTCACATGATTACCACAGCCCTATGAAATACAGCATTGATTTAACCCTTGCTTTGGGGATGGGTTCTTTTGAAGACCTTAAGTCAAACTTTTTTCCTTCTAAATAATAAATAGAATATTAGTTCTTTGAGCTCATGCCCCTTTCTCTCCTAGTAGCTTCTATTGTGGGAACCTTAGTGGGCTTTGCAAAAAGACACCTAGTATTTCTGTTCTCAGTGTATCACTTTATCTTCCTTTACTCAGCCCCAACATGGCCAACACAGTCAATGCTGCTTTGAAGCCTTTGGAAACACTTTCCCGCATTGTGAACCAGCCCAGTAGCCTTTTTGGCAGCAAGAGTGCTTCTAGCAAGAGCAAGACTGAACAGGATGCCCAAGGAGCTTCGCAGGACTCTAATAGCAACCAGCAAGACCCAGGTAGGGAATCAGTCAATGGCCTGGAGAACTGGATGGGTGGGAATTTGTAGTTGCTTTCCGGGCATGGGGATTACAGCTGTTCTGGCTTGGTGTTGTTTCCCTGGGAACTTGCTGGCCTTCCAGAGATCTGTCATAGTGGTGTGGGAATCTGCCCCACAAAGAATTCCTTCAAATTGCAGCCTTGTTTGGCTATCCTCACACGTAGCCTTGTCTTTTCCTTTGTCACCCATTCGTTTATTCTCTGAGAATTTGTAAACTTGCCCGAGGAAGGGACCTTATTGTCTTCATGCTTGCCTAGTGGTGCCCAGCACATAGGCACCCTTTGATTATTTTGCTGGTTGGTTGATTGTTTCAGGCGAGCCTGGGGAAGCAGAAGTGCAGGAGGAGGATCATGATGTCACTCAGACAGAGGTGGCAGATGGGGATATCATGGATGGGGAGGCTGAAACCGACTCAGTGGTGATTGCTGGGCAGCCTGAGGTGCTCAGTTCACAAGAGATGCAGGTAGGGAGGCAGATCATCCAGCATTCCCTGTTGCGGCGCTGAACCAAACCCCCAGGTGGTGTGGGTGGGTGAGTACTTTAGATCCTCGCCTCAATGCTGTCTGCTTTGCAGAGGAGCACAGATGATATGCTTAGTAGATGCTCAGCAAATGTGTTTGAATTGTATTAAAGGAGGGATGGGGGCAGGGCCAAGGCGCCATGTACTATGAAATGGTATAGATCCCAAGCAGAAAACTTAGGCACAGGTGAAATGTTGATGTAGAAAGCTGGCCTGAGGGCTTTGGGCCCAGGGTCTTTGATTTACTTGGCTCTGGTGATTAATGGAAGCTCCTTAACACCATTTTATGCCATAGCACCAGCTCTTGCTGGGCCATTAAAATGGTCTTCTACGGACCCTATAGAGAAAGCATTGTAATTTCTGGAGCTGGTAGCAATGGGTAAAAAAACTGGGCCTATGGTCCTTAGCTGCTGGCTCTAAGGAGATCTGCATGTATTCCTGGACAGTCTAAAGACTAACCTGGTATCAGCTAACTGGGATGGACCCATTTGATGGACAGTCTGAGTGTGGATTGGCAGCATGTGGTAGTTTCTGTGCTATTTGCACCAAGTGTGTGGTTTTTATGTAACCTCCTCCGTCACACATTATCCTAGAAACGTACGCTCCCTTGCTGGCTTTTATTAGGGTTTCGGTGCTAGCACAATGATAGACTTGTGTGTATCCATATGTATGTTCTATTTCTCTCCAGGTTGAGAATGAGCTGGAGGACCTGATAGATGAGTTGCTTGAGAGGGATGGCGGATCTGGGAACAGTACAATTATAGGTGAGAGCCCCAGAACTGAGTATAGCCTCTTCCTTTGCCTCAGTCTCTCTTGGGAGGACCCTTTTTCTCATCATCTGCTTGCTCAGCTCTGCCTAAGGGCTCATAGCCAGCCTAGATTGCTGCTTGTCTTGATGTTGATGGTCTTACAGATGAGAAATTCACAAGCCATCTACAGGCCTGTGGCAGGTCTGAAGCATTGCCTGTGTGGGGGAGGTGGTGGGGGTAACCATCAGTATAGATGATAACATCAGGCACATCAAAAGAGTGTTTATTCATGGAGGCCTAGAGGAGGCTGTAGGGTGAGAAAAGTGCTTTCCTTTCAGTTCTTCAGTGAAGTCCAGGGGCTTTCTGCCTCAGTAATATTAAAAAAAAAATGTGATCATCCCCTAAGGGTGGCCCTTTTTAAATCTCAGAGGGAAAGTGGCTAAGGTACCTTACTGTCACCTGGCTTTGAGGGTGTATGTGTTGTCTTTATTTTACTGATCAAAGAAAGGAAATCAAAGGAAAAATGGAAGTAGACATGCATTCTGAAATTTTACAAAGCTTTTTCACACCCAGTATTCTTTGTGGTTTCACAATTAGTGGGATTGGCAAGACAGATGTGATCATCCCATTTTACAGATGAGGAAACTGAGACTCAGACAGGTAAAGTGACTGGCCAAGCTCACCTAGCTAGTTGACAGAGAATCCAGGTCTTGTCCCTCATCAAAAAAAAAAAAAAATGGATATCTGCTAGGTGTACATAGCTACTTAGGCGCACCCAATCTGGAAAGGGAAGTCCTCTGTTGTTCAGTGAAGGCTCTGCTCTGTAACCTTCAGTGAGCAGAAGTGGAGAGGATGAATCACAAGAGGACGTGCTGATGGATGAAGCTCCTTCCAACCTCAGCCAAGCTTCCACCTTACAGGCCAACAGAGAAGGTGAGAGTGCCGAGGCCAGAAAGGCCTCCCTTCTTGCCCTGCACGTCTGGCAGACACTACACTAGGGTTTTCCTGGAGGCAGCTGCCCACATGTGCAGAATAAGGAAGCATCTGTCTGCATGCGCTGACATACACCATCCACTTTATCCTCAGCCAGTTTTTCAAATAACATGTTACTACTGCTTGCCCAAAGTTTATCACTTCTTACTTGGTTCGCTTTCTTCTCACCCACCTGCTGTCATCGCTCCAGATTCCCTCTTACGAACAGGATGCAGTCAGTAGCAAATTAGGGCTGGAAAGGAAAGGGGGCACCAGCAGACTTGGCCAAGTCCTAGACCGTGGCTCCTCAAGCACCAGCCTGGTGCCAGCCTCCACAGTCAGCCACCCTGCTCAGCGTGTTGATGCATTGATTGGCACTCTCAGGAAATCGGGGATGGCTCACTAAGTCTGTACATCACCCCAGATCTGATTCTTCCTCTCCTAGAGTCAGATACCCCATCGCCTTCCCACTCAGTCTGCCGGCCTGCACAGTAGCCTGTTTTCTAGCTACTCAGTTTAGTCCTCCAATGTGCTCCCTTTGTTTTAGATTCCATGAATATCCTGGACCCTGAGGATGAGGAGGAGCACACTCAGGAAGAGGACAGCAGTGGCAGTAACGAGGATGAGGATGATAGTCAGGATGAAGAGGAGGAGGAGGAGGAAGATGAGGAAGATGATCAGGTGAGGGGGGACTGTGTTTGGGTTGGTTCAGATGACCTCTTCCATGGGAACAGAGAACTGCAGAAAACCAACAGTCTGGGTTGCTAACTAGCCTCAGCGCCTCCCTCCCTCATGTGCACATGTGGCCAATGACACCAGGCTTCAGAAAACCCTTACCTCCAGCAATTCTCCATCTCCTATTTTCCCTTAAGGAGGATGATGAAGGTGAAGAGGGAGATGAAGACGATGACGACGATGGCTCTGAGATGGAATTGGATGAGGATTACCCAGATATGAACGCTTCTCCCTTGGTCCGATTTGAGCGCTTTGACCGGGAGGATGATCTCATCATTGAGTTTGACAACATGTTCTCCAGTGCTAGTAAGATACAGGGGCTCAGCTGGGTTTTCTCTCTTGATTCTTATACCCTTCTCTAGGGTAAGCCAAGCAGTGAACCAAAGCAGCTATTGATCTGATACCAACAGCACTCTTTTCCTATGCTGACTTCCTGGGGCAAGGGATATCTGAATCCATCTCTCTCAATAGCGTATTTCACAAGAAGGAATAGCAAGAGGCTGCTTTTGTTTGCTCCACCTCAGTAAACAGGCAGCCATTTTGGAGCCTGGACAACTTGATGATTTACTTGATTAAAAAATGAAACCAAAGCTGACTGCATCAGGCACCCGAATGCACGCTACAGTGGATAGGGCAAATCAATAATCTTTTTTTCTCTAACACTGGATCTTGAGGGTTTGGATGGAACACCTTTGAGCTTGGAATTGGGGAATGGATTTGAACATTCGCTCTGTTCATCAAGGATGCATCTTTTCAGGGAAGAGAATGAATCTCTTCCCTCCTCCCCCATCAACGTCAAAATTCCCTTTTAGCATCAAGTTAGATAGTCAAGTTCTTAGACTCAAGCTGTCTTGATAGGACAGGTCTTGACCTCAAAGCACAAACATAATATAGCAGAAAACACTGGACTAGTCTGGTCTGTTGTCTTGGCCAAGTAATCTCTTACCTCTTTGAGCCTCAGTTTATCACCTGTAAATGAAAAGTATGAAAAGGAAAAAAAAATTGGATTGGATTGATAATATTCTAGATATCATCTATGATGGTGTTTGAATTTTTGTGATTTTCATCGGTCTTATAGTTGAGCCTCTGTCCATTCAGCAAATTGGACAGATATTTGAGGTGTGCCTGCTGTGTCCTAGGTACCGGGGATAAAGCAGTAAAGAAGAAAGCAATCCTTGGCCCTTATAGGAGCTTATGGTCTATTAGGAATTATAAGTACAGGCATTACATTGTAACATGGTAAGAAAGAAAGCACAGAGTACAGGACTATCCAACCCAGTCTATCAAAGAGAGACTTCACAGAGGAAGTGACATTTTAGGCCAGAAGTAAAAGCAGATGAGGGAGAGGAAGGAGTCTTCAAGATGAAGGGAGCAGCATGTGTCTGAGGGTCCTAGAAGCATTACTGTGGCTGTAATTTGGAGAGTGAATTGGGAGAAGTTACAATTTAGGAGGCTGTTGCAGTATCTAGATGAGAGATGATTGTATAAGCTATGGTAGTATCAGTGTTTGTAGATCAGGTGGTGTGGGAATGAGGGAGAAAGGACAAAGCTCAGGTTTCCGTGTGAGGAAGTAAGGCCCAGGAGACATGGTTCTGCTTGAACAATCATGGAAGAAATTTCTTTTGGGCACTGATCCCTTTGCATATTGTCCTTGCAGCAGACATCCCCCCATCCCCAGGAAATATCCCTACCACCCACCCACTGATGGTACGCCATGCAGATCACAGTTCCCTGACACTGGGCAGTGGCTCCTCCACAACTCGTCTCACCCAGGGCATTGGACGCAGTCAGAGGACCCTAAGGCAGCTAACGGCCAATACGGGCCACACCATTCATGTTCACTACCCTGGGAATCGCCAGCCCAATCCTCCTCTTATACTTCAAAGGTGAGTTGTAAAGAAGATCAGTTGGAGTTACCAGAGCTCTCATAAAAATCTTTACTGAGCTTCAGCATTGTTTGACTTAGAGAGGGGAATAGTCATTCATTTAATATTACCACAAATAAGGTGTGTGTGTATTCTGATTATTGTAGGTTCTGTGTGCAGCTTTTAGAGGAGTGCCAAACTGTGTGATATGTCCCATGCAGACATTCAGCAATTATTATTCATCTCATGTGGCAAGTCCAAACAGTTTAAATATAGTCAACACAAGCTCCCTGCCTTCCAGTTCAGTTTAGTGGGAGAAACAATTTTAAAAATGTAAAGGGTTAAGTGTTTAAGGTCACTGTACAAACTACAAAGGGTGTACAACAAAAGCATTAGTACAGTGCCTGGCATGTAAAAGCTTATCAGTGGTACTCGGTCTGTGCTTATAACGATAGAGTAATATGCAATCTCAACCCAAATAAAGCTATAAAACTGATACAGTAATCAGAAGAGTAAGTAAGGCTTATATGCAGTGTGATAAGTTCCATAATTATGTTATAATTTTAGTAGAGGATCTGGATGGAGGATTTCATGGTAAAAGGTTGCTGCAGACTTAACAGTGACCATGGTACTCCACCATCACTCTAGGTTGCTTGGTCCCTCAGCTGCTGCTGACATCCTTCAGCTGAGCAGTAGTCTTCCCCTACAAAGCCGGGGTCGGGCCCGCCTCCTGGTGGGCAACGATGACGTCCACATCATCGCCCGGTCTGATGACGAACTGCTGGATGACTTTTTCCACGACCAGAGCACAGCTACCAGCCAAGCAGGCAAGTTTTGTGGTAAGGGAGAGAGTAGAGTTTGGGAGTTTATCAGGTTTTTTCTCCCTAGCTGAGGTAAAGCAGAACAGTGTTTACCCTAGAGGTAATACATTTTATAGGAGCTGGGACCATTCTGTGATTTAGCCAAGGGCAACAAAATGGTCTAGGTACATGTTATATATCAAACCTTGTGATAGCCCTTAGGCCATGTTAGGAAAATACTAACATGGATCATTTTTTTTGGATCATTTGACACTTAACAAGGCCAAAAATCTTACTCCCCTTTATTCCCCTACAGGAACCCTGTCCAGCATTCCCACAGCCCTGACCCGCTGGACAGAGGAATGCAAAGTTCTTGATGCTGAGAGCATGCACGACTGTGTTTCAGGTGTGTGGTAGCTTGGTTATCAGGGCAGTAGTAAGCCTTCCAGGGCTAGGACGATTGTGTAGAGTTGTTTCCCTGGTTCTCTGTGGCCACAAGCTCTGCCTTTTGGCTTCCTTCCCAACCCACCCACCCCACAGAGTAGCCTCTGATCTCTGCCTCTTTGATGTAGTGGTTAAAGTGCCCATTGTCAATCACCTGGAATTCCTGAGAGATGAGGAGCTGGAAGAGAGGCGAGAGAAACGCAGGAAACAACTGGCTGAGGAAGAAACAAAGATAACTGACAAAGGGAAAGAAGATAAAGAGAACAGGGATCAGAGTGCACAGGTGATTCCCAATGGCTGGGAGGGTTCATCTTTGGCCAGATCTGCCTTAACTTTCCTGTGTTTTTGGCATAAATATGGTATATAACTCACTGAAAGAATCTCAGGGTGTTCACATTGAACATGGGAATCACTCATTGCAAATTAATTATACCTGATTTGGGGGGGTAAAAATTGAAACCCAGAGGGAATGTTTTTTTCTCTGTGTCTCAATGGGGGAAACTGGAGCCAGAACCACAATTGGTCCTCAAAATCACATCTCATAATCCACCTCCAAGGACTACAGCTAGACAAGGAAGAAACCCTGATCAGCCCATATTCTTATTCATTTTCATTTCTTAGTGGACTGCCAGTGGTGGGGCACCTTACCAGAATGACCCTATTCCATCATTTGAATAAGTTTGACTTAGGTGTCAGAGAAAAGGTTCATATCTTGAATTCTGTCACCTCCATGTCATTTTCTAGGGCTCAAATTTATATCTAACATGATTTTAGTTTTAAAAAGAAGCTACCTGGGGGGCTGGGGCTCAGTGGTAGAGCTCTCGCCCGGCACGCATGAAGCACTGGGTTCGATCCTCAGCACCAAATAAAAAAAATGTTGTAATAAATAAGTTTAAAAAAAAGAAGCTACCTGTTTCAGAAACTTCTGTGACCTTGGATAGAAGGTCTACTCATGTGGTTTTTACTTATAGATGAGTAAAAAGGGACATTGAAGACTGAGGGTATAGTTCAGTGGTAGAGCACCTGCCTGCATGCCCAAGGCCCTGAGTTTGATCTCCTAACACTGCAAAAAGAGGCCATTGGATGTTCAGTTATAATAATAAGCTTGATCTAATATATCTTTATATAGAACTTTGGGTCTAATAAACAATATTGTTTTGAACACATGAAAAGGAATGAAAGATAAGCAAAGGTAGCATATTGCTTAAAAAAAAAAAAAAAGCTGGAGTGGGACTAGAAAATGTAGCTCAACAGTAGAGCACTTGCCTGGTATATATAACCAAGCCCCTAAGTTTCATCATCAGCACTGCAAGAAAAACAAAAAAGCTAGAGTGCGCAAAATAAGCCCAAGAAAGGGGTTTAGATGAAACTAAAAATTTATGGCTAGTCTGGTGATTATGCCCATCCCTAATGTAATTTTTATTATCGTTGTTCAGTAGCACCTCCTCCAACAGTTTCCCTTTCACCCCCAATCCGTTCAAACCCAGTCTTTGTTGCTAAAGTACAAAAAAAAAAAAAAAAAAAAAAGTATGTATAGAGAAATTAGACATATATTTGCATACTGAAATGATCATCTTCTTTTGATAACATAGCAAGATCATTTTCTATCAGATCACTGAACTCCTAGCTGGTCTAGGTCTAGGTGAGGGATGGTGACTCACACAGTTTATCTTGTGTCCTTAGAACATTTCCACACTGGTCTATCCCTTCTCTTTGCAGTGTACTGCATCTAAGACAAATGACTCCACTGAACAGAACCTCTCAGGTAACTCTCCCTCCCTTTCATCCTTCTTGCTAATTGATAAATATGTTCTTTCTCCTGACCCTTCTGAATAGCTGGCCCACCTGGGCTGAAGATGGACACTGGTGCTCTGTGGGATGAGGTAGTAGATTGTATAGTTTTAGGGTCATACCCCATCTTGGAGATAACTATACAGTCTACTGTCTTTCCCACGGTGGTACACTTCCCCTCCAACTTGGCTGTGTTTAGGTTCCTATTCTGGTTATGCAATGCTTCATTCTGACAAGGTTATGTGTCCTGTACCTTTCCCTTGAAACTCAGTATGTATATCTTGAGACAGTTGGTCCTTTGGTAAACACCATAGGATGGCACTTCATGAGAACACCTGATGATACTACTCAAATGGCAGTCCTCAGCGGAAATGAACAAAATTTAAAAGGTTTAATATGTTTTTCCTGAAGCTGAATTTAATTCCATTCATAGAGCTGTTGTTTTTTGAGGTTATATTCTTTCTAGTTCTTCGGTGTCAAAATATTCTTATTAAATCATATTGATAAAATGTTTTTTTCTTACATGATGAAACTAAGTTAATAACCCCTACTTTAGTGTGTGTGTGTGTCTTTCTCTCAATCTTAAACTCAATTGTTCTGTGGAATCTAAAAGTCTAAGAACACTGTCTTGGACATCTGCTTTTGGGGAAGGTAGCTTTGTGGGCTAAATGGTATGACTATATGCTGTCTATCCTTCTATCTTAACAATGGTCAGTACCAATTTTGTGATTCTAACAAATGGTCCATGTGGTATTCTATCTCCCCCACTATTAATTTTCTCAGAACTGTCTTCTACTTTCTTTTTCTTTTTCTTTTTTTTTTTTTATTTGAGTTGGGAAAAGAAAGCCTACACAATTTTTTAACGCAGTGAAGGAGGGTAGGTGTCCTTTTTCCTACTACCCTTACTAGAGGATTCTGCTCATGTCAGGGTGAGGTAGTAAGTTGTATTGTTGTGGGGTAGGGATTTTAGACCCCAATAAGAAGATAACTATACAACTTACTACTTTCCCTGGTGTGTGGCATATTCACACCAAGTCTTTCAATGTTATTACCATTTAAGTTGTAGGTGTAGGTGTTCCTTGGATAATCAGGGAGTAAAAGTGTAGAGATGATATTTAGGGTGAGGCAGATTACCAGTATAAAGTAGCTTGACTTCCATTGATTCAAGCATTAATTGGTTAACTCAGTGGGCATAAATTCAAATGTGGTGTTCTTCAACTGTAAGATAACTTCATTTATTTAGTAATAGAACAACAATATGCAGAAGGGAATAGAAAGTGTACTTTAAGAGCTTTGAGGTAAATTCTGACCATTTCTTGCTTCAAGTAAATAAGGAAATGGGGATTCTGTAGGCTTTGGGGAGGTAGATTTTTCTGGGTTCAGAAAAATCTAGCCTCGCCCTACCTCTGTGGCCTGAAATCTTCCCCTTTCACCTTCAGCACAGAAAAGATTTTATTAGGATCCACAGAATTAGATATCTAGCTCTTGGTTCAGTGTCGGCACCATGCTTTAGTCCTCATCCTGGGTATACTAGACGAGCCAAGAACTGTTCCTTGGAGGGTTGATTGTGGGAAGGGGTATAATGTCACTGTCTTGAGTGGAATATTGGTCAAGCCACATGTGCTGATTAGGATTGTTCCCTTGGTCATTGGCTGATTTTCCCCTTAACCTCCATTATTATTCTTTCCGAGAAAGATGGGACTCCAATGCCTGACAGCTACCCAACAACCCCTTCTTCAACTGATGCAGCTACATCTGAGTCCAAGGAGACCCTTGGCACTCTGCAGCCTTCTCAGCAGCAACCAGCACTCCCACCCCCACCATCCTTAGGAGAGGTTCCTCAAGATCTTCAATCCCCAACTGGAGAAGGGGGGAGCTCTACACAGCTATTGATGCCTGTAGAGTCAGAGGAATTAGGACCCACGAGGCCAAGTGGAGAAGCAGAAACGACTCAGATGGAGCTATCCCCAGCTCCCACTATAAGTGAGTAAAATTTTAACTTTTGATGGAGATGGATGGAACAGGAGAGAAGAATGGATGTCTTTGTAACTTTGCTGTTTCTTGAGAGAAGTAAGAAGGACTTCAGTGTGCACACATTAGCTTAGGTGAAGTTGAGGTTTCTTCTCTGTATCACTTGAAGTGATTGTAGTTGAGCATCTATAATTCTAATGAGGATATCAACTGTAAGCTGCAATGACTGCTCATAGATTATCATGTCAGGTTTATTATTTAACTTTGAAAATAACTCATTAACGTAGTTGGTGATATCTCCATGAATAAACTGAAACTCAGAAGGGAAATAATTAGCCCAAGGGCATCCAGTAAGCGGTTAAACTGGGATTAAACAACAGTTCCACAGATGGCAAGCACGTAACCCCACATACACAGCTTTCACATCCTCCTGGCAAATGCTCTTTATCTCATGATGCTCTTTCCCACTGGCTTGAAATGGGGCCTCAAAATTCTCAGCACAGTAGTATTCCAACAGAGTAAATTGAAACCTGCTTACCATCTGTGCTCTATAATAAGCTGCCTATGATATGCCCTGGAAAGACTGTTGGGTTTTTCCCCTTTGAACCTAGTTTATTTAGATAACCATGCCTGAGGGAAATCTTGGAAAGTGACAGGATCCCTCATCTAGGGTGTCTAGGGAAGCTGTTTCACAAACATGCCTAGAACAGTGAACTTCAAGAAATGAACGAAAAGACTTGAGCTGAACCTTCCTTAAAAAGCAGGTGAAATAAAGTAGGAACAGCAGACCAGCAGGGGATGAAGATGTTGGCCTGATTCCAAGCAGAACTCTAACCTCTCCCTGTGACTTCCTCCTAGCTTCTCTTTCCCCAGAGAGAGCTGAAGATTCTGATGCACTGACTGCTGTCAGCAGTCAACTGGAAGGCTCTCCCATGGACACCAGCAGCCTAGCTTCCTGTACTCTAGAGGAGGCTGTAGGTGACACTTCAGCAGCTGGCAGTTCTGAGCAGCCCACAGCAGGCAGCTCTACTCCTGGGGATGCCCCACCAGTTGTGGCAGAAGTACAAGGCAGGACTGATGGGGCAGGGGAATCTACCCAGCAACCTGAGGACAGGTAAGCACTGCATTGGCTAGAAGAGAATAGAGATGTGTTGGGTGTTACATTCATACCTGTTAACTAATAGGTATGCTTATTGTACTGGGAAAATTATGTTGGTTTTGCTGAGAAAGGGCTGTTGATGTTAAGAGTATTTTATAAATGGGAAAATGTGTGGCACTAAGAAAAAACTGAGAATGATTTCCCTCAGCTCTCCCCCTGCATCCTCTGAGAGTTCTTCCACCAGAGATTCTGCTGTGGCCATTTCTGGAGCAGACTCCCGAGGAATCCTGGAAGAGCCACTGCCTTCAACAAGCAGTGAGGAAGAAGATCCCCTTGCAGGTGAGTTCCCTATGTGCTCAGGCTGTCCTGAGATTGTTTCAGCTTCCAGTAGCCCCTGGCAAGGGAATGTCCACCAGCCAAATACTTCATGTATATGTGGGAAAAGGATTAGCAGTGAGAGGATGCTGGTACATAATGTAATAGAATGAGCCAATTTAACTTAGTTCACTCATTCTCTCACTATGACACTTCCTAACTTTACAACATATGACCTTTATTTAATTTCTCTGATCCTCATTGGTATCTGTTAGCCTTTCATTACTGTTAAAATAAAATACCTACCTGGGCTGGGGTTGTGGCTCAGTAGTAGAGCACTTGCATGTATGAGGCACTGGGTTCAATTCTCAGCACCGCATATAAATAAAATAAAGATTCATCAACAACTAATTTTTAAAAAAAAAAAAAACACCCAAGGTAATCCATTTTAAAAAGGGAAAAGTTTATTTTGAAGATTTCAGTCCATTGTCATTTGGGCCCCGTTACTTAAGGCCCTGTGGTGAGGCTAGTACATGATGGTGGGAACACATGGTAAAGCAAGTTGCTTACCACATGGTGCCTGGAAGCAGAAAAAGGAAGAGGAAGGACCAGCATCACGGTATCCCCTTCAAAAGCACACTTTTATATGACCAGAAAACTCACAGTGACATCCAGCCATCTCCCACTGGCACCATGGGCTGAGAACCAAACCTCTAATACATGGATCTTTGGGTTTCAGTTGTCCAAACCATTAAAGTCCAGTGACTATATATGGAAAGAACTTGGCACATGAGAGGTATGCTAAGCTTAGGGAAAGGGAATACAAAGCTGACTTCTTCAAGCAGTGGCATGGATTTATGTTGGCTATCAGTAGAAGTGTGAGTCCTTCATATCTTATATCTCCTCTCAGGTATTAGTCTTCCTGAAGGTGTGGACCCGTCTTTTCTGGCTGCTCTTCCTGATGACATCCGTCGGGAAGTCCTCCAGAACCAGTTGGGCATACGTCCACCAACCCGAAGTGCCCCCTCCACAAATAGCTCAGCTCCTGCAGTGGTGGGGAATCCTGGTGTGACTGAAGTGAGCCCTGAGTTCCTGGCTGCCCTGCCTCCAGCCATTCAGGAGGAAGTATGTGAGCAGGGAGATGGTGGGGCCAAGCTGCCTGGGTAGGAGTTACGCCCCCACTGACAACTTCCATCCATAGGTGCTGGCACAGCAAAGAGCTGAGCAGCAGCGACGGGAACTAGCCCAGAATGCCAACTCTGACACCCCCATGGACCCTGTGACCTTCATCCAGACTCTGCCCTCAGACCTGCGCCGTAGTGTCTTGGAGGACATGGAAGATAGTGTGTTGGCTGTAATGCCACCTGACATAGCAGCTGAGGCTCAAGCCCTGAGACGAGAGCAGGAAGCACGTCAACGACAGCTCATGCACGAACGTCTGTTTGGGCACAGCAGCACCTCTGCACTCTCTGCCATTCTCCGAAGCCCAGGTACAAAGGGAGGCAAGTGGGAAGACTCTGAGATATCTGGCTTTGGCTAGATATGAGGCTCTTTTTGCTTTTCTTTATATTACCTAGACCAAACTTGCTACCACCCTTCCCCAATCTCAGTTTCCTTTTTGTTTTCTACCAGCTTTTACCAGTCGCTTGAGTGGCAACCGTGGGGTCCAGTATACTCGCCTTGCTGTGCAGAGAGGTGGCACCTTTCAAATGGGGGGTAGCAGCAGCCACAACAGGTATTTTTTTCTTCTTTCACTTTATGTCATATCATCTCTGAGGCCCATTAGTCCAACTCCCTTAATTTTATAGGTAGAGAAACTGAAGTCCCAAGAAGCAGGCTGGGTGACCACTTTTAAGCTGCTTCCTTCCATGGGCAGGAGACCAAGATCTTTGAACTCCCCCTCTCATAAAGTTATACCTTTGAGTTGGTGTAGCTTATAAAAACCAGAATCTCAAAAGCAGGATGGCAATAGGCACTAGTGAAGTGGTTTTAATAAGAAGGCAGGCTACCTTTTTCCCTTCAGATTGTATCATCAAAGCTGGAGAAGGTAGAGAGGAGTTAATAATTGAGCTGAAGTAGAGTGGGCGCCACATGCCAAAAGGTGAAGGGAAAGATTAGCTCCTATAAGATAAGCAGCTCTCTAGTAGTCTAGAGAAGGCAAAAATAAGCATTATCTCCTAAACTTCAATGTAGTCCAATTTTTACCAATCAATGGATGATACAGACCTGGGCTGGGGATCTCTTCTCTGTAGTAGTCACTTAATTTGGTTGAGCCTGTAGTTCATTAACTCAAAAATGGCTGTTTCTCTATGCTGTCCAGCAGCCCTATGGGAAAAAGTACATATACAGCTGACACATTGTTGTGGACGCCATCCCTTCTTTAGTCTTCCTGGAGATATCCAGCATATTCCATTCCCCTGGGCTTATGTTTTATCCTAGAGTTCTAGCTTAAGTGTTACTCAGAAACCATACTCTCTTTCTAGGCCTTCTGGCAGTAATGTGGACACTCTTCTCCGCCTCCGAGGACGGCTTCTTCTGGACCATGAAGCCCTATCTTGTCTCTTGGTCCTACTTTTCGTGGATGAGCCAAAGCTCAATACTAGCCGCCTACACCGAGTACTGAGAAATCTCTGCTATCATGCCCAGACCCGCCACTGGGTGATCCGCAGCCTCCTGTCCATCTTGCAACGCAGCAGTGAGAGTGAGTTATGCATTGAAACACCCAAGCTCTCCACAAGTGAGGAAAAGGGCAAAAAGTCAAGCAAGAGCTGTGGGTCAAGCAGCCATGAAAACCGTCCCCTGGACCTACTTCACAAGATGGAGTCCAAGAGCTCCAATCAGCTTTCCTGGCTCTCAGTATCCATGGATGCTGCCTTAGGCTGTAGGACTAATATATTCCAAATCCAGCGTTCAGGGGGGCGCAAACATACAGAGAAGCATGCAAGCAGTGGCTCCACTGTCCACATCCATCCCCAGGCTGCTCCTGTTGTCTGCAGACATGTTCTGGACACACTGATTCAATTGGCCAAGGTGAGGAGCTTGAAGGAACCCAATCCCTGGGAATGGGAGAGGGGTGGCAGCAACAGCCTGGTTGAGATCCGGACACAAGTCTTATGTCAAGCCCTATATTGTTTCTGTATTGGGAAATTGTCCAATAAATAATTTTGGGTTTTTTTTTTAATCTTGTAATTTCTATGCATTATCTCATTCAGTCATCAAAGCAGCTGTCTGCGGTGTGATTCTCATTTTACAGATGAAGAAGCTGGAATTCAGAACATTTTAGTGGCTTTGTCATGTGATTAGAAGTGATGGAGCTGGACCTAGAACTTAGTGCTGATCTTGTCACTGTTCTTTGAATAATAAACATTGCTACCATGTATTGAGGACCTACCTTGTCCCAGGCACTGTGCAAAAAGTGTGGAGTCTCAAACAAGTTGCTATTCAGTCTTGCACAAAGCCCTTATTTGTTTCTCTAGGCTGCTTCACCATCTGTTGGATAAAACTGTATGCCCTTTGCCCATTGTTACCCTAGCTATCCAAAGGAGAGGAGAGTGTGGGAACTAGTTGTCCTTCCCTGTTGGGAGGGCTAATCCTCTATAGAGACCCCCTAGACCAAGCCTATCCTTCTTTTCCTGGCAGGTGTTTCCCAGCCACTTCACACAGCAGCGGACCAAAGAAACAAACTGTGAGAGTGATCGGGAGAGGGGCAGTAAGCAGGCCTGCAGCCCGTGCTCCTCACAGTCCACTAGCAGTGGCATTTGCACAGACTTCTGGGACTTACTGGTAAAACTGGACAACATGAATGTCAGCCGGAAAGGCAAGAACTCTGTGAAGTCAGTGCCAGTGAGCGCTGGTGGTGAGGGGGAAACCTCCCCATACAGCCTTGAGGCCTCCCCATTGGGGCAGCTCATGAACATGTTGTCACACCCAGTCATCCGCCGGAGCTCTCTCTTAACGGAGAAACTTCTCCGACTCCTCTCTCTCATCTCAATTGCTCTCCCAGAAAACAAAGTGTCGGAAGCACAGGCTAACTCTGGCAGCAGTGCTTCCTCCACCACTACTGCCACCTCAACCACCTCTACCACCACCACTGCCACCGCCACACCCACACCCCCTGCTGCAACCACCCCTGTCACTTCTGCTCCAGCTCTGGTTGCTGCCACAGCTATTTCCACCATTACCGTAGCTGCTTCGACCACAGTGACTACCCCCACGACTGCTACCACTACTGTTTCAAGTAAGTTTAGATTTAGTCTGGGGGCTTTGGGGCGTATACTATGTCTCCCACCTCACCCCCCCCCACTCCCCTATCCAGGTGATCCTCCCTAAATGGATTGTATGTATTAGAGCAATGTGTTCATTCTCACCCTCATCTGCCTTGTTTTCTCTGAATCTCTCTTTTCCTCTTTTTTCCTCCCTCTCACACAAACACACTCCAGTGAAGATCAACAGGTGTTCACTGAATGTGGTTTCCCAAGCTAAGCACCAAAAGAGAAAAAAAAGAAAGCCTCTGTCTTCATGAACTCTGAGCCTTTTGGGCCTGGTTGAGGGGGCCACTTCTCATAGGATATAGTTCAAAATCAGGCTGGATGCAGTGTGAATCAGGGTAGCCAGATCATCCCAAGGAAGGTAGCAGATAACTTGAGAATTATCTGCAGAAGTAGGATTTAAAGAATGTGGGGGGGAGTAGCTATGGTGATAAGAAAATAGTTGAAAAGTATGCACGGGGTTGTCACCTTAGAAGGCATAAATAAGGTCCTCCCAGGTCATTGAGATTTGGCTCTGGTAGGTGGATTTTCATTTTCACTACTTTTCTGTTTTGAAGCTCTGGGCAATTCAGCAGTTCCTTGGTTCTGCCACTTCAAAGTCTGGCTTGTGTCACAGAGACTTATGTTGTTCTGTTTCCTCAAAGCGTCTACTACTACTAAAAGCAGCAAATCTCCAGCAAAAGTGGGTGATGGAGGCAGCAGTGCTACAGACTTCAAGATGGTATCCTCTGGCCTCACTGAAAACCAGTTACAGCTCTCTGTGGAGGTGAGTCCAGGCTCTTATGACCTGCCAAGGTTTGAAAGAAAGGATAGATAGGTTGGACATGGTTTGGATTCTCAGCTTGGGGCTTACTCCTCCCCCCCCCCCTTTTTTTCCCCAGGTGTTGACATCTCACTCTTGTTCTGAAGAAGGCCTGGAGGATGCAGCAAATGTGTTACTACAGCTCTCTAGGGGGGACCCTGGGACCCGCGACACAGTTCTCAAGCTGCTACTGAATGGAGCACGTCATCTGGGATATACCCTTTGTAAACAGATAGGTAATAACAGGAATAAAGCCTTTTGTCTTTCTGAAACCTTCCATTTATGTGTCTTCCTTTTCTGGAAGCATTCCCCAATCCCCCAGTGTGAATTAGATTACACTAGGCACAGCAAAGCTGGGCTTCTCTCTCTCTCTCTCTCTCTCCCTCTCTCCCTCCATATACACACACACACACACACACACACACACACACACACACACATTCTCTCTCTCTCTGTCTCTCTCTCTCTTAGTTTCTGGTATGTGGTTGGCCATCCATGCTTAGTAAAGGAACAAGTGAATGCATGGGAACAACAGAACCTACTTGAGGACTTGTACAAGCCCCATAGTGAGGCTGTGAAGGCAGCTTTACTATCTCAAAGATATGCCTGCACTATATTCAGGCTCTGGAATTGTGAAGGCAGAACGATGCCCTCAGCTTTTGTGTAGTTTTGGTGATACAAAAATTCTAACACTTGGAAATCATCTATTTACATTGCCTTCCCTATTTTACTGAGAAGAAAGCTAAAGCCCAGAATGATAGTGATTGGACGAAGTAGTAAAACCAGATTTTACTTCAACATGAAGAGCCTCTGATCTTTTCCCATTCCCATCCCAACCATTTAGGTGACAACCTCAATCTTGTCACCCTACTTAGTTATACTTGGTTATCTGTCTTCCCACAAATGTTTCTGAAGCTGAGATGAGTTGGCTAGCGTGTATAACCCAGGGTATTCTTTTTTACATTAGAATTAAAAGGTTCTTCCTGAAAGAATTTGGCCTCCAGTCTCTGACCTTTCTTGGCTTATTCAACAGCTGTGGGCCAGATATCATCTAGGCACTTCACCATACAATTCATTCTCACAGCCACTTTAAGAGGTTAGGCAGTATTATTCGCTTTATTAAGATGCATAAGCAAACTGGGAATGGAGTCAAGGAATTTATCTGAAGTCACCACAAAACCTCAGTAAGTTTAAGAAATATACAGGACAATAGACCATGATCTTTGTGACTCCAAAAGTGATGTGTTTTTTTTTTCTTTTCTACATCAAGCTGCATTATGTGTAGATTGAATAGGTTCCTGAGACGAGCTAAGTCAGTAGTCACCATGTGGTTGATCATGAGCACACATAATGAGCTGTTGAATTTTTAAAAAGCTACTAAACAGAGGAAATTTCCTGCTCATCCTGGGTTCTTTGCACAGAGGGTGGCCTGCACAGATTTTCTGGAAAGGTTTGACTTTCAGCTACTGCACTAGGGAAGTCTCTGAACACTTGATAATTCCTTTATCTACCCAGGTACCCTGCTGGCTGAACTACGTGAATACAATTTGGAACAGCAACGGCGAGCCCAGTGTGAAACTCTTTCTCCTGATGGCCTGCCTGAAGAGCAGCCCCAGACCACCAAGCTGAAAGGCAAAATGCAGAGCAGGTGGGTGGAAACCACCACTTTGGCTGTGGGCTAGGCTCGGGGGTATTCTGAAAGGTGGCTCTTGCTGGTTTCCTATTCTATATTCTTTCTCTGGGCAATTTTTCTATCAGTCCTGTATATATTCTTGACCTGATTTTTTTCTGATTTGCCCTATTTGTAAGATTTTCTTACCCCCCTGGTTGACAACCTACTTGCTCTGGGTGTTAATTGTTAATGCTTTTATGTTGTCAATGTACGCAAGCCACCTTTATACTATCCAGGTTTGACATGGCTGAGAATGTGGTAATTGTGGCATCTCAGAAGCGACCCTTGGGTGGCCGGGAGCTCCAGCTGCCTTCTATGTCCATGTTGACATCCAAGACATCTACTCAGAAGTTCTTCTTGAGGGTACTACAGGTCATCATCCAGCTCCGGGACGACACACGCCGAGCTAACAAGAAAGCCAAGCAGACAGGCAGGCTAGGTATGGAACTAGAGTGTCTAGTTTGGGGGCACGGTTGGTGGTGGAAAACCCAGAATCCCTGGAAGGACAGGGCTCAGTGTCCTGCTTCCTTCCTGTTTTGACATTTCCTAAAGTAAACTGCTAATCCTTTTTTATAAGTGTCAGAATGTTGATGGCTGCATTTTATATCTCATTCAAGCTGTCTACATAGGAAATTGCTTAGGCAAGTGGGAATTAAAGGGAATAGAATCTGGCAAGGAAATTGGGGACCAACCTTTTGCTGAATAAGATTTAACTCACTGGGTGTGCACTTCCTTTCTGCTTCCTTGATCACTCCTAACTAAAACACTATAGCCATGCTGCCTCAGCCATAGCCTACCACATCATTTCCCCCTTTCCTCCTGTCCCATAGAACCCTCCTCACATGCCACCATCTGTTTGTCTAACACCATGCCCCCTGTCCTATCTGTAACAGTAGATCTTAGTGCCTGATGATGAATATTCTCAAGATGCCCTGTGGCAGCCCAGGAGATAGGAGAGAGTATTGGGCATTCCTTCTTCCTACATTTTATATGTTGCCTTCCTCTTTTTTCTTTCTCCCAGGTTCCTCCGGTTTAGGCTCAGCTAGCAGCATCCAGGCAGCTGTTCGGCAGCTGGAGGCTGAGGCTGATGCCATTATACAAATGGTACGTGAGGGTCAAAGGGCGCGGAGACAGCAACAAGCAGCAACGGTTAGCATGATGCCTGTGGCCCCTCATTCATTTGTCTTTCCCCCTCCCCCCACCATGTCATCAGTGGGGTTCCATTGCCCTTACCTTGTATGCTTTTGCTTTAAGTTTGCTATATGAATGCTTCTGGACAATAGGGTTATTTTCTGTTGGTGTTTTCCTTTACTGTTTGATTGATTTATTGGTTTGGTTTGAAGTTTGGTTTGATTTAAAGCTTGGCTATCATACCCACTCCCAGCTATCCATTTAGTAGTGGCGCTTTTGCAAACTGCCTAATGCTAAGTGTCGGGTTCTGAGCGGGGGGTGTGGGGTAAAGATTTTTTTCAGTCTCATGGAATAATGCAGGTACATCAGAGGCATCTCAGGAATCCTACTCTTGAAAGTCCCCCAAGCTTGGTACATATCCCACACAGCCATTTGTGTTTATGGCTGATCTCTCTGCCCAGGCCTCTGTATCTGTTCTCTGTAATCCTTGGCACCTAGACACTGGTACAAAAGTAGCTGGCTCAGTGTTGGGATCCCAGCACAGGCTTCAGTAAAAGCCCTAGAATCAGAGTATTTTATGGCATGCTCTTGTTGTCTCTGTCTTGGAACATGCAAGTTACCATCTCAGAATTCAGGGATTAAAGGTGTCCTGGGGCCTGATTTTTCTTTATGTGGAATTACTGTTATACAATATGTTTTTTGAGCACACCAGGCATAGCCTAGAATTTGGGGGCAGTAACTCCAGGAGAATAGAAAGAGACAAGTAGCTATTTTTCTGCCTAGTCTCATTCCCATCATCTGATAGACAGATGTTGACTTTTTAAATAATCCATCCTAAGAGGTCACATTAACTCCCATATTTGAACAAATAGCATGTATACCTTCCCTTTAGCCCATATGAGTTTACACACCCACACAACCTGTCCAGGAAGAAGATTTCAAATGTGTATCCAGGAGATATGTTTCTGACTGAGCATAGGAATGGGAGTAGAGTGTAGGAGATGCAGGCATCCCAGGAGCTGTTTGGAACATTTGCAAGCTCAGGGTAAAGGCCAGCGAAGTCGGTTGAAAAGCCATTCTTTGGTACTGGAGTACTACAGAGTTTTCTCACCAGATATGGGAAGCCACTTTCCAAACTCCATGTATAAGAGGTGGAAGAGTCAACCTTTAGCCTATCCCAGAGGAAAGCAAAGTTGCACCCTTTATAAAGTGGCCTTGTCTCCCTTTTATCCAGTCGGAGTCTAGCCAGTCAGAGGCATCTGTCCGGAGAGAGGAGTCGCCCATGGATGTGGATCAGCCATCTCCCAGTGCTCAAGATACTCAGTCCATTGGTCAGTACTACTTCCTCTTTCCAGCCCAGCAGAAGGGAGAGCCAGTCTTATATAATATCTGCTGGATCTCCTGTTCCCAGCATATATAACCTCAAGTGTTATCCAGTTCCAGTGAACACTGGTCTCTGTAAATACTAAAACAAGTATTAAAAACCAAAGGACACCTGAGATTAGGAGTAAAGAAACTATGATAGGGTATTACACATGGAGACAGCATATGTTTCAAGTCTTGGCTCCTTCATTTATTAGCTTCTGGGGTCTGAGGCAAACCTTTCTTGGCCTCATTTTCCTTGTTTATAATAGGGATATTCACAGTTGTTAGGATTGAATGAGTTAATACATATACAGTGCTTAGTGAAGTACCTGGCACGTGGTAAAGGCTATTATTAGTGACATTTCTCAAACTTGTACATAGAATAATTTTGGGCACTGTTTGAACACATTCCTGTGGAATAGTGTTCTCATAGGACACCCGTTTTTTTAAATGCTGTATTAAATCATTGACTATTCATCAGGACTTTGGGAGGTAGATATTATTCCCATGTTCTCTATCCATCTTCTTTTACCCAAGGTCACACGATCTGCAAGTGCCAGAGCCAGGATTCAAACCTAGGGCTGTCAGAGCCTTGAAGAATAGTCAGGATTTGGGTAGAGGATGAAAAGCAAAGGTCAGGAAGAAGCCTAAGCAGGGCAAGGGTGTGGTGGGGGTGGGAATAGAAAGGGAGAGGGAGGGGGGAAGGGCTGGTGAGGAAGCAGTTGCTTCTCTCCCACCCAGAAGATGAGGCTGGTCTTGCTGCTTGGCTACTGAGCAGAATTCAGAATAAGCCCCCAAAGGGTACCAGGAAACATTCCAGCCGTGGGGATCCATCTGTTGCACCATGGCTTCTTGAGGTTTTAAACTGTCCCAGGACAAGATGACTAATTCAAAAGGCATAGAACTAGAGTCAAAAAGATGTTTTCTAAGTCCTGGCCCTGTCCCTTGGGGAAAAAATTAGGGAGAAAGCAGCCTGATTCCAAGGGCAGCTGTCAGAATTTAATGAGGATAATGTCCTGAAACATACTTTGTGAACTGGAAGGCAACCATCCAGAGTTCCACGGTTGTTGCATTGCCCTCAGGTAACTTATCCACAGGTTCTCTGAAAGCTAATGTGGCAATGACTAGACTAAACTAGATGACCGCTAGCCACATGTGGTTAGTGAGCACTTTAAATGTGGCTAGTGTAACCAAGGAACCGAATTTGTTATTTTATTAAATGCCATCCAGTGCAGGACTAGACCTTGCTTTAAGATGTTGCTCAGTGAGCAGTACTCTGTGGCCAACAGTCCAGTCTACTTGATCTGTCTAGTAGCCTGTGCATTTGGGCTGGGAAACAACTCTTAAGTTGGAGAGGCACCTCGAAGGCCTTCTAACTCTATCTTCTGTGTGCCCAGTAGCCTCAGATGGAACCCCACAGGGAGAGAAGGAAAAAGAGGAGAGGCCACCTGAGTTACCCCTGCTCAGTGAGCAGCTGAGCCTGGATGAGCTGTGGGACATGCTGGGGGAGTGTTTAAAGGAACTGGAGGAATCTCATGACCAGCATGCGGTGCTAGGTGAGTTGTGTTCTGAGGGCCCAGGTCATCATCCCCACCCCCCTCACCCTCCAGTCTGATCTGGGATCCTTTCTGTCAGCTTAAGCTTCTTTCTTTCAAGTTAGTCCTTTCTCTCAGTTTCCCTGTGTTTTCAAAGGAGAGTTGCTTTTTTCCCCTCTGGCTCTCAGTATCATGAAAAGATTGCCTTATCTCTTGGGGCTGAGGGTGTAGCTTAGTGATAGAACATGTGCTTACCTAGTACATGCAAGACCTTGGGTTTGATCCTCAGCATACCCCCAAAAAATGATTTGATTTCTCTCTTAAGAGCTGGGGTCTCTCTTACTTTTTAAATCAGAGGAATCTTTATAACTGGTTGCCTATCCCTTTTTTTTTTTTCCCTTAATAAAACGCTGACTTCCACTGTGGCTTTATTCTTTTGCAGGCCGGGGTGGGGGGTACCAGGGATTGAACTCAGGGGTACTCGACCACTGAGCCATACCCCCTGTTTTGTACTTTATTTAGAGACAGGGTCTCTCTGAGTTACTTAGCACCTCACTGTTGCTGAGGCTGGCTTTGAATTCATGATTCTCCTGTCTCAGCCTCCCGAGCTGCTGGGATTACAGGTGTGCACCACCTTGTCCGGCCTCTGTGACTTTATTCTATCATTATATTTCGCTGCAAGTTTTTTTTATTTCCTCCTCCATACTATATTTTTATGGTTTGTTTACAAAGGTGAAAGAGCTTATATATTGAAGTTTGTAAAATAAAGCATCACCTCCTTCTTATTTCTGCCCCCAGTGCTACAGCCTGCCGTCGAGGCCTTCTTTCTGGTTCATGCCACAGAGCGGGAGAGCAAGCCTCCTGTCCGGGACACCCGTGAGAGCCAGCTGGCACACATCAAGGATGAACCTCCTCCACTCTCCCCTGCTCCCTTAACCCCAGCCACCCCTTCTTCCCTTGACCCATTCTTCTCCCGGGAGCCCTCATCTATGCACATCTCCTCAAGCCTACCCCCTGACACACAGAAGTTCCTTCGCTTTGCAGGTACAGGGAACTCTCAGACCACCACCACCCCAAATTCAAAAGGCTTTATTATATGCAGGGTTGTTTTATATATTTTATGCTTAGCCTGTTCAGCAGAGAGGGAATGTGTGCATGTGTTTGTATCTTGTATATGGGAGAAATTGACCCTAGAGAGTTCAGTAGGGATCTGGTCTGGAAGCTCTTATATGTTACTCTGAGGGGAGAGTTTATCCTGAATCCATGGCAAGTCAGGCTGGTATAGAAATGCTCAAATTGATGTTCATACCTCAGGACTGGCCCCTGGCATTGTCTGGTTCCTAATTGTGACCCCTAAAATGAGAGTTGCTTGCTGATGGACTGTTTTGCACCTTTCTGAGACTCTTGATATACTGATCCTGTTATTGTTTTTCCCCTCAGAGACTCACCGCACTGTGTTAAACCAAATCCTACGGCAGTCCACCACCCACCTTGCCGATGGGCCTTTCGCTGTCCTGGTAGATTACATTCGTGTCCTCGACTTTGATGTCAAGCGCAAGTATGTGCCCTGGAGTTTGGTGGGGGAGAGGAACTCCCCAATGTGTATCTCCTCTCCCAGAAAGGAGCTAAAGTTTCTCCTAGGCCCAGAAGTTTCTCTTGCTGGTAGCATATGAAATGGTGTTGGTGGGCAGGGAAGAGACTCAGCTGTGATGTTCATTGTACCCTAAATGTTCCCTGGCCTTCTCCATTCCTCCCCCACCCATCTCCATTCTTCATCAGTGAAGTGAGAGCCACATGACTTTTTAACCACATGATTTTCTAAAGTCCCATACCATTCTTTGGAGTTGTGCTAGGGTGCATATGGCTGTAGTACACATTTGGACGGTGCCTCTGGAATCATCCCTGTGCCTCTCCTCCTTCATACGCATATTCACATCCTTACCTTCTTGCTACAGAGATCCCATGCTATAATCTCAGTGAGCCCTTGTTCAGTGGAAATAGGAAAAAATTTCAACCAAATAACAGATGACTTACTTCTCCCACCTACTGGACATGGGAGCAGAAATTAGAGTGTTTGGAGGATGGAGAGAGTGCCATTTGGGGTTTTTCATTCTGATCAAACAAATGGAAATTTGCCACCCCAAATCCTATTTTCCTTCCTTTCCTACCTCCCAAGATATTTCCGCCAAGAGCTGGAACGTTTGGATGAGGGGCTGCGGAAAGAAGACATGGCTGTGCATGTCCGCCGTGATCATGTGTTTGAAGATTCCTATCGTGAGCTTCATCGCAAATCCCCTGAAGAAATGAAGAATCGATTGTAAGAGCCCAGAACAGAGAACAGACCAGATTGGTGTGGGCAGGGCTCTTTCTACACAGTGACAGTGACTTATTCTGGCCTCAACTTTAGGGCAATTAGGGAATTCCTGTCCTCCCCAATAGGAATCTGGCTTATAGTATCTCACTGAATCATCTTCCATCTTCTGGGTCTGGCCTGCTGATTGGCCCTTTGGCTGAACTGCACAATTCTTAAACAGACTGGAAAGTCATTGGTGTTTGTAAGGATACACCTGAGGTTTTGCAGTGAGAGCTTTCACCATTGTTACACTAGGAATGGGGAGCCTGCTAAGCAAATGGTACCTTGGGTTGGGAAGACTATATGCAAGAATGGCTTCCACCAAGTGGGTAACTGCTCACTGGTGATTCTGAAGCCACTTAGACCACCCCAGAGATTGGTATTCTGTAATACCAAGTGTCACAGGAGCTAGTGAGATGAGAGATGAGTTATGTGATAATTCTTCTCTTATGACCTGGATATACCATCCATGTAATCACACAGGGTCGGAGGGTCTTCCCAGAGTTCTCCTGGCAATCTCTGGTCACCTCTTCATCTGACACCACACTCCCCGGATTGTTTCACACCCTCTCCCTTGCACATATAATGCTATGCAAATAGATGCATCTGTCCTGGGCTTTCTGCACAGTTCTTGTTTCTGCTCTTTTATGCAGGTATATAGTATTTGAAGGAGAAGAAGGGCAGGATGCTGGGGGGCTCCTGCGAGAGTGGTATATGATTATCTCTCGAGAGATGTTTAATCCTATGTATGCCTTGTTCCGTACCTCACCTGGTGATCGAGTCACCTACACCATCAATCCATCTTCCCACTGCAACCCCAACCACCTCAGCTACTTCAAGTTTGTTGGACGCATTGTGGCCAAAGCTGTATATGATAACCGCCTCTTGGAGTGCTACTTTACTCGATCCTTCTACAAACACATCTTGGGCAAGTCTGTCAGGTGAGGGAGTGGTGCAATCCTAATACTTTCTTCAGCTCTCGGGGTCAGGTCCTTTACTTTTATCCCATCCCTGTGCTGCTTCTCCTCCCACCACCAACCCATAACCCTGTTTGTGTTTTTCTAGATACACGGATATGGAGAGTGAAGATTACCACTTCTACCAGGGACTAGTTTATCTGCTGGAAAATGATGTCTCCACACTTGGCTACGACCTCACTTTCAGCACTGAGGTAGGTCAGGAGATTGTGACCATAGCACATCCCAGCCAGTCCAGGAGACCATGTTGAGATCACCTTGGCATTGTCACTGGGCAATCTCTCACAGTTCTAAGGACACATCTCCATAAAGCCCAATACCCTGTGCCCAGTTAGGCTGACAGTAGTGGGTATTTGTATCACAGACAGAAAAACCAGAATTAATAAAATAATCCAAAATGTTTCCTAGTTAGTTTTTCCCTTTTAAAAATGCCTCAATATAATTCTTTATCCCTGAATATAGTACACTATAGAAAAAATACATAATAATTTCCTTCATTCCTGCCCTTAGCCTTTCTGTATTAAGGGAAGTTACGAGCTAATAAGTTTTTAAGAAAAGTCATTTTGCTATGGACTTGCCTCATCTTTGCCCAGGACATGGCAAGCAGTTTGACAATGTGTTCCCTAGTCTCTGTGTTAGTTACATCCTAGCCCAATCCTGATGTTTATGGCTGGTGTTTTGGGGTATTCCAGGTCCAAGAGTTTGGAGTCTGTGAAGTTCGTGACCTCAAACCCAATGGGGCCAACATCTTGGTAACAGAGGAAAATAAGAAGGAATATGTTCACCTGGTGTGCCAGATGAGAATGACAGGTAGGAAAAATGTCCTTTAAACCTCCAGTTCCTCAGTATGGGAAAAGGTCAGCTCTCATTCCTTTTAAATTTTTGTTGTTGTTTTTGTTCTCGTCTCCTATGACACAACCACAAATGTCTTGGGCAAAGGGAGACAAAACCCTGACCAAAAATGTTTAACTTTATTCACTCTTTCTTGCTTTGTTTTGTTTTTGTGGTACTGGGGATTGAACCCAGGGCCTTGTGCATGCAAAGTAAGCACTCTGCCAACTGAGCTGTATCCCCAGCTAACTTTATTCACTCTTATAGGGACCTAAAAACAGAGTGGTAGGTGCAGCAGCCAAGACCCACCAGCATGCTAATAGCATCGGAAGCCAGAATGATGATCTCTGATCTTTAGTAATTGTGTGAGTTCATAAGCTATGTGACTTTTTTATTCTCTCTCTAGGAGCCATCCGCAAACAGCTGGCAGCTTTCTTAGAAGGCTTCTATGAGATCATTCCAAAGCGCCTCATTTCTATCTTCACTGAGCAGGAATTAGAACTGCTCATATCAGGACTGCCCACCATTGACATTGATGATTTAAAGTCCAACACTGAGTACCACAAGTACCAGTCCAACTCTATTCAGGTGAGCTGCTGCTGGCATCCCTCTCCACATGCTTCTCTTACCCTAAACCAGTACACTTGGAAGAAGGGAGTTGTCAGTGGCAATGTACCTGTACCTAATTTTTCATTCTTCAAGAGAGTATTTTCAGGTGATAATTATGTCTGTTTTATGAATGAAGGAACTAAATCTAATCCCATGGAGGGGATTTCCCTAAGATTCCAAGTCCAGTTCTATTTTCCAAATTCCATTCCTCTACCTTCTAGGAGTTCGTTTTCTTTTTCTTTTTTTTTAATGTGATGCTGAGAATTGAACCCAGTGTCTCATTTGTGGTAGGCAAACATTCTGCCACTGAGCCACAACCACAACCCTAGGAGTTCTTTTCTAATACTAGCTTCTCTCCAATCCTGCAGATCCAGTGGTTCTGGAGAGCATTGCGTTCTTTTGACCAAGCTGACCGTGCCAAGTTCCTCCAGTTTGTCACCGGTACTTCCAAGGTGCCCCTGCAAGGTTTTGCTGCCCTTGAAGGCATGAACGGCATTCAGAAGTTTCAGATCCATCGAGATGACAGGTCCACAGATCGCCTGCCTTCAGCTCACACATGGTAAGAGGGAAGGTTTGATTTCTCTCTTTCAGCATCCACATTGAAGTTGCAGACTCAGACTTTCATGCCCCTACCCAAGGCTGGGAACACAAGTCTGGCCCAGTTCTGGACCTTAGGTAACTCACAATTTGGTGATTCTGCAGAGAAGGTGATAGTTTGAGAAGAGAGGATGGGCTAGACTCACAGTAGGGTATTTGACATTGGTAGGTGAACACACAGGAGGGAATAGTACATTCTGGAGCTCTGCATGACTGGAGTAAGGAGGAGTTGCAGGGATAAAGAACTGGGCAGAGGTCAGATCACTAGTGACCCTGAATATCTCCTTAGAGGTTTTAAGGAGGAGTGAAAGGGTCTGATTTATATTTCTGGTGCCTAATAACCTGTATTGGAGTCATATTAGAAAGAGGAAGACCAGGCTAGGACAAAATCAAAGAGTTAGCAAGAAGTGAAGAGTAAGTAGGGTAGGTTCCCTCAGGGAAGATGGGCCAGTAGAAACACAGGGATTTAGTGAATATCATTCTTTACAAACTGATCTTTTTTCCCCTAGTTTTAATCAGCTGGACCTGCCTGCCTATGAGAGCTTTGAGAAGCTCCGCCACATGCTACTATTGGCCATCCAGGAGTGCTCTGAAGGCTTTGGGCTGGCCTAATTAGGCCCTGCCCACCTCTGTGGGGTTTTTCTACCATTGTTGGACCTGGGGAGGGGGGAAATTTAAAAAGAACCAGAAAGAAAATGTCAAAAACCAATAAATGAAATCCACCAACTCACCATGTGTGTGTCCCAGCTACCCCATCTTCCCCAATGCATACCTGTTCCCCTTTTCCTGCTCATTCTCTTTTCTTCCTCTCTCCTTTCCTCACCTCCTCTCCCCTTTCCATGCCGTCCATGACCCCCGCCCCATGTGTTAACAAAGGCAGTAGCCTTTGCAGGGACCTGTTTGTCCCAACTGTTTGAACAGTGTGCTCCTCAGATTCTGTGTTCAGAAGGATTTGCTGCATTGAGACTTGAAACCTTTGGATAGGGGAAAAATTATATATATATATATTTTTTTGTTCTGTTTGCATTTCTTAATTTGTGCTTGGAATGTGTTGATGTGCACAGCTAATGATTCAATGCGAGACAAGATTGGCGTCTGTGTTGTGGAGGTTTCAAATAAAGAGCACTCTTCATAACTCACTTTTCACAATGGAGTTTTTTTCAAACTTAAAAAAACTCTTTAAGCACATATTAAGACATCTGGAGAAAAGATCCAAATGGACTCTCCAGAAAACCATCTCTGCCCTACCAGCTTGCCCACCTGCCTCCACCACTGGCTCAACTTCCTCCTTCAAAGTTGGTTTCCCTACAGTTAGGAGAGAACATCAGCCACTAGGAATTTGGGGAGGGATGAGTCTGTTTTTTTTTCTTTTCACAATGGGATCTGTTCTTAGATATAGTGATGGTGAGAGAGATCACAGTGGCAGAAGAAGCCTCATCTAGTTCAAGGAGAACAAACTGCAGCAGGTTGTACAAAACTTACAGAGACCCAAGGGTTTTATTATTTGGTGAGCCTTTATAATAGTCTCAAGTCTGGGGCTCAGTTTAAAATTTTGATTTACTTTATTAATTTAATTCATTTCTAATAAAATTTAAAAAAGAATTTGACTAGCTTTCCAGAAGACTGTTCTGTTTGTTTTTGTTTTGTCTTTCCCTTGTCATCTGCCTGCCTGTCTGCCAGTCTGTTCACAGATCACCTAGTAGTCTCTTGTGGTTTTTACTCCATCCAGCACTTAAAGCTAATCTAAGGACTTTGATGGTTTCAGCCTTCAACAACAACAAAAATAATTTAATAAAAGTTTAGTTAGAAAAATAACCCCAAGTGGTTTTTGTGTGGTTTTTCTAATTCACTAAGGTACTGTCTCCTAAAGATTTCCCTGTGGCCTTGTCTCAAAGTGTAGGAAAGGAGAAGAGGCTTAACCTGATACACTGAGCCTAATGCAAGTGGCTGCCATCCATTTACTTCTGTTCAATATTCACATTTTACCTGGACCCACCCCAACAACCAAGAAGATATGGATTTGCCCCATCCCTGTTTCTGAGCTTCTAGTTGGAGGAGACAGTGATCAATTCTGTAACATAACAATGTAAAAAGACCCACACTTCTAATCCCAGCAATTTGGGGGGCTAAGATGAGGAGTACAAGTAGCAAGACCATTTCAAAAAAATAAAAAGGACTGGGGAGGTAAAGCACCCTTTGGTTCAATCCCCAGTACCAAAAAAATAGGCCTCTCAGTGCACAGAAGTACTCTACAGCTTAGAGGGTCAGGGCAGGTCCCCCAGCGTTGGTGGCCTTAGATCAAACTCTAAAGCTGTGTAGGAGTTGAGGTAAGAGTCACCTACGTCAGGACATCAAGAGTTCCCTCCGGGCCTGTCTTGAGAAGGGATATTGGCCTGAGAGGAGGCTGGGAGTTTAGCAGGGTTCTAAACTGGAAAGAACGAATAGGCAGAAGTGCCCTAGAACTGAATGACTAAAAACTGGTTATTGGAAACAATAAAGGTCTTGCAAGTCATTTAACTTAAATTTTAAAAGGGCGCACAGGTTGGAGTTTGGGAGTGGGGGTGAGGAAACGGAGTACAGACGGAATAATCCTGAAGGAAATGGAAGCAAATCAAATTCAATGGCATACTTCAAAAATATGAGGGCTGGGACTAGCATGTGTGAGGCACTGGGTTCAATCAGCACCACATAAAAATAAAGGTATTCTGTCCATCTACGACTACAGAAAAAATTGAAAATATATAATATAATCAACCTCAGCAATTTCATAAAGGCCTAAGCAATTAACAAGACCCTATCTCAAAAACTAGAGGGCTAAGGGGGCTGGGCTTGTGACTCAGTGGTAGAGCACTTACCTGGCACATGTGAGACACTGGGTTCAATTGTCAGCACCACATAAAAATAAAGACTGTCCATTTACAACTAAAAAATATTTTTTAACAAAATTGGGGACTGGGGTTGTGGCTCAGTGGTACAGCGCTCGTCAAGCACTGTGTCAAGCAATGTGTCCATCTACAACTAAAAATATTTAGAAAAAAAAATAGAGGGCTGGGAATGTGTCTTGGTGGCTAAGCACCCTTGGGTTCAATCCCCAGTACCAAAAATAAAATAACATTAAATTATGTTGTAACATGATTTATCTCTGATATGTACAGGCAGTATATCAACATCAAACAAGAAAAAGTCAATGCAGTAGATGCAAGGCATTTTTACATTGAATAACCAGTCCTGGTAACTTAAAAAGATGCTATCTTGATAATGTAATCTCAGACTAACAACCAAACTAGACTTGAAAATAGTTGAAGAGAAACTTTACTAAACCAAGTGAAGCAAAAGTTAATGGAACAGTCCAGCAAGAGGCTTGGTTAGAACTTTTATTGTCCAATAGAAATGTAAATTAATTGTAAAAATACATGTGATGGGATCCATATTACAGTAAAATGTACTGCATACTGATTATACATGCACAATCTCAATGATAAAAAAAAAAGTTTGAGGAATTAGATACAGTGAGACCTGTTTAAAAGTGCAAATAATTGGACAAGCCTGTAATCCCAGCTGCTTTGGAGGTTGAGGCATGAGGATCACAAGTTCCAAGTCAGCCTGAGCAATGTAGCAAGACTCCCTCAAAATAAAGGTCTGAAGGTGTACCTCAGTGGTAGAGCACTTGCTTAGCATGGGTAAGTGCCTGGGTTCAATCTCCAATAAATAGCAAATTCCCTTCACAAGGGGGAAAAAGTTGCAAAATAATAAAAGATACATATGTATGAAGAATATGAAAAACCATGTATGATAATGACAAAGTTCTGCAAATGTTCAGTCTGTCTGGGCTATTAGGGGTGTGTGGGAGTGAACAGAATACAGCTAGGAAAGAGATACATAAGAGGGCTTCATTGGTGGTTATTTCCTAGCTGAGTAGTACTGGATGCATGGGTGTTCCCCATACTATGGTGATTTATAACGTCCTAGCAGTGTTTTATATCTTTGCTTTTGTTTTGTTTTGAGACGGTCTCCCTGTATTGCCCAGGTCAATCTTGAACTCCTGAGATCAAGTGCTCCTCCTGATTCAGCCTCGAGCTGGTGGCACTGTGCCCAACAGTGCTTTCTTTTTTTTTAAACTGGATATTGAACCCAGGGCCTGGCATGTGATAGACAAGTGCTCTACCACTGAAGTACATTGCCAGATCTTAATTTTATTCTGAGGCAGGGTCTCGCTAATTGTCCAAGCTGGCCACCAACTTGCATTCCTCCTGCCTCAGCTTCCCATGTACCTAGAATTACAGGCATGGGCCACCACATTTGGCTCCAGTACCTTTTTTGAGATATACAAAGTATGAAATTTCATGATGCAGGGGTTTCATGGTATTGGGTTTCATCCCCAGTACTGCAAAAGAAAAAAAGAAAAAGTTCACAATGCATTTGAGGTAGGTAGCAGAGGAGAAAACATAATAGCAAATAGATCCCCTTCACAACAGCAACAATAATAATCTAAGAATAACATTAAGAAGCAATGCTTAGGGCTGGAGTTGTGGCTCAGTGGTAGAGCACTTGCCCCCCATGTGTGAGGCCCTGGGTTCGATCCTCAGCACTGCATATAAATAAATAGAATAAAAGATTCATTTACAACTAAAAAAATTAAAAGAAGCAATGTTCAAGGTGCATGTGAAGAAGCAAACAACAGAAGTCATGGAAGAAGTGTAAAAAGAAGCATAAAAATAAAAGCTTAGCCTACCTCCATACCTTTGGGAACAAACTGACATGTTAATCAAAGTAATCTTGTTAACACCTGTGCACAAAGATAACAGCATCCCCTGACTTCCAGGATCTGGCCGCTGCCTTCATAGCTGGCCTTCCTGTCCTCCTGTTGAACACAATTTCACAGAATATTGATATCAAACAAGGTTGCTTTGTGACCAAGATAGATCAAGACAAATTTGAGAGTACTCCATAACCATGACTGAACACATAGTCCAAACCACAAAAATAACCAAACATCCCCTATCCAGACTAAAATAAATGGCTGCTTGTTTTATTCTGACCAAGTATAGCTTTAGCATGTCTCTAGGCTGCCCTCCTAGATAAGATCTATTAACATACCCAATCATAAAATTAACCCACTTCTGGATAGTACTTAATCTAGAAAACCTCACTTGCTTAAACCCTCCTCCCCAACACCCAACACAAGGCCAAATCATAATACATCTTTTCTAACACCCTCTTTCTGAGATGCCTCTCAGTTCCTCATGGTGTCCATTCTCTCCTATTGCAAAGAGTAATAGATCCAACTTGTTCAACTCAGGGCATGTTCATGTTCCTGATCTTTAGCTATGAAGAGCCTTAAAACATACATAGTCAGATGCCAAATAGTAAAAACCCTAGGCTTCCATTAATGCTTTGTAATAATTCACAAGTTCAGACATCAACTGATAGCCCAAACGTTTTAGCTTGCAGACATGGGGTGTGTGTGTGTGTGTGTGTGTGTGTGTGTGTGTAAGAATATGAATGATTTGGAGTGGGACATTCTTCTCTAGGTCTCACAGTCCCCACCAATCCTCATTATGGCTTATACCCTCTGTTTATTCGTTCTTTCAACAAGCATTTAATTGTGCACCTACTATGTGACAGGCTGGAGATGCAGCAATGAACATACATATCAGGCATAAATTCCTGCTGTCAAGAAGCATTCTAATGAAGAAGGCAGACAATAAACATGAGTAACATGTTTTCTTCTCTGAAGTGAAAGGATAGAGAGTTGAGGGGGAAAGGTATATTTTTAGCTGATGTGGTCAGAGGAAGGTCTCTAGACAGAGGTGATATTTGGCGTGGAAGACTTGCTTGGAAGCAGGATAAGTAAAAGTCAGTGGTGAATCTCAAGGAAGAGGGAACAGCCAATGTAAAGGCTCCAAAAAGGGAATAAACATGACATCTTTGAAAACTAGAAAGAAGACCAGTGTGTTTCCAGGGAGGAGAGTGATAGGCAGGGTCAGATCAAGGGCTCCTACTGAGTATAAGGTGGGAACTACCAAAGAGTGTTCCAGAGGAAGTGCCATCTGAAACTTGTCTAGAAGCTGTGGAGAGTGGGTGGGTGAGGTGATCGTGGAGGCGGGGAAAGTCCGAGGAGTTTCCTCATCGGTAAAAACACAAATCTTTTCTACCTCATGAAACATAAAATGAAGCAATGTTTACCTGGCGCTCAGCACAGTGTCCAGTGCAGAGGAAGCAGTAGGTAAACATTAGCTTATAATAACAGATGTCTGTATCTGCAAGAGTATACCCCTGTGATTTTGTCTGCATTTCAGAGATCATGCATCTGTGGGGTTAACTGTTTCAAGAAAATACATATATATATATATATATATATATATATTTTTTTTTTTTTTTTTTTTTTTTTTTGCAGTAGTAGGGATTGAACCTATAGGTGCTTTATCACTGAACCACATCCCCAGCCCTTTTTATTTTCTATATTGAGACAGGGTCTCACTAAATTGCCCAGGCTAGCCTCAAACTTGTGATCCTTCTTCCTCAGCTGTCTGAGTAGCGGGGACTAAAGAGATGTGCCACTGTGCTCAGCTCAAGAAATGTTAATTGAATACCTACTAGATACCAAGCACTGTAGTAGGTACTACATATGCAGGAGGGTTTTTTTTATATTTATTTGTTAGCTGTAGTTGGACACAATACCTTTATTTTATTTATTTATTTATTTGTTTGTTTGTTTGTTTGTTTGTTTGTTTATTGTGGTGCTGAGGATCGAACCCAGGGCCTCACATGTGTTAGGCAAGCACTCTACCACTGAGCCAGAACCCCAGCCCCTATATGCAGTTTTGAGGAAAGGAAAAAAGTGAGCCACAACCCTTGCCTTCAATCAACTGCCACCTTCAGAATCTGGGTGCACTGACCACCTTTAACACTACAGATGTACTTACTTGTGAGCAAAATGGCATGGAAACAAATGTATTGCAGGAAAGCATTGAAGGTGACTAGTTAATCCTCATTAAGCCCCCTAAGACTCTTGATATCAATAATCCCTCACCCTCTGATTTCTTGGCTCTTATTCTGTCCCATGCAGATACCACAGTGTTTTGATTACTGTAGTTTAATAATGAACCTTGAAATGGGGGTATTGTTAGGTTCTTTAACTTCATTCTTTTCTTACAACACTATTTTGGATATTGTAGGTCCTTTCTGTTCCATATGAATTTTAGAATCAGCTTGTAAGTCCCCTCCCCCCCCAAAAAAAAGCCTTCTGGGGTTTTTTATTGCAATTGCATTGCATTTATAGACCTATTTGGAAATGACTTTGCAACAATATTGAATCTTCCAATCCATGAACATGGCATATCTCTCTATTTATTTAGATATTATTTAATTTATCTCAGCACTATTTGGTTGTTTTCAGTGTGAATGACTTGTAAGACTTTTTTTAAAAATATTTTTCTTAGTTGTTGATAAACCTTTATTTTATTTATTTATACGTGAGAATCAAACCCAGTGCCTCACACATGCCAGGAAAGTGTGCTACCACTGAGCCACAATCCCAGCGACTTGCAAGATTTTTACCAAAAATTCCCCTACATATTTTATATTTTTATGGTATTATACTTTAATTCCAGTTTCTGACCATTCATTGATAGTATAGAAATACAATTTATTCTACAATCTAGCTAAGCCTATTTATTAATTCTAGTAACTTTTTTATAGAGTCTATGTTGGTTTTCTACATAGACAGTCATGCGATATGTAAATCACGTTTATTTCTTCTTTTCCAATCAGTCTGCTTCTTATTTCTTCTTCTTGCCATAGTGCCCTGGCCCCACCCTCCTATACAGTGTTAACCAGAACTCATAGGAGTAGGCATCCTTGTCTTTTTCTTGATCTTAGAGTGAAAATACTTTTACCCTGAAAAATGAAGTTAGCTGTAGTTATTATGTAACACTCTTTGTCAGGTTGAGAAAAGTCCCTTCTACTCCTAATTTTCAAAGGTTTATTTTTATCAGTTTTGTGTTGTTTAGTCAGGAATCGATATCAGATCTTGTCAAATGCTTTAGTGGTATCAGTGGAAATAATTATATGGTTTTCCCTCATTAATCTATTAATATGGTGAATTGCATTGATTAATTTAAAAGTGTTAAATAAATCTTGTATTCCTGGAATAAACCCTGCTTCGTCATGAGTTATTACCTCTTTTATATATTATGTTGGATTTGACTTGCTCAAACTTGTTAAAAATTTGCATATCTAAATTTCTGAAGAATATTTGGTTGTAGTTTCCTTTTTTTATAATATCTTTGTCCTGTTTTGATGTCAGGATCAGGGTAATGTTGAACAGAAGATTTTGGGGAGCATCCCTTCCTTGTGGTTGGCAGAATTCTAAGATGGTCATCAAGATTCCCAGCCCCTGGGGGGGCTGGGATTGTGGCTAAGCAATAGAGCGCTCACCTAGCATGTGTGAGGCCCTGGGTTTGATCCTCAGCACCACATAAAAATAAATAAATAAAATAAAGATATTGTGTCCAATTACAACTAAAAAATAACTATTAAAAAAAAGATTCCCAGCCCCTGGCATACAAACAATTTCTCCTAGTTATTTAATTAAATGTGAATCTAGTTATTGCTGTGAAGGTTTTTTTGCAGCCGTAACTAAAGTCCCAAATCAGTTGGCCTTTAGACAGAGAGATTAGTCAGGTGGGTCTGAACTAATCCTATGAGTCCTTTAGATCTGGCTCTAGAAGTCAGAGATTAGATGTATTTGACACTTGATGACTTGAAGACAGAGGAAATCACATAGCAAAGAATGCAGGTGGGCTATAGGAGGTGAGAGCAGCCCTGACTGATAACCAGCAGGGAAACAGAGTCTTTGTTCCTATGCAATAAAACCTGAATCTTGCCAACAACAAAAATGACCTTGGGCCTGGTGCAGTGGTGTACTCCTGTAATCCCAGGGGATCAGGAGGCTGAAGCAGAAGGATCATGAGTTCAAAGCCAGCCCCAGCAATGGTGAGGTGCTAAGCAACTCGGTGAGACCCTGTCTGTAAAAAAAAAAAAAATACAAAATAGAGCTGGGAATGTGGCTCAGTGGTCGAGTGCCCCTGAATTCAATCTCTGGTACCCCCTCCCCCAGAAAAAAACCTTGGAAACCTATTTTCAGACTTCTAGTACCATGAACAGAGAACATAACCATGTTGTTCTGGACTTCTGACCCACAGAAACTGAGATAATAAATGCATATTGATTTAAGTCACCAATTTCATTGTAATTTGTTATTCATCAATGGAAAATGTATACATTCCTAATTCCTGAGAGAGTTTGTGCACAACTATTTTTTTTCCTTACTATTTGGTCAAATTCACCAATGATGCCACAAGGGCATGGAGTTTTCTTTGTGGGAAAGTTTTTAACTACAGAATAAATTTCTTTAAAGACTTAGGGCTATTCAAATTCTCTTTTTCTGGAGTGAGATTTGGTAATTCATGTCTTTCAAAGAATGTGTCTAAGTCATCAAATTTATGAATAAAGCTGGGCACGGTGGTGCCTGGAATCTCAGCAACTTGGGAGACTGAGGAGGAGGATCACAAGTTCAAGGCCAGTCTTGGTAACTTAGTGAGACCCTGTCTGAAAATAAAAAATAAAAATGGCTGTGGATGTGGCTCAGTGGTAAAGTACGCTGGATTTGATCCTGAGTACCACAAAAAAATATGAGCATAAAGCTCTTTATAATATTATAAATTAATATCCTCTTAAGTTTTGTAGAATCTATAGTGTTGTCCCCCATCTCATTCCTGATATTGATCATTTGGGTCTTCTCTCCTTTTTCCTTCATCATTCTGGTTAGAGGTTTACCAATTTTACTGATCTTCCCAAAATACCAGATGTTTTTTTTTTTTCTATTGCTTTTCTGCTTTCTACTTTAGTGTTTCCCACTTTTATCTTTATTCCCTTTCCACTGCTTACCTTAGTTTTAATTTCCTCTTTTTATCATAATTTCTTAAAACGGAAGCTGAAGTCATTGATTTGAAACCATTCTTCTTTTCTAATATGAGCATTTTTTTTCACAGTGCAGGGGATTGAACCCAGGGCTTCATGTATGCTAGGCAAGCTATTTCCCAGCCCCTCTAATATGAACACTTAATTCTATCGATTTCTTTCCATGCACTGTTGTTGCTGCATTCCATAAATATTGATATGCTCACCATCTCTAGCAGTCAGAGAAATGCAAATCAAAACCACCCTAAGATACCATCTCACTCCAGTAAGATTGGCAGCCATTATGAAGTCAAACAACAACAAGTGCTGGAGAGGATGTGGGGAAAAGGGTACTCTTGTACATTGCTGGTGGGACTGCAAACTGGTGCGGCCAATTTGGAAAGCAGTATGGAGATTCCTGGGAAAGCTGGGAATGGAACCACCATTTGACCCAGCTATTGCCCTTCTCGGACTATTCCCTGAAGACCTTAAAAGAGCGTACTACAGGGATACTGCTACATCGATGTTCATAGCAGCACAATTCACAATTGCTGGACTGTGGAACCAACCCAGATGCCCTTCAATAGATGAATGGATAAAAAAAAAATGTGGCATTTATACACCATGGAGTATTATGCAGCACTAAAAAATGACAAAATCATGGAATTTGCAGGGAAATGGATGGCACTAGAGCAGATTATGCTTAGTGAAGCTAGCCAATCCCTAAAAAACAAATACCAAATGTCTTCTTTGATATAATGAGAGCAACTAAGAACAGAGCAGGGAGGAAGAGCAGGAAGAAAAGATTAACATTAAACAGATACATGAGGTGGGAGGGAAAGGGAGAGAAAAGGGAAATTGCATGGTAATGGAGGGAGACCCGCATGGTTATACAAAATTACATATAAGAGGTTGTGAGGGGAATGGGAAAATAAACAAGTAGAGAAATGAATTACAGTAGATGGGGTAGAGAGAGAAGATGGGAGGGGAGGGGAGGGGAGACAGTAGAGGATAGGAAAGGTAGCAGAATACAACAGTTACTAATAGGGCATTATGTAAAAATGTGGATGTGTAACCGATGTGATTCTGCAATCTGTATTTGGGGTAAAATGGGGAGTTCATAACCAACTTGAGTCTAATGTATGAAATATGATATGTCAAGAGCTTTGTAATGTTTTGAACAACCAATAATAAAAATATAAATAAATAAATAAATATTGATATGTTGTGTTTTAAAATACTAACTTTCTTTATGATTTCTTCTTTGACCTGTGGTATGCTGGTTATTTGTTTCATGCCTCTCAATTTCAAACCCACCCTTTCTGCCTGCTCTGTGAAAATAGAATGCCTTTGAATATTTTCTCCTTTGCCGGCTGGCACTGAGGTTTTCTCAATAGAGGGTGCTAGAGAGATACTGCAAAAGGACAAAGCTTCCTGTGCTCACTTGGCAGGCTCCTGCTGCCTGGTTTTTTCTAGCTTCAAAACTCATGCAGCACTCACAGCTTTTCCATTCTCTGGTTCCTGCAAGTGCATGGTGGTGGCCAGTAGTAGCCTTTAGTGACCAGTAGCTTTCCCCACCAGCAGTTGCTATCAGAAAGTTTAGATTTCCAACAAGTCCCACTGGTGCAGCACCACAGTGACTTTTGTACCATTTGGTGAACTAGAGTCATGCCTCTTCTGACTCTAGTTGGGATCTATGGATCCCAGTCTCATAGCCTCATATCATGGCCTAGGAAGGGTGGCTGCTCCCTATATCTGCTATTCCTATATTCTGTAGAATTCTCTTTACATCTTATTAGCCAATCCTTCATTATTCCAATCCCCCATTATAGGTAATTGCTTCTATTAAACACTCCCTATTCAAACTACTGTGTCATCCTCCCCTGATGGGATTCAGACTGAAACAAAATTGTTACCAGGAGGGGGTCCCAGAAATATACTGGCAGAAATGGAACTCTGGGGTTGGTCTGTTCTTGCCTCTAGGCTTGAGCACAGTGCTGAACTCTTTAGCAATGATAAATGGATGCTAGTCATCCATGGCATGAAGAGGCATCACAATTAATCCATCTATTGATTGTGATGAAGTGACAACTGATGTACCTTCCTCGAGAAATTGAATGGCTGCTGCAGTTGACCATCATGGCAGTAACCAGGACCATAAAGACTGTTGTGGTGCTGATTTTTTTTAAATGCACTTGAGCTCTTACAAAAAGAAAATGGCAAACATAAGCCCATTAACATCTCAGCTCAAGTCATAGTCTGAGAACCAGAGAGCTTTCGTGGTGTCAAAAAGAGGCACCTATTCATCTAGCCACAGGGTTAATATTGCTGAGAAGCAAACAACATTTATTTGTGTAGGTTGCCAAGTTACAATGAAAGTTGAATTCACAGTCTTTTGTAAAGACTGTAAACTTGTAAACTTGTAATTTCTCAAGTGAAAGTTAGGGCATGACTAGTAAAGAATGGGATACTAGGGCTAGGGTTGTGGCTCAGTGGTAGAGCGCTTGCCTGGCATGTGTGAGGCACTAGTTCGATTCTCAGCACCACATATAAATAAATAAAGGTTCATCAGTAACTAATAAAAATATTTTTTAAAAAGAATGGGATTCTAGCCAGGTGTGGTGGTGCATGCCTGTGATCCCAGGTGATCAAGAGGCTGAGGCAGAAGGATGGCAAATTAGAGGCCAGCCTGGGTAACTTTGTCTCAAAATAAAAAATAAAAAGGGTGTAGCTCAGTGGTAGAACATCCCTAGGTTCAATCCCAGCACTACACAAAAAGAATACAAAAGAAAGATCCTGAAACTTGGAATGAAGACATCTGTGTGGTCCCAGATGAAACCGACAATCTTGAACTACCAAGTCATTTTGAGCCTCCCTTACTAATGGAAGTAGCTTGCCCTTCAGTATCTGAGACTAGCTTGTCTCTTCTTGAAAATGCTGAGATAAATTCACCTGAGAAGATGCCTTGAAAGGAATGCTCATTCTCTGCTTTTCCCACCACAACAACCTTCTACTGTCACGAGACTCATAATTAGGTTCAAATCTCACCACAAACCAAGTATGAACAAGAAGCAAATAACTTATTCAAACACAGTATGAAACACAGTATGAACACAGCACAAACACAGTATGAACAAGAAGGAAATAACTTATTCACCAGAAACATTGCAAGTCTTTGCTAATGTACATTAACACAAACCTGAGGAATATGTAAGAAGTGGTTTCTAAGGGTGTTAGAAAAAGGAGGGTGGGATAGACTGGGCAGAATTCATTGATACGGTACACTTATTAGAGATTCTCAATTTACTGTGTCAGCTCATGTAACTGGAGGTGGCTCTAAGAGATTATTTTGTTAGTTAACCAAACTTGATCTCAATTGTGACCTACAGTTAATGAGGTTTAGATGCCTCCTCTTTCTTTTTATTCTTCTCTTCTTTCCTCCTCTCCCCTGTCCCTTCCCCCCCTCCCCCACTAAGATGCACCTGCAACAATGATTCCAATGAATTGGAAGATAAAACATTTTGGACACTGTGGGCTCTTTATGCCAATTAAACAACAAGCAAAAGAAGGAGGGGTAAAAGAATTAATTTACTGGCTTGAGTGGTTGATCCTAATTACCATATGGAAATTGGGCAGTTGCTACACAATGGATGCAAGGAGGACCACGTATGCAATACAGAGAATTATCTAGAATGCTTCTTAGTACTTCCATGCCCAACAGTCAAGGTTAAGGAGAACTATAGCAACTAAAAACAGGCAGGATAGCTGAGTACAGTGCCACAGGCCTATAATTCTAGCAGCTTGGGAGGCTGAGACAGAAGGATTGCGAGTTCAAAGCCAGCCTCAGCAACTTAGTGAGGCACTAAGCAACTCGGTGAGACCCTGTCTCTAATAAAATAAAAAATAGGACTGGGGATGGGGCTCAGTGGTTGAGTGCCCCTGAGGTCAATCTCCAGTACCAAAACAAAAACAAACAAAAAACAAAAAAACAGGCAGGATGATCAAGGACTCAGACCCTCAGGAATGAAAGTTGGGTGGCTCCAAGTGAAGAAAAAGAATTTGAGATTCTGGATGACGACAGGCAAAATAAATATGGAATGTATAACAGAAGAAAGAAGCCAGAGCTGTCAATTACTGCCTCATGATCAATTACAGAAACGAATACTAGAGTAGCTTTGATAATTTTCTTTTTGTTTCTTATGTGTGTGCATTTATTTGCATATGCTAGCCATTTTCTTTCTCTCTCCTTCTCATTTATATTTTATATATTTATTTTATTAGTGATTATATTCATACATAATAGTGGAGTTCATTTTGACATTTTCATAAATGAATATAATTTTCCCCATATCAAATCCCAGTATTGCCCCTTTCTCTTCACTCCTCCCTCCCCTGATCCCCTTCCACTACTCTACTGGTCTTCCTTCTATTTATTTTTTTAAATTGGTACATAATAGTTATACATAAAAGTGGAATTCACTGTGACATATACATACATACATATAGCATAATTGGATCAATTTCATTTCACAGTTCCTTCCCTTTCCCATTCCTCCTCCCATCCCCTGAATCCCCTTCCTCTCTATTCCACTGTTATCCCTTCTGTTTTCATGAGAGTCCCCTCTTTTATTAATTATTTATTTCTCTCTACCTTCCACATATGAGACAAAATATTCAACCCTCATCTCCCTGAGTCTGGCTTATTTTGTTTAACATGGTGTTCTCAAGTGCCATCCATTTACTAGCAAATACCATATTTTATTCTTATTTATGACTGAGTAGAACCCCATTATGCACATATATAACACATTTTTTAATCTATTTGTCTGTTGATGGGACCTGGGTTGGTCCCATTGGTTGGGCTATTGTGAGTTGAACTGCTATAAACATTGATAAGCATATATCACTATAATATGCTGATTTTAGTTCTTTCAGATGAATACTGAGTAGTGGAATAACTGGGCCGTCTGGTAGTTCTATTCCTAGTCTTTTGAGGAACTCCCTAGTGATTTCCAGAGTGGATGTACTGATTTGCAGTCACAACCAACAATGCATCAGTGTACCTTTTTCCCCCACATCCTCATGAACATTTATTATTATTTGCACTATTGATGATTGCCATTCTATCTAGAGTGAGATGAAATTTTAGTGTAATTTTGATTTGCATTTCCCTGATTGATAAGGATGTTGAACATTTTTTCATGTATTTTTGACTATTTATTTGTATTTTTTCTTTTTTGGGGGATATCAAGTTTTCTGAGTTCTTTATATATTCTGAGTATTAATCCCTTGTCTGAAGAGTAGCTGTCAAAGATTTTTCTCCCATTCTGCAAGCTTTCTCTTCAACCTCTGAATTGTGTCCTTTGCTGTGCAGAAGGAATCATTGCATTTTATCAGTTCACAATAGAATGAAATTATAAATCTATAACAAGATAAGACAAATCATTTTAACACGTGGAGATTGAATAATATGCTTTTGCATGAGGAATGGGTACTAGAAGAAATCAGGGGAGAAATAAAAATTATTAGAAACAAACAAGAATAGATACACAGCACATCAAAAATCTCTGGGACACCCTGATTCTAAGAGGAAAGTGTATAGCATTGAGTGCCTACATTAAAAAAAAGAAAGATCCCAAATAAACAATCTAATATTACATGTCAAGGCCCTAGAAAAGCAAAAACAAACTAATTTAAAAACCAATAGAAGACAGGAAATAATTAAGATCAGAGCCAGAATTAGTAAAATCAAGAATAAAAATACAAGTGATAAATGTAACAAAGAGTTTCTTCTTTGAAAATATAAACAAGATTGATAAACCCTTAGCCAAACTAGGCAAAAGAAAAAGGAATCCTGAATCAACAAAATCAGAGGTGAAAAAAGGAAATATCAGCACAGACATTTATGAAATCCAGACGATCCGTAGGGACCATTTTGAAAACTTATATTCTAATAAATTGGAAAATCTAGAAGATATTAACAAATTTTTAGACACATATGACCTACCTAAATTGAACCAAGAAGATATAGAAAACCTAAACATACTGATATTAAGCAATGAGATTGAAGCAGTAATAAAAAGCCTTTCAACAAAGAAAAGCCCAGCATCAGATAGATTCTCAGCTAAATTCTACCATACCTTTGAAAGAAAAACTAATGTCAGTCCTCGTCAAATTATTCCATGAAATAGAAAGGGGAGGAACACTCCCAAACACTTTTGTTCTATGAAATCAGTATCACCATGATACCAAAACCAGATAAAGACATGTCAAGGAAAGAAAACTACGGATGAATATCCTGATGAACATAAGTGCAAAAAAATCTTTAATAAAATATTAGCAATCTACATTTGAAAATGCATTAAAAAGATACTATGCCATGACCAAGTGGATTTCCTCACAGGGATGAAAGGTTGGTTCAACATACACAAATCAATAAATGTAATATATCACACATATAGAATTAAGGACAAAAATCATATGACCATCTCAATAGATGCAGAAGTAGCCTTTGACAAAAGTCCAGCACCCATTCATGTTAAAAACACCAGAGAAGGAACTTACCTCAACATTGTAAAGGCCATATATGACAAACCCAAAGCCAGCCTATACTGAGTGAAGAATAACTGAAAGCATTTTCTCTGAAATCAGGAACATGACAAAGCTGTCTACTCTTACCATTCCTATTCAACATACACCTTGAAACTCTAGCCAGAGCAAATCAGGCAAGAAAATAAATTTAAAGGAATACAAACAGGGAAAGAAGTCAAACTCTGTTTGCTAATGACATGATTTTATACTAAGTAGACTCAAAGAACTCTACCAGAAGACTCTTAGAGCTGATAAACAAATTCAGCAAGGTAGCAGGATTCAAGATCAACATTCATAAACCAATAACTTTCCTATACTCCAATAATGAATCTGCTGAGAAAGAAATCAGGAAAATAATTCTATTTATAATAGACTTAAAAATACTTTGGAATAAATCTAACTAAGGAGGTGAGACCTCTACAATGAAAATTAAAAAACACTGAAGAAAGAAATTGAAGAAGATCTCAAAAGATGAAAAGACCTCCCATTTCCTTGAAATAGGCAAAATTAGTGTCATCAAAACAGCCATATTGGGGCTGGGATTGTGGTTCAGTGGTACAGCACTTGCCTAGCATGTGTGAGGTACTGGGTTCAATTCTCAGCACCACATATAAATAAATGAATAAAGAGGTCCATCAACAACTAAAAAATAAAATAAAATAAATGGCCATATTACCAAAAGCATTATGTAGATTCAATGCAATCTTCATAAAAATATCAATGATGCTGGATGTGGTAGTACATGCTTGTAATCCCAGTGGCTCAGTGGGCTGAGGCAAGTTCTCAGTAGTCCTGAATCACAAGTTTGAAAGCCAGCCTCAGCAATTCAGTGAGGTTCTAATCAACTTAGTGAGACCCTATCTCAAAATAAAAAATAAATAAATAAGAAGGGCTGGGGATGTGGCTTAGTGGTAAAGTGCCCATGGGTTCAATTCTCAGCACCAAAACAAACAAATGACAAAAAACAATGACATTGTTCACAGAACTAGAAAAAAACTATCCTAAAATTCATTTGGAAGAACAAAAGACCCAGAATAGCTAAAGCAATACTGATCAATAAGAATGATACTAGTAGCATAACAATACCTGATCTGGAATTATACTACAGATCTATAGTAACAAAAACAGTATGGCATTCACATAAAAGCAGACATGAAGACCAATGCAATAGAATGAAGGACACAGAGACAAACCCACATAGATACAGTCATCTGAGAACTGACAAGGGTACCAAAAACATATGTTGGAGGAAAGACAGCCTTTGAAACAAAGAGTTCTGGGAAAACTGGATATCCATATGTACAAGAATAAAACTATGGGGCTGGGGTTGTGGCTCAGCAGTAGAGTGCTTGCCTAGCATGTGTGAGGCCCTGGGTTTGATCCTCAGCACCACATAAAAATAAATAAATAAAATAAAGATATTGTGTCCAACTACAAGTAAAAAAATATATATTTTTTTAAAAAAGAATGAAACGAGGTCCCTATCTTTCACCCTGCACAAAAATCAACTCAAAGGGGACCAAAGACCTAGAAATTAGACCAGAAACACTGTAACTGTTACAAGAAAACAAGGGTCAATACTCCAACACATGGGCTCAGGCACTGACCTTCCTAAAAGCTCCTAAAGCTCAAGAAATAAAATGAAGAATCAATAAACGTCAAGTTTAAAACCCCATTTTAATTTATTTAGAAGTAGTTGTTTGAAGTTAATTTTACAATTTGGTCTTTAGGTAATAGTATATCAGTGAGGTCATGACTAAAATTGAGGAATAATTAATATAGATAGTGATGATACAATGACTCCAGGGATTGTGTCTCCTCATTTGGGGGAAAGAATGATAACCTCCTCTCTTATAAGAGAGCTACATCTTGTTAGATATAAATAAAGTTGCTTTGTTGTACAAGAATTCAACAAAACAAGGGTATACAAGGGTGCATATAGAAACTGATAGGTCAAAGGAGGGTAGTAGGAACTTATCAATTTTTGCTTGTGGGCTTCAGATTGAAAATGTGATTAAATAGGTAACTATTTTTCCTTTGCCAGCTGGCACTGTGAGCTTTTGCCAGTAGAGGGCACTGGAGAGAAACTGCAAGAAGGAAAAGCGGTTTGCTTTCCAGTGGTGCCATAGCACCTACTCAGGAGGTGTCTGCAGCATAGACACCAGGGTCCCGCTGCTCTCACAACCTCTCCAGTACCTGGCTTCATGGTAGCCGGCAGCACCTAGTGGCCAGCAGCCTCACACCTGGAATCCCCCATTAGATGGGTTAGTAGAAGTTTGCTTCTAGCTTCTGAAGCATCAATGGATTTCCCGTTTTCTAGCTTTTGTAGTACATGGCAGCCAGTAGCAGCTAGTAGCCAGCAACTTTCTCCAGCACCCTACATCATGTAGTTTTTGAGACACAGTACCTCTAGTTAGACCCTTCCTGCAAGGGCTTAGATATTGAGTGTTCCCCAAAGATTCATGTGTTTAGGGCTTGGTCCCCACACAAGGTGATGGTATTGAGAGATATTGGGATCTTTAAGAAGTAGGACCTGTGAGAGGTCCTAAAGTCAATGGGAGGGTGCCCTCAGAAGGAACTGTGGGACACGGTCTGTTTCTTGTTCCCTATCTGGCAATGTGATTATTTGCACCCCTGTGTGTTCCTGCACTGCCATCACTAGGTGGCGATAGAGCCAGGGGAGACCCTCACCAAACCCTGTACTCTGCTATTTGGGCTTTTATACCCACAAAATGTGAGCTAAATAAAGCTGTTTTCTTTATAAAGTTAGTCTACCTTAGGTGTTTTGTTATTGTAACAAAAAACCTGGCTAATAAACCTCCCCATAAACAGCTTTAAGGGTGGGTTTCTGGAAAGTTCTAGAGAGCAGATTTTCAGCAAGCTCTGCTATTCAATGAGCCACAGACATATTTTCTCCAAAAAGGACTGGATCTCAGCCCTGAATTGAGGCAAGAGAGAAATATTGTGGGCAAGGGTCATCCATGAGCGCTCTATTTCACCCATGTTCATGCCTTTCCCTACCTTCTTGAATGTATGGCATGTATTTATAACAGCTCTTTTAATGTCCTTTGTCTACTTATTCTATCATCTGGGTCACTTTTGGGTCATTTTCTATGGACTATTTTTCTTCTTGTTAAGGGTTATATTTTCCTACTTCTTTACATGCCCGATAATTTTTATTAGATGCCAGGCATTATAATTTTTTTCCTTGTTTGGTGCCGATTTTTTGTACTTTGTAATATTTATTTTTGTTCTGAGACATAGTTTATCAATTTGATCCTTTTGAAACTTACTTTTATGTTTTGTTGTTGTTGTTTTCAGGTAGGACTTGATCAACCTTTAGTCTAGGGCTAATTTGATAGTCTAGAGCTAATTTGGTACTGAAGCAATACCCTTCTGAGTTTTCCCCTCAACATCCCACGTGTCAGGAGGTTTTCTCATTCAGGCTGGTATGCAAATGAACTATATTCCTGGCTCTGAAAAACTTGAGACTTGTTTAGGGGCCTTCCCATGGGCCTTAGATAGTTTGAGGCCAGCCTCAGCAATTTATCAAGACCCTGCCTCAAGACAATAAATAAAGGGGGCAGGCACAGTGGTATATGCCTGTCATTCCAGTGGCTTAGGGGGCTGAGGCAGGAAGATCACAAGTTCAAAGCCAGCTTCAGCAACTTAGCAAGGCCTTAAGCAACTTAGCAAGACCTTATCTCAAATAACAAATAAAAAGGATTGTGATATGGCTCAGTGATATTGCCCCTGGGGTCAATGTTCATACCAAAACCAAAACAAAACAAAATAAAAAATAAAAAGGGCTGTGGATGTAGCTCAGTGGTAGAGCACTCCTGGGTTCAATTCCCAGAAAAAAGGAAGGGTTTTTTTAGATTTGGCTTAGATGACCAGAGGCTTGAATAGTTCCACAATGGCCTGCAGACTGGAAAGCAGAGAAACCAGGAGCATATCAGATCAAGTTCTTTTCTCAGAACAAGAAAATCCAATGATACAGCCCCAGTCCAAGGCTGAAGACCTAAAGCCCTGGAGAGTCATTGCTGCAAATCTATATTCTTTTTTTTAAATTAATTAATTTATTTATTCTTATTTGTTATACATGATAGCAGAATACATTATGATTCATAGTACACAAATGGAACACAATTTTTCATTTCTCTGGCTGTACTCAAAGTAGAGTCACACCATTTGTGTCTTTATATATGTACTTAGGATAATGATGTCCATCTCATTCCACCGTCTTTCCTATCCCATGCCCCCTCCTTACCTTTCTCTCCACTTTGCCCCATCCAAAGTTCCTCTATTCTTCCCATGCTTCCCCCTACTCCCATTATGGATCAGAGAAAACATTTAGTCAGAGAAAACACTCAGCATTTGGTTTGGGGGTATTGGCTTACTTCACTTAGCATGATATTCGCCAACTCCATCAATTTACCTGTAAATGCCATGATTTTATTCTCTTTTAATGCTGAGTGATATTCCATTGTGTATATATACCACAGTTTCTTTATCCATTCATCTATTAAAGGGCATCTAGGTTGGTTCCACAATTTAGCTATTATGAATTGTGTTGCTATAAACATTGATGTGGCTGCATCACTGTGGTATGCTGTTTTTAAGTCCTTTGGTTATAAAACAAGGAATAGGAAAAACACTCCATTCGCAAATCTATATTCAATGGTTAAAGAATCCTGAGTCTGACGTCCATGGGCAATGGCAGCAACAAAAACACACACCCATTCAAGAAGTGTTTTACTGTGTGCATACGTGCAAGTTTCTCCACTCGTCCACTCTTCCACTTTTTGTTCCATCTGGGCCCCCAGCCCTCCCGGATGGTACTGTCCAGATTCAGGGTCTTCCCCACTCAGTTCACTGACCCACATGCCAGTTGTTTCTGGAAATACCTCTCAGACATCTAGAACTGTGCTAAATCCATTTTGTAGGAATCTGTCAATCCAGTCAAATTGACAACCAAGATTAACCATCACACCACCCCAACAATGCACCTAGAAATACTCTCTATACAATCATATGTTTTACTCATTTGCTTCCCTTCTCTCAGGGATCATGGTGCCATGTTTTCTGTTGTCTAATGTCTGGAAACCATTGTTTCATATATTATCTGGTTTCTTAGTTGTTTAAGGCAGAAGAGTAAATCTAGTTGCTATTACTCCATCATGGCTGGTAAGAGAATTTTCTTTTTTTGATCCATGGTCTCAGACTTTGCCTTCTGGAACTCACACTCAAGTCATCAGCAAAATCTCTACATCCTCAATCTTTTCTCTGAAGGACAAGCTCGCCTTCTTGTTCCAATGGGAACATAAATGGATTTTACATAACAATGTTGCAGATCTCTCAAACCATGGCCATTTTTCTCTCCCACACCTCAACACCAATGGTTCCAAAGGCATAGGTATCCTCTTTGTGCTTCATTCATGTCCTCCAACCATGCTATCTCCCTCCTCAGGACATTCTCCAACTCCTTGGAGGCAGAAGCATCAGACTCTACAGCCTTCTACTCATCTCTGTCACAGCCATCTACCAAGCCCCTCATGACTCCTCAAAACCTTTTTTAGGATTTTATTATAGCTCACTGTCACTCTCTACAATACCTCTCTTACCCAGAATTTTTTGGTGATTTCAAAATCCACATTGATGATGGATTCAAAAATCCATATTTTAAACCATATGTGGTGGCACATGCCTGTAATCCCAACATCTTGGAAGGCTGAGGAAGAAGGATCACAATTTTGAGGCCAGCCTCAACAACTTAGTGAGATCCTGTCTCCAAATAAAAAATAAAAATAAAAAGGGCTGGGGATGTGACTCAGTGGTTAAGCACCTTTGGGTTCAATCCCTGGTATAAAAAAAAAAAAAAACTATATTCCAACCCTCTGCCTTCTTTGTTCTGTGAGCTGTTCTGCACTGATATGGTACCCACTCTACTTCAGCCACCCCACTCCCCACTGTTGTGCCTGAGGTCTAGTGGTAAACAATATCTGCAGTCCCTCCATAATCTCAAATTCAAGGTTTCACTCACTGACCACCACATCTTCTCATTCCAGCTCACTTCTACTTTATTAGTCAGAGTTCTCCAGAGAAAAATCAATGTCACGTAAATGTGTGTGTGTGTATGTATATATATATATATATATAGTATATATATAAATGTGTGTATATATATATATATATTCCTCAAATTACAATGTTACATCCCAATAAACTCATCATAAGTTAGAAATGTCATAGGTCAAAAATGCATTTAATACATTTAACCTACCAAATATCCTAGCTTAACAGCACAGTATGCCACAGAGTATTGGTTGTTTCCCCTCATGACTACATGACTGCCTGGGAGCTACAATGTGCTGTCACAGCCCAGAATCACATGAAAGAATAATACTGCATATCACTAGCTCAACAAAAGACCAAAATTGAAAGTACAGTTTCTAGTCAGGTATGGTGGCACACACCATTAGTCCCAGCTACTTGGGAGGCTGAAGCCAGGAGGATCACTTTAAACCTTGGAGTTTGAGATGAGCCTGGGCAACATAGCAAGACCCTGTTTCCAAAAAAAAAGTACAAGTACAGTTTTTACTGAATTTATATCACTTTTGCACCACAGTAAGATTGAAAGAATCATAAACAGAACTATTGTAAGTCAGAGACCATCTAGATAGATATATAGATGGAGGGATTATAAGGAATTGGCTAATGAAACCTGATTTGCTGCAACATCAGTGTGCTGAATTCTTAAGGACTGGAGGAATTCTAACTTTCCTTTTAGTCCCAGTTGAAACCAAACACCCTCAACCAAGTCTAGGTCTATTCACTGCAGCTGTTCTATAGCCAGAGGCAGCAGCATGGATTATGGAAAGGCACGGATTGACAAGGTTAGTTGGTGACCAGGCACCCATGGGCAGATCCTAGGCAGTGAAATAGCCTCTTTGCATTTGGGTCTTGATGCAGGAATTTTGCTGGGAGGTCAAGAATTGAAGATGAGGGGTGGCAATGTTTATCTCGAAGTGGAACTTTTCCAAAATACTAAGAGCAATGAGCTGAGCTGCACTTAAGACAAGGCTCTAGTAAATTATCATGCCCTTGATAAGAGTCTAATATCCCGATTATATAAGGCATTCTTACTGTCCAACACCAAAAACAAAAGCAAAAAAAAAAACCTATTTTTTTTTCCTGTAGTACTAGGGGTTGAATACAGGGACACTTTACCACTGACCTACAGCCATAGTCATTTTTATTTTTATTTTTCTTATTTTGAGACAGGGTCTTGGCTAAGTTACTGAGGCTGGACTCAAACTTTTGATCCTCCTACTTCAGCCTCCCAAGTCACTGGAGTCATAGGCATGGGCCACCATGCCAGCCTGATTTTTTATTTTGAGAGACAGGGTCCTGCTAAGTTTCCCAGGCCGGGCTTTAACTCACTATCCTCCTGCCTCAGCCTCCTGAATAGCTGGGAATACAGGCATGCATCCAGCTAACAACCTGATTTTTTTTAATGGGCAAAGGACATTTTTTTACAAAGAAGATATACAAATAGCCAAGGACATAAAAAGATACTCAACATCATTTATCATTAGGGAAATGCAAATCAAAACCAAAACAAGGTCCCACTTTATCACATAGTATGGCTATAATAAACAAAACAGAAAATAAGTGTTGGCAAGGATTTGGAGCAATTGAGACTCTTGTACATTGTTTTAGGAATGTAAAATGGTTCAGTCACTATGGAAATAGTTGCTTGTCTACGAGGTAAACAAAGAACTACACATAATCCAGCAATTCCACCCCCAAGTACATACCCGAAAGAACTAAAAACTGGTACTAATATGTAACACATATTCATAGCAGCAGCATCCACAATAGCCAAAAGGTGGAAACAGCACAAATGTCCATCAACAGATGAATAGATGGACACATTATGGCACACACACACACACACACACACACACACAGGAATATTATTTAGCTACAAAAAAACCCAAACAAATGAAGTGCCTGCTACATGCACAATGTCAAAGATTAACACAGATGACAGTAAAGTGGTAAAAACACATTTATTCAGTAACTACTGACAGTAAGGAAAGCTCTGAGCTCTATTTTGATCTATAGGTGATTTGGGTGTTATCAAGGGAGATGGAGGGAGGAGAGAGAGCAGAGGCTCAGTAAAGTCAGAGAAATGAAAAAGTACAGATGGCTGGTGAGTGTAAATATGATGGGGACGGCCATGTTTTCTGGATGACAATTATGGAAATAGGATTCTGTGCTCCCACAGAAACAGGCCCTATCCTTACTGATGATTACATTTCAAAGGAATAGCTCTGGGGTCCTTGTAAAAGATGTTTCTGATTGTCTGGGGTTGTGGCTCAGTGGTAGAGTGCTCGCCTAGCACGCGCAAGGCCCTGGGTTTGATCCTCAGCACCACATAAAAATAAATAAAGGTATTGTGTCCAACTGCTACTAAAAATAAAACATTTTTAAAAAGATGTTTCTGAAATGCGAGAGATACACATTTAAAATCATAAGCCTTTTTTTTTTTTTTTTAAAGCAAATGCTCTAAAGGTAAAGAGCCTATCATGGGGTGATGTCTAGAACAAACAGTAAATTCTGAAAGTCTGAGCTTTCTTAGGCAAGTTTTTTGTTTGTTTGTTTTTCATACTGAGGATTGAACCCAAGGGTATTTAACCACTGAGCCACATTCCCAGCCCTTTTTATTTCTTATTTTGATACAGGGTCTCACTAAGTTGCTTAGGGCTTCACTAAGTTGCAGAGGCTGACTTTCAGCTTCCAATCCTCCTGCCTCAGCCTCCCAAGCTGCTGGGATTACAGGTCTGCACCACAGCACCTGGCTCAACCAAGTATTTTAGTGGGGAACTGGTGACATCCCAGGAACATGGCCTTATGCTGCTATAACTCATGTTAATGTTTGGTTAGGTCTCTTATTGCAGGGTTTAGATGAAGCTGTTATGTGCCAAGAGTTCTGCAGTTCTCAGTGATACATGTTCCAATGTGGATGAACCTTGAAAATGTGGTGGTATGTAAAAGAAACCAGACACTAAAGATCATATGCTCGATGGACCCAGAATAGGAAAATTCAAAAAGACAGAACACAGATTGGTAGTTGCCAGGGACTGGGGTTGGGGCAGGGAATGGATAGCATTTGCTTGGTACAGGGTTTCCTTTTTGGGTGATTAATTTTTTTTTGGAACTACATGAAAGTGGTGGCTGTACAAACTGCCATACAATGGTTGATTTTATGTTATGTGAATTTCACCTCAAGTTTTAAAAAGAAAAAAGAAAAGTCAGGCATAGTGGCACACAGAAACTTGCAAGTTTGAGCCAGCCTGAGCAAATTAGAGCCTGTCTCAAAATAAAACAAGACAGGGCTGGGAATGTAGTTCAGAGGTAGAGCATCCCTGGGCTAAATCCCTATGATGGGAGGAGGTGGGCAATGTGTAGGGGCAGAGAAGAAAAAAGAAAAGAAAATCTAATTTTCTGATGAGGACTGGGCAAGTAAGTTTTCCTTCAAATATTCTATTCACAGTAACTCATGTGTGTGGGAGTAAGTTCCACATGCTAACCTCATGGTAAAAAGCACAGATTCCACCCTCGTTTCCAGCACCTTCTCTAGATTAGCATATGGAATAAAACATTCTGCAATTTCAGAAATGCTCTATATTTACAATGTCCGGTATGGTAGCTACTAGCCACATATGACCATACAGCATTTAAAACATGGCACATGGTGGGAGAACTTGCCTAGCAGATGCAAGTGCTTGATCCCCAGCACTACAAAAAATTAATAAATAAAATATGCTGGAAGTTGTGGTGCATGCCTATAATCCCAGCAGCTCAGGAGGCTGAGGCAGGAGGATTGCAGGTTCAAAGCCAGCCTCAGCAATTCAGCAAGCCTGTAAGCAACCTTGTGAGACCCTGTCTCAAAAAATAAAAGGGCTGGGATGTGCCTCAGTGGTTAAGTGCCCCTGGGTTCAATCCCTTGTACCTAAATGAATAAATAAGTGGCAAGTGTAACTGAGGGGCTAAATTTCTACTTTTTTTTTTGGTCTGGAGATGGAACCCAGAGCTTCACATGTGCTAAGCACATGCTCTACCCAACCCCTATTTAATTTTTTATTGCAGTAAAATACACATAACATAAAATTTAACATCTGTCTTAGTTCATTTCTGCTGCTATAACAAAATACCTTAGACTGACTATAAATAATAGAAATTTATTTCTCACAGTTATGGAGACTGGGAAGACCAAGATCCAAGGAGTCAGAAGATTCAGTGTCTGATGAGGGCTCACTCTCACACTCTGCTTTAGATGATGTCTTTTGCTGTGTCCTCACATGATGGAAGGGCAAAGGGTTCACAAGCTCCCTGAGGCCTCTTTTAATAAGGTCATTAATCCCATTGATGAGGATGCAGCCCTCATGATCTAATAACCTCCCGAAGTTTCTACCTCTTGAAACCACCACAATTGGGATTATGTTTGAACATGAATTTTGGAGGCACATAAATACTCAGACCATGGCATCATTTTTCTTTTACTGTTGTTGATGGTGGTACTGGGTATTTAACCAAGGGGCACTTTGCCACTGAGTCACATTCCCAGTCCTTTCCAATTTTTATTTTGAGACAGGGTCTCCTGTCTCCCTAAATTGCTGTAGGTCTCACAAGTTGCTGATGTTGGCCTCAAACTGATCCTCCTGCCTCATACCTCCAAGTTGCTGGAATTATAAGTGTGTACCTCTGCCCCCAGCCATCTTGATCATTTTTAAGTGTACAATTCAGTGGTATTGAGTACATTCACATTGTTATGCAACTATTATCATCACCCATCTCCAGAACATTTTCTTCTTCCCAACCTGAAACTCATACCTATTAAGCAATAACTCCCCATTCCCTCCTTCTTCCAGTGCCTGGCAAACATCATTCTATTGAGAAACAGAAGAGAAAGACCTGACCTTCCCCAAGAAAAACTTTTTATTTTTCTTCTTTCCTCCTGCTGCTCCAAACACTTCACAGCTGGACTGGGAGATGCTGACCTGGCTGGATGTCTCATGGCTGCTCTGGGAGACTTTTGGCTATAGCAGTCTCAAGATTCCCTGGGATAATTCTAGAAGACTAAGCCCCTCTGCTGTCACTTCAGATATCCTCATTCTAATTGGCAAGGAGCCTCTCCCTGACCCATGATAGCCAAAGCAGGTGGGCCCAATATACCTGCCTAGGCTGGCATGATTATGCAGAAAATTCACAGTAGGCAGGAGATTGTGTGAATGCATAGGCATGCTCTTTTTGCCTATATATGCAGCATTCTTTTCACTATCATGGGGATGGGGAAGCCCCCATCCTGTGTACTGCTCCCCTTTATGCTGCAGTATAGTCCTAATAAAACCTCTTTCCAGGCTAAGCTGGTTGTATTAAGAGCTAATAATATGAGGGCGGTTCACACCAAGAGATGCCAGCAACCAGAGCTGATAACACCAAGAGCTTTTAGCCCTGAGAACAGCTAACAGCCCAAGAGCTGTCAGGAGCTTCAGAAAAAGCTGCTGAGAGAGCTGCTAGCTCCGATTGCTAGAAGAGCAACAAGGAGAGCTGTCAAATAGCCACTGGCAATCAAGGTTCAGGGCTACTAACACCAAGGGAGCTGCACTTCATTCATTCATGGTTTCTATCCAACTGAGTAAAATACCCCTCAGTCAACTGGTAACTCTACTTTCTTGTCTTTATGAATTTGACTTCATATGTGTGGAATCATACAGTATTTTGACCCTTTATGTCTGGCTTACTCAGCACAATATCTTCATGGTTTATGTATGCTGTGCCTTGTGTCAGAAACATCTGTGTGTCATTCACTAATTCTGAGAAATATGTCACTAGGCAATTTTATTATGCAAACATCATAGAATGTGCTTTCATAAACTAAGATGGTTACAACCTCACTAGGCAATATAACGTGTGTGTGTGTGTGTGTGTGTGTGTGTGTGTGTTGGGGATGAAACGCAGGGCCTCACATGTGCTAAGCACACATTCTACCACTGGGCCACACTACCGGCCCAAGGTGGTATACTTTCATAGGACTACACTCATGAATGCAGACCATTCTTGAATGAAATATCATTATGTAGTGCATGATTGTTCTTTATTTAATTTTAATTTTAATGTAAATAGTTACAGGTAGCTAATGTCTATCACATTGGATAGCACAGCTCTATAAAATGCTTTTATCACATTGTGTCAATTTATCAACTTGATATAAACTGTTTCAGAGTAGAGAAAAAAGAAATCCCCCAATCCATGTATTATAATTTAAGTACTGGAGATTTTCCTAGAGGATGCTTATAGGAATCTTCCAGTAAAAGAGAAGGAGCAGATGTCATGTGTGCTGTGTTAAGGATTAAGAGGTATGTTCTGAACCAAAATGTGCAAATAGTCTTTGAAGATGAACTATGGGACCCCTTCTGCCTTAACATACTCTGGTAGAGGAAGACTTGGAAGTAAGATGCCCACCTGCTTCTGATAGACAGAAGGTATATTGGAAAATTATCCTGAGGGCTGAGCTGGGGCTAATTTTGTGATATTCTACCATATTTATTCGTTCATGCATGTTTAATTCCATGGATGTTTATGTATTACCTAACTCTTCACTAAGCCACGTGCCAGCTTCTGGGACACGGCAGCACAGCAACCAGATAAAGTCCCTGCATTCATGAATGTTACTTTCTCACAGGACAGAGCCAAATAATAAATAAAAAATAAAAACAAGAAACTCAGATGGCTATACTAAGTACAAAGTAGAATGAAAGAGAATGAGTGCTGGGTGGTTGGAGATACCCAGGAATGGTTAGTTTGTGAGACACTGGAGCAGGCCTCACTAAGAAGAGGACATATAATTAGAGATATAAAGGCAGCCTGGATTATTAGACTGGTTTCTCCCCATGGTCTTGTTCAACATGTTCCTCTGTTGGTTGGGTTTCTACAACCTTGGAAGTTGGATCTAAAGGCTGATCTGCTATAGGTTCAATTTGGGGGCAAGAATTTTTGATAGGTAGTGCTGAATTCTTCCATCAGGAGGCTCATGTCTGGCACAGTCTCTAAGACATATTTTTATTTTTAATTTATACTTAATAATTGTGCATATTTATAGGGTCTCTCTCTCTCTCTCTCTCTCTCTCTCTCTCTCTCTCTCTCTCTCTCGTACTGGGGATTGAGCCCAGGGGTGGTTAACCACTGAGCCAGATCCCCAGTTTTTTTTGAGACAAGTTCTCACTAAATTGTTTAGGGCCTCACCAAGTTGCTGAGGCTGGTTTTGAACTTGAGATCCTCTTGTGTCAGCCAAGTTATTGGGATTACAGGTGTGCACTACCATGCCCAGCTGGCTCTCTCTTTTGCTGTGATCCTGTGGCCCTAGATAGCCATTGTCTGAACTCAATATTTCATTAAGTCTTTGTAAAGTGATGAGAGTCAATCATTCCTTCTTCAATTTAAGAGTTATTTTACAAATCCTTGGTGTACATAGAACATTTTCAAACAATTCTCCCTCGTTTCTTCCCCAAATCTTTCAGTTTTGACCATCATGTCATGAGAGTCATGATTTATTGAAGTCATTTACCAACCCTCATTTCTCCAGAATTTTAGTTCCTATATTAACCATAACTCCCTTCATATTGCCCTCCCCTTGACCCTTGATGATTTCATTTTCACTGAAATGATCCTTCCAAATATCTGAACTCTCGCTTTCTTGACCTCCTTTCTTGCATTGATCTCCTCACTCACTCGCTTCCATAAAAAATAACCTCATAACACCATCACTGTTATGGTTTGGATATGAAGTGTCCCCAAAGACTCATGTGTTGAAGGCTTGGTCCCAGATGCTGCAATGTTCAATGGATTAATTCATTAATGAGTTCTTAATTGAAGGGTCGATTAGGAGGTGGGGCCCAGTTGGAAGAAGTAGGTCACTGGGGGTGCCTTTTAAGGGTATATCTTGTTCCTAGCATCTTCTTCTCTTTTTTTCCCAGCCACCACGAGGTGAACTGCTGTGCTCCACCACACCCTCTGACATAATGTTCTGGCTCATCACAGGCCAAAAGTAATGGACCCAGCCAACCATGAACTGAAACCTCTAAAACAGGGACCTTAAGTTGTTTTTCTCAGGTATTATGTCAGAGACAGAAATCTGATTACCACAGTCACTCAAACTGGAAAAGGTGCAATTATCAACTTCATGCATCCCTCTCTCTGACATTTTTCTTCTATTGTTTCAGGTAATTTCCTCTAGTACTCCAGCTATAGTAATCATCACATCCTAAAACAGGGGCACTGAAACATCATGAAGAATTCACAGCTATGGATACAGACTCCTAAGCATAGTAAAGACAACTCTTCAAAGAAACATCCTCCTAAATTGTTCTAGTTTCAGATCTTGACACAGATCCATTAAAATCTCAGAAACCTCCCACCAGGGACACAGCCTCTCAAACTCAGATACCTCACGGACTGGACACAAATCCCCCAAAGAATCAGAAATCTAACATCCTAGGACACAGACCCTTAATAGAACAGAGGCCCCATACCCTGGAATACACCTGTGAACAGCTTAGCTACCTGAAACATGCACCCCAAATTCTGAGACCTCAAACACTGATATAAATTTGCCAAAACCACAGAGACCCCAAAACCTAGTGAATTCCCAGTCACCTCAGACACCTCACACTATACATATATCCTCAAAGAATTTATATGCATCACACACTGGGTCCCAAATACTGTGTTTCACATCCTGAAATACAGACCCACAAAAAGCTCATAGACCACATGTAGAGGATACAGCCCCCCAAAGTCTGCACATTTCATATAATGGATAAAGAATCCCAAACAGATTTAAGACATTATACCTTGGGTCACAGAAGCCCTGAAAGAACATAAAAATTAGGTTCTGGGACACAAAACCAGAAAACCATTATAGATAACATTTATAGCCAGAGACAATCCTAGAAAAAGTTCAGAGATCACACTTCTTGGAAAAAGATTCTTTTTTTTTTTCTAGAAAGAGATTCCTACACAGAGGAGAGATATCTTATTCTCTGTTAGAATTCCATACACAACTTTTTCTTTTCTTTTCTTTCTTTCTTTTTTTTTTTTTTGTGGTGCTGAGCCTTGTGTATGACAACTGAGCTACAGCATCAGTCCCCACATATAACTTTTAATACTATGTATCTAAGGATACTGACCTACAAAATACACTAAACATCTTTGACAAAAGCTAAGTGACCTCAAATTCCAGACACATACATAAAATCATCTCAGAGACCTGAAATTTATCCCCAAAGGGATTCAAAACCTTAAAATGCCAGAGCCTTCACACTCAGGGACAATGAACCCCATAACACCAAAACCTAACCATCATGGAAAGAGTCCCACAAAACTTGAGAGTGCCCACATTCTGGAGAGCATAGACACACGCAAAAAACAAACAAACAACTCAGTGGCCTCAGAAACAGGAAGAAAACCAAATTGGCTTGGGGAAGTCACAGTCTAGAAAACAGAAATCCAAAGAGCTTCAAGACCTCACCCTTTGGACACAGCTTCCCTAAAACCTCAGAGACTATTATGAGACACAGGCCACAAAAGAGCTAGGAGATTTCAGTCTGTGGAACAAAGATCCAAGTAACTCAGATACTATATACAATGGTATAGAGACTCTCAGATTAAAGATATCACAACCTGAACAAAGGCCCTCAAAAACCTCAGAGACCTTGTTCCCTGAGACACAGAAATGCCAAACAACTAATATCACAGCTACGGTTTGAATGTGTTCCCCAAAAGTTCATGATTAAAACTTAATCCCCAAATCCATATATTAATGAATTTAGAGGCAGGGACTTTGGGAGATAGTTAGGATTAGATGAGATTTGAGGGTGGGCCTCAATGATGGCATTAGTGGCTTTATAAGAAGAGGAAGGAAGACCAGAGCTAGCATGCTTGCTCTGTCTCACCATGTGATGCCTCCTGCCATCTCATGATGCAGCAGGGAAGCCCTCACCAGATGCTAGTGCCAGGTACTTGAATTCCCCAGCCTCTAGGATTGTGAGCCAAATAAACTACTTCTTCTTCTTTTTTTTAATAATGAGGAATGAAGCCAGCAGCATTTTACCACTGAGTTACATCTCCAGTTGTTTTTTATTTTTACTTTGAGACAGGGTCTCACTAAGTTGCTGAGGCTGGCCTTGACTTTGCGATCCTCCTGTCTCAGCCTCCTGAGTTGCCGGGATTGTTGGGGAACAGGCAGATGAGATGGTGGGAACATGAGGTTAAAAGAATAATTATATAAAATGGGCCCACTGTTCTGACCCCCACATGCTTTCTTTTCCAAGAAACAATCTACCTGCAGCCCTATCCAGCCTAAGTGGACAGGATATGTCACACTCCTTAGTAAACTACCTGTTCACTGCAGGAGAAATGGCAGGCCTAAAATAATGTTGATAAGAAGAGCCCATTACCCTGAAAGAGGGTCACCAGGTCCTGAAACTCTGAGAGATAAGGATAGTTCTTACTAACCATAAAATATGTAAGAATGTATGGCTAAGAATCCAATTAGAACTGGTCAGCATGGGCCAAGGTAATCTAGAGTTGTCATGAAAATTGGGACTTAAAAGTATGATGTCATCCTGCTGTTAGTCAAAAGTCAAGAGGTGGACCTGGGCAGGGCTCTGTGGAAACTTCTCTGGCATGCCCAATAAAACTGGAGTTCAGGAGAGGCACATTGTTTCTCTCCTAAGAGGACCCACTCTCTCCCTCGAGAGTGTTCCCTTTCCCTTTTCCTATCTTTTTAATAAACTTATTCCTGTTACTCTCAGCAATATGTCTGAAATTTTTCTGACTTGGTTGCAAGAATCAGGGTTTGAAGAGGGGGGTCTTTACACTGCCCTGGTTTCTCAGAAGGTCTGGCTAAACTTATTTTTACAAATTACTCCATCTTGGGTAGTTTGCTATAGCAATAGAAAATGGAGTTATGACAATCACCATATAACAAACTGCTCTCATCAGCCTTTAATATTTCAAAACCTGGAATACCTGTTTTATTAAGGAATATTATTAAGACCTTAGTTCTATTAAGGGTCTGTGTCCTAGAGTGTGAAGTCTGATCCTTTGGGGGATTTGTGTCCAGACTGGAAGGTACCCGAATTTGGAAGGCTCCATGGTGGGAGATTTCTGAAATTTTCTGAGACTCCCAAAATTACTTGCATGTTTAACATCCTGCACAGAGACACTAAATAGTTCTATGACCTCACATTGGCCATGATCCTAAAGTCAGCTCAGAAATCTGGCACACCTAAGAACAGTAATGTGGCCTCAAATTCAAGAAGAGAACCTCAAAAATTCAGAGATAGTCACAGTCAGGGACACCAATTCTCAAAAATGTCAAACACTTCAAAATAAAAAATAAATTTAAAGAAAAGTCAAGCATCTCACAGCCATATAAATGGACCCACAAAATGTTCAGAGAACTCATGCCACAGTCAAAAATAAGCCAGCTCAGAGAATTTACACTCTAGGAAGTGTGAGATGTCACATGTTGGGTAGTATAACCCCAAAGAGTTCAGAAGGCTTACAGCCTGGGATACAGAGCAGAGATGTGGAATACAGCCTAGAAACCTCACACCCTGAAACTCAGATCCCCAAACTTTCCAAGGAATTTATAGCCTTGTTCACAGAAATGCAAACATATTAATGACCTCACATCCTGAGACACAGGCTCCCAAATACCTCAGGACCTTATCCTATGAGTCAGCAATCCCCAAATACCTCAGAGTTCACACCTTGGAAATGAAACCCAAAGTACTCAAAGTCCTCACAATACTGGGAAGCAGAACCACTGGGCATGGTGTCACATGCCTATAATCCCAGCAACTCAGGATTCTGAAGCAGGAGGATCGCAAGTTCTAGGCCAGCCATGGCAACTTAGTGAGACCCTGTCTCAAAATAAAAAAGAAAAAGGTCTAGGGATGTGGCTCTGTGGTTAAGCATCCCTGAGTTCAATTTCCAGTACCAAACAAACAAAAACACCCAGAATAACCTTAGTTTTAGGGGCTGGGAAGGTGGCTTAAGTGGTACACTACTTGCCTGGGAATCAGAACCCCAAACAGTTCATAGAAGAACCCTCACACACCTGGACACAGCTCATCTCTAGGACATAGTCCCTCAAAGAGCCCAGATGTATAGGGGATGCTTGTGAGTTTGAGGTCAGCCTGGGCAACACATTGAGACTCTGCTTCTTAAAAAAAAAAAAAAAAAAGCCTTCCACTTCCCCCTGCAGATCAAACCTTTTGTTCCATAAGGGTGTGAGTCTAGGCAATCTCAGTGGTGTGGTGCTGTTTCCCTCCTCCATGGAGCACCATACGGGCAAGGAGGGAGTTTTCTCCAGATTCCCCCTACCCTTCTTGTGAGAGCCTGGTGGGGTTCTTGGTATAAAATCCTGGAAAAGGGTGGGAAGTGCCCCATGGCAGCAAAGCCCCAAAGCTTCCCACTCTCTCCCTAGCCTGTATAACAGCCTCCATCAATTCACCAAAATTCCTCGTTTAAAGTTCCTATCAAGCCAGGAGCAGTGGCACATGCCTGTAATTCCAGTGACTCCACAGGCTGAGGCAGGAGGATCCAAGTTTGAGGCCAGCCTCAGCAACTTAGTGAGACCCTATCTCAAAATGAAAAATAAAAAGGGCTGTAGCTCAGTGTAGCTCATGGGGTTTGACCTCTACCCTTTTATATGAAACATTTTTTTTTGGAATGTTTAGAGGGAAGCATGGCTCAGAATAGCTTTTCTAACTTCATGATTCTATAGCTCCCTCTTCTGTTTTTGTAAAGAGCTCAAAACGATGGGATTTTGCTTTTGGAGATAGGTTCTGTTCTCTCTCACTCTTTTTTTTTTTAATTTAATTTAAATTTTTTATTTATATATGACAGCAGAATGCATTACAATTCTTATTACATATATAGAGCACAATTTTTCATATCTCTGGTTGTATACTCTCTCTCACTCTTATGTGAATGCAGCTCAGTGTAAAGCACCCCTGGGTTCAATCCCAGTATCAAAAAAAAAAAAAAAAAAAAAAAGTTCCTATCAGCTTGTGAAGCTTCCAGTGGCTTCAGCCCCATGTAAGCAGAAGTCTGGTCCTGTGTCTCTCTGCAGGCTCTTGTCTCTCTCCAAATTTTAGGATAGCCATCTGTCCTGTGATCTCAGTTCTCTGATGAGTTCACATAGTTATTTATTTGCTCTCTACCCACCTTTTTTTTTTCTTTTTGCAAGGATGGAAGTTTCTTTCTTTTTTTTTTTTAGTTCTTTACACATTCATGTTGAAACCGAGCCTTTTTATTTCTTTTTGATCTTCAAAACTATCCTCCGCCTTTTCATCTATTTCTCTTAAGCCATTCATTATCTGTTGTGTTTATTTGATTTTATATTCCTTGTAGTTTTAGTCTCAGTTTCTGAAATGGCTTTGTTTCATTGCTAGTTCTTTCTTCAATTCTATTACCCCTTTTCTGAATTTTCTCATTCTGATTTATGTAGTTCTTTCATATCTCATATCATTTCTTAATCTCTTTGAGCTCATTTGGAAATATTAGGATAGAGTTTTCATTTGTTAATTAGGCATGTCTTTCTGACATTCTTCCTCATTGTCTTTAGGGTTGTAATTTGCTTCTTATTTTTTTCTTACAATTTTTTAAGGGGTTTGGCTGCTACTATTTTATATGAAACAATTTTTCTGGAATGTTTAGAGGGAAGCATGGCTCAGAATAGATTTTCTTTTTTTTAATTTTTTTATTGTTGGTTGTTCAAAACATTATATAGTTCTTGATATATCATATTTCACAATTTGATTAGATTTTCTAACTTCATGGTTCTATAGCTCCCTCTTCTGTTTTTGTGAAGAGCTCAAAACGATAGGATTTTGCTTTTGGAGATAGGTTCTGTTCTCTCTCATTCTTTTTTTTTAATTTAATTTGATTTTTTACTTACATATGACAGCAGAATGCATTACAGTTCTTATTACACATATATAGAGCACATTTTTTCATATCTCTGGTTGTATACTCTCACTTTTATGTGGACATTTTTTTTTTCATTTACTTCCTCTGTCTCCCTCCCTCCCTCCTCCCACCTCTCATATTGAGGATTGAACCCAGGACTACTATACAACCCTTTTTATCTTTTATTTAGACACGGGATCTTGCTAAATTGCTGAGGGTGGCCTCAAACTTGCAATCCTCTTGTGTCGAACTTGCAATCCTCTTGCTTCAGCTGTCCGAATCACTGAGATTCGTGTGCACATCACCACACTCAATTTATTTTTTTCCTTTATCTCTATGTTCCTCCTAATCACAACGGATTGATGTGTGTGTGTGTGTGTGTGTGTGTGTGTGTGTGTGTTGCTGAGGATGGAACTTAGGACCTTGCAAATGCTAAGCACATGCTCTGCCACTCTACCACTGAGCTATACCCCTGGCTCCTCCAATGGATTCTATTCCCAGTTTTTTCAGTGTCCCTGTTTGACAGTTCATAGGACCTAGACTATTTCAGCCCTTTCAGAAGAATTGTTTACTTTTGCATATGTTTGAAAAAGTTCTAATAAGTCTTAAAAATCTATGTCAGAAATAGAAAGAGACGGGGGAAACACAAGATTATATAATAAATGACTAATAACGGTTAATGGCAGGGTGAGGGTGGATGCTGGCTAGCATTAGCAGGAAGCTTTTCATTGCATTTCTTTTCACTTCAGGGTTGTTTTTTTTTTATTTGGTAGCAGGGATTGAACCCAGGGGTGCTTAACTACTGAGCCACATCCCCAGTGCTTTTTATCTTTTATTTTGAGACAGGGTCTCACTAAGTTGATTAGGGCCTGGTTAAATTGCTGAGGCTGACTGTGAACTTGTGATCCTCCTGCCATATCTTCTGGAGCTTCTGGGATTACAGGCATGAGCCACTACACCTGGCTTCACTTCTGTTTTTGAAGCATATTTATATCACCAATTCAAAAAGTAGTTTGTAATCTAGTACAGTGGTGCACACCTGTAATCAAGCTACTCGGATAGTTGAGGCAGAAAGATTGTCAGTTCCAGGCCAGCCTGGGCAACATAGAAAGACCCTGACTCAAAAAAAAAATTAATTCTTTAGAAATGTGCCTATATACTATCATTCACTTCAGGTAGGAATGCAAAATAGTACAACATGTATGGAGGACAATTTGGCAACATATACTGAAATTACAAATGTACATCTATGCTGGGTGAGGTGGTGCATGCCTGTGATTCCAGCAACTCAGGAGACTGAGGCAGGAGGATCAAGTTCAAGGCCAGCCTCTGCAATTTAGCAAGATCCTCTCTCACAATAAAATAAAAAACGGTGTGGGGTGTGGCTCAGTGGTAAAGCATCCCTGATTCAATTGCCTAGTATCACAAATAAAGCAAGTACACATCTACCCCTTAACCCAGTAATTCCATTTCTGGGCATATGCAAAATGATACAAGATTATTCATTATAGCATTTTCATAGCCAGAAGCTGGAAACAATCCAACATTAAATAAAGTAAGGTACATGCACACAAAGGAATGCTAAGGAGCTGTATAAAAAAAATGAGAAAGCTGGGGATGTAGCTCAGTGGTAGAGCACTTACCTAGTGTACGTGAGGCCCTGGAATCCATCCCCAGCTCTGCCAAAACAAAAGCGACAACTGAGGACGTTTTCTATGTACCATTTGTAAAGATTTCCAGGGTACATTGTTAATAAAAGGTACAGAACAGTATAAAAATGTGCTATCTTTTGTGAATAAATGAAGAGTATATATTTGTACTTGCTTGTAAATTCATAAAGAAATTCTGGACAGATACACATTGAACTAATAAAGGTGGTTGCAGAAGAAACTCAACCTCTTTGGCCTGGAATACAAGTCCTTTTAGGATAGGCTTTTAAAGCCAGATTGTCTGCCACTTTGGTACATGTCTTTGGGCAAATTCATGTTTCCTCATCTGCAACACAGGATAATAGTACCTATCCTCAAAGAGTTGTGAGGGTCAAATATATTAATACATACCAAGACTGTGGCACATAGTTAGCTTTCAATACATATTAGCTAAGCTGGGATGTAGCTCAGTGGTACAGCGTATACTTAGAATATATGAGGCCCAGGCTCAATACCCAGCACGTACATACATGTGCACACACACACAAACAAATTAACTAATTTATATTCAATGGTATCTAGCTCTAACTGACCTTTCCATCTATGTCTTCAACAGCTCTCCTATAGTGTGGCTCTCAAGGCTAGCTGAAATTTTAAATCACACAGAAAAAAACAAAACTGATGCCTAGACCCCACTCCCAGATCACATAAATCAGAATTCTTGTGAGGGGGCTATGGAGTAGAGCCCAGGCACTGTTTCTTTGTTTGGTTTTTGCAATGCAGGTGCTCTACCATTGAGCTATACCCCCAGCCAACATAGCATTGATATTTTTTAAAAGTCTCAAATGATTTTGATCACACCTTCCAGATGATGAGTCCCCTCACTGTACCTGACTGGGTCAGGCCCATTCCTACCTCCACACCTCTGCTAACACCATCCTCCTCTATCCTCCATCCCACATCCCTGACTGTTGATTTTCTACTCATCATAGATGTCTCTTCCTCTATAAGGTTCTCCTTGTTCTCTTCATGCTCCTTCACTTGGATTACACCCTGCTGCCTATAGGGTACAGTAGGGGCTACTGGGCACAGCACACAGTGGCCACCTTTCCAGTAGTTCATTTGTTTGTTTTTTGGGTACCAGGAATTGAATCTAGGGTCACTTAACCACTGAGTCACACCCCCCAGCTCTTTTTTATGTTTTTATTTTGAGATAGAGTCTGGCTAAGTCCTTACTGTCTCACTCATTTGCTGAGGCTGGTCTTGTACTTGCAAATCCTCCTGTCCCGGCCTCCTGAGTCACTGAGATTACAGGCGTGCACTACCACCATGCCTGACTGTTTGTTTTTGATACAGGGTCTTGCTATTTGTTGGCCAGACTTGTCTCAAACTCCTGGACTCAAGTGTTCCTCCTGCCTCAACCTCCCAAGTAGCTGGGACAACAGAGACCTAACATCATACCAGGCCATCCCAAGCCTTATCACCTTCTTATCCTTACCACATAGGCATGTATTTCCTGTGTTCTGCCACACACAACCATTTGGCCTTCTGCAGCCTGCACTTGCACCTGACACTTCACATGTGTGCTTCCTAACCCTCCCCAGCCTCAACTATTTGCCTCAACAACTCTTACTCATCCTTCAAGACTCTGCTTATGGGCTGGGGATGTAGCTCAATGGCAGAGTACTTGTGTGAGGCCCTGGGTTTGGGTTTGATCCCCAGCACCACCTCCCCACACAAAAAGAACTCGCTCAATGTGTAGAGCTCCACTGAAGCCTACTCTGAGCCTCTGTGCCAGTCTCCTTGAGGTTCAGTTTGGTTTTCTCTGCCCTCTGTTCCCTTGCCCTCTGGACTTATCTATAGCACTTCCCAAATTGTGTTAATTGCCTGTGTATTTGTCTGGGTCCCCAGTCTGTTATCTTTAGGATAACAATTTTTCCCCTCTGTCTTCCTTCGCTGCATCACAGGCAGCCCTGCATAAAGGAAGTACTTAGAATGTTTGCTGAATTCTATTACTCTGTGGGGGTTTACTGGTATTCATCTTGAAAATTACTGGGCTCTCCTTAAACTCAAAGCCCTGATAACTGAACACTATAGTCTAAGACTAGCATGAACAGCACTAAGGGAACTGGATTATCACCTCCTTCATTTTAGCCCATTGCTGTCTAGGTCTAAGATCTCAATACCTTATTTACATTGCATTATCAAGCCAGCCTTCTAAGTCTAAGATCTTATTAATGTTAACAAGCTAGCCTTTGAGTACCGCCCCCTCAGCCAATTCACTGCCTGACAAATTGCTTTTCTTAGGCAATGGTTTGCAACCCTGACTATACATTCAACTCAGCTGGAGTGCTTTTAAACAACCTACTGCTTAGGACTCCCTGCAGGCCAATCACATTAGAATCTCTGGGGGTGGGCCCCAGGCATTAGTAGTTTTTGAAGATCCCCAGGTGATCCCAATGATCCGCCTTGAGAATCAGAATCACTGGTAGATTTAAAGCCATATAGCACCTTCAGCTGGCTCTGCCCTTTCCCTCTTCCTTGTCTACCTTTCTTCCCTACCCACATCTTCACGCTCCTCTCCTCTCCTTCTCACTTGCCTGTCTTCTGGTTGCCTACCCCTGTTTTCTAATGATGCAGAGCCAGTAAGCCTAGGGCTCTGTCCCTTTGTGGTCTTGGGGCAAGTCACTTCATTCTGGTTCTCAGTTTCCTCTTGATTTCAGTAGGGGATCATAAGCCTTGTTGTTGTGAAGATCACAGGAAATAACAGACCCCCAAAGTCCTTTGGATGCTGGAGAACACCATGTAAATATAAGGGTTATCTAGAGCTGTGTGCATTCCAACATACACAAGGATGAGGGATGAAAAGCTATCTATAGGAGGGGCCACATGGTGTTAATACAGGTCTAAGGTTTCAAAGCATGCAAAACAAGACTACCTCATGTTTACAAAATACTAGAAAACATTTCTGAAATAGGCATATAAACTCAAAGGACAAAACACCCACAGGAATGATAAACTCCAAACTCCAAATGAGGGTAACTGGGGGAGGAAAGGGGATGCACTAGGAAAAGGGAACTGAGAGGGAGACAACTATATCTTTTTTAAAAATAAATTTATAATACCTTTTATTTATTTATCTTTATGTGGTGCTGAGGATAGAACCCAGGGTCTCAAACAGGCAAGGTGAGTGCTCTACCACTGAGCCACAATCTTTAATGCTTTATTAGGAAAAAAAAAAAAAAAACCTAAGTGGCTGGGGATGTAGCTCAGTGACAGAGCACTTGCCTTGCATGCACAAGGCCTGGATTCCATCTCTAGCACTTCAAAAACAAAAATAAGGGCTGGGGTTGTGGCTCAGCAGTAGAGCGCTTGCCTAGCATGTGCGAGGTGCTGGGGTTCGATCCTCAGCACCACATAAAAATAAATAAAATAGAGGTATTGTGTCCAACTACAACTAAAAACAAAATGTTAAAAAAATATGAAATATGGCAAAATGTGATAAAACTAGGGGTGTCATATTCTCTACTTTTCTGCATACTTTAAAAGGTAAAATGACTATACAATATAAATATACAACAACCTTTCTTTCTTTCTTTGCAGAGCTGGGGATTGATCCAGAGCCTTGTGCATCCTAAGTAAGTGCTCTACCACTGAGGTACACAGCCCTATAATAGAAACGTTTTTTTGAAGGGTGGCAGGGATTGAACTCAGAGGCACTCAACCACTAAGCCATATCTCCAGCCCATTAGTTGTAGATGGACATAATACCTTTATTTTTTCATGTGGTACTGAGGATGGAACCCAGTGCCTCACATGTGCAAGGCAAGCACTCTCACCACTGAGCTACAACCCCAGCCCTCCCCAGTCCTGTTTTATATTTTATTTAAAGATAGGGTCTCGGGCTGGGGATGTGGCTCAAGCCGTAGCGCGCTCGCCTGGCATGCATGCGGCCCGGGTTCGATCCTCAGCACCACATACCAACAAAGATGTGTCCGCCGAGAACTAAAAATAAATATTTAAAAAAAATAAAAAATAAAAAAAAATAAAGATAGGGTCTCACTGAGTTGCTTAGCACCTTGCTTTTGCTGAGGCTGCCTTTGGACTAGTGATCCTCTTGCCTCAGCCTCCTGAGCCACTAGGATTACAGGCGTGTGTCAATTCCATTCTAGAGGGTTCTGCCTTCATGATCTCACCACCTCCCAAGAGGTTCTACCTCCTAATACACCTTGGGTGTTAATAATACCAGACACTGGGATTTTTTTTTCTTTTCTCTCTCTCTCTCTCCCTTTTGCAGTACTGAGAATCAAACCCAGAGATGCTCTACAACTGAGCTATACCCCCAGCCCTTTTTAGTTTTTATTTTGAGACAAGATCTTGCTAAATTGCCCAGACTGTTCTCAAACTTGTGATTCTCTTGCTTCAGCCTCCCAACTCACTGGAATTAGAGGCATGCACCACCTGACCAGTGGGACACTGAGATCTTTTGACCCAATTATGATGGAAATGAAATTGAGTCAGTCAAGTGAATATTGTAGAGAAGGCTTGTATTAGGGCTTCCATTTAGGATGGGAGACACAACTCCAAGACATCAGGCTGGCCTCCTGAACCAAAGAAGGGAGCTCATTTTATTGGTTACTTGCAGGAGTGGAAATTAAATGTAGCATTTTGCTTTGTGCTAAAGACAAGTTACTGCAGCTGTTCAAGAGAACACATACAGGGCACCTGACCTCAGCAATGCATAGTTGACTGTGATTGAGGGTAATACACACCAAACCTCCAGGGGTCTGCTGTCAGGCCATGAGCCAAGGCCCAGAATTGAGGTTTCCTTTTGTCCCTATGGTGTTGAGAGCCACAGCCGAAGGGGCCCCAGCAAACTTCCAGCTGCCAGCAAACTTCCAGCTGCCGGCTGATGATTGGCTCACAGCGGCCCCAGCAACATCTAGCTGATTGGCTCCTCTGCGGTGATGCTCATTGGGCTGTTTCCCTGCCCTTTCAGACCACGGAGCTGCTCATTGGGGGACTTTTTTGGCTCCGCCCACATGACCCAGCCAATCGGCCTCAAGAGCAGGAGGATTGTGGGAGGTGGAGAGAAGCTTGTGGGGGAGAGAGAGGCTTGTGGAAATCCGGTGGTGGCAGTTGAGGCTCTGAGGGTTTTTCCTGAGAGGCTGTTTTGTTTGGCGTGTGTGATTCTAAAAATAAACTTAGTTTCTTTTGACAAGTGGCTCCTGATTGTGCCCAGCCAGACTGCGGCATTTGGTGGCTCGCACGGGGAGCGACTGTGGGTAAGTGAAACTGCTCGCCCTTGAGGGCAGGGCGAGAGGATGGGTAGCTGCCGCAGTCTGGCTGGGCACAATCAGGAGCCACTTGTCAAAAGAAACTAACTTTATTTTTAGAACCAAACACGCCAAACAAAACAGCCTCTCAGGAAAAACCCTCAGAGCCTCAACTGCCACCACCGGCTTTCCACAAGCCTCTCTCTCCCACACCAGCTTCTTTCCACCTCCCCCAATCCTCCTGCTCTTGAGGCCGATTGGCTGGGTCACGTGGGCAGAGCCAAAAAGTCCCCCAATGAGCAGCACCGTGGTCTGAAAGGGCAGGGAAACAGTCCAATGAGCATCACCGCAGAGGAGCCAATCAGCTAGATGTTGCTGGGGCCGAGGAGCCAATCAGCTAGATGTTGCTGGGGCCGCTGTGAGCCAATCATCAGCCGGCAGCTGGATTGCTGGCAGCTGGAAGTTTGCTGGGGCCCCTTCGGCTGTGGCTCTCAACATCTCCCCCTCTCTGTTTAAACAACAAGCATGTGGCTTAGGGACCGTGTCTGTTAGGCAGTCCAATTCAATATATGGTCCTTACCCGTCATCGGATGAACTGACCTCTAGGCGTCAGCCTCCTGTCTTAGGTTGGTACCACTGCAATTGGATCATACCCGTCACTGACTACCAGTCCAGCATACAGCTATACTTGTGGATAGGCCTTTGCACCAGTGGGGGGGTGAGGTTCTTTGCCTCACCTCTGTTGGCCCCCAAATTTTAGACCATCACTAGTAGAGGAGGATGCAAAATGCCATGACATTAAGCCAATTGAGGGCTCCTTTGAAAAATTGTAGCACGGGTGACATCATCAGCAAAAATACCCCAACACTACCACAAGTCGCTGCACCAACAGATAGTTCACAATGCATACAGGTGAGCTCACAATGTGTCCAGGCAAGTTCTGCAAGCAGTTCAGTGATGGCTATTGTAGAAGCTGTAGATTGGTTTTATCTTTGACTTCACCAGCACTGGGATGAAGATAGGAATTCTAGCAATAATGGCTAAAGAAAAAATTATATAACAATTTTCTTAACAATTTACATTGTCTTCACCGGCACTGGGATGAAGATAGGAATTCTGGCAATAATGGCTAAAGAAAAAATTATGTAACATTACAGAAGGCACTAAAAGAAAACAATTTTCTTAACAATTTACATTGTCTTCACCGGCACTGGGATGAAGATAGGAATTCTGGCAATAATGGCTAAAGAAAAAATTATGTAACATTACAGAAGGCACTAAAAGAAAACAATTTCTTAACAATTTACATTATCTTTAAGAGAATTATTAAATATAATGAAAAGGAAAGGTGAAAGTAAACAAACAGATCTGTTAACCTTCTTTTTTGTTTACATATTAAAACAATCCTCAACAGTTGTTTACCCAATTTAAATTAAACCATATAAATCACGTGAAAAAAAATATTTGGATCCATTTTATCATGAGTGCTCATCATATATGATATATGGACATACGTACATTCAAACATATAACACAAAACACAAGTGTGCACACATAACATAATACATACAACACATAACATTATAGTAAAGGCCTTATAACTTTTTACAGGTGAAATCTCCATTGCAATGTTTAAAAACTCTATAGTCAAAAAATAGAACTGATCAGCAAAACATTAACCTAGGTCTGTATGAGCTCAAAAAACAAAATAGAACTTCATGATATGGCAAAGGGCAATAATAAAATAGATATTGAAAAAAGCATCCTGGTTCTGTTGCAGATGTAAGAATAGCCAAACTGGAGTTTTGGATATCAGTTGTTATGGATTTGAGCCAAATCATCTTCTTTTTGGTCTGTAGAAATCGCTTTAGTTAATCTTTCTGGAATCCAAATCGGCTGCTGTTCTCCCTGTGGAAACACATAAACAGACCCCCGACTCCAGACAATCACTGGGTCAGGACCTTGGTTAATCTCTCTGGAATCCAAATCGGCTGCTGTTCTCCCTGTGGAAACACACAAACAGACCCCCGACTCCAGACAATTACTGGGTCAGGACCTTTCCATTGTCCTGTTAGAATATCCTCCCAAAGTACCTTGGGCTTATGTACATTTTTTGGACACATATGCCTTTCCGCAGCACTAAGTCCTGATGAATCCAAATTTAAAAAGTTTAGAGTAAAAAGGGTTATTTTAAGTTTATCTTTGGGGAATATATACCCCTTCCCAATTCCTTCTTTTTGCTTTAATAAGTACATTTTAATAGTTTGATGAGCTCTTTCAACTATGCCTTGTCCCTGTGGATTGTATGGGATTCCTGTTATATGAGTAATGCCAAATGTTGAGCAAAATTGTTTAAAAGAGGTAGAAGTATAACCAGGGGCATTATCTGTTTTTAACTGTTTTGGAACACCCACAGTGGCAAAATTTTGTAAGCAGTGAGCTATAACATCTTTAGTTTTTTCTCCGGCATGAAGGGAGCCCATCAAAAATCCAGAAGAAGTATCAACTGTAACATGCAAATATTTTAATTTTCCAAATTCTGGCAAGTGTGTGACGTCCATCTGCCAAATATGGTTAGGTATCAATCCTCTAGGATTGACTCCAAGATTAACTTGTGGTAAAAAGGTCACACAATTTTGACATTGTTTTATTATTTGTCTAGCTTGTTCCTTAGTTATTTTAAAACGCTTTTGTAAAGTATTAGCATTGACATGGAACTTTTTATGAAAATTTATAGCTTCTTCTAGTGTAGAGAAAATATGTATGTCATGTGTAGTTTTATCTGCTAAATCATTGCCCAAACTAAGGGCTCCAGGCAATCCTGTATGTGCCCTGATATGTCCTATAAAGAATGGATCTTTTCTGTCCCAGATTAGACTTTGTATAGTGGAAAGCAAAGAGAAAACAGTAGAAGAAGGGGAAATCCTACCAGCATCTTCAAGAGATACTATAGCATTAACTACATACTGACTATCAGAAAATAAATTAAATACAGAATCTTTAAACATCACAAAAGCTTGTAAAACTGCATTAAGCTCTACCTTTTGAGCTGATTGTTTGGGTACTAAAAATGTAAAAGTTTGATCAGGGGTAACTACTGCTGCTGTACCATTATTTGACCCATCAGTGAATATATTTGGAGCATTCATGATAGGTGTTTTTCTTGTCATTTTTGGAAAAATTACAGGATGCAATGACCAAAAAGACAATAAAGGATTAGATGGTAAGTGGTTATCAAATGAAACATTAGATTTGCACATGATTATTGCCCAAGTATTTAACTCATTAGCTAACTCATCAATTTGATTCATAGTATATGGAGTAATAATTTTATTGGGAGAAATTCCAAACACTCCCTTTGCTGCTTTTATTCCTTTGAGTATTAATTGTCCTACAGCCTCAGGATACCTAGTAAGAATAGTGTTAGGAGAATAAGATAAATGTATCCATAATAATGGACCTTCTTGCCAAAATACTCCTGTAGGAATATTTTTTGTTGGTAGTACAATAAATAATAAAGGCAAACTTATATCAATTCTATCCAAATGCATATTTTCCATATATGTTTCAATGATTTTTAATGCCTTTCTTGCTTCAGGCGTTAACATTCGGGGTGAATTTGGATCTGATGGACCTTTTAGGATATCAAATAAAGGTCCCAACTCTCCTGTTGGTATACCTAAATAAGGCCTTATCCAATTTATGTCTCCTAATAACTTTTGAAAGTCATTAAGTGATTTGAGTTGATCTACTCGTATTTGAATTTTTGGTGGACGGACCATGGTTGAGGATAATAGAACTCCTAAATAATTAATTGGAAAATTTAATTGTACTTTATCTATTGCTATCTCTAGATTATAATTTTTTAATAAGTTTGTAAGTGTGGCATAACATTCTAGCAATGTGTTTTTATCTTTGTGTGCTAATAATACATCATCCATATAGTGAAATATTTGTAGTTCAGGATTTTGATTTCTAAGTGGCTGGATTACTTTGTTAACATAAATTTGACACATAGTTGGGCTGTTAGCCATCCCTTGAGGGAGTACTTTCCATTCATATCTCTGATCAGGACCTTCATGATTCAGTGCAGGGATAGTAAATGCAAAACGTGGACTATCCTCAGGATGAATTGGAATTGAAAAAAAACAATCTTTAATATCTATAACTAAAACATACCAGGTTTTTGGCAAAGCAGACAACTGAGGAATCCCTGATTGAGCAGGTCCCATAATAACCATCTCATTATTAATGGCTCTTAAATCTTGCAATAATCTCCATTTACCAGATTTCTTTTTGATGACAAAAATGGGAGTATTATGGGGAGATACAGAAGGTTGTATATGTCCTTCCGCTAATTGTTGTTTGACCAGGTCATGGGCTGCTTGTATCTTTTCTTTAGTCAGGGGCCACTGAGGAACCCATACTGGTCTTTCTGATCTCCAAGTAATTTTTATTGTCTCAGTGGCCCTTTCTGAAAATCCAACCCATGTCTTTCTGTTCCTTGATCTATTTGTATTGGTGCTGCTATACCTTGTTCTTGTTTTTCTAATCTTTTTCCTTTCCTAAAACCTTGTCTAGTCATAATAGTGGGTGCATTTTGGTTGATGTTATTTGTTAATGTCAAACCTAATTGATCTAGGACATCTCGTCCCCATAAATTTACGGGAAGATGATCCAATACATATGGCTGTATAGTTCCTTCAGGATCCTTCCAATCTAATACCATTGCACTTCTATGGGGATTAGTCGCCACTCCTAGGCCTCGAAGCGTTTGAGTGGCTTGTTGTAATGGCCAATGTTTTGGCCATTCTTGACGAGAGATGATGCTAAGGTCTGCACCTGTATCCAGTAGCCCATTAAATTCATGTCCTTGAATATTTAGTTTTAGCATGGGGCGAGAATCTAAATTTAAAGAAAGCATAGCCCAATCTACACCTGTGGAGCCTAATCCCTTGGAACCTCTTTCTACAGTACGACTGGAAAATTTATCATGTAGGCTGGGTATTATTAGTAACTGTGCTATTCTATCTCCTGGTGAAATTACTGATATACCCTTTGGAGAACTGGCTATAATTTTTATTTCACCTTCATAATCGGGATCAATTACCCCAGGACTTATCATAAGTCCTTTTAGAGTAGAAGAGCTGCGTCCCAATAATAAGCCTACTGTTCCTTTGGGAAGAGGTCCTTTCACCCCTGTGGGAATGATTTGAACTCCCATCTCTGGAGTTAGTACTGCTCTGGCGGAGGCGCAGATGTCCAACCCTGCGCTCCCTCTGGTTTGTCTGATGAGGGATCTGATGGACAATGTGTCCTGGGCACTACCCTGATGGGGTTGCTGGGTTCCTCCAGTGCTCCGTATATTTGTGGTTTTGGGCCCCGGAGCATTGGGCCCCCCTGTCCATTTTTCGGCAATGGAGCCCGATGCCTTTCTCCACGATATCGTGGATAAACACCTGGTCCTTGTTCGTTTTTTGATAATGGAGTACCCTCTATGGTGGTTTGAGAACGGCATTCATTAGCCCAATGTCTCCCTCTACGGCATCGTGGGCAAATACCTGGTATTCTACTCCTTTGATACCTAGTTTTGTTAAACCCTCCTCCAATGGGGCAATTCCTTTTAAAATGTCCTGTTTGTTCACAATTGTAGCATGTTCTTGGCCTGGCATCTAAAGCCTGTTTTACTGCAGCTGCCACAATTTGCCCTTGTTCATTAATGTCTCTGGCATCTAAAGCCTGTTTTACTGCAGCTGCCACAACTTGCTCTTGTTCATTAATGTCTCTACATAATTTAATATATGTGTTTAAATCTTCATGTTTCCATGGTCTAATGATATCTCTGCACCTACGATTCGCTTGCTCATAAGCCAGGTGTTTTAGTAATGGCATTGCTTGTTCTGTATTCCCAAAAACTCTGGTAGCTGTTTGAATAAGCCTATCTACAAATTCAGCATAAGGTTCATTAGCTCCTTGTATTACCTTAGATAATTGACCTTGTAAACCTCCATATCCTTGTAAAGTCTTCCATGCCTTAATTGCATCTACAGCAATTTGTGCATATACACCAGGATCATATGCAATTTGTTGCTGCTGATCCTCATAAGGTCCCTTTCCTAACAACATATCTAGATTTCTCTGAGGATAACCAGCTGCTGCATTTCGCCTAGCCGTCTCCTTGCAAAATTCCTCATTGGCAACCTTCCATAACAGGTATTGTCCTCCATTTAGCACAGCTTTACACATATTAGCCCAATCTGCTGGCGTCATGTTCAAGTTGTTAATGGATTCGACCATGCTTACAGTGAAGGGTGCTTGAGGACCATAGGTTGTTACAGCCTCTTTTAGCTGCTTCACTGTTTTGAAATTTAAAACTTGGTAAAATCGCTGCCCTCCTGCCTCAAATACAGGGCATGTTAATATTTGAGATCTTGTCTCAGGATCCCAACTATCAACTGCGGGGGTTGGGGACCTCCCAGCATATGGAGGTGGCCTTGTTAGTTGGACACTTACATCCTCTGGTGATAGAAAGGTGTTAGTAGCAGTCTCCTGTAGAGGTGGTGCTGTTGGTTGGACACTTACACCCTCTGGTGATAGAAGGGTGTTAGTAGCAGTCTCCTGTTGTAACTTTCCCCCTGATGGCTTTTTCTGTTTTACACTTTCTTTCTCTGTCTGACTAACTTGAGAGGCCTTCTCTTTTACTTGAATCTTTTCCTCTGTCTGACTAACTTGAGAGACCTTCTCTTTTACTTGAATCATTATGTCTTCTCCTTCCTCTACCATTGTCTGAACTGAAGGCTTTGGACTAAGCAAACAAGATATGAACGTCCACAATGGCAATGTGCCAACTGGCAGAGTCCCTGGGCTTTTCTTTTCTATTCTTTTTAAATCTTCACCATGATGGTTCCATTGTGATATATTTAACAACTCCTCCTTAAAAAGCCATGGGCTACATTTTTGTATTGTATCAACGTATACCCTGACTATTCTTGATTTTACTGAGATGCCTCCTTCCTCTAACAATTTACTTAACACTCTTTCAGTTTGTTTTTTGCTAATTTCTGATCCCGTATTTCTACTATAATACAACCCAACAAGATGAACCCAAACAAAACCGAGACAGAATGAAATAAAAAGGGAACAACAAAAAGTCATTATAGCCTTTCTATCCTCCTGACATGTGCATCCGTCCTTTCTCCCTATCTGTTCCTCAGACGTAAATAGTTTTTCCTCAGATGTGAGCAGTTTTTCTTCCGTCTCACTCATCTCCAGGGACAGGCAACTTAAAACAAAAGTGAAGCAAAATAAAAGAGGAATCTTAAAATGGCTACCTGTTGAGAGCCACAGCCGAAGGGGCCCCAGCAAACTTCCAGCTGCCAGCAATCCAGCTGCCGGCTGATGATTGGCTCACAGCGGCCCCAGCAACATCTAGCTAATTGGCTCCTCTGCGCTGATGCTCATTGGACTGTTTCCCTGCCCTTTCAGACCACGGAGCTGCTCATTGGGGGACTTTTTGGCTCTGCCCACGTGACCCAGCCAATCGGCCTCAAGAGCAGGAGGATTGGGGGAGGTGGAAAGAAGCTGGTGTGGGAGAGAGAGGCTTGTGGAAAGCCGGTGGTGGCAGTTGAGGCTCTGAGGGTTTTTCCTGAGAGGCTGTTTTGTTTGGCATGTTTGGTTCTAAAAATAAAGTTAGTTTCTTTTGACAAGTGGCTCCTGATTGTGCCCAGCCAGACTGCGGCATTTGGTGGCTCGCACAGGGAGCGACTGAGGGTAAGTGAACTGCTCGCCCCTGAGGGCAGGGCAAGAGGATGGGTAGCCATTTTAAGATTCTTCTTTTGTTATTTTGTTTCACTTTTGTTTTAAGTTGCCTGTCCCTGGAGATGTGTAAGATGGAAGAAAAACCGCTCACATCTGAGGAACAGATAGGGAGAAAGGACGGATGGACATTTCAGGAGGCTATTATAATGATTTTGTGTTGTTTCAATTTTGTTTCACTCTGTTTCAGTTTTGTTAGGCGTTATCTTGTTGGGTTGTATTATAGTAGAAATACGGGGTCAGAAATTAGTAAAAAACAAACTGAAAGAGTGTTAAGTAAATTGTTAGAGGAAGGAGGCATCCCAGTAAAATCAATAGCAGTCAGGGCATACGTTGATACAATACAAAAATGTAGCCCATGGCTTTTTAAGGAGGAGTTGTTAAATATATCACAATGGAACCATCATGGTGAAGATTTAAAAAGAATAGAAAAGAAAAGCCCAGGGACTCTGCCAGTTGGCACATTGACATTGTGGGCGTTGGTGTCTTGTTTGCTTAGTCCAAAGCCTTCAGTTCAGACAATAGTAGAGGAAGGAGAAGACATAATGATTCAAGTAAAAGAGAAGGTCTCTCAAGCTAGTCAGACAGAGGAAAAGATTCAAGTAAAAGAGAAGGCCTCTCAAGTTAGTCAGACAGAGAAAGAAAGTGTAAAACAGAAAAAGCCATCAGGGGGAAAGTTACAACAGGAGACTGCTACTAACACCTTTCTATCACCAGAGGGTGTAAGTGTCCAACCAACAGCACCACCTCTACAGGAGACTGCTACTAACACCTTTCTATCACCAGAGGACGTAAGTGTCCAACTAACAAGGCCACCTCCATATGCTGGGAGGTCCCCAACCCCCGCAGTTGATAGTTGGGATCCTGAGACAAGATCTCAAATATTAACATGCCCTGTATTTGAGGCAGGAGGGCAGCGATTTTACCAAGTTTTAAATTTCAAAACAGTGAAGCAGCTAAAAGAGGCTGTAACAACCTATGGTCCTCAAGCACCCTTCACTGTAAGCATGGTCGAATCCATTAACAACTTGAACATGACGCCAACAGATTGGGCTAATATGTGTAAAGCTGTGCTAAATGGAGGACAATACCTGTTATGGAAGGTTGCCAATGAGGAATTTTGCAAGGAGACGGCTAGGCGAAATGCAGCAGCTGGTTATCCTCAGAGAAATCTAGATATGTTGTTAGGAAAGGGACCTTATGAGGATCAGCAGCAACAAATTGCATATGATCCTGGTGTATACGCACAAATTGCTGCAGATGCAATTAAGGCATGGAAGACTTTACAAGGACATGGAGGTTTACAAGGTCAATTATCTAAGGTAATACAAGGAGCTAATGAACCTTATGCTGAATTTGTAGATAGGCTTATTCAAACAGCTACCAGAGTTTTTGGGAATACAGAACAAGCAATGCCATTACTAAAACACCTGGCTTATGAGCAAGCGAATTGTTGGTGCAGAGATATCATTAGACCATGGAAACATGAAGATTTAAACACATATATTAAATTATGTAGAGACATTAATGAACAAGAGCAAGTCGTGGCAGCTGCAGTAAAACAGGCTTTAGATGCCAGAGACATTAATGAACAAGGGCAAATTGTGGCAGCTGCAGTAAAACAGGCTTTAGATGCCAGGCCAAGAACATGCTACAATTGTGAACAAACAGGACATTTTAAAAGGAATTGCCCCATTGGAGGAGGGTTTAACAAAACTAGGTATCAAAGGAGTAGAATACCAGGTATTTGCCCACGATGCCGTAGAGGGAGACATTGGGCTAATGAATGCCGTTCTCAAACCACCATAGAGGGTACTCCATTATCAAAAAACGAACAAGGACCAGGTGTTTATCCACGATATCGTGGAGAAAGGCATCGGGCTCCATTGCCGAAAAATGGACAGGGGGGCCCAATGCTCCGGGGCCCAAAACCACAAATATACGGAGCACTGGAGGAACCCAGCAACCCCATCAGGGTAGTGCCCAGGACACATTGTCCATCAGATCCCTCATCAGACAAACCAGAGGGAGCGCAGGGTTGGACATCTGCGCCTCCGCCAGAGCAGTACTAACTCCAGAGATGGGAGTTCAAATCATTCCCACAGGGGTGAAAGGACCTCTTCCCAAAGGAACAGTAGGCTTATTATTGGGACGCAGCTCTTCTACTCTAAAAGGACTTATGATAAGTCCTGGGGTAATTGATCCCGATTATGAAGGTGAAATAAAAATTATAGCCAGTTCTCCAAAGGGTATATCAGTAATTTCACCAGGAGATAGAATAGCACAGTTACTAATAATACCCAGCCTACATGATAAATTTTCCAGTCGTACTGTAGAAAGAGGTTCCAAGGGATTAGGCTCCACAGGTGTAGATTGGGCTATGCTTTCTTTAAATTTAGATTCTCGCCCCATGCTAAAACTAAATATTCAAGGACATGAATTTAATGGGCTACTGGATACAGGTGCAGACCTTAGCATCATCTCTCGTCAAGAATGGCCAAAACATTGGCCATTACAACAAGCCACTCAAACGCTTCGAGGCCTAGGAGTGGCGACTAATCCCCATAGAAGTGCAATGGTATTAGATTGGAAGGATCCTGAAGGAACTATACAGCCATATGTATTGGATCATCTTCCCGTAAATTTATGGGGACGAGATGTCCTAGATCAATTAGGTTTGACATTAACAAATAACATCAACCAAAATGCACCCACTATTATGACTAGACAAGGTTTTAGGAAAGGAAAAAGATTAGAAAAACAAGAACAAGGTATAGCAGCACCAATACAAATAGATCAAGGAACAGAAAGACATGGGTTGGATTTTCAGAAAGGGCCACTGAGACAATAAAAATTACTTGGAGATCAGAAAGACCAGTATGGGTTCCTCAGTGGCCCCTGACTAAAGAAAAGATACAAGCAGCCCATGACCTGGTCAAACAACAATTAGCGGAAGGACATATACAACCTTCTGTATCTCCCCATAATACTCCCATTTTTGTCATCAAAAAGAAATCTGGTAAATGGAGATTATTGCAAGATTTAAGAGCCATTAATAATGAGATGGTTATTATGGGACCTGCTCAATCAGGGATTCCTCAGTTGTCTGCTTTGCCAAAAACCTGGTATGTTTTAGTTATAGATATTAAAGTTTGTTTTTTTTCAATTCCAATTCATCCTGAGGATAGTCCACGTTTTGCATTTACTATCCCTGCACTGAATCATGAAGGTCCTGATCAGAGATATGAATGGAAAGTACTCCCTCAAGGGATGGCTAACAGCCCAACTATGTGTCAAATTTATGTTAACAAAGTAATCCAGCCACTTAGAAATCAAAATCCTGAACTACAAATATTTCACTATATGGATGATGTATTATTAGCACACAAAGATAAAAACACATTGCTAGAATGTTATGCCACACTTACAAACTTATTAAAAAATTATAATCTAGAGATAGCAATAGATAAAGTACAATTAAATTTTCCAATTAATTATTTAGGAGTTCTATTATCCTCAACCATGGTCCGTCCACCAAAAATTCAAATACGAGTAGATCAACTCAAATCACTTAATGACTTTCAAAAGTTATTAGGAGACATAAATTGGATAAGGCCTTATTTAGGTATACCAACAGGAGAGTTGGGACCTTTATTTGATATCCTAAAAGGTCCATCAGATCCAAATTCACCCCGAATGTTAACGCCTGAAGCAAGAAAGGCATTAAAAATCATTGAAACATATATGGAAAATATGCATTTGGATAGAATTGATATAAGTTTGCCTTTATTATTTATTGTACTACCAACAAAAAATATTCCTACAGGAGTATTTTGGCAAGAAGGTCCATTATTATGGATACATTTATCTTATTCTCCTAACACTATTCTTACTAGGTATCCTGAGGCTGTAGGACAATTAATACTCAAAGGAATAAAAGCAGCAAAGGGAGTGTTTGGAATTTCTCCCAATAAAATTATTACTCCATATACTATGAATCAAATTGATGAGTTAGCTAATGAGTTAAATACTTGGGCAATAATCATGTGCAAATCTAATGTTTCATTTGATAACCACTTACCATCTAAACCTTTATTGTCTTTTTGGTCATTGCATCCTGTAATTTTTCCAAAAATGACAAGAAAAACACCTATCATGAATGCTCCAAATATATTCACTGATGGGTCAAATAATGGTACAGCAGCAGTAGTTACCCCTGATCAAACTTTTACATTTTTAGTACCCAAACAATCAGCTCAAAAGGTAGAGCTTAATGCAGTTTTACAAGCTTTTGTGATGTTTAAAGATTCTGTATTTAATTTATTTTCTGATAGTCAGTATGTAGTTAATGCTATAGTATCTCTTGAAGATGCTGGTAGGATTTCCCCTTCTTCTACTGTTTTCTCTTTGCTTTCCACTATACAAAGTCTAATCTGGGACAGAAAAGATCCATTCTTTATAGGACATATCAGGGCACATACAGGATTGCCTGGAGCCCTTAGTTTGGGCAATGATTTAGCAGATAAAACTACACATGACATACATATTTTCTCTACACTAGAAGAAGCTATAAATTTTCATAAAAAGTTCCATGTCAATGCTAATACTTTACAAAAGCGTTTTAAAATAACTAAGGAACAAGCTAGACAAATAATAAAACAATGTCAAAATTGTGTGACCTTTTTACCACAAGTTAATCTTGGAGTCAATCCTAGAGGATTGATACCTAACCATATTTGGCAGATGGACGTCACACACTTGCCAGAATTTGGAAAATTAAAATATTTGCATGTTACAGTTGATACTTCTTCTGGATTTTTGATGGGCTCCCTTCATGCCGGAGAAAAAACTAAAGATGTTATAGCTCACTGCTTACAAAATTTTGCCACTGTGGGTGTTCCAAAACAGTTAAAAACAGATAATGCCCCTGGTTATACTTCTACCTCTTTTAAACAATTTTGCTCAACATTTGGCATTACTCATATAACAGGAATCCCATACAATCCACAGGGACAAGGCATAGTTGAAAGAGCTCATCAAACTATTAAAATGTACTTATTAAAGCAAAAAGAAGGAATTGGGAAGGGGTATATATTCCCCAAAGATAAACTTAAAATAACCCTTTTTACTCTAAACTTTTTAAATTTGGATTCATCAGGACTTAGTGCTGCGGAAAGGCATATGTGTCCAAAAAATGTACATAAGCCCAAGGTACTTTGGAAGGATATTCTAACAGGACAATGGAAAGGTCCTGACCCAGTAATTGTCTGGAGTCGGGGGTCTGTTTGTGTGTTTCCACAGGGAGAACAGCAGCCGATTTGGATTCCAGAGAGATTAACCAAGGTCCTGACCCAGTGATTGTCTGGAGTCGGGGGTCTGTTTATGTGTTTCCACAGGGAGAACAGCAGCCGATTTGGATTCCAGAAAGATTAACTAAAGCGATTTCTACAGACCAAAAAGAAGATGATTTGGCTCAAATCCATAACAACTGATATCCAAAACTCCAGTTTGGCTATTCTTACATCTGCAACAGAACCAGGATGCTTTTTTCAATATCTATTTTATTATTGCCCTTTGCCATATCATGAAGTTCTATTTTGTTTTTTGAGCTCATACAGACCTAGGTTAATGTTTTGCTGATCAGTTCTATTTTTTGACTATAGAGTTTTTAAACATTGCAATGGAGATTTCACCTGTAAAAAGTTATAAGGCCTTTACTATAATGTTATGTGTTGTATGTATTATGTTATGTGTGCACACTTGTGTTTTGTGTTATATGTTTGAATGTACGTATGTCCATATATCATATATGATGAGCACTCATGATAAAATGGATCCAAATATTTTTTTTCACGTGATTTATATGGTTTAATTTAAATTGGGTAAACAACTGTTGAGGATTGTTTTAATATGTAAACAAAAAAGAAGGTTAACAGATCTGTTTGTTTACTTTCACCTTTCCTTTTCATTATATTTAATAATTCTCTTAAAGATAATGTAAATTGTTAAGAAATTGTTTTCTTTTAGTGCCTTCTGTAATGTTACATAATTTTTTCTTTAGCCATTATTGCCAGAATTCCTATCTTCATCCCAGTGCCGGTGAAGTCAAAGATAAAACCAATCTACAGCTTCTACAATAGCCATCACTGAACTGCTTGCAGAACTTGCCTGGACACATTGTGAGCTCACCTGTATGCATTGTGAACTATCTGTTGGTGCAGCGACTTGTGGTAGTGTTGGGGTATTTTTGCTGATGATGTCATTGGTGGTACAATTTTTCCAAAAGGAGCCGTCAATTGGCTTGGTGTATCTTCCTCCCTTCTGCTTGTCATGATCGTCCATCTAAAATTTGGGGGCCAACAGAGGTGAGGCAAAGAACCTCACCCCCCCGCTGGTACAAAGACCTCTCCACAGGTGTGGCTGTATACTGGACCGGTAGTCAGTGACGGGTAAGATCCAATTGCAATGGTACCAACCTAAGGACCATATGTACTATTGGACAACCTAAGGCAGGCACGGTCCCTAAGCCACATGCTTGTTGTTTAAACAGAGAGGGGGAGATGTTGAGAGCCACAGCCGAAGGGGCCCCAGCAAACTTCCAGCTGCCAGCAAACTTCCAGCTGCCGGCTGATGATTGGCTCACAGCAGCCCCAGCAACATCTAGCTGATTGGCTCCTCTGCGGTGATGCTCATTGGGCTGTTTCCCTGCCCTTTCAGACCACGGAGCTGCTCATTGGGGGACTTTTTTGGCTCCGCCCACGTGACCCAGCCAATCGGCCTCAAGAGCAGGAGGATTGTGGGAGGTGGAGAGAAGCTTGTGGGGGAGAGAGAGGCTTGTGGAAAGCCGGTGGTGGCAGTTGAGGCTCTGAGGGTTTTTCCTGAGAGGCTGTTTTGTTTGGCGTGTGTGGTTCTAAAAATAAAGTTAGTTTCTTTTGACAAGTGGCTCCTGATTGTGCCCAGCCAGACTGCGGCAGTCCCTGTCTCTAAGATTTCAACTTTTGCCAGGAGTGGTGGTGCACACCTATAATACCAATGAATCAGGAAGCTAAGGCAGAAGGATTGCAAGTTCAAAGCCAGCATTAGCAACTTAGTGAGGCCAAGGCTCTAAGCAAGTTAGCAAGACCATGTTTCAAAATAAATAGAAAATGGGATGGGGATGTGGAATAATAGGTAAGTGCTCTTGGGTTCAATCCCCAGTTATCCCTCCCCCCAAAAAAGAAAGAAAGAAAAAGAAAAGAAAACATGTATATATGTTATGGGCCAGGCTATATGGGCAATGACCAAACAGACTCCTTTTTGCCCGGAGACTCCACGTCATGTAAGAAATGCTTCTCCCATGGAAAGTCCCACTTCTGTACCCATCAACAGTTGCTTAGAATACCATGTTTGGCAACACAAAATGGAAATTCTTATACAATGTAAAAGTATTCTCTCTTTGGTTCCCGTTTTTCTTGGATAATGTGCCCTGTCAGAGATTGATTGTCTAGATGTTAGTAACCATTCTTTAACTTGTACTCAACTAGGGACATTTTGGCCCACTCCCTTTTCTGCTTATGATTTTAGATCTCATGATGTTTGTTTATGGTTTTGAATCATAGCAATAGCCACTTATGCTTTAATATGGTTTTGGATATAAAAGATATACTCAAACACCAGGAGGGGGTCAAAGGGTGTAAACTTGCAGCCTACCCCTTGGCCCACCAGCTGGTGGATCCGGACCGCCAACTGGTGAATAAAGTTTCCATCTCCTGCTTTAAGGTCAACTCAGTTATTTATTGCAATATTGCCTATGTTTGTATGTATGAATGTATATATATATATATATATATATATATATATATATATAGAGAGAGAGAGAGAGAGAGAGAGAGAGAGAGAGAGAGTGCATGTCAGGTATGGTGACACATGCCTGTAATTCCAGCGATTGAGGAGGCTGACGCAAGTTCAAAGGCAGCCTCAGCAACTTAGCGAGGCCCTAAGCAATTTAGCAAGACTGCCTCAAAATAAAAAAAATAAAAATAAAAAGGGCTGAGGATATGGCTCAGTGGTTAAACACCCCTGGGTTCAATCACCAGTAAAAAAAAAAAATAGATTTCAGAAAGACACAAATATTCCAAACATAGTAATGCTTCTCTGGAAGATGAAGCCCCTTTGGCTCACAATTTGGCTAGCTTGTGGTTATTAGAAAAGACACCCTTTTCCCTGACATAGCCCTGCACCAGAATGCATTACACAGCTTGGTCAGGATGTTACAGGTGGAATTTTAGGTCCCCATCCTCATTTCCTCAGCACAAGGGACCCTTATACAATGAAAATTGGCACATGGGGTGGTCCTACTGGCACATTAATAAATCCTTGTGACCCGAATGCTGACTGTCTCCAAAACTTCATACTTCAAGGGCTAGCAATGGATCTCAGTTGTAGAACACTTACCTAGCATATGGTAGGCCCTGGGTTAAATATCCTGGCTGCATACACACACACACACACACACACACACACACACACACCTCAGACTTCAGTTGTCCCACCTTTCCTCCCTATCCCCACTCTTGTTTACTGCTTCCATCGCCCATTACCAGCCCTCCAGGAACACTGACCTTCCCTCTTGCTCTGGTAAAAGAGAGGCCTTGTCCTGAAGCAGGACTTTTAATTTGCTCCTCCTTCTTGACTACTTTTCTTCCCAGACTCTGCATCTCTAGATTCTCAGTTCACCAAAATAATCAGTCCCTCTTCCCAGTCCCCCAGATCTTCAAATATCATCACTACCTGAAAGTTTTATTTAAATATTTATTGTTGATTCCACCCCCGCCATCTTGAGAAATGCAAAAACTCTATATAAAGAATGTTTCATGGGCTGGGGATGTGGCTCAAGTGGTAGCGCGCTCGCCTGTCATGCGTGCGGCCCGGGTTCGATCCTCAGCACCACATACAAACAAAGATGTTGTGTCCGCCGATAACTAAAAAATAAATATTTAAAAAATTCTCAAAAAAAAAAAAGAATGTTTCATTTCATGGGCTGGGGTTGTAGCTAAGTGGTAGAGCGTTTGCCTTGCATGTGTGAGACACTGGGTTCAATCCTCAGCACCACATAAAAATAAATAAATAAAATAAAGATATTGTGTCCATCTACAACTAAAAAAATGTTTAAGAAAAAGAATGTTTCATTTCAAACCTTTGCACTAAAATACTTGACCAAACTTAACATGTCTCATAGCAGCCAGAGACCATATCCCTGGAATAACTTGGCCCCCTTTTGGTTTCCAGTGAAAAAAAGTTCAAGGTTATCAAAAGAATTTACCATTTGTTTTAGCTAACACCTGACCATGGGCCCTGACCCCTTTCCTTTCTTATTTCTAAGGAAAAGCTTAGAATTGTGAATTCCTCCTCTATCCCTTTGAGAAATATACGCTGCTGGGAATATCTTATCTGAGAGTCATTTCTATGAATGTAATCATCAGGAAGGAGAGGACCTAAGACTCCCAGTCTCTGTGGGAAGGTAGAATCCCAACTTCTATCATTTTCAACTAGCAAATACAGCTGGCCTCATCACACAAACCCTGATCAACCCTCTTACCTGATTTTTATAACTATTCACTTCCCTGACTCTGTGTAAGCTGCGCCAGCATTAGATCCCACTCCCCACCTACCTACTCCCTCATTCTGCCTTTTGTGAAAGAAATGTGTGTCAACCCTAACAACATCAATGACAAAAATAAAACTGGGAGGTTATGAAGAAAGTGTCCTTGTGCATACTGCCTGATATTAACTGTCATGAAAAGACTCTACTGGAACCACAAACTTTCACAGAGGCCTGAACAATCTTATACAAAAAGTACTTCTACAAGCACATCTGCCTAGCAACTGTCTGTTTGACCTCAGATGAATACCACTCTTGTTATTAGCCATTATGACCAAGGATTATTGTTTCAAAATATCAAATGTAATCCTCCTCATTTTTATATTTAAAAACTATGGGCAGCCAGGTGTGGTGGTGCATGCCTATAATCCAAGCAACTGGAGAGGCTGAGGCAGGAAGACTGCAAGTTCAAGGCCAGCCTCAGCAATTTATGGAGGCCCTAAGCAACTTACTGAGACCCTGTCTCAAAATAAGAAAGACTGGGGAGCTGGACAAAGTGATACATGCCTGTAATCGCAGAAGCTCAGAAGGCTGAGGCAGGACGATTTTGAGTTCAAAGTCACCTGCAGTAATTTAGCAAAGTCATAAGCAACTCAGCAAGACCCTGTCTCTAAATAAAATATTTAAAAACGCTGGGGATGTGGCTCACTGGTTAAGCACCCCTGGGTTCAATCCCCAGTATTCCTCCCCCAACACACACACACACACACACACACACACACACACACACACACAATGGGCATATGCAACCTTTTTGAATGCCTATAGTTCACTATGGCTTGCATTTTCCCATTGTAGTGCTCTACTATTCCCATTGCAATGCTATTTCCAAATAAATATCATTATTCTTTGGAGAATCTCTCTCTCTCTCTCTCTCTCTCTCTCTCTCTCTCTCTCTCTCTCTCTTTTCTTCATTTTTTTTTTTTTTTTGCAGTGCTGGAGTGAACCCAGGGCCTTGCACAGGCTAGGCAAGTGCTCTACCACTGAGCTGTATCCCAACCCCTGATTGTTTTTTTTTTTTTTTTTATTTAAGGTGACACTTTGAAAATCCTAGTCACCTCTCCACAAATCAGACTGGAGCTCAACTTTCCCCCTACTACCAGTAGTTGCTGAATAAACTCGACTTTTTATCATTTTAACTAATGTCTGAGTGTGTTTATCTTTGGCAACTTTCACCCTCACCTTCCGTTGAGGACCATATTTATTTTGTTCACTTCTTACTCCTCTGCAGAATGAAAAAATAAATTATTTGAATACATACAGCCAGATGTAGTGGCATGTACCTGTAGTCCTTGTACTCAGGAGGCTGAGGCAGGAGGGTCACTTGAACCCAGGAGTTCGAGACCAGACTAGGTAACCCAGTCTCAAAAAACATAAAACAAAATGCATATAGTAAAAAGGCCCCAAGATTGAGAGACAAGAGACCTAGATTTTAGTCTAATTTTTTTTCTTGGTTAACTAACTTGATTTGGAGGTCCAATATTTATATAAGGGCTATCTGGAGGTGGAGCAGGGTGAAGCTGCACAATTTTACATCAATTTTCTCTGCACTAGTGTATTTCCCTTATATTACAAGGGCACAGGTAACTAACTCCTTACCTGAGTCAAATTGCTTCATCAACTTGGTCCAACTACTATCTGTGTGACCTGAGGCAAGTACTGAAAAAGATTGTCTCCTTGGATCAAAACTTCAGTCAGCTCCTCTGAGTCCTCAGTTTGACCACACCCTTGTTTAGGGAGGGGGAAGGTGAGAAGAGAAAGGGGGAAAAAGCCAGTTTTAAAATAAGCCACAGTGATAGATTAGTGAGGGTTATGTTAAAGTTTACCTGCAAATGTCATAAAGTCATTCTTCTTTATAGCTGAATAATACTCCACTGTGCATATATACCACATTTTCTTTTTCATTCAACTCTTGAAGAGCACCTAGGTTGGCTCCATAGCTTAGCTATTGTGAATTGAGCTGCTATAAATATTGATGTGCCCATGTCACTATAGCATGCTGATTTAAAATCCTTTGGAGATATACCGAGGAGTGGGATTACTGGGCATATTAAGTGAAATAAGCCAATTCCCAAAAATCAAAGGTTGAATGTTTTCTCTGATAAGTAGAAGCTAACTCACAATAAGGAGTGGGGAGGGAAGATTAAAATTTCAATGGATTGAACAAAAGGGAATTAAGGGAAGGGAAAGGGGATAGGAATAAGAAGGACAGTAGAATGAATCTGACATAGCTTTCCTATGTGTGTGTGTGTGTGTGTGTGTGTATATATATATATATATATATATATATATATATATATATATATATATATATACACAAACATCACAGTGAATCTCACTATGGTGTACATCCACAAGAAATTAATTTAAAAAAATAACTATAGGTAAATGGCAGAAAGATCAATAAAGGGAAGGGAACAGGAGGGTGGGGAAAGGGAACAGGAAGGAGAGGTACTGGGGTCTGAATTAGAATAAGATATATTCCATGTTTATATAATTATGTTAAAATGGATTCTACTGTCATGTATAACTAAAAAGAAACAATAAAAAATTTAAAAAAGCTTAACTGACTTTGTCCTGTCCCAAAGTGCCTCAAAGCTCTCTGAGGTTTTTTATGTCCTATATAAAATAACAATAATAACAAAAATCTTAAGTTCTTAAGAGCACTTGGATTACTTGAGATTTTAGGAATGTTCATTTTAGTTATTTTTTTCTTCATAAAGAATTTCTTGGGGGCTGGGGATGTGGCTCAAGCGGTAGCACGCTCGCCTGGCATGTGGAGGGCACTGGGTTTGATGCTCAGCACCAAATAAAAATAAAATAAAGATGTTAAGTCCACCGAAAACTAAAAAATAACTATTAAAAAAATATCTCTCTCTCTCTCTCTCTCTCTCTCTCTCTCTCTTTAAAAAAAAGAATTTCTTGGGCTGGGGCTTGTAGCTCAGTGATAAAACACTTGCCTCACATGTGTGAGGCACTGGGTTTGATCCTCAGCACCACATAAAAAAATAAATAAAGACATTATGTGTTCATCTGCAACTAAAAAAAATATTTTAAAAAGAATTTATTTTCCTGAGCCCTTGGTAGGCACTATCAAGTACCCTGAAAACTTTATAATGGGAAGCTTATACTGACAATAATTTGCAGACACTTTGGGACAGACTTTAAAGTCCAATCTCAATGGGGACTCATGCATTATCCCAGAGGTTATATTGCAAGATAGACTGAAGGCATTATCTTGATAGGGACATATAGAGTACCCCAAAGATATAGTATGGAACAGATTTTAAAAATCTGATCCTGGTTGGGGGCTCAAAAAGTACCCCAAGGCCTATGTTTTTGTTTTATTTTGTTTTTCTTTTCAGAAAACCATATTGCAGATGATGGGTAATTAATTGTCTATCAGTGAGAACTCACCACTTGGGTGTATATTAAATAACTGGAACTATTTTAAGGCAGAAGACTTTAAAAAGGGGGAAATGATTTTTTTTTTTCTGTAACATGGTTTCATCCCAATATAATTAGAAAATGAAGGCTTATTCTATAAGTGGGGAAAGAAGGAACAGAGATCTGACTACCTGGGTCCCCCCTTCCTGCTGTCTTTTAAAAAAAAGGATAATTATTCAAGGGTTGCTGTCAATACCAAAGGTCACATATTAGTTAGGCCCGTGGTTCTGTGAGATTGTTTCCTACCCAAAGGTGGACTTGGGACCTTCCATGTACCTGCCCCAGCTGAAACCTTTGAATGTGTCGTTTAACCTAATTTGATAATGTCAACTGATCTGAGATCCACTTTTTTTGTGGTGTAATACCTCCCCCTTCCTAAGAGACCTTAAAAAGAATATCTTTTGCTTTCCCTATTTGGGCTGAAACTTTTTCAGACCCCGCTGTGCAGTTAATTCTAATAAACCTTTTTGCCTAAAGGTTGATCTGACTTCATGCCTCTCTTGAGCCATACTCTCCCTTCCTAAACCTAATATTTTAGTGCCAAGAACCAGAAGAGGTATCACTGACATGGATAGCCCTGTAGGGCTTCTCCACCCTTGCAGCTGCTTTGTCTGGTTCTAAATCCAGACCATTGTTCTCTGGTGAGTCTCCAGTGTCCTCTGGAATTCCCTGCCCATTTTACAAATCCTAGAACTAGGTCAGGGGTTCCCCTGGCTTGGGTCTCTTCCCTCCTCCCAACCCCTCGAGTCCAGGTGTTAGGCAGGAATTTATGGACATCAAGATGGCAGAGGCAGGGTACAAGAAAAATGGCTGGAGTGCAAAACCAAAGTTGAGTCATCATGTCCCTGTTTACAATAAGTACCATTTTCATGACAAATCCTGCCACAGAGGGCTCATCACCCATGGCAAACCCCACCACAGGTTCAGTACTCTAATTAGGTGAAAATAAAGTAACTAATGTGGGTAAAGTGGCCAGTATTCTAATTATGTATCATAAGGTGACCCATGGAAAAAAACTGAGGCAGGGTTTTCAATCAGGTTCATGTGGGGAAGGTGACACCTTACAGCTCATCATGTAAGAATCTCCTTGACATAGGCCGGGGCTGGGGCTGTAGCTCAGTGGCAGAGCACTTGCCTCACATTCATGAGGCACTGGGTTCGATCCTCATCACCATATAAAAATAAATAAATAAAATAAAGGTATTGTGCCCACCTACAACAACAAAAACAAAAAATTAAATTAAAAAAAAAAAAGAATCCTCCTGACATCCAGGCCTGGAGTCAGTCTCTCCCAGCCCCCCTCCACACACACTCTGCTTTGCAGAGTGTACTCATTCTACTTTATGGACCACATTTTGCCTTCAATAAATCTATGCTTTGTCTGTCATTTCTTTGTCTTGCTCAATTCTTTGAGTGAGACGTCAAGAACCTGGACTCCAACACAGGAAGGCCTGTGCTTGTTCTCAGTTTATTTCCTCTCTCCAGAAGGGAACTTGAGGAACCAGAGGATGCTTGTCTCACTCCTTTTCTTCCAGACCCTCTTGACTCCCCAGAGCTCATAATGGGTACCTCTCAATCTCATCCACCCAAAGACTCCCCCTTAGTTGCCTTCTCTACAGTCTTAAAGTTCCTTGTTCTGGGGTGATATTAAACCTGAAAATTAACCTTCTTTTGCAATACTGTCTAGCTACAATACAAATTGCATAACGGCAGTCAGTGACCTGAAAATGGTACCTTTGATTTCAAAATTCTAAGAGATCTAGATAACTTCATACAGTATAATGGCAAGTGGTTAGATATCCCTTACATTCAGGCTTTCTTCTTTCTCTATAACCACCCCTCTCTCTGTCAATCCTATATCACATTCCAGATTCTATTACTATATGAAAAAAATGGAAAAGAGATCAAGCCAAATACCAATTAATTGTAGCCACTATCCAGGGTTATCATTGTATTAGGAGTTCAGGGAAGCCAAGATGACGTGAGGCAGGGTACAAGGAAAACACTGCTGGAGGACAAGACAGGGAGATGAGTCATCATGTCCCTGTTTATGATGTTCCATTACCATGACAACTTTTGCCACTGAGGACTTACTACCCATGATAACTCCTGCCACAGGTTAAGTATTCTAAAGTAATCAATGGAAGCAAATGGAATAAGCTTTTCAATCAGGTTCATAAGGGAAAGAGAATACCTCATAACTCAGCATATGAGACAAGAATTTTCAGACATCAGGACCTTGAACCTCTCTTTCATTTGGTCTACTCTGGTTTACCTTATGGAGTGCTACTTTCACTTTCACCTTCCATAAATCTGTACTTTACCTATTACTTCTGCATGTCTTGTTCAATTCTTTATTCAGGACAGCAAGGAACTGGACCCCAAATGGACACCCCAATGATAATGATTATTTTCTGGCATTCTCCATACAGTCTTCTGAATATCTATTCTCCTCCTCAAATTCTTGGTGAGTAGAGGAAAAAAATCTTAAGATTTTTGGACAGTGTTTTGGGTAGAGCACATTCTGGTAAAAGCCTGAAGATCTCGTGATTAGAACTTGGATGCCACAGCCCTTAGAGATAAGAATTGATGCTTTCACCCTCAGTCTTTGGAGGGACAAAGCTCATCCACTAGCAATTAAAAATTCTTGGCAAGGGCAACACCCTTGTAGAATCTGAAAGCCAGTGACCATGAGATTTTGATCTTTACCTGTTAGGATAAAGAGACCTGTCTTTCTCTTACTCTTTCATCTTTATCTCCAGAATAACAAAATGTTGTGGGTCCTCATTCAAGGCTCAAATCAGTGGGAAATCTAATTAACATCTAGGGCAAAGGAGTACCCTCTTATCTCTTTGAGTCAGGATATCCTATTTAATATCCTTTGCTTCTCAAGTTCAAAACAGTAACTTTCCTTGCTCCTTAGCTTTCTGCCTAATATCTATCTCTCCAAGACTTTCATTTGGAATGTAAGCTGCATGAGCAATTGTCTAAAACCAGTTTGAGAACAGAATAAAAAGTGTCACTTTTAAATTTAAGCTGCTGTGGGACATAAATTGCTGTTTTCTCTCTTCTTGTATTCTGAGGGTTTGCTCACTCAATAAATTTTGGAATATGTACAAGTGTGTTTTGTTTTGTTTGATATCAGGGACCCAGAGGAACTTAGCACTGTTACATCCCAGCCCTTTTAATTTGTTATTTTGAAACAGGGACTTGCTAAGTTTCTTAGGGCCTCACTAAGTTGCTAAGGCTGGCTTTGAACTTGTGATCCTCTTTTCTTTTCTTTTTTTTTCATTGTAGGTGGACACAATATCTTTATTTTATTTTTATATGGTGCTGAGGATCAAACCCAGTGCCTCAAGCTTGCTAGGTGAGCACTCTATCACTAAGCCACAACCCCAGCCCCAAACTTGTGATTCTCTTGTCTCAACCTCCTGAATCATTGGGAATACAGGTGTGCACCACCATACCCAGCAAGTTTTCTTTTTCTTTTTTTTATGCCTTTATTTCACTTATTTGTCTTTATGTGGTGCTGAAGATCGAACCCAGGGTCTCGCACATGTGAGGCGAGTGCTCTACTGCTAAGCCACAACCCCAGCCCAAGTTTTCTTTTTCTTGAGAAACTTTTCCTGAGGTCTGTCCTCTCCCAGACCTCATGGACTCCCACATTCTTTAAAAATATTTGGACTCACTCTGATCCAAAGGCACACTCTGATCAGATATAGATGTTCCATGTTCTCCTTTACTAAAGTAATTATGTATGTGCCATTTTTTTAAACCCCCATCTTATTCTGAGCTTATGTATTTTCTGGGGATTCATATTTGGTCCTGCTCACCTGAATTTATATATTATTTGTATATAAAATTTATGGATTATTTATATATAATTTATTATTATATACAATTATTATTTTAATATAATTTGTCATTTATATTATATATATATATATATATATATATATATATATATATATATATATATATATATATATATATATATATATATATTGCTCTGTTTTTGTTTTGTCTAACTGGAGTTTTTTTTAAGCCCTCTGTTATTTTTTCTGTTGTCTTTATTCAGAGGCCAATTAATTAAGGGTTAACTCTAAAATACACTGGAATAGAAAAGAGATTGCATCCTTTAGAGGAACCCAAATGGAGAATAAACAGTGGTGATTGTTAACATGATTCTACCTTACGGATGGATAAATGGCCACCTGAATCATTGACTCAGTATCCATATATAATTGGTGGACCCTGCCCTACCCATCCTCAACTATAGGCCTCCCTCAGGTCAATGTCTTCTAGCCTATAACTTATTGTTCACTGTCACCAAAAGGACAACTGTGACAGGCTCTATCTTATTTTCTAAATGGTTAAATGTGATAGATACTGTGTAATAAATATCTGTAGTTCTTTTGTCTCCTACCTATGGGGATCATATACCTAGCAAAAATCTATAAAATCTTTATTCCCTATCTATATTCATGATATCTGTGCACACTTAATTATTGTACTTTGTGTCTACATAAGTGCTGTGTCTACAAATCATTTACATGGAACCATAATTGACTTATAGATAAAATGAGTGCTCATAAATTTAAAAAATAAAAAATGGGCCATATTGCCATTAAAAAAAATTGGGGCTGGGGATGTGGCTCAAGTGGTAGCGCATTCGCCTGGCATGCATGCGGCCCGGGTCCTATCCTCAGCACCACATACAAACAAAGATGTTGTGTCCGCTGAAAACTAAAAAATAAATATTAAAAAAATTCTCTGTATCTCTCTCTCTCTCTCTCTCTCTCTCTCTCTTTTTAAAAAAACTGGCTTACATCTGTTTGCTTTTTCTTCATAAATGCTATGTAAATGAAATACATTTATAAATCAGATAATAAGTCTATTTCTGATCACTAACAATTTTCAACAGATGGGATATAGTGCTAACTTCTAGTACTAATACTGATCGCAATTAAATGGAAGGGGTAATTGTAAAATTATAGACAGTGAAATTAAAACCCATTACTCCCACTTCAAGACTGGTGAAACTAGCCTGCTGGATGTTTAAAAACCCAAACTTGTAAACCAAAGACAAGAAAGGAAAAAGGACAAGTAAAAAGCAGTCAATATTTTGACCCTTGCCCTCTAAGGTCATCCAGGACTCAGGAAATGACAGGACCTCTCTAAGGGTCCTGCAACTCTGGTAAGTCACACAATCTCCCAATCAGGGATATTGTGAGGACCCTAGAGAACAGGAAACCAACTAGTACACATTCTGCAAAGAGAAGGTGGAAATATCCTTGCTGCTTCCAAGGAAAATCACATGTGGTCAGCAAGACCCTAACCCATCCTGGCAGATGACACACCTTGTAGAGGAAAGGTTAAAGGAGCCAAGAGTCTTCTCAAAATTTCCCAAGAGTAACCCCTGAAAAATCTTAGCTGATTTTAACAGTAGAAAGGAACAAGGTCAATTTTTTGACAACTTGGTCTTAAAACACCTGGTAGGAGAGTATAACCAAAGCACAGTCATACACAGACATTTAAAAGGAAAGACAATGGTCTTTTAATATAACTTGATATGTACACTTGTGTAAGTTTTACGAAAGTAAGATAGGAAGCCATAAAGAAAGGGTTCTTATATGGGAGTTCCTGATAATAACTATCTCAAAAGACTCTGCCAGTCACAAGTGTGTCTTGAATCAATTTGAGCCTGACCTCACTGACCTACAATTCTTCCTGATCTGTGTTTTTGTTTTTCACTGGTGTGATTATCTATCCCCAATATTTATTCCTCAGTTTGGTTTAAAAGATGTGAGGTGACACATGGAAGCCCTGACTAACTATACCAAGAGAGCCCTAAGTAACATAGCTAAAGGGATCCCTCTACTAAACACAGAAGTAACATCAATGAAAACAACTATTTTTCAGAAATCAGATGGCTTTAGATATCTTAACTACAGTTCAAGGAAACACCTGTGCATTATGAAAACTAATTGTTGTGTATATATTTATAACAACTATGCTAATATTTCTAAATCCTTAAATGGCCTCCACTAAAAAACAAATGGCTTGCTGGACCCTACCCTAACCTTTAATGAGTTACTGTCTTCACAATTTTGAGAGACTGACTGGAAATACTAATTGCTCTTGCACAAATAATTTGCAAAAAAAGTAATGTTTTGCTCTATAATTTATTGTTGTCCTAGCAGGATCACTGCCCTATGTTCACCTCATCTAGTTACCCACCAACTGCCATCATAAAACTCTGGATTTCTCTGATGTTAAATATCCTTAACTGCCCTGGCCTCACCTGATAGTGAATAAAGACTTCAGGTCACTTCTCCCCAACCATGCCCCAGTTCAGCAGGAAATAGTCCCTTCTCCCCTTGGAAGTCCCCCTACTTCCTTTCCTATAAAACCATCTCTCTGTTTCTTTTGTATATAAACAAAAAGGCTGAAAATATCATGTACCAAAAGTGACATATTAACCAGGCCCATGGTTCTGTTAGTTTGTCTCCTTGTACCCAAATATGGACATGGGACATTCCAAGTACCTGCCCAAAGGTCACAGATTAACCAGGCCCATGGTTCTGTGGAATTTTCTCCTTTCACCTAAGGGTGGACTTGGGAGAAGATCCCAAAGTACTTGGAAGCAAGTACCTGCCCCAGCCCAAACCACTGAATGCATAGTTTAATTTGGTAATGTCAACCAACCTGAGATCCACTTTCTTGTGGTGCAACACTTCCCCCTCCCTAAGGGACTCTAAAAATATCTTTTGTTTCCCTGGTTGGGCTGAAGCTTTACTTCAGATCCCACTGTGCTACTGGCTCTAATAAACTTCTTGTCTGAAGGTCACTCTCACTCTGGGTCTCTCTTGAACTATACTCCCCCTTTCTAAACCTGATAGTTGCTATCTTATTCAAGGGCTAACTCTCAAACTCACTTGGAACTAAAGGAAAGAAAGAGATATTCCCCTTTAAAAGGTCCTAATATGGCCTGGAACTGTGGTCCACACCTGTAATCCCAGCAACCTGGGAGGCCGAGGAAGGAGAATGTGAGTTTGAAGCCAGCCTAAGCAATTTAGCAAGGTCCTAAGCAACTTAGTGAGACTCTGTTTCCAAGTAAAAAATAAAAAGGACGGGGGATGTTGCTCAATGGTAAAGCACTTCTGGGTTCAATTCCTGGTACCAAGAAAAAAAAGTTTTAAAAAGGAGAATAAACAGTGGTGATAGTTGACAGGGATCTATTTCATGTATGGACAAGTGGCCACCTAAATCATTGATTGAGTGTCCAGATATGATTGGTAGACCCTGCCTCAGCCATCCCCAACTGTATAGGCTTCCCCTGGGTCTATGTCCTGTATTCTCTAATATATTGATCATTGTGTCACACAAAAAACATCTGTGACAGACTGTTGTGGTTTCTAAAGTTCTAAGTCTGGTGTGCATTCTTTAATAAGAAGCTTTAACTTTCTTTTTTAAAAATACTATACAATACTTTATGTGCAATTTTTATAAATTAACACTTTTTAAAATAATATAACTAGACAAAAATAGATAGTTTAGAGAAATTAACATCAGTAATTGTATAAAGCTCTCTTCTGGGGTCCTGAAAATTTAGGACAAACATTAGCTCTGTAAATAAATTGTTACTGCGACAGTCCTGAAAAGCCACTATATATATTTATCTACATATAGTTATCACATTGACATTTTCAAGGGTACCAGCTTTGCTATATAATTTTTAGATTATGTATTCAAGTGTTGAGATTTTTATGACTATGCAAACATGAAAAGACTATTGGTATAATATAAGTACCTGGGGAACAAATTTGAGCCAGCATTGTTAGAATTTCAGGCTCTAACGTCCCCAATTTAAATTCTAAATCACTGATATTTTTTCACTTCTAAAACAGTAATGAGAAGCTGGGGATATAGATCAGTTGGTAGAGTGCTTGCTTTGCATGCACAAGGCCATGGGTTCAATCCCCAGCACCACACACACACAAAAAAAGTAGTGAATAATTCTTAAAATTACTGCAAACAAGCTTGAAACATGATTCAGATTATTTTAAAATATATTTTTATTTGTTCTAATTAGTTATACATGACAGTAGAATGCATTTTGACATATCATACATAAATGGAGTATAACTTCTCATTCATCCGGTTGTAGATTTTATTATGATTTTAAGTTTTTTAAAAATGCAAACAGTTCATTTTATCATCCTCCATTCCTGGTGTTGCTGCAGCCACTCCCCAGGCAGCCAGCCCCAGTAGCAAGGGCGGCAAGGGCCATCCAGACACAACTGCCCCAGCAAGACGCTCAGGGCTCCCGCCACCATCTTGGGAACCCTAAGAAGCTTTAACTTTCTTGGCCCCTATCTGTGGGTGCCCAATACCTAGTCTATGAAAACTTTACAAAAAACGCCCTGTCTTTTTCTCTTCCTTTACCTGTCTCAAGAGACACTTTTCTGCTTCTTGGTTAAAGGGGATATCTGGCCTGTTGGTGACTCTGGAAAAAAAAAAATACCCTGGCAAATGGTAAATCTAGATGAAAGCTATAGAGTGTTTGTTTTCTGTCTACATTTGTGTACATGTGCATATTGTATGTTGTTTCCGCATGGTACAAGATTGGCTTATAAATAAACAAGTGCTTATAAAATTTTAAGAAAATAAATCCAAATGCTTTTTAGTTCAAGTGACTTAAGTAAATTTTGAAAAAAAAATTAAATTTGTTAATAAAATAAGAGTAAACATGTCTTTAAAATTATTAACCCACATGTTTTACTTGGTAGTCAGCCAATCAAGAAAGTGTTGCTTTCCGTAAAATGTTTAAAGTTCATTGCTTTTGAAATTTTGTTTGGCAGATAAAAGATGCCTTAAAATGTTGACTGTGCTTATCTGATTATTTTGTTTTTTTGAGTAACCTAAAATTAACTGTTAAAAATAGGTAAATTAGGCTTGATATAAATGAAATTTACAAATGTATTAGAAAAGATATCTAATCAATTTGCAAAGTTAAAGTACTAAAACATCAAAGTACTAAATAAAAATTCAAATACTCATCTAAACTTTATAATTTGGATCTATTAATAACTATATTTTTATAAATTGTTGGTATATGGAAAGAATGGTTTAAGATTGCTTTGTTTCTAGTTCTTCAATAACAGCAAGTTTACTAAGAGTTAAAATTCTAATTAACAGATGTAATTCTATATGTAAAAATGCAAAAAAAAATTAAGCTTGTTCTGAGTAGGAAAAAATCTGTAAAATGTGAAGTATTTCATTGTATTTAAAAGGAATAATTTGTCTAAATCCAGAATTTTTGCAAGGATTATTTCAGAATATAAATTTAAGAGTCAACAACAAAAAGATTTATATATGGAAATATATTTTGGTAAGGAAAATGGAATGCTTCTGAATGAAAAAACATTTTGTATGGAAAAGTCTAAGTTACAAAAGGTTTGTAGAACAAAAATCTCAAAAAGCTAGGGTATGTGATGAGTTGGTTATAATTAACACAGTCAGAGTATTCAAGGGCTTTACTTTTTTTGGGGGGGGCGGGGAACCAGGGATTTAATCTAGGGGCACTTTATCATTGAGCTACATCTCAGTCCTTTTTTATTTTTTATTTGGTGACAGGTTCTCACTAAGTTGACCAGGGCCTTGCTAAATTGCTGAGGCTGGTCTTGAATTTATGATCCTCCTGTCTCAGTCTCCTGAGTCGCTGGGATTACAGGCATACACCATTAAGCCCAACTTTTTAAAGGGATTTTTTAAGGTCAAAATTGAATGTATTAAGTGAGGCACAGTGGCGTGCGCCTGTAATCCCAACAGCTGGGGGGTGGGTGCTGAGACAGGAGGATTGTGAGTTCAAAGTCAGCCTCAGCAATTTAGTGAGGCCCTAAGCAATTTAGTGAGGCCCTAAGCAACTCAGTGAGACCCTGTCTCTAAATAAAATACAAAATAGGCTGGGGATGTGGCTCAGTGGTTGAGTGCCCCTGAGTTCAATCCCTGGTACCCCCGCCCCCCGCCAAAAAAAAAATTAATGTATTGCCAGATGTGGTGGAGCATGTCTGTAATCCCAGTGGCTCAGGAAGCTGAGGCAGGTGGATTGCAGTTCAAAGTCAACCTCAGAAATTTAGCAAGACTCTAGGTAACTTTGTGATACCCTGTCTCAAAATAAAAAATAAAAATAAAAGGGCTGTGAATGTGGATCAGTGGTCAAGCAGGTTCAATCCCTGGTTCCAAAAATAAACAAACAAACAAATAAATAAATAAAATTTACAAAAACCAAAATTTAATGTACACCTGTAATCCCAGCAGCTCAGGAGACTGAGGCAGGAGGATTGTAAGTTCAAGGCCAGCCTCAGCAAAAAGCAAGGTGCTAAGCAACTTAGTGAGACCCTGTCTCTAAATAAAATACAAAATAGGGCTTGGTATGTGGCTTGGTGGTCAAGTGCCCCTTAGTTCAATCTCCAGTACCCCCCAAAAATTTTACTGTACTGATATAACATCAAAATTTAATTCTCTATGTGTTAAAACAACAAAGTTTTCTTGAAATATTGATCTGCTCTTATTGGGATAATTTCTGTGTCTATTAGGTTTTATTATTTAGGGAAACTAAGTCTTAAAAATTAGGGGTTAAGTACCTATCTGTTTCAAGGTATTTTAATGATTGTTTTGTAACTCTAGTTAAATAAGCACCAATTCTTCAGATTCTTAATTTTACTTCAAAAGTAAAATCTAAGTTAATATATAAAGGACTTCTGGGTTAACTGTGATGCTAATTATTACTGGCTTTTGCATATTAAATATATTTGTGCCTTCTAAGATGCAAAAGCTTAAGAAAGCACACTATACACTGGTGTTCTCCAAACCGGAGTTGTTTGTAATGATAGCTTCTCTCAGATTTATATAAAAATAACAAATTTCATTGGAGATCTATTTATGTCATTTAATGTTTTGAAACTGGATAAAGGTAAACACACACACATATATCACATAAGGTTTGTTACTCATTACACTTGGCACATGGGTGGGAATTTAAATATATTTTTGGAAAGGTAATAAGGAAAACCTGATTTGTTTAGAGGTTGACAAAGTGGAACATGAAAACTTTTTGCCACTTTTTCTGTAAGGAAGTTAGGAGCTCTCTTAGTCTTTCTGTTTGATTGTAATGTTATGTAATGTTGTATTCTGTTAGCTGATATTCAGATAGACTCATAAATAATATATAAGAACTTAGAAAAATCATATTTTGAAAAGAGGCAAAGGTCACCTTGAAAAATAAGACACTTTAACTAAGGTTTGTCAAAATGCCGGCCCCACCTGAGATAAGGCTCTCACATGACTCCAAAGTAGGCTAAAATTAAGCTCATTTAAAGTTATTTTTGTTGTAAAAATTACTATAATAGCAAATAAAGAAGGATATAATACAAAATTAAGTAAAGGTTTGGGTAAATTATAAAAGGTATTTAAAAGGTGTGAAAGGGGGCTGGGTTCGTAGCTCAGCAGTAGATAGAGTGCTTGTCTATCATGTGTGAGGTACTGGGTTTGATCCTCAGCATCACATAAAAATAAACAAACAAACAAATAAATAAATAAAATAAAGGTATTGTGTCCAACTACAATTTAAAAAAAAATTAGGGCTGGGGACATAGCTCAGTTGGTAGAGTGCTTGCCTTGCATGCACAAAGCCCTGGGTTCAATACCCAGCACCACTCACACACACACAAAAAAAAAAATTTTTAAAAGTTGTGAAAGTTTTTTTCCCCATAGCTTTATTGAGGTAAAATTGAAGTACAATAAAATGCACATATTTGAAGTGTGCAGTTTGATCAGTTTCGACATGTATATAACCAATACAATCAATATAAAAAAGATTCCCATTACTTTTTTAAATTTGAAATTATGCAGACTGTGTTTCCTGCATGATTTATTACATTAGAAATCAATCATCTTAAGATATATAGAATCCCACCTCCACATGTCATCCCTGGGATGAAACAGTACTCAGATGAAAATTTATAACTTAAAGTACTTGTACTAGAAAGAAGCTAGAATAACAATCACATTTTTTTATCTTTTTTTTTTCTTTTTTGGAACCAAGGATCAAACCCAGGGCTTTGAGAATGCAAGGCAGATGCTTTGCCACTGAGCTACATCCCAGCCTTAGAATATCAAATTATTTTCAAATTATGTAGTAGGAAGGAAAAAATAAGAGTAGGAGCAGAAATAAATGAAATAAAGGAGAAATAATACAGCTAAACTTTGATAAAATCAAGCAAGTCTAGTCAAGAAAAAAGCAAGAACACAAAAATTAATATCAATGGAAAGGGGGCTATGAAAATAACCTTACAAATGCTAAAAATATATTAAAGGTAATACCACAATATTATACCAACCTATGTGATAGCTTACATAACATGATCTATATTAGAGAAGGATCCGTATGCTGGTGAAAAGAAAGTGTATTCAGTCATTGATGTCTGTTAAGTCTAAGTCATCAATTTATTTTTTACTTCTATAGCTTCTTTATTTAGTTTTTGTTTGGAGGATCTATTAAGTAGTGACAGAGGCATGTTAAAGTTATTTGAATCTTGAAATTGAGAAGGGTTTGTTTGATGTACTCCATTGTTTGAGGCATAAATATTTAGGATTGTTATGTCTTATCAATGGATAATTACCTTAAGTAGTATGAAATGTCCTTCTTAGTCCCATCTAATTAACCTTGGCTTAACATCCAATTTATCTGATATGAAGATAAACTGCTTGTTTACATGATCCATGTGAGTGATGTGTTTTTCCCCATATTTTCACCTTCAATCTGTGGATGTCTTTGCCTATGAGGTGAAACTCTTGGTGACAGTATATTGTTGGGTCTTGTTTTTTAATCCAATATGCCAGTCTGTGTCTTTTGATTGATCAGTTTAGGCCATTAATATTCAAGGTTATTGTTGAGCTATGATTTGTATTCTTGGCCAGTTTTTAATTTGAATTAGTTTCTACTTTGATTAACTATTCCTTTAGTGTAGTTCCTCCCTTTGTTGGTTTTCATTTTTTTAATTTCATTTTCATGGAATATTTTGTTGAGAATGTTCTGTAGTGCAGGCTTTCTAGCTGCAAATTCTTTTAACTTTTATCATGGAAGGTTTTTATTTCATCTTCAAATCTGAAGCTTAATTTTGCTGGATATAGGATTCTTGGTTGGCATCCCTCTTCTTTCAGAGCTTGGTATATGTTGTTCCAGGACCTCCTAGCTTTGAGGGTGTGGGTTGAGAAATCAGTTGAGATCTGAATTGGTTTCCCCCTATATGTAGTCTGATAATTTCTCTCTTCAGCCTTTAAAATTGTTTTTATTCTGTATGTTAAGTATTTTCATTTTAATGTGCCTTGGTGTGGGTCTGTTGTAATTTTGTACATTTGGGGTCCTGTAAGCCTTTTGTATTTGATTTTCCATTTCATTCTTTAGATTTGGGAAATTTTCCAATATTATTTCATTGAAAAGATTGTGTGTTCCTTCATCTATCCCAATAAATCTTAAATTTGGTCTTTTCATGTAATCCCATATTTCTTGGAAGTTCTTCGTTTTCTTCAATTTTTTTTTTTTTAGTTGTAGTTGGACACAATACCTTTATTTATTTATTTTTATGTGGTGCTGAGGCTCGAACTCAGCTCCTCATACATGCTAGGCAAGCGCTCTACTGCTGAGCCACAACCCCAGCCCTGGAAGTTCTTCATTTTTAACTTTTTTTTTTTTTTTTAGTTGTAGATGGACACAATATCTTTGTTTTATTTATTTGTTTTTATGTGGTGCCGAGGATCAAACCTGGTGCCTCACATTTGCCAGGAAAGTGCTTGACCACTGAGCTACAATCCTAGCCCCTCTTGGAAGTTCTGTTCATGATTTCTTAACATCTCTCTCCATGGTCAACTCTATTTTCAAGATTATATATTTTGTATTCATTGCCTGAGATTCTGTCTTTCAAGTGGTCTAGTCTGTTGGTGATGTTTTCTATTGAATTTTATTTTATTTTAATTTTTATTTTAGTTTTCGGTGGACACAACATCTTTATTTTATTTTTATGTGGTGCTGAGGATTGAACCCAGCGCCCTACGCATGCCAGGCGAGCATGCTATTGCTTGAGCCACATCCCCAGCCCTCTATTGAATTTTAAATTTAGTTTATTGTTTTCTCCATTTTGAGGATTTCTGCTTTTTCCTCCCAGAATCTCTGCCTCTTTATTGAAGTGATCTTTCACTTCCAATGTTTTTTCTCTGATTTCATTTCTTACACCTTCCTTTACTTTGCAGATCAATTTAACTATGTACATGCTAAACTCCATCTCCGACATTTCTTCCATTGTGGTGTGGATGGATTCTGTTTTTGGAGTATATTGGTTTGTTTGTTTGAGGTGATTTGTTCCCTTGCTTTTTCATGTTATTTGTGTGTCTACCCATCTAACAGTATGGATCTGAGGCAGCAGAGTTTCTACCCTGTGGAATTATAGTGTCTTTGAAGGTTTCCAGTATCTCACTCTTTAGGGGCAGACAAACAATAACAACAACCAATGCAAACAATATACAGCTTTAAACCAAATAGTTCCTATTATGATGTCTACAATGTTATCACAATAAACAGAAATGATATGATCAGTTACTGCCTACAATAATAACAGCAAGTTTCCAAAAGGGTTTATAATTTCAAATGGTGGACAGGAAGAGAACAGAAATGATATAGGATGTGATTATTATGAGGGAGGAAGAAAGAAGATGAAGTAAAAAAAATAAAAGAAGAGTTAAAGAGAAAACAATATAGACTGGCTATTAGCAGAAGAGAGAATCAAGGGAAACAGGTAGGAGAAAAAAATATATATAGCAAATTTCAAAAAAATTAAAATAAAAATAAAATAATACAAATCAATACTAAAATATACTAATGAAACATCCTAGTTCACACACATGAAAAAACTGATCCATGAAATATAACTGGCTTCAAAAATGCTTGAAATGAGAAAAATAAATATGAATATGTATAAATAGCCACATACCATCAAGATCACAATTAAACAAGGAAAAATAATTCAAAAAAATCTTGATGAAAAGTTAAAGAATTCTTTCCATTGGAGTTCAAAAGACTCTCAGTTTCTCTTCTCAGCAGAGTTATTAGTGGGGTCTTCTGGAGTGTGATGCTCCACTGTCTAGATTTCTGGAGTGAGAGAGGTAACCTGTAGGTGGAATTCCTGGAGGTAGGGTTTAGGCCTAGGTGGTTTCCACGCTCTTCATTGAATGCCAGTTGGTCTGGAGATTTTAAATCAGTGCACCTCCAGTGCCCAGTACTTGCTGGTCCACACTGAAACTGCATGGCTCCTGCACGGACTGCCGGTCTCCCTCCAGTTGGCTGCTGCCCCCTGCTGCCAGCGGCCAGTCACTCCCAGATCTGGTGCCAGCTGACTTCCTCTTCCTCAACTTTTTTCCTACTTGCTTGCAATCCTTCAGGCTCTCCATATCCCCTTTTCTTCCTTCCCCATTTCCTCTATTGATCCCCTTCTCTTTGTTTTCCTTGACTTCCATATCTTTAAGATATGGCTGTCTTGGGGCTGGAGATGTGGCTCAAGCGGTAGCGCGCTCGCCTGGCATGCGTGCGGCCCGGGTTCGATCCTCAGCACCACATACAAACAAAGATGTTGTGTCTGCCGAAAACTAAAAAATAAATATAAAAAAATTCTCTCTCTCTCTCTCTCTTTAAAAAAAAAAAAAAGATATGGCTGTCTCCCTCTCCCTCCTCTCCAACTCCAAGAATCAAAACATAATAAAACAAAAAATCCAACTAATCATGTATGACTTCATTATCTGAGTTTGTAGATTAGTCCCAGCTTCCAAGATCCCTGACTGGGTGATGTGTAAACCACCAGGCAATTCTTCCAAGGCTGTGGAGTGAAGGTGAATATAAGTGGAACTGACACTGTGTACTGATTGAAGGGCTTATATCCACCAGAAGATGCAGGTTTATTATGATGTCACTTGTATGCATTTGTATTGCCAACTGTTCTATGCCAAGCCATGTATTGCTCAGCAAGGATACACAAATGAGAATATATCCTCAATCTCTCAGGAAGGCAAGTGTTGGTTTAGAGGTAGGCACACGGAGGCTGTGGGTACCTGAGATAAAGGATATCTCACCATCCTGGGAATTATTTGTAGGGTAGAGTTGCTAGATTTAGCAAAAAATACAAAGTGCTCATTAAGTTGAATTTCAGATAAATAACAAATATTTTTAAGCACATGTATGTTCCAAATATTGAACAAAATACTCACACTAAAAAGGGTATTAATAGTTCACCTGAAATTCAAATTTAGTTATTGAACATCCTGTATCTGATCTGGTAACATCATTGTGGGGGTATTAAGTCATGTATTATTATTGGAAAGTACAGTGTTATACAGATTGAAGTTATTCAGCAGCCGTCAGATTATAATGAGCCTTAAAAATGAGGCTAGGAGAGTCCACTGAAGGAGTTAAAGCAAAGAGGCAGGGTTAATATTAACTGGGGGTTAGACATAATGCTAGATGTTGCTGGTTCTGGTGTCCTTGCCATGCCCCTTGGCTCAACTCTGGCCCTCAGGTTCCCATGAGAAGAGTATCCAAACTGATAAGAATCCAATGTGTATAAAAGTTGGATTGTTCTATTTCCTATTTCCTCTGCCGCCTCCTCCTCCTCCTCCTCCTCCTCCTCCTCCTTCTTCTTCTTGTATTGGGGATTACACCTAGGGGTGCTTTACTGAGGAGATAACCTTTATTTTTATTTTGAGACAGTCTCACTAAGTTGCTGAGACTGGCCTTAAACTTGTGATCCTCCTGCCTCAGCCTCCCAAGTTGCTGGAATTACAGGCATGCACCACTGCACTCAGTTCTGTTTCCTATTTTCTGATCAACTTGAGGCAGAGATACATACAATAAAGAGGGAGGATACTCAACGGCACAGATCTCCAAGAGAATGGGAAGTGCTGGGATACAGCCCAGTGGAAAGAGTGAGCCCCAAACAAGACCTCTCTTCTCTGAGATCCAAGGAATAGATGGTGTGGGTAAGGGTAATTTTGGAAGTGACAAGAAAGGAAGCATTAACCTAATGGCTTCCATTTTCTCTAAATACACTTCTTAAGCCAGAGCCCACAGGCCTCTGGGGGGGTCAATGGACAGAATTCAAGGAGCCCATAAATTTGGATGGGGGGTTGTTGCATCTTTATTTTCACTATCATTAACAGAAATTAAGCATATCCTTGGGGCTAGGATTGTGGCTCAGCGGTAGAGCGCTCGCCTAGCATGGGCGGGACCCGGGTTCGATTCTCAGCACCACATAAAAATAAAGGCATTATGTTGTGTCCATCTACAAAAAAGATATTCTCTCTCTCTCTCTCTCTCTCTCAAAAAAAAAATAAATAAATTAAGCATGTCCTTCTAGGCAGTGCTGATAAACTACAGTAATACCAACAGTACCTGTGACTTTGTCACCAACAGAAATCAGATTTTCATAGCACATTACAATTGTTGCATAGTTCTCAAAATAATATCACCATTTTCAAAGTCATAGTAGCCATTAGACCTGGTGATAGAGCTTGTTATTTAATGTGTTAATAAATGCATACATACACTACTAACATTACAGATGTTCTTCTTGTTTTAGTACTTGTGTTTCAATATAATTGGTTTCTTTCACAATTCTATTTGTCTTATGAAATACATGCATTATTCTGGGAAGGGGTTCCTTAGACTTCACCAGACTGCCAGTGGTGTCCACAGCATAAGAAGAGCTAAGAAACACATTCTGAAGAATAACAGGAGCTGGCACTTACATAGCTCTTGCTACCGGACCAGGGCTGTTCTAAATCCTCCTTTTTTCTTACATAGTTGTCAACTCACTTAATCTCCAATCACCCTACATGGTAACTACTTTGATTATACTCATTTTAAAGAGGAAAATGAGGTATAGCAGTCAACTAACTTGTCCAAGGCCATTCAGTAGGTAAATGATGAAGCTGAGATTCAAACCCAGATGTTCCAGTTCCCAAGTCTATGCTGAAAAGTCAGAGTTGAATTGGCATAATGCCAAGAGACAAATGGGTCAAAGGTGCTGGTGAGAATGGGTAAAGGGAGAGGAGGAATGGGAGCAGGTCTACACTGACCAAAAGAAAAGTAGAAAGAGACTGGCCAAGATGAAATAAAATGGAAAGGCCCACAAAACAAAAAGGTTTGAGGAGACAAAAGAAGTGGTGGAAGAGAGATCTGAGGCTCAGAGAAAATGGCCAGAGTGAGAGAAGGTGGTGTGTAGGTGTCAAGGAGGTACATGGGATGACAAGGCAATAATGTGACCTGGACAGGTAGGTGGTTAAAGTGGAGAGGAAGTAAAGATCCCTGGGATTGAGTAGATGAAGAGATCTTAAAACTACTCCTACAAATTCTCCTAAGCCTCACTCTTTCATTCATTTAACATGTTCCGCTTTTAGCAGGGGAAGAACTACAAAAATAAGGCCACCTTAGACAAGAGTACAGGTTCACAAGCCTTCAGGCACAATTCCACAATGTTCAATCCTCAGTACCAAAGTTCTGAAAACCATATGGTTATTTTTTCACACGTGGGAGTCCAAACTCATTAGGGGACAAAACCTGACCTGAAGTAGAGTGAGGCTATTTGTAGACTTTATTCACACAATGTGAATTTTCATAACTTTCATTTTAGATATTTTAATGTTTAATTAGCATGCTCCAGACCTTTTTCAGTAGTTATATAATATAGAGTATATGCAGTATATAGAGTTTTGTAATATAAACTGTATGTCTTCCTTTCTACAATTGAAAAAAAAATCTGAATTCCAAAATATATCTAGCCCCAGGGTTAGAAAAAGGATTATGAATGATCTATAAGTTTTATATAAAGAATTTAAATACGCAATGGGACAGTGACTGTTTACACCTTGTGTGGTCAGGGAGTGCCCCTCTGGAAGTGATATTTAAATTTAATTCTGAATGTCAAAAAAAGGCAGGAATGTGGACTACAATTATAGCTCAGTGGTAGAGTGTTTGCCTAGCACATGTGAGGAATTGGGTTCAAGCCTCAGTACCACATAAAAAATAAGTAAAATAAAGATATTGCATCCATCTACAACTAATTTTTTTAAAAGGCAGGAGGAATTCAAAGATCAGGAGGAAAGCATTTCAAGCAGAGGAAACAGCTAATTCAAAGATGAACAAAAAGTAGGCCCCTGTTATTGAAGCATATTGGGTCAGCAAAGAGTGCTATCAATTGATGGGAGCCCTTAATGTAGACAGAAAGATTGTGAGTATGGTGGTATAACTTTGATGAATATGATGTAGTGAACATGAGTCTGGTAGTCATCAGCAACTAGGAGGCCCAGAGAGAACTCTTCCTGGGTGGCAAAGCAGATGGGAAGATACTTCAGATAGAGAAAACATAAAGGAATTCTGAAGATGAAAACACAGGTTTCCGGGCTGGGACTGTAGCTCAGTGGTAGAGCACTTGCCTTGCATGTGTGAAGTACTGGGTTCAATCCTCAGCACCACATAAAAATAAATAAATAAATATATTGTACCAACTACAACTAAAAAAAAAGAAAGAAACCGTAGGTTTAGACTTATTGCCGGAAGACCTTGAATTGGGGGAAAGTATAGAAAGAAGACTGGGCTCAAGATTCTAATTGGGCATAGGCCTGTAATCCCAGTGACTTTGGAGGCTGAGGCAGAAGGATTGCAAAGCCATCCTCAGCAACTTAGTGAGGCCCTAAGTAACTTAGTGAAAACCTGACTCAAAATTTTAAAAAAGGGGTGGGATGGGGATATGGCTTAGTGGTAAAGTGCCTCTGGGTTCAATCTCCAGTACAAAAAAAAAAAAAAAAAAAAACAACTGGGTCTTACATAATGGTTTCAGGTTAAGGTGAAATTGACAATGTTTGATCTGAGCTTTTGGACTTCTCTGTGTTTGTGCCTCTCAACAGCATCTGTATCAAAATGAATGTCTGCCTCCTAGCATTTCTGTCTCTTAGTGGCTCTCCACATTCATATCTCTGTGATATTGTCTGGCATCTCTATTTCTGCCTCAACATATTTTTCTCTTTGGTACCTCTTCATTTCAGAATCTCCATTCTTGGGTCTGTGTTCTGGAATCCAGTTCTTGGGCTAAGAATGTAGCTCAGTGGTGGAGTGCATTGTTTGATCCCCAGCACCACAAAAAAATAAATTCTTTGTCCCTTCTGTTCTCTGCACTTCCTCCAACTGTACTGGGGATTGAACCCAGGGGCACTTAACCACTGAACCACATCCCGAGCCGTTTTTTATATTTTATTTAGACGCAGGGTCCTGCTGAGTTGCTTAGGACCTCGCTAAATTGCTGAGGCTGGCTTTGAACTCACAATCTTCCTGCCTCAGCCTCTGGAGCTGCTGGAATTGCCGTCTTGCACCACTGCGCCCACCTCTCCAACTGTACTTAATAATTATCTTTCTCCAGCTGGATTGTGCCCTCTTAGAAGGCATAAACCTTTTATTATTCGAGTATCCCCAGTGCCTGGGGATCTCAAATTTTTTCCGAGAAGGGGACTCCCTTTCAATCTCCACCCTTCATCTCCCCCAGGGAGCTGGAAACCTGCCAAATGGCCAGCTAGAGAGCAGGACAAAAGGAATGAGCTGCTGCTTTGGGGTTCTATTTCCTGGGGAGATAAGTCTCCACAAACATCACACTAGGACTTTCTCGGGAGAAGCAGGGTACGCCCCTACGTCCTCCGCCCCGGTCGTTCCACCCTGCAGGCACCACCTCCACCTCAGCCAATCAGTGAGCGCCTGTGCTAAAGGGCCGAGCCTCCAGTGGTGAAGCGGGCGCAAGATGGCTGCGGCGTGTCGGACCTTGAAGGTAAACCACCCTTTGCCTCGCTTTGCAGCCTGAGATGGCATGGCCAGGAACTAGGAAAAAAGGGCCATGCTTATGTGGGCGGGGTATTGCGGTGGCGGTTGGGCTCAGTAAAGGGAAAGTCTGCTGCATATGTAATATGTGGGGTCACTGAACTATTTGGGGAATGAAACCCCTCGCCCCCCTGCCCTCCCTCACGATCTCATCAGTGAGGAGAGGAAGCACACCTGGGCCACCTCCCGCCCCCACCCACTTCCCCTCAGAAGCCTGTACAACCCGCGTGTGAAAGGATGGAGAGGGTAGTTGCTGACGGTGTCCCTTTTCAGGGCTTAGTCGCGGTAATAACTGGAGGAGCCTCGGGTCTTGGTCTGGCTACCGCGGAGCGACTGGTGACTCAAGGGGCTACTGCTGTGCTTCTGGACCTGCCCAACTCAGGTGGTGAGGCCCAGGCCAAGAAGTTAGGAAAGAGCTGCGTGTTCGCCCCAACCGATGTGAGTGGTTTCAACTTTCCCAGGGTGTCCTTGAGACCACTACCACCTACCTGGGAACACATGGGGGTCCCTCCCATAAAGTTGTTATCTGTGGGATAACAACTTGTCCCTTTTGGCCTAAGCCTTCAAGCACTATTGTTGAGAGCCACAGCCGAAGGGGCCCCAGCAAACTTCCAGCTGCCAGCAAACTTCAGGCTGATGATTGGCTCACAGGGGCCCCAGCAACATCTAGCTGATTGGCTCCTCTGCCATGATGCTCATTGGGCTGTTTCCCTGCCCTTTCAGACCACGGAGCTGCTCATTGGGGGACTTTTTTGGCTCCGCCCATGTGACCCAGCCAATCGGCTTCAAGAGCATGGACCTTCTTGCCAAAATACTCCTGTAGGAATATTTTTTGTTGGTAGTACAATAAATAATAAAGGCAAACTTATATCAATTCTATCCAAATGCATATTTTCCATATATGTTTCAATGATTTTTAATGCCTTTCTTGCTTCAGGCGTTAACATTCGGGGTGAATTTGGATCTGATGGACCTTTTAGGATATCAAATAAAGGTCCCAACTCTCCTGTTGGTATACCTAAATAAGGCCTTATCCAATTTATGTCTCCTAATAACTTTTGAAAGTCATTAAGTGATTTGAGTTGATCTACTCGTATTTGAATTTTTGGTGGACGGACCATGGTTGAGGATAATAGAACTCCTAAATAATTAATTGGAAAATTTAATTGTACTTTATCTATTGCTATCTCTAGATTATAATTTTTTAATAAGTTTGTAAGTGTGGCATAACATTCTAGCAATGTGTTTTTATCTTTGTGTGCTAATAATACATCATCCATATAGTGAAATATTTGTAGTTCAGGATTTTGATTTCTAAGTGGCTGGATTACTTTGTTAACATAAATTTGACACATAGTTGGGCTGTTAGCCATCCCTTGAGGGAGTACTTTCCATTCATATCTCTGATCAGGACCTTCATGATTCAGTGCAGGGATAGTAAATGCAAAACGTGGACTATCCTCAGGATGAATTGGAATTGAAAAAAAACAAACTTTAATATCTATAACTAAAACATACCAGGTTTTTGGCAAAGCAGACAACTGAGGAATCCCTGATTGAGCAGGTCCCATAATAACCATCTCATTATTAATGGCTCTTAAATCTTGCAATAATCTCCATTTACCAGATTTCTTTTTGATGACAAAAATGGGAGTATTATGGGGAGATACAGAAGGTTGTATATGTCCTTCTGCTAATTGTTGTTTGACCAGGTCATGGGCTGCTTGTATCTTTTCTTTAGTCAGGGGCCACTGAGGAACCCATACTGGTCTTTCTGATTTCCAAGTAATTTTTATTGTCTCAGTGGCCCTTTCTGAAAATCCAACCCATGTCTGTCTGTTCCTTGATCTATTTGTATTGGTGCTGATAACGCCAAGGTCGCGGGTTCGATCCCCGTACGGGCCACCAAATGCCGCAGTCTGGCTGGGCACAATCAGGAGCCACTTGTCAAAAGAAACTAACTTTATTTTTAGAACCACACACCAAACCACACAGCTCCTCAGGAAAAACCCTCAGAGCCCAACTGCCACCACCGGCTTTCCACAAGCCTCTCTCTCCCCCACAAGCTTCTCTCCACCTCCCACAATCCTCCTGCTCTTGAGGCCGATTGGCTGGGTCACGTGGGCGGAGCCAAAAAAGTCCCCCAATGAGCAGCTCCGTGGTCTGAAAGGGCAGGGAAACAGCCCAATGAGCATCACCGCAGAAGAGCCAATCAGCTAGATGTTGCTGGGGCCGCTGTGAGCCAATCATCAGCCGGAAGTTTGCTGGCAAACTGCACTATAGCACTACCTACCGTAAAGACCCCCAAACTGCACCACAGCCTCAGAAATTGGACTTATCAGAATTGCTTGAAGGGAGGATTGCATAATTTGAAAATGCATATTGTACCTTAATGGTTTTACATTTACAAAGTTGAAAAACTATTTTCATGAAATCTTCTTAGTAGGTGGGGATACAAAAAAAAAGCTCATTTATGTTCCTATCAAAAGTTTTCAAAACAGGGTTGTATTAATTCTTTGCTCTATAGCAATCGAGAATCACCAGGGATATGTGAATTTATCAAAAGATGGTATAAGTTTGAAAGGTATTTTGCAACACTGCTTTATAGTACCTGACATATACACCTTCACCCCACTCTCCTCACGTTTTACTACAACACTTTCTCTTCATCTGTCTTTTTTAAAAATAATTTTTAGTTGTCAGTGGACCTTTATTTTTCTAATTTATTTATATGCAGTGCTGAGAATTGAACCCAGTGCCTCACACATACTAGGCAAGCACTCTACTACTGAGCCACAATCCCAGCCCCTCTTCATCTGTCTTTTGCTCACACAATTCTGTTCCCACCCAAGGACTGGGCCTCCTCCCCCAGGTTTAGTAGTGACATGATGTGCTGGCAGATGAATACCTTTTCTACGTTTCTCCCTTTGAAGGTGACCTCTGAGAAGGATGTGCAATTGGCCCTGACTCTAGCAAAGGAGAAGTTTGGCCGGGTGGATGTGGCTGTGAATTGTGCAGGTATTGCAGTGGCCATTAAGACATACAACTTAAAGAAGAACCAGGCCCATACCTTGGAGGACTTCCAGCGAGTTATCAATGTAAGACCTTGGAGGTTCTCCAGGAGTGGGAATGAACTCTCTGGGAGTGGTTATCCCCAAAGTTGTTAGTGATCAAATGGTTGCCTCTTCCTGAGGTCCTACACCATGTCTCTGCTCATTTTCCAGGTGAATCTTATAGGTACCTTCAATGTGATCCGTCTGGTTGCTGGTGAGATGAGCCAGAATGAACCAGACCAGGGAGGCCAACGTGGGGTTATTATCAACACTGCCAGTGTGGCTGCCTTTGAGGGCCAGGTGTGTGATCAGGGGCAAAGTTTGTGCCTCCTCTTGACTTGTTGGGCTCTCTCACCCTTGACCTCTACTCTTTTTCTAGGTGGGACAAGCTGCATATTCTGCGTCCAAAGGGGGCATAGTGGGCATGACATTGCCCATTGCTCGGGATCTGGCTCCAATAGGCATCCGGGTGATGACCATTGCTCCAGGTAGACATATTCTCTCTTCCTGCCATACCTGGGATTGGGTGGGATCCATGGGCACTTGTGAGGGGCAGGTATCCACTATCTAAGTAACAGTAGCCTTCCATCTCTAGGCCCTAGAGAGGCACAAGAAGTAGGCCTAAGGTGAAGAAGAACTGAGTAAATATGAAAACAAGGGTGGGTCTCTGACTCTGACTATCTTGTCTAGGCCTATTTGGCACCCCACTGCTGACCAGCCTTCCAGAGAAGGTACGCAACTTCCTGGCCAGCCAAGTGCCCTTCCCCAGCCGACTGGGCGACCCTGCTGAGTATGCTCATCTAGTACAGACCATAATAGAGAACCCATTCCTCAATGGAGAGGTCATCCGGCTGGATGGGGCCATCCGCATGCAGCCTTGAAGGGAGAAGTCTGGGAAAACAAAGGCTCCTGTGCCCCACCTCCTCCTGGGGTACTACTAACTTTGTCTACCAGTCATCCTCTGTGCCTAATAAACTATTTTCTTACTTTGTGGGCAGTGCTTTGTGCTGGGGGAACTGGCATGGGGAAGAAAGGTAAAGGTTTTGATAGGGTTGGATATATAGAGTCCCAAGCAAGGTAGGATAGGAAAGGCAGTACCTCACATTTTTGTGTGTCCTGTTACAACAATACATGGCCTTGAATTTAGCGAATAACTTTATTACTTAGGGTAGAAGGTGGGGATATTGTCTTAGCTCTCTCATTAGGGAATGGATTAGAGGTAAGAGGTGGGGGTATGTAGCATTTGCATCTGTAAGCTTGATAGGAGAGAAGAGAGAGATGACCATCTTGACCTCAGCAGCTGCTAGTGTTGAACTGTAGGTGATACTGGGCTGTAGGTTGATTGGTGTAGATTATTGAATTCAGATAATTTTGCCTGTAAAAAAAAAAAGTCCAGAGGCCTCACTTGATGTTTTCCCTCTCTCCCTGGTCCTCACCATCCTTCCCTACCCTCCCATGGTATTCATCCCCACTGCCACTCCCTAGAACTCACTGGGCTTTTTGCTCCTTAGCCAACTGCTGGTTGAAAGAGCCCAGCCCCCTCCGAAATTCTGCACACAATTCCCTCTCCTGCTCTTCTAGCTCCTGCGCTGCCTGGGCCAGGTGCATGGTTTGGCTTTCCCATTCAGTATCCAATGCTTGCTCAGCCTGGTGCTGTGCCTCCTTCTCATGGCACTGTGCTTCCTGGACTTTCCTGATGGCGGCTCGCTGCTCTGGAGTCATGCCCTTCCAGCAATAGGGCAGAACCCGGTGGGGAGCCATGGAATTCTGGGCAACTTGGGGGTTCTCAGTTAGAAAGTCACTGGTGACCTGGTTCTGAATCTCCATGAGGTTGGCCTCCTGTTGGCGCTGATGCTCAAGGCGCTGCCGCTCAGCCAGCTCAGCTGCCTGGTGGGCAAATATAAGTATTTGGGTGCCTAACCTCAGAGAACTCTCAGTTCCAAGGGTGGGAGAAACGTGGCCCTATTTCTCCATCTCAGGGAGAGAAAGAAAAGACACTACATGATTTTAATTATCCTAAGGATAGGCGGTGGAATGGACAGGGAACTTCTCTGCACTCAGGATTAGAGGGCAATAATCTGTTCTTAAATCATTTTGTGTTTGGAGATAGGGAGAGGTGACTTGTATTCTAAGAAGCACCTTATATGGAAGGGGTGTCCTCAGGCTGATGACAATTCTGGAACTGATTTGAGAAAGGATATGAGGGGAAGGGTGTGGCTAAGGTTCCCCAGGATTTTGTTCAGGGGGTTGGGAGGACCAGGTGCACTGGAGGGGTCAAGCCATACCTGGGCTTTGTTGGCATTGGCCATGGCAAACATCATGGCCACGTGACAGGACTCCTCTAGCCTGGCCAGGTGGGCAGCCCGCATGTCCATGGCTAAGTGCAGCTGGTCATTGAGCATATCTACATGGAGAAATACAACTTCCTCCATTCCTGGTTCATTCATTCAGCCATTTAGTCAACAAATTTTATGTAGGTATATGTATATTTGGGAGGGAATTAGCGTCCAAGTTGTAGAGATGTGGAAGGGGTTACTCTTTGGGGCTAGGGATAGCCAAAGTGCAGCAACCTGGGTCAAAGTGCAGCTCTGCCACCTCTGAAATGTGTAGTCTTGGGTAAACCATTTCACCTCCAAGCCTCACTATAAGATCCATGTATTAGATTCTAAGCATACCACAGAATTAGATCCTGCCCCCCCCCCATCTAGTGGGGGACACAGATCAAACAGATTATCAGACCACAATCTGGAAAGGACAATAGCAGAGATGTATACAAGGCATAACAAAGGCTTGGAGGCTAAAAGTGGTAGAGGACATGCTTAGCACACACAAAGTGTGAAGGCTCTGGGTGGTAGGTAGCAGGAAGGCTTCCAGGAGGAGGTGTTCTTGTACACAGGCAAAAAGAGCAAATGGTGCTCTAGGCTGAGGGCACAGCACAAGCAAAGGGCACAGCACTGGCATTCTTTTCCACTCTAGCCACATGATGATCTTGTTTCTAGGAACTGTCAGAAACTGATGATTTGAAAGGTGAGCAATACAAATACGTAAGACATAGTCCTTGCTCTTGAAGGGCTTCCTCTGATGAAAGAGAAGGATGTGGCCACAGAGAATATAATAATAGTAGCTACTCCATGTGATTTGGATTATTATCCCCATTTAATTAATTTATTTATCTTGTAGTACTAGGGATTGAACCCAGGGGCATTTTGCCACTGAGCTACATTCCCAGCCCTTTTTATATTTTATTTTGAGATAGCGTGTCACTAAGTTGTGCCTAGGCTGGACTCAAACTTGTGATCCTCCTGCCTCAGCCTACTTAGAAATTGGGATTACAGGCAGGCACCACCAGGCCTCATTTATCCCCATTTTAAAGATGAAGAAACTTGTTGGAGGTTTTGCTCAGTGGTAGAACTAAGCACATAAACATGAAACCCTGGGTTTAACCCTCAGCACTAAAAAATAATAATTTAACAATTAATTAAAATTAATTAAACTGGGTTTGGTAGTGCATGCTCATAAATCCCAGTAACTTGGGAGGCAGAGACAGGAGGATAGTGAGTTAAAGGCCTGCCTCAGCAATTTAGCAAGGCCTTAAGCCATTTAGCAAGATCCTGTCTTAAAAAAATAAAAAGGACTGGGGATGTAGCTCAGTGGTAAAGCACCTCTGGGTTCAATCCCCAGTACCAAAATAAATAAATTTAAAACTTAATTAGGGCTAGGGTTGTGGCTCAGTAGTAGAGTGCTCGCCTTGCACGTGTGAGGCCCTGGGTTTAATCCTCAGCACCACATAAAAATAAATAAATAAAGATATTGTGTTCAACTACAACTAAAAAATAAATACAAAAAATTAATTAAAATTGAAGCACAGAAAGGAACATTCATTTCCCAAACTAGCTAGGTAGAGTAGAGCTGTTAGGTATGTGTTTATACTATGCTGTCCCCAGGTAATGGAATGCCAGGCTAATCATGAACAATAGCTACACTGTCAATTACTGAAGGAAGTCAGGGAAGTTGGGGCCTACACAGCCTAAACTTTTAGCATCAGTTATATGGGTATTGGGTAATGACCTCCCCACAGAGTTCTAGCCTCCTGGGTGTAGTACCTAGCTCAGGAGAGCTGCCTGCTAGACCTTGGGACTCTTGAGTCCAGAGGGCCTGGCTGCTTACCTGCACATTTCTCATCAACCCTGGCTTGCTGTTGCTCCTGCAGCTGCCTCTCCAGGCTGTACCTGAACTGCTCCTGCTGCATTCTCAGGTATGTGGTCCTGTCCAGGTCCTCCCCAAAGAAGCACTGCATGCTGGCCGGGCCATAGAAGGGATCACTGTCATTGAAATAGACTGGAAACTCCCTCTGGAGTCGGTCTGGATCCCAAGGGTCAAATTCACGCCTGTTCTTGAGCTGCTGCTTCTGCTCCCGAAAATCCTGGATTTTCTTGGCCAGTCGACGTGCCCGTTCTGCCTCTTCCTTCTCTAGCATCTGGGCTACCAGATCATACTGCACCTGCTTAGTAGCTGGGGGTGATAGGCAGGGACATGGGAAGGCACCACAGGAGGTCCAGTTAGCATGCCTCTGCTCCCAAAGGCCATCTGGTTTGTTTCACCACCCTAGGACCTCAGGCCCTCCACACAGGAAGAACTGCCCTACCTGAGCCTACTCAGGCTCTTGGTTTGACCTGTGGCCTTGGACATTTACCGTAAGCTGCATCCTTGCTCTGCTCAGTTGCCTCCCGAAGCTTTTTCTCCTCTACCTGGTTGTTGAGGGCTTCAACATCCACCTGGATCCCAAAGAAAGGGACTAAATCAGGGCAGAGGCCCAGTAGGGTCCTTGAGTGCTCTAACAAACTGCTTAGAACTTACCCACTTAAAAATCCTCCTGTAGCTTCTCAGGACTTACTGTATAAAGTTCCAACCCATAAGCATGGCTCTTAAGTGCTTCCATGGTCTAGCCTTTGCCTCCTTCTCCAGCCTCATCTCTTTGCACCCTTTTCCCCTGTCTCCCCTCTCACTAGCCTTGGGAACTGTGCTTCCAGTTCCCTGCACATCTTAGGCAGTTTTGAATCTATAGCCTTTGCTCTGCTTCCTTTACTTAGAACACTTTCCTCCCCTCTACCCAAACTCCAATTCACACTTCAAGACCAGCTCAATCTTTGTTTCTCTGATCCTTCGGGAAGGTTCTGCTCCCATAATCTAGGACCCATTGTCTACATTACATTGAAGTTTGTTCAGTTATCTCCTCTACTAGACTGTGAGCTCTTTCATGAGAGAGACTGGGCTTTAGTTATCTTTGTATCATCACTGCCCGATAGTGCTTTTTTTTTTTTTTTTTTTAGAGAGAGAGAGAATTTTTTGATATTTATTTTTTAGTTTTCGGCGGACACAACATCTTTGTTTGTATGTGATGCTGAGGATCGAACCCGGGCCGCACGCATGCCAGGCGAGCGCACTACCGCTTGAGCCACATCTCCAGCCCCCCTGATAGTGCTTTCAACAGAGCAGTCCCTGTGAGGAAATGCTTGTCACCTGGATCTCCATCTAACAACTCAAACGTAGCCAACTACTTACTTGTGCCAGGCACCATGCTCTAATTATCAGAGCTGCCACCTCAGTGCTTCCTTTATTTAACTGAAGAGGAGACTGGAGCTCAGAGAAAATAAGGTGACTTATCCAAAGCCACACCTCTAACAAACAGCAGACCTGGCCTCAAACAGTTAAGGTGTCTTTTCCAGAACACCATGCTGCATTTCCTCTTTCTATCCACCTAGCAATCCTTTTTTATTTCTTAAACCATCAATATTTTCTCTTTATTTTGGTTATAATTCATTGGAAACATTTAATGTAGTACAAAAGGGAATACAGATCAGTAGAGACTAAGTATCCCTTCAGTCTCTCACCCTCATTCTGGTTAGCAGTATATTACTTACTTTGCCAAAACGGCTTATGCATACATAATACCAAATACGCTTTAGCTCTTTTTTGGATTCACATGGCCTGCCTCTCAAGAATCAGACCACATGGCCCAGAGCTGACCAGAAAAGAGCCAACTGTCACCCCCTGTACCACCCATCCTTCCCAATCCCCTTTTGGGCCTATGGGAGTGGGTACCACCCCTTCCTCCTTCCTTTCTAGCCCTAGGGCCTGCTTGAGTCAGGAAAAGGACTATAATGGGCACTGCTGTGTTCCTTTCCAGTCATGTGAGGTAGCCCCAGTTCTGTGAAATGACTCCCACTGCCTACTCACCCCCATGACTCGGTTCCGCACATTGAAGAATCGGCTTTGTCGTTCTTTTTCTCGATTTCTTCTAGCTTCAATGGCTGCCACCTCCTTGGGATCTGCTGGCAGGCCTAGCTTATACATCTGGAGTGAAGGGGAAGTGGAATGGCCCATCAGTGCTGACCACAGTCCTTGACTACATCCCACCTCCTTTCCTTTATCCCTATAGTATCTCACCAGTTATTGATTCCTACTGATTTTACTTTCTGACATATTTCATATCTGTGTCTTCGTCTCTGCTGTCACTGCCCTAATTCAGGCCTCACAGTCTCATATCAGGTGATATTCCCAGGAGTCTCCTCACTGGCCTCCCTTTTCCATGTTATCCTCTCTGCCCTGGCCACCAGAGTGATCTTTCTGAGAGCAAATATGACCGTGGTACTCTTCAGCTTAAAACTTTTGAAAATAGCTTTAAAGCTAATGGCTCCCCTGTGCTCACAAAATAAGGTCCGACCCCCTTTGCCAGATTTATAAGGGTCTTCATGATCTGAACCCTGCTCACCTTTCTAAGCCTCAAAGGCATTGACACATCTCACCCTTTCTCATACTCTACTCAGTTTTCCTCATTTCAGTAAGTGGTACTACCATTCACCAAGTTGCTCAGGCCCAAAACTCAGGGGACATCCTTTAACTCCTCCTTTCCCTCACTCCCTCTTCTTTCAAAATAGCCCCAGTCAAAGCCACGATTGTCACCTTCCTAATGACTGCAGAGGTCTCCAGATTGGTCTTCCAGTTTCCTCTATTGGTTCCTATAGCCCACTCATCACACAGCAACCAGACGTTTTCTTTACTGAAATAAATTTCCCCTTTTGTTTTTATTTTATTACTTATTTTCCAGTGAGATGAAAGTTTCAAGGTCTTAAATTCATCTGTGTCCCTTCACATTTTGGGAAACCCACTTTTGATATGTGAGCCAAAGCCATAGTTAAAAAAAAAAAACACAAAAACTCTTGCAAACATAAATCTGATGATGTTTCTCACCTGCTTAAAATCCTCCATAGGCTTCCCACTGCACTGAGAATCAGATCCAAATTCCTTACCATGGGCTTTCAAGATCCAATCCCTCCACACTTCTACAGTTGGTCTCATAACCCATGCTCCAGGCACACTGGCTTCCCATCAAGTATTTCAACATAACTGTTCCCACCTCTGGGCCTTTGAATGTGGTGTTCCTTTGTGTGGAGTATCTTTCCTCAACTCCTATTGAGGTCTTTTTAAAACAATCCTACATGAGGTCTTTTTTAAACAATCATTTTGTAACTGTGAAGTAGTTGATATATACAGGAAAATATATATAATCCTGATGTAAGATTGCAAGTATGACAAAATAAAGAAACCAACCCCTTCCTTAAGAAATAGAGCACTATCAATACCATTGAAGTGTTCTATGTTTCTTCTTTCTTTTTCTTATTCCAACAGTACCCTATATAATATCCAAAATCTATTATCATTTCCTCCTAATATTTATTAATATACATTGTATGTGTATGAATCTCTGAAAAACATTTTTACAAGTTTTATTGGTTTTGACCTTTATAAAATATCAGGCTGTATATATTCTGAATCTTGCTTTTTCTACTTGGCATTTATCCTATCATTTAACAAATATTCATAGAGCGTCTACTAGTGGCCAGATGCTCTTAAGCATTTGGGAGACATGGAGGAATAAAACTGACAAAAATCTGTCATTGTGGAGGTTACTTTCTAGACAGACAATAAAAAGTAAAACATAAAATGTACATTGCGTAATTTGTAAGATGATGATAAGCAATATGGAAATAGAGCAGGATATGGGGAATTGGAGGTGCCAAGGAAATGAGAAAGTGTTGCAATTTTTAAATATGGAAGTCAGGAGAAGCATAGTTGAAAAAGTAACATGAGCAAATACTTGAAGGAGGTGAGGGAATTGCCCATGCAGGTAATTCTTCAGCCTGGGTCCTGTAATGATGAAGTCTTGGAATGATGACACAGAGCAGAGATGCAGCCAGTCCACAATGAATAAGAAACTTAAGTGAGATATAAGCTTTTGTTTTTATTCTATTTGTATTTATTTATTTTTGTGGTACTGGGGATTGAACCCAGAGGCACCTCTACCATTGAACTACATCCCCAGTCCTCTTTAGTTTATTCTGAGACAGGGTCTTGCTAAGTTGCCCAGGCTAGCCTTGAACTTGTGATCCTCCTGCCTCAGCCTCCCAAGTTGCTGGATGTGTGCCACTGCACCCAGCTAAGCTTTTGCTTTTATAAGCTGCTGATATTTGGGGGTTATCTGTAACCTCAGTATAATGTAGCCTATCCTGAATGATACAAAGAAATATGGGTTTTTTTGTTTGCTTGTTTGCCGTGCTAGGGATCAAACCCAGTCTTGAGCATGCTAGGGCAAATGTTCTAGCACTGAACTGCATTCCCAGCCCTTAACACAAAGAAATGAAAAGCTATGAGACTATATGAAATCTCTAGGGAGTAAGTGTAGATGGATAAGAATGCCCCAGAGGAGACAAGGACAGGAGTGGCCAGTGAGATGGGAGATAAACTAGGAGATGTGGTCTTCCTAAAAGCCAAGTAAAGAAAATGCTTTTGGAGGAGAGTGATCAATTGATGATGGATTAAGTAAAATGAGGACTGAGATTTGACTGATGTAGTAACATGAAGGTTGCTGATGACCTTGACAAGAACATCTTTGGTGGAATATAGGGATGAAAGCCCAATTGAAGTGGGTTCAAGAAACTAGGACCCTGCAAGACAAACAACTCAGTTAAGGATTTTTTTTTTTAATTGCAAGAGAAAAAGAGGAACTTAGAGATTGAGAGATTTCATATGTGCAGGTGGGAAAGTTTCTCGTGCGTACGTGTGTGTGTGTGTGTGTGTGCGTGTGCGTGTATATGAGAGAGAGAGAGAGAGAGAGAGAAACAGGAAAGAAAGTGCTAGGTTGTAGAATGTATGCATATTTAACTTCATAGGATAATACTAAGTTAATTCCCAAGGAGATTATACCACTTTACACTATGACAATAATGTACAAAAACTCCAGTCAGTGTACATCCTAACCAACACTTGGTATTGCAGACTTAATTTTTTTTAGTTTGTGGGTATAAAACTATAATTACTGACTTTAATTGAAATTTTATTTATTGCTAATGTGGGTTTCATATCTTTTCACGTGTTTAACCATCTTTGCTTCTCTGTGAAGTGCCAATTCATATCTTTTGTTCATTTAATTTTTGCATTTTTAAGAATTTATTTTTAAATGATACATAAAAATATAAAGATTATACATATTTTGGGGGTATCATGTGATGTTTTAATATAAATATACATTATCTCATGTTCAAATCAGAGTAAACATAGCTATCTTCTTAAACGTTTATCATTTCTTATGGTGAAAATATTCAAAACCCTTTCTTCTATCTTTTTGAAATATACAGTACTTTATTGTCATTTATAGGCACCATATTTTTGTTTACTTTTTTTCCACAGTCATTGTTTTTAAAAAATCAGGCCAGTGTCGTGGCACAAGCCTATAATCCCAGCAGCTTGGGAGGTGGAGGCAAAGGATCATGAGTTCAAAGCCAGCCTCAGCAATTTAGCAAAGTGTTAAGCAATTCAGTGAGACCCTGTCTCTAATAAACTACAAAATAGGGCTGCTACCTCCCCGCCCAAAACAAAATCAGGTTTGTCAGCTGGGTGTGGTGGCACATGCCTATAATCCTACTGACTCAGGAGGCTGAGGCAGGAGGATCACAAGTTCTAGGCCAGCCATGGCAGTTGAGTGAGAACCTGTCTCAAAATAAATAAAAAAGGGCTAGGGATGTAGATTCAGTGGTAGAGTGCCCTTGAATTCAATCCCCAGCACTGCAGAAATAAATAAACAACAAGCAAATAAATAAATAAATGTGGTAAATATCTCCAAATTTGTGATTTTTTTATTTGCTTATTATTTTAAAGTAATTTTTTTTGGGGGGGTACCAGGGATTGAACTCAGGGGCACTCGGCCACTGAGCCACATCCCCAGCCCTATTTTGTATTTTTTAATTTTAATTTAGAGACAGGGTCACACTGAGTTGCTTTGCGCCTCGACTTTGCTGAGGCTGGCTTTGAACTCCTGATCCTCCTGTCTCAGCCTCCCAAGCCACTGGGAATACAGCTGTGTGCCACCAATAACAAAATGAACACTTCCATGGAACTCAGAAAATGTTATCAATATTTTAGAGGCTTTCTCTGTGTACTTACCCATCTTTTCACTTCTTTATGGTGAATATTAGTGAATGTGAATGTAGTCACGTTTACCCTTTTTTTATCCTTTGAACTTAGTGGTTATTATTTTTTAAAATTCCTTCCTATCCAGAGATCATAAAGGTATTTTCCTACATGTTCTTCTAAAATTTCTAAAGTTTTACCTTTCTCACTTGTTTTAACCCAGGGTTTGATCCCCAGCACTGAAAAAAAAGAAAAAAGAAGAAAGGAACAATAATTCTCTCCTTCTCTGTGAATAATATGAAATAGCTGTCCTTGTTCATCTTATCCCCTCTGTCTGATTGTGACTTTTTCTTCCAAGTGAACTTCATTTATGGGTCTCCTACTTGATTGTAGGATTCTCACTTTTCTGGACTTGTCCTGAGGAAGAGTCTTGTCTTTAGGACTCTTCCCAGCCTTCAGACATAATTTTAAAAATAGTTACAGGAGTGGCTACAGCAACCACCAGATCCTTTCCACATCTGAGAATGGCACCAACCCCAGCCTACCAGTTCCATCTGCCACCATAATGTAAGGTCACTGACCAGGAAGATTCAGTAGGCATTTTAAGCTTCTTGTATTGCTAAGGCCATGACCTTAGTAATGAATAGGTATAAGGTGACAGATTATAGAGGGATGAAAAGTTGGTGAGGAGGGATTGAAAAGGTGGGGAAGCTGAGTGGAGAGTGTCAGAGGTGCAGAGGAGGAAAAGGAAGGAAGGTAACAAGGGAGTGGGGAGGTAGAAGTCAGAGAACCAAGAGGAAAGAGGAAGAGGGAAAGAAAGGGAAGGTGGCAGAGGGGTATGCAGCAGTGGAAATGGCATGGGGGAGAGACATGAAGGGAAGAAGGATGCAGGTGCAGAGCACTGCCTTAGGTACCCTGGCCTCTGGGATTTCTCAGTAAAGAATCGCAATTTTGAAGCTCCTAGTTGGATTTGGGTCCAAGTCTGCTCTTGGGTTACAGCGGCAGTTTCTGAGCTCGCTTGGAGAAACAGGAAAGAAGGACATGGGTAAATCTGAGGCCACAGCCTTCCCCAGTTTGTATCCCTGTCTCCTGGTGAACCCCGTCCCCCTTAACTCTACATCTATTTTGCAATCTCACCTCACCATCAGCGAAATCTGAGCACACCTAAACAATGAATCCTCTCACTGGCTCCTTCCTTCCCGTTCAGCCCTCTGCTCCACGGAGTCCTTCCAATTCTTGACCCTGTCGTTGTCTAAGCCTTCAGGCTTTCTAGACTAAATGAAGCCACAGCAGAATTCCCACCTTTCACTTGCCCTTGGGGGGCATAACCTTGCTGTGACTTCTGACTTGTCTCGGCAAGCGTAGGTTCAGGTCCTGCCTGCCTTCTCGGATCCCAAAAGCTGCTCTGAGTCCTCCTGGCACCAACTTCTCTACAACTTAGTCCGCTGCAGCAGCGGTTTGTGGTTGCCACGCAACAAGAAAGAGGGGCGGGCCCAAATCCTAGCTCGAGCCTGGGCAACGGATCAACAAACCTCCACGTCAGACCGAAGTTCCCGCCCCTAGTTCCCACTCGCGCAGGAAGCCGGATATCCCGTTGGCCTGGGCTTACTCTCGCGAGGTTTACCTTCCGCCCGGCCTGCACTGCGGCGTTTCCCGCGCGGGTAACCTCGGTTCCCGGGCTTACGGCGCGGCCTCTCCTACCGCCGCTGGAGCCGCCGCCGCCATGGGTTTCCTGAAACTGATTGAGATCGAGAACTTTAAATCGTACAAGGGTCGACAGATTATCGGACCATTTCAGAGGTTCACCGCCATCATTGGACCCAATGGCTCTGGTGAGATAAACCCGGCTGCGGCCCTGCGCACGTCCCGGCCTGGACCCCCCTATCCGACGCCAAAGTAGTACGACCCAGCCTATGTAACCTGAACCATTGTGAAGCCTAAAAGGTTCCTTGCCTCTCCTGACGGGGGGAGTTCGACTCTCCCCGCTCAGGTGTTCTCACTCGAGCCTCTTCCCCAGGTGTCAGTTGCGCGAGTTTTGTGCGGCCCCCGTTCCGGTCCTAGTGGTTCAGGCCGAACTGTGTGTTTCCGCGCCCACTGCCCCCTCCCGCCAAAAGAGGCGCGTCCGGAGGCAGCTGCCAGCTGTCGGCTTCCTGCTGCGCGGCTCCCTGCTGGTCTGTCTGGTTCTAGCTTCCCAGCCCTGTTTGACCCCTCCGTGAAATGTGGGACGGCATTTCGCTCTGTCGTGTCCTGCGGTCCCATACAGTACACTTATGCTTCAACCTAGCGCCCCCTCCCGCTTCTCATTGGTACGCTCCAATTCCTTCCTTTTTACTCGTCTCCAGAGGCGGCACTTTTGAATTTTGAACCCTGAGCCTGAGTCTTCAGAGGGCTTGGAGTCCCTAACCCGACCTCAGAAATTGTTGTGTAGAACTCCCCCCCTTTCCTACCGGAAACCACCAAAAGCCTGGTCTTATTTGCTTATCAAATTTGTTGAATGTTTTAATGTTTATAAGTTCAAATTGTGGAAATAGTGGAGAATAGAATAAACCAAGTCCATGCTTTCAGAGAACTTATATTCTAGAGGGGAAAGAAGATAAAGAATCAAGAAATAAGATAACTTTAGACTGGATAAATGTTGTGCAGGAAATGGGACAGGTTAATGTGTTGGAATGCCTTGGGTGGTGTCTTTAGAGTGGTCTGGTAAGACTTCTGTTTGGTATCTTAACTCCTCACTTTTAAATGATAACCCCATGGATTCCTCTCACCTACCCCCAGAAGTGATCCGTTTGGAATCCTGCTGTGTTCTTATACCCCAGAAATGTAGCGAATAATTTTCTAGCCTTTCTGTGAAATAGTTTTGCCTGGATTTGACTCTGCTTAGAGCAAAGTTTCTCAACATTGGCACTTCATTAAGATAATTCTCTGCTGTGGGAATAGTCCTGTTCATTGTAGGATGTTTGACAGCATCCATGGCTTCTCTCCACTAGATGACAGCATCCCCCACTCCTCAGATATGACCATCAAAAATGTCCTAGAGTTGGTTGGTCATGGTGGCAGATGCCCCTAATCCCAGCTACTTGGAAGGCTGAGGCAAGAGGATCACAACTTTGAGGCCAGCCTTGACAATTTTTTTTTTTTTTTTACTGGGGAAAGAAGATAAAGAAGAAGGAAATAAGATAACTTTTGACTGTCATAAATGTTGTGCAAGAAATGGGACAGGTAGATGTGATAGAATGACTTGGATGGAGGAGGATCACAAGTTTGAGACCAACCTCAGCAATTAATGAGGCTCTAAGCAACTTATCGAGAACCTGTCTCAAAATAAAAAGGGCTGGGGTTGTAGCTCAGTGATAAAGCACTCCTGGCTGCAATCCCCAGCACCAGAAAAAAAATTACTTGAGACATTTTATCAGTATACAGCCCATATAATGTGTTACAGACATGCTTATGATATTGAGTGCTTGTAGAGGCTTTTGGCTGTGAGATGTTCTTGTCATCTCTAGAGATAATGGGAGAAGCCCAAAGGTTGGAAGTTGGTGCCTAAAAGATTGACACCTGGTTTGCATAATGTGTCAGGTAGTCCTGCGGTGATGAGGGAGACTGAACCGAGTCCAGACTTGTGTAGGATAGATGTGTCATTTATTGAATACCTGCTGTGTGTCAAGTACTTTATTGGGGCTCTTTCCATTTATTTTAAAACAAATTTGGTGCTGGAGATTGAACCCAGGGCCTCCCTCACCATTGCTAGGCAAACACTCTAACTACTGAGTTAAGTCCTAGGATTTTATGTGCAAATGGTGCTAGGTAAGTGCTGTACCACTGAGCTACATCCCCAGCCCTAGGGCATTTTACATTTAAATTGTCATGGTGACCCTAGGTGGGAGATATCATTTAATGGGGAGACTGAGGCACAGAGATTTAATAAATTTCCTATAGTTCTCAGCTGGGATCAGAGCCCATGCCTGCTATATTTTAAAGCATATGTTCCTGCCACTTCAACATAGAACCATGTGCCAATCATTTTTTTAAAAAACTTGTGAGTCATGGTTTTTCGTTTTTTTTTTTTTTTTTTTTTTCCCCAGGTGAGGGGATGGAATGTCAGCTAAAAGAGAGTGAAACTTGTGCTGAGGTATATAGCACACTAGTACAGTGCTTGCCTAGCACTTATGAGGCCCTGGGTGATACCCAGCACCACCCTGAAAAAGAAAAGAAAATGGGTGAAACTAAGATTAGAACCTTGCCTACATCTGTTGGATGAGAGCCCAAGCCTTATTTTTTTTTTTTTTAAGTGCTGAGGACTGAACCTAGGGCTTCTTTCATGCCAAGTTTGCAATCTGCCACTGAGCTGTACCCCCACCCTTCCCATGGTCTTAATATTGCTTCCATGAAAGGACCATTTTTATGGTTAGGTTGAGTGGTATTGGATATTGGATATTATGTCTTCAGTTCAGTCATATAACATGTTTGTGGAGAATCTTGAGGTAGAATTTATGGGAGTTAAACTACCTCTTCACCCTGTAACCCCAATGTAAACATCTTAATTCCTTTTTTTTTTTGTACTGGGAATTGAAGCCAACGGTGCTTTACCACTGAGCTACATCTCCAGTCCTTTTTAAAATTTATTTTATTTTTTATTATTTTGGTACCAGGGATTGAACTCAGGGGCATTTAACCCACATCCCCAGCCCTTTTTTGTATTCTATTTAGAGACAGGGTCTCACTGAGTTTCTTAGGGCCTTGCTAAGTTGCTGAGGCTACCTTTGAACTCACAATCCTCCTGCCTTAGCCTCCTGAGCTGCTGGGATTACAGGCGTGTGCCACCCCATGCCCAACTCTTTTTTTTAATTTATTTTGAGACAGGTTGGCCTCAAACTTGTGATCTTCCTGCCTTAGCCTCCCACGCTGAGATTAGAGGTATGGATCACTATGTTTGGCAAGTTTTTATTATGAAAACCAGAAAATATATACGTGTTCATTCATTCATCCGTCCTCCTTTCTTTCCTTCCCCTTTGTTTTGTAGTACTGGAGATTCAGGGGCATTCTACCACTGAGCTATATCCCAGCCCTTTTTCATTTTTGAGACAGTCTCACTAAATTGCCTAGGTTGTCTGGGAATTTGTGATCCTCCTGCCTTGGCCTCCTGAGTAGCTTGAATTATAGGCATGAGCCACCATGCTCAGCAATATATGTGTTTTGCTTAACCACTTGAAAATAAATTGCAGACTTCATGATACTTCACTCCTATGTGCTTCATTATTCATTTCCTAAAATCATCATTCTCCTGTATTACTACTATTCTATTAGCACAACTAAGAAAATTAATTTCCTCATGTCATCAGTTATCCAGTTTTTTATTCAAGCTTTCCTAATTGTTTTCCAAAAATAGCATTTGATTACATTCTGGAATGGTTCTCTCAACTCTTCTTTTTAGACATTGACTTTTTAAAATATTTTTTTAGTTGTCAGTGGACCTTTATTTTATTTATATGTGTGCTGAGAATTGAACCTAGTGACTCGCATGCTAGGCAAGCGCTCTACCACTGAGCCACAACCCCAACCCTAGACATTGACTTGTGTGTGTGTGTGTCTGTCTGTCTGTCTGTCTGTGTGTCTGGGTCTGGTGCTCAGGGCCTTGTGCATGCTAGGCAAGCACTCTACTTCAGGTATATCCCTATGCAGACATTGACTTTTTGAAAGGACCAGGGCAATTGTCTTGTAAAATATCTCACAATCTGTGTTTGTCCTAAAATTTCCTCATGGTATCATTTACCAGGTTCCTCTGTTGTATTTCTTAGAAATGGATATAAGTATGCAAGTGGGATTCATCCCAGGGATGCAAGGTTGGTTCAACATATGGAAATCAATAATATAATTCATCATATTAATAGACTTAAAAACAAGAATCATATGATCATCTCAATAGATGCAGAAAAAGCATTTGACAGAATTCAGCACACCTTCATGTTCAAAACACTAGAAAAGCTAGGGATAGTAGAAACATACCTCAATATTGTAAAAGCTATCTATGGTAAATCCAAGGCCAGCATAATTCTAAATGGAGACAAATTGAAAGTATTCCTGCTAAAAACTGGAACAAGACAAGGATGTCTTCTTTCACCACTTCTATTCAACATCATCCTTAAACTCTAGCCAGAGCAATTAGACAAAGAAATTAAAGGGATACAAATAGTTAAAGATGAACTCAAACTATCACTATTTGCTGATGACATGATTCTATATCTAGAAGATCCAAAAAATTCCACCAGAAAACTTCTAGAACTAATAAATGAATTCAACAAAGTAGCAGGATATAAAATCAACACCCATAAGTGAAACTTATTTATGTACATCAGTGATAAATGTGAAAGAGAAATTAGGAAAACTACTCCATTCACAATAGCCTCAAAAAAAAAAAAAAAAACCCTGGGAATCAATCTAACAAAGGAGGTGAAAGACCTCTACAGTGAAAACTACAGAACACTAAAGAAAGTAATTGAAGAAAACCTAAGAAGATGGAAGGATCTCCCATGCTCCTGAATAGGCAGAATTAATATTGTCAAAATGGCCATACTACCAAAAGCGTTATACAGATTTAATGCAATTCCTATTAAAATCCTGCTGACATTCTTCATAGAAATAGAAAAAGCAATCATGAAATTTATTTGGAAAAACAAGAGACCCAAAATAGCTAAAGCAATCCTTAGCAAGAAAAGTGAAGCAGGAGGCATCACAGTACCAGACCTTAAACTATACTACAGAGCTGTAGTAACAAAAACGGCATAGTAGTGGCACCAAAATAGACTTGTAAACCAGTGGTTCAGAATAGAGGACAAGAGACAAATCCACATAAATACGGTTATCTCATACTAGACAAGGGTGCTAAAAACATTCACTGGAGAAAAGATAGGCTATTCAACAAATGGTTCTGGCAAAACTGGAAATCCATATGTAGCAAAATGAAATTAAACCTCTCTCTCTCACCCTGCACAAAAATCAACTCAAAGTGGATCAAAGACATAGGCACTGGAACAGAGACCCTGCACCTAATAGAAGAAAAAAATAGGCCCAAATCTTTACCGCATTGGCCTAGGATCTGACTTCCTTAACAAGACTATTAAAGCACAAGAAGTAAAATCAAGAATCAATAAATGGGATGGATTCAAATTAAAAAGCTTCTCAGCAAAGGAAACAATAATGTGAGGAGAGAGCCTACAGATTCAGAGAAAATCGTTACCATATGCACCTCCGATAAAGCATTAATCTCTAGGATATATAAAGAACTCCAAAAACTTAACACTAAAAAAACAAATAACCCAATCATTAAATGGGCTGAGGAACTGAACACTTCACAGAAGACATACAATTGATCAACAAATATGTAAAAAAGTGTTCAATGTCTCTAGCAATTAGAGAAATGCAAATCAAAACTACTCTAAGATTTTATCTCACTCCTGTCAGAATGGCAATCATCAGGAATATAGGCAACAATAAATGTTGGTGAGGATGTGGTGAAAAAGGTATACTCATACATTGCTAGTGGGACTGCAAATTGGTCTGCAACCACTATGGAAAGCAGTATGGCGATTCCTCAGAAAACTGGGAATGGAACCACCATTTGACCCAGCTATTCCACTCCTTGGTTTATACACAAAGGACTTAAAATCTGCATACTATAGTGATGCAGCCACATCAATGTTTATAGCAGCTCAATTCACAATAGCCAGACTATGGAACCAACCTAGGTGTCCTTCAATAGATGAATGGATAAAGAAAATGTGGTATATATACTCAATGGAATATTACTCAACTTTAAAGGAGAGTGAAATTATGGCATTTGCCAGTAAATGGTTAGAGTTGGAGAATATCATGCTAAGCGAAATAAGCCAATCCCATAAAACCAAAGGCCAAATGTTTTCTCTAATATGCAGATGCTAATTCATAATAAGGCGGGGACCACTAGGGAAGAAAAGCATTACTTTGGATTAGGTAGAGGAAAGTGAAGGGAGGGGAGGGGAGGGAAGGGGAGGGGATGTGGGGATAGGAAAGATAGTAGAATGAAACAGACATTATTACTGTATGTATATATGTGACTACATGACCAATATGATTTTGCAACATATACACTCAGAAAAATGAGAAATTATATCCCACCTATGTATGCTATATCAAAGTGTATAAATGCATTCTACTGTCATGTATAACTAATTAAAACAAAAAATGAAAAAAAATAAAACATTTGCAAAACAAAAAAAAAGAAATGGATATAAGTCTAAAGGCTTGTTTAGATTAAGTATTTTTGATGATACCTCATAGCTCATGCTGTGTGCTTCTTGTACAGTAACTGGAACATGCCCTTTTAAGAAAAAATGGTAAAGTAACAAAAAAATTACCAAATTAACTACTTTTAAGTAGTGTTAAATATATTTACTTTCTTGTGCAGCAGATCTCCAGAATTTTTTCATTTTGCAACACTTAAATTCCATGCCCATTTTTAAAAATCTCTTTTATTTCCATTCTCCAACACATTTTTTGTTTTTTTCACATTGGTGAGATCAAATGATAGAGTTTTATGTCTTGCTTGTTTTTCCTGTAGTGTGCATTTGCCCATATTATTAAGGGTTGTTAGTATAATCCATTTTATGAATAAATTGTTACTTTTGATAGGTGGAATTCTAGTTTCTGGCTGCTATAAATAATAACTGCAAGGGAACTGTTTTTCTTATCTTTGACTCAGAGCTTTGGTTGGGCCCAGTTTTTATGAGGGCAAAGGAGTAGTCTCTATTATCTGAAAAGTAATTAATTAGGACATTTCTTTTCCTCTCAGTGTCTCCTTTATACCATTTCTTCTCCCCTTTCTTCCTGACTTTCCCTCCTCCATTTTTCCCTTCCTCCCTTAGGTAAGTCAAATCTCATGGATGCTATCAGCTTTGTGCTGGGTGAAAAAACCAGCAACCTGAGGGTAAAGACCCTGCGGGACCTGATCCATGGAGCACCTGTGGGCAAACCAGCTGCCAACCGGGCCTTTGTCAGCATGGTCTACTCTGAGGAGGGTGCTGAGGATCGCACCTTTGCTCGTGTCATTGTAGGTGGGTAAGGCTGGTCATAAAACTGTCTTTGGATCCTAGGAAGTGGCAAGACTAGTTGATGGGATAGGAGGACATCCTGATCCTCACCAACTCGTGCATTGTCTTATAGGAGGTTCTTCTGAATACAAGATCAACAACAAAGTGGTCCAGCTACATGAGTACAGTGAGGAATTAGAGAAATTGGGCATTCTCATCAAAGCTCGTAACTTCCTCGTCTTTCAGGTGGGCATTTTAAATAGTTATGGGCTGTCTGCTTTTTGTTAGCCCCTGTCCCATCTCTGCTGGGTCTGCTTCATCATTTCTATCCTGAATTAATGTAGCACCTTTTTTACTGGGCTTCCTGATTCCTTTCCAGCCCCTTCCAGTTCATCCCCTAGGTCAGGTTCTTCTTATGAGGACACAAATCTATTTCTCTCCTTTTTTTCCCCCTTAAAGCATTTCAGTGCTGGGCACTGTGGCAGATGCCTGTAATCCCAGTGGCTTGGGAGGCTAAGGCAGGAGGATTTTGAGTTCAAAGCCAGCCTTGGCAACTTAGCAAGGCCCTAAGCAACTCAGTGAGACCCTGTCTCTAAAAAAAAAAAATATTTATAAAAAAGGCTGAGGATGTGGCCCAGTGGTTAAAGCGCCTCTGGGTTCAATCCCTGGTACCAAAAAAAAAAAAATTCAGTGATTTCTTCTTGTATTATGGTGGTGGTGGCTCTCAAATTATAGTCCCCAGACCAGCAATATCAGCACCACCAGGGAATGTGTTACAAATGAACATTCTCAGGCCCCATTCTAGACCTTTTGACTAAAGAGACTATGGGATGGGACACAGCAGTTTGTGTTTTACCAAGCTCTCCAGTTTATTATGATGCCTACTAAAATTTGAGAATGATTGCCTTAGATGAAAATTCATACTTCTAAGTTTGTCGTTCAGGAAACACTATCATTTGGTTCTTGCTGGCCACCTTATTGGCCTTAGCTGCCAATACTCTTTCCCTCTAACCTTGGTACTCCAGCCTAATTAAACCATTTGTAGGTCCCCAAATTCACTTGCTATCTTTGCCGTGTTGGCCTTTGCATATTAATTTTCTTTCACATGGAATAACCTTTTTTTTCCTCTTAATTTTCTCCCTCCATCCCTTCCTGTGCTAGGAATTTATCCAGGGACTCACAAATGCTTGGCAAGTGCCATACTTCTGAGCTATACCCCCAGCTCCCTCTTATTTTCTTGGTTAGTTTTTTCCCATCTTCCAAATTCAGCTTGGAAGAATCCTGGGGACTAAGGTCAGGTTAGTTTAGGAAGATGAGCTTTATCAATCTTTGCCCAGAATTAATCCTTTTCTCCAGGAGTATAGGCTATTATTATAAAATCCATTTCTTTTATTTGTATTTCTATTGGAGATAAAAAGCTGTACTAGGACAATGTTGTGTTCAAGAGCAGGTAATGTTTAATATGTGCTTTTGAAAAATGTAAATAAATTACATATTCACTTTTTTAAAAAAGAAAAATTCAGCTTGAATGTCACACTTGGAAAGCCTTTCCAAGATAGGCATCCTTACTACTCTTCTACCCTCCAAACATCATTTAGTCCTTTTTTTGTTTTGCTTCTATCAGTGTTCATAACACACTGTTATCTTTGTGTCTGTCTCTTCTGCTCCCTGTGCTCCTCAAAAGCAGAAAACGTGTCCTCAAAGCCCAGTGTGGAATGTGGCCATATTTGGGGAGAGTGGACTTTTTTTTGAATGAATGAATGAGAGGGAGTGAGCAGGGAAAACAGTTAGCTAGGGTATAAATGGGAGAGTGTTTTAACCTTTATAGGGTGCTGTGGAGTCTATTGCCATGAAGAACCCCAAAGAGAGGACAGCTCTATTTGAAGAGATCAGTCGCTCTGGGGAGCTGGCCCAGGAGTATGATAAGCGAAAGAAGGAAATGGTGAAGGCTGAAGAAGACACACAATTTAATTACCATCGCAAGAAAAACATTGCAGCTGAACGCAAGGAGGCCAAACAGGAAAAAGAAGAGGTAGGTTGCCAGTTTGCCTCTTAATTCTGAGGGACCTAAATGGAGCCAGTGCCTTACCGAGGCACCCCTGTCCCCGTTCCCATTTGCACAGGCGGACCGCTACCAGCGCCTGAAAGATGAGGTGGTACGAGCCCAGGTACAGCTGCAACTCTTTAAGCTTTATCATAATGAAGTAGAAATCGAGAAACTCAACAAGGAACTGGCCTCAAAGAACAAAGAGATTGAGAAAGACAAGAAGCGAATGGACAAGGTAGAGGATGAGCTGAAGGAGAAGAAGAAGGAGCTGGGCAAAATGATGCGGGAGCAGCAGCAGATCGAGAAGGAGATCAAGTAAGAAGCAGACTTGGTCCTGCAATTTGTGGGAAACCAAGAGGCTGTGCTATTCTCTACGGCTCCTTTGAGCCTAAAGTCCAGTGCCTATACTAGTTTATCTTCTTGACTTACTTTGACCAGAACCAGGCACATTTCTTGACCTGCATTTAAGACAGATAAAATATTTAAGTACTTAGGCTGTGAATAGACAGGTTCTCAGATGAGGGAGAACTTGATAGGGGTGGTGGCCTTGTCAGATGAGAAGAAGCAATAAAGACCCAGCAATTGAAATGGCCAAGAAGACTGTCCTGGAAGAGGAAAACTGAAGCTAGGAGCATAAACAGGCATTTGAAATGGTTAGATCAGATGAGGGACAACTCAGTAAACACAGGGTATTCTTGGAAGTTGTTAGTGAGGGGTTTGGCTTGGCATTAGGTTGGAGCAGAGGTGGTAGCTTTGCAGCTGAACACAAGGAGGCAATACAGGAGAAAGAAGAGGTAGGTGGCTAGGCTGCCTCTTGACTCTGAAGGTCTAGAACATGAGGCTGAAGCTGTAATTCCAGGTTCGACTGCCCCTTTTTTGAAGATCCATGGGGCATTACATTAGCTGGGACTAGCTGGGGAGCTCAGGCCCCCCTTTCTTTAAGTAGAAAGCCTGGGACTCCTCCCTTCTTCCACAGTGCTGATTGTCCCCTTTCTCTCTGACAAAAGGGAGAAGGACTCAGAGCTGAATCAGAAGCGACCTCAGTACATCAAAGCCAAGGAGAATACCTCCCACAAAATCAAGAAGCTGGAAGCAGCTAAGAAGTCTCTGCAGAATGCTCAGAAGCACTATAAAAAGCGTAAAGGTGACATGGATGAACTGGAGAAGGAGATGCTGTCTGTGGAGAAGGCCCGACAGGAGTTTGAAGAACGGATGGAAGAGGAGAGTCAGAGTCAGGGCAGAGACTTGACCCTGGAGGAGAATCAGGTAGGCCTTGGAAGCAGTTGATTGACAGGCGATTGCTGGGCTGACCTGGGCTGACTTAGACATTCTTGTCCTCATTTCTGTCCCTACACAGGTAAAGAAATACCACCGGCTGAAAGAAGAAGCCAGCAAGAGAGCAGCCACTTTAGCCCAGGAGCTGGAGAAGTTCAATAGAGACCAGAAAGCTGACCAGGACCGTTTGGATCTGGAAGAGCGGAAGAAAGTAGAAACAGAGGTTGGCAGAAGTTATAAGACTATGTCTGGGGACTGGGATATAGCTCAGTGGCAGAGTGCATGCTTAGCAAGTACAAGGCCATAGGTTCAATCCTCAGCACACAAAAAGATTAGGAATGATGGTCCCTAGAAAAGAAAATAATGATAGTCTTTTTTTAATATTTATTTTTTAGGTGTAGCTGGACACAATACCTTTATTTATTTTTATGTGGTGCTGAGGATCGAACCCAGGGCCTCACACATACCAGTTGAGTGCTCTACCGCTGAGCCACAACCCCACCCCTGATAGTCTTAACAATAATGGCAGTAGCTAACATCTGTTGAGTACTTTATTTATTGTGTGAGAGGTACCATTCTTTACATATATTCACTTATTTAATTCTTCATTTATGACTACCTTTATGGGATGGTTACTATTATCCACACTTTCCAAATAAGGAAACTATAGCACAGAGGTGAAGTAATTGTTTGAGTTCATATAATTATTAAGCAGCAGAACCAGAGTATGAACTTGGGCTGTCTAGCTCTAACGCTCACACTGATAACTCTCTTACCACGTATACTTACTATTTTTCTAATGTTGATGATGATGATAGAAAGTTGTCATATTGCCCCAAGAACCTGAAATGTTCTAGGCATTCTGTTAAGCACTTATATAGTAGTTACCCTGTTTTAAATGCTTGACATATGTTTTATGAAATCGAAGTTATCTACGTTTTACAAATGAGAAAACAGGTTCAGAAAGGCCTGTGAAGCTTACTTTGCCTGGGTTTGACCCTCTGATTGGCGAGGAAGCCTGGAGTAAGGACAACACCTGTGAGAGGTTCTAGAGCCCTGGGAGGCCTTTGTCAGTTAGCAAACCAAACTAGACACCATCTGTGTGTCTCCTTTTTAGTAGGCCTCCTGCATTAATGACAAGTTGTCTTGGACTCTTGGATGAGTGGGCACATAGAGAGTGTAAGTAAGCCCCTGTGGTCTTGGAGTTAACTGCCTCAGGCCCTGGTGATAGAATTTACTTGTTACCTAGGCCAAGATCAAGCAGAAGCTGCGGGAGATTGAAGAGAATCAGAAGCGGATTGAGAAGCTGGAGGAATACATCACTACTAGCAAGTATGTGGCTCAGCAGCCTTTCCCCCTTCCTTCTACTCCTGTCCTGCCCTGTCCCTTTTTAGGCAGGACGACTGAATCCCTCAGTCAGGAACATTATCCCACCAGCCAGGGTTAACTTCTATGTTCTGTCATTTTGTAGGCAATCCCTAGAGGAGCAGAAGAAGCTAGAGGGAGAACTGACTGAGGAGGTGGAGATGGCCAAGAGGCGAATAGATGAGATCAATAAGGAGCTGAACCAGGTGATGGAGCAGTTGGGGGATGCACGCATAGACCGCCAGGAGAGCAGCCGTCAGCAGCGAAAGGCAGAGATAATGGAAAGCATCAAGCGCCTTTACCCTGGCTCTGTGGTAAGACAGGAAAAGGGAGTCTTACTGAGCACTTATTCATACCCACTATTATGGTTTTCCCAACAACCCTGTGAGGACAGGGTTGCTAATCTTATTTTTATAGTTGGGGAAATTGAGACTCAGAGAGATTGGTCCAAAGAAGCCCAGCTTATAAGTGGAAAAACTGCAATTCAAACCCAATTTGTCCTGATGCTTAAGCTTATGTTCTCTTCACCATACTAATTACATCTTCCATATGGCCTCCCTTGACATATACCAAGCCTGTTAGCTTTATTTATTTATTGTTTTTTCTTTAATTGGTACACTACAATTTTGCATAAAAGTGAAATTTATGGTGTTATGTTCATACAAGCACATGGCATAATTTGGTTAATTTTATTCTCTCCTTTCCTATCCCTCCTTCCTCCCCCTCTGTCCCCTTCCACTACTCCACTGTTCTCTTTCTATTTTCATGAGAGCCCATTAGCTTTTAGAGACACCCCGAACTTTATCAGATATCTTGGCCTCTTTCACCAAATTCCATGTTCCCATGTTCCCTGAGTAGTACCCCTCTACATTATCCTGTCCCTGAGTTTAACTTAGTTTAGTTCTACGAATATTTCATGATCACTCCTCTGGGTACTGCTGGGGAGATAAGTATGAATCAGAGTCAGTCCTTGGCCTTGAAGATCTTATCCTTTATCTGATGGTTCTTAGGAAACCATGCTTGATTTTGGTCAGGGATGATGTAAGGTCAAAAGAGATTTATTTTGTAAGGTAAAAGAGATTTATTTTGCTTGGTGCTTATGAAAGTTTGATATAATGTATATAACATATTTGACATAATGCCTGGGTTGCAATGATCTGTGAAATGGTAAAAGTGATTTTTGGAAAGGTGATTTTGAATTCAGACTTTGATTTCCTTGAGTCATTGTTGTTTGGGAGCCGTAATAGGCTTTTTACCATAGGATGGGGATTCTATTCCTCTGTGAGACAGAAAAATACCATGGTGCTTTTCTTACTCTCCCACAGTTAATACAGCACTTTACTTTTGATACCAGATGTTTGGGTTTTTTCCCCACACACCAAGCAGTTCTCTAGACACCAGCCGGGTGTTCAGTAATTCAGTTCAGTTCTTAACACTTGTCTATGTAGTGTCAGATCCCACGTTAAGGGTTCAGTCTGACAGGACTGCCTCTCACTTCAGATGTCAATTGCAAGTGGTAGGTTGTGATCTGTGGTTCTGACTGACTTGTTATAAATAGGCTTCCCACGACCCTCCTCTTGGATTTGACTCATTTGCTAGGGCAGCTCATAGAACTCAGGGAGACACTTAGGGATACCCATTTATTATAAACAATTTTACAAAGGATACAGATGAATAGCCAGATGGAAGTGATGTATAGGGTAAAGTATGGGAGCTGAATCATGGAGTTTCTTTTTTTCTTTTCTTTTTTGGAACTGGGGATAAAACCCAGGGCTCTGTGAATGTGAGGCAAGTGCTTTGCCACTGAGCTACATTCTAGCCCAGGTCATGGAGTTTCTATGCTCTCACCATGCACACCATTCTCCAGGGACCACCTCTTGTTCAGATATCTAGAAGTTTCTTTTTTTTTTTTCTAGAAGTTTCTGAACACAGAACTTTTGGGCTTTTATGGAGGCCTCCCACATAGGCAGGATTGATCACTTTATTAGCCATTGCTGATCCCAACTCAATTTTTGGCCCATCTTCCACAACAGAGGTTATGAGTGGGGTAGGGCTGAAGGTCTCAACCTTTTAATCTTGCGTTGGTCTTTCTAGTGACTAACTTCCATATTAAACCTATGTAGGAATGACCAGTGATCTGTTGTCACTCTTGTTTTTGGAGCTATGTGTGTCAAGAACTGGAGACTAGGACTAAATGTATATTTCTTTTTTCTTTATTTCTCTCTCTCTCTTTTTTGTTTTTTTAGTAGTTGACATTGAAAGAAGGGACACTCCTGAGCTACATCCCCAGTCCTACTTATTTGTTTATTTATTATTTAGGTATCAGGGATTGAACCAGGGGATGCTTAAACACTGGACCACATCCCCAACCTTTTTTTTTTTTGAGACAGGGTCCCGCCAAGTTGTTTAGAGCCTTGCTAAGTTGCTGAGGTTGGCCTCGAACTTATAATCTTCCTGCCTTAGCCTCCCCGGGATTACAGGAATGCACCCTGCACCCAGCTCTAAATGTTTCTCAGTATCATAGTCCACACTGGTGTTTGAGTACAAATCCGTTATACCAGAACAATCATGAGTCAAAAGAAACTGGCATGTTACTAGAATACTCTTCAGTCATTCATTAATATTAATCTAGTCTATCATCATATCATGTGTAAATGTCTCCTGGATGAGGCTGCTCAGGTTTGTAGCCTTCCATTCATTCTTGTAAGTTTCTAAAAGCAGGAATAGTCTTGGAGAACCTGTAGCTTTGCTCTTTTAGGTGTTTAGAACTATATGTCATCTCTTTCACTAAGCCTCTTTTGAGGTATTAATGTAATATTGGTTTTCCTACATTATGTAACCTATGTATTCATACCTTTGCTTCCCTCTTAACCCAAATGTTTTCATCTTTGGGAGGAACATTAGGATTGGCTACTGTGCAGCTCTAGATTGTAGACAGCACTAGTCTTGCAAATACCCCCCTCAGTCCATTCCTGTTCACATAAGGTAGGGTTACACAGATGTAGAACTAGCTGGCTAGTTTGACCAGTAGGGAGTATAGTTATGTGGATTGTTTCTGATAGAGATTCTAGCCTACCCTTTCTGAGCTGGTAATTGAGATTACTACACCAGCTCCCAAAAGCCTCATGCTTCAATTTTTTTTTCTTTCTTTTTCACTTAGTATGGCCGCCTCATTGACCTCTGCCAGCCCACACAAAAGAAGTATCAGATTGCTGTGACCAAGGTTTTGGGCAAGAACATGGATGCCATTATTGTAGACTCAGAAAAGACAGGCCGGGATTGTATTCAGTATATCAAGGAGCAGCGTGGGGAGCCAGAGACCTTCTTGCCTCTTGACTACCTGGAGGTGAGGCTTGTGAGAATGGGGTCAGGGCAGTATTCAAGGGCTCTTCCTCTTGGGCCTCCGTGTTGTGCCACTTATTGAGCTTCTTTACACAGGTGAAACCTACAGATGAAAAACTCCGGGAACTGAAAGGGGCCAAGCTAGTGATTGATGTGATTCGCTATGAGCCACCTCACATCAAAAAAGCCCTGCAGTATGCTTGTGGCAATGCCCTTGTCTGTGACAATGTAGAAGATGCCCGCCGCATTGCCTTTGGAGGCCATCAGCGTCACAAGGTATTGATTCCCTTACCCAGGTTGGAGCTGAACCGCTTTAGTAATGGAGATTCCTGTTTAGCTTTTCCTTCTTTCTTTATACTGTGTATAGACAGTTGCACTGGATGGGACCCTGTTCCAGAAGTCAGGAGTCATCTCTGGTGGAGCCAGTGACCTGAAAGCAAAGGCACGGCGCTGGGATGAGAAAGCAGTAGACAAGTTGAAAGAGAAGAAGGAGCGGTTGACAGAGGAGCTGAAAGTAAGCCATGGGCACCTGTAGTCCCTAGGAGTAGAGGTTCCAAGCCCCCCGTATTGACTGCCTTCTTACTATGTAGACCTTCCTTGTCCTCTTCAGGAGCAAATGAAGGCAAAGCGGAAAGAGGCAGAGCTGCGTCAGGTGCAGTCTCAGGCCCATGGATTGCAGATGCGACTCAAGTACTCACAGAGCGACCTAGAACAGACCAAGACACGACATCTGGCACTAAATCTCCAGGTAGGGCCTGGCCTTTAGCCCTGTTTTCCAAAGGTCCTCCTCATTTTCCTAGTCCAGGTTTCTCTGGAGGTGGGGAACTTGTTCCTTTCCTCCCAGAATGTTCCAGAGAACCAAGCATAGCACAGTGTCAGACAGCCAGGGGTTCAGATCTTGGCTCAGCTATGTGTATAACATTCAGCAAGATACACAGTGTCAGTTTTTTCATCTTTATCTATAAAATAGGAATTAATATCTACTTTATAGGGTCCTTACAAAGATGGAAGAAGTTAATACCTATAAAGTGCTTAGACTAGTATGTGCTCAGTTCATGTTAGATGGCCATTATTAGCATATTCATTCAATAAATTTTTGAACTTCTAAAAGTGAATTAAAAGTGGGCCATAGGAATTTCAGTCCCTGTAGGTGGTGGCACTGTTCTAGGTATTTTCATGTGTTTTTCGATTATTGGGTTCTTCCCCAGCTTACTCTGGAGGTGTAATACAATATGTAGTGTGTATATGCACAATTACATGTGCATGTATGAGAATAAAAAAGATTTTTACCTTTCTCTAAAAAAAGATCTGACTTGTAGGACATACATAGTTCCAGGGTATCTATAGATAAGCGATTGTGGACCTATAGTTAAAGGTGTTTACTGTGTTGCCTAGTCCTATGGATTGAAGCTGGTTAATAGGAGGCCAGGAAAGAAGTCATGTGGTGGCTCCAGCAAGAGATGATGGGATTTGACTAGGGCAGTGGTGCAAAATCAGGTTTTCTCAGGGTGTGGAGAGCTTGCCCTTCCTGACTGTTAAGCCAGTGTAGTCAGGGTAGCTCTTGTCCTCCAAGGAGTCTGGTCTCTTATTTTTCAACCCATTACCTCTAGGAAAAGTCCAAGCTGGAGAGTGAGCTGGCCAACTTCGGGCCTCGAATTAATGATATCAAGAGGATTATTCAGAGCCGAGAGAGGGAAATGAAAGACTTGAAAGAGAAGATGAACCAGGTTGGTAGAGGGTGAGCCATACCAGCATGTGTGTCAGGGAAGGACTGGGATTTGAAGCAGACTCTGACCAAGAGAACCTCCATACTCTCTGGCTTCTCCCTTCAGGTAGAGGATGAGGTATTTGAAGAATTTTGTCGGGAGATTGGTGTCCGCAACATCCGAGAATTTGAGGAAGAGAAGGTGAAGCGACAGAATGAAATTGCCAAGAAGCGGTAGGTAAAAGTATTGGTAGAAAATACTGGGATGCTCTTTAGCTTCCAGCCTGACATCCTTGAAAATCAAATGCTGTCATAAGACATGGACCAGCTCTTAGAACCTGAATAGTTTATTGTAGGTAAGCCTCAAAGAACAGGGGAATCAGGGAGGCAGTATGACGTAGGATAGTGTTTAAACGTATCAGATTTAAACTTGGTTTACCTGGAATTAATGGGATCTACAACTCATTATCTCGGTTAGTGACTTGACTTCTACAAGCTACAGTTTCTGTGACATGGGATAATAATGATACCTATCTTGTGGCATTGTTGGGAGGAACAGATGAAATAATGCTCATGAAGTATTTAGCATAAAACTTAGCACCTGCTAAGAGCAGTAAACATTAGTATTTATTTTCTCTTATCATGATTGGGTAGGGGGTTCTAGGCTGAAGGAATAGCCAGAACAAATTAAGCTCCTTTGTTTCTCTCTTTAGTTTATTCATTCATTCAATAATCTTGAATACCTATCTTGTGCCAGGTTGTCCTGTACTAGGTATTGAAGGAGCCCAGGGGATTTGGGGGTTAGACAGATGAACATGACATAGTCACTATTAAAGGAGGTCACTCCTTAGATCCTGGTTCTCAGTCAACAGTTCGTCTACCCCTTTACCAATACAGTAAATATTCATTGCACTCCTACCACAGGCTAGGCTCAAAGGATTAAATTGGAGGATCTATCTATTTTCAGGGAGCTTATGGAGTACTTGGGGAAACAGACAGATCAACAATAACAGAACAGTGTGATTGATAGTGTAATTGAGGTATATAAAAATAATACAAAGGACATTTTCAAGGAGCTACAAATCAGTAAGAGGAAAAATACAAAAAAAAGAAAATGGGCAGAAGATACAGTTGGCATTTTATGGAAAGAGAAAATTGGTTGGCTAACAACAGTAGGAATTAATGTTCAGTCTCTTAACCAGAGGAATACAAGTTAAAAGCAATCTAGCAAGGTCTGAGGATGTAGCTCAGTGGTAGAGCACTTGCCTAGCATGTGCAAGGCCCTGGGTTCAATCCCTAGTACTACAGCAAAGAAAAATTCTAGCAGTATTTGGTGAAAATTAGTCTACGTATGTCCTCTTTAGTATGGAGATCATATACACACACATATTCCCCACTCCATAATATAATGTTCAGTCTCTTTGAACCAGAGTTAATATATATACATATACACACACCAGAAAATCTTACTACAGGATCACAAATAGGCACATTCAAGGTTGTTCATCTTGGCATAATCTGTGTTAATGGGGCATTGGTAGCAATGTAGAATGGCCATCACTGGGTAAAAGTATAAGTTTAAAGTGATGATTATACAAACTGTAATACTGTAAAGCAGTTCAAAGCAAGAATAGATTTATAAACAGTTACTTGGATAAAGTATGACTGAAAAAATAAGAATGAAAATTATAACACCAAGCATTTGTATAAATTTGAAAACATTTTATAAGGATATGCATTTTTAAATTTTTTTTTATTTTTTTAGATGTTGATGGACCTTTATTTTATTCATTTTATTTATATGCGGTATATGCGGTGCTGAGGATTGAACTCAGTGCCTCACATATGCTAGGCAAGCGCTCACCACTGAACCACAACCCCAGCTCAAGGATATGCATTTTTAAGGGGGAGTGTGTGTGTATACATATCACTTTGGGGTATGTATTAATAATAGGGAAGGTAATTGAAGTGGAAATTGGGTATTAAAACAAGAAGACGAGAAGGGTCTTGCACAGACAGTGATAAGTGTAATGAGCCATGGATTTGATTAACTCAACTCTGCAACTGAAGTTCAAAAAGGGAGGAACCCAGCAAAGTATAACAGGTACTCAGAACCTGCTCTGAACCACCAGGAAAGGTTTTACAGAACAAGGAGTGATGAACTAAAGACCTGAAGAGTGAGTAGGATTTAGCCAGCCAGGTAGTGGCAGAAGAAGAGAGTTGCAGGCAGCGAGAACAGCATGCTTGGAGGTGTGAGAGAGCATGCCTTGTTCTGGACACTAAGTAGTTTTGAATGTCTAAATCATAAAAACAGGGTCAGGAGAAAGGCGGGGGTGGTGGAGAGGTCAGCAGGGGCCAGATCACAGAGGACTTTATGAGTCATACTTAGGAGATTAGACTTAAAATTGCATGGCTCAAAATTATAGAGTTAATTACATTCCATTTGGATTATAGTGACTAATAGGTTTAAGCTGCTAGCATGACATCTGGCAGCATCTGTCACACTCAATTGGGGATTGGAGGGGCAGTTGAAAGTTATTAGCCCTGCCTGGCCTGCTAGTGTCTATATATGGTTACATATTCTTAGTTTCTGAAAAGATGGGGGACAGGCAATAATAAGAATCTAATATTTTCTCCATGGTCCTACCCAAGCTCTGCCCCTTAAGAGGTTCTAAAATCTTCAGCAGTGGTTGGGATGCTGAAAATAATCAAAACCCTTGGGCAAAGATGAGCTGAATATAGTCAGTATACCTGGCAATGATAACTTTAAAAAAAAATTTTTTTATATTGGGAATTGAACTCAGGGGTGCTTAACCACTGAGCTACATCCCCAGCCCTTTTTTATATTTTATTTAGAGACAGGGTCTCGCTGAGTTGCTTAGTGCCTCGCCAAGTTGCTGAGGCTGGCTTTGAACTCGTGATACTCCTGCCTCAGCCTCTCGAGCCACTGGGATTACAGGTATGCGCCACCCTGCCCGGCATAACTAAAATTTATTGAGTAGTTACTGTGTGCCAGGCATAGTTCTAAGGACTTTAACTCATTGAGAATATCTCTCAGTAATTCTGAGGTAAGTACTATTGTTATTTCCAAATCTGAGGAATGGAGAATATAATATAACTTGACTGAGATCATACTACTAGTAAATGGCAATATTGGGATACCAATACTCTAAACTCACTACATTATATTGTGATGATGGTGTATGGGAGTGAGCCCAGGTTTTGGTGTTAGACTTGGGTTCCAATCTCATATGTGCCATTTACTAGCTGTATGGCCTTTTAGCCTGTTCTCTCTGTTGTAAAATTAGGATAATAATGCCTACTGTGGAGCTATCCATTAGAGGGTTCAAGATAATGTGTAAAGTACATAGAAGCTTAATAAATAAGAATTAAACATAGCTGGTGGGTTCAGATGGACCTTTTTATGCCCTCACGGGAAAATGGAAACATGCTGGAGTCTTCAGTGTTTGAAGGGTGATAAATGGGTTTTGGCCTAGTCTCCCCTACTTTGTGCCATGTCCACAGGGGAATTTCATTCTTTAACTTTTGGCATGTGGGGGTACCCAACCACTGAGCTACATCCCCAGCCCTATTTTTTATTTAGAGACAGCGTCTCGCTGAGTTGCTTAGTGCTTTGCTTTTACTCAGGATGGCTTTGAACTCGTGATGCTCCTGCCTCAGCCTCCTGAGCTGCTGGGATTACAGGCATGTGCCACCACGCCTGGCATAGTTTTTTAACTTGAAGACAGTTTTATGTGCATGTGAGTGGATGAGATAATGGTGACTAAAATCTAGCAGTAATGTGGAGGCCTGAGCCCTGGGCCTAGTTCCTCTTTCTCTCCTTAGTTTGGAGTTCGAAAATCAGAAGACTCGCTTGGGCATCCAGTTGGATTTTGAAAAGAACCAACTGAAGGAAGACCAGGATAAAGTACACATGTGGGAACAGACAGTAAAAAAGGATGAAAATGAAATAGAAAAACTCAAGAAGGTAAGGAAGGAGAAAGTTAAAAAGGAAAAATTGGAATAAATATGACAGAAGGGTATGTCCATAGTTTATACACCTCTCACCTAGATTAATAAGAAAAACATCAAAATCCAAGTAGGGGGAAAATGAGTAAATAACATAGACAATGAGATTCTAACAGCTCATGAACACATACAAATAATTTATCCTTATCAGAAATCAAAGAAATGCAAATTAAATTAGAAACATTTGGGTATAATTTGTTTCTAGTCTATTGCTCAAGATTTTAAAACGAAAAAAGAATACTCAGTACCAGCTATGGTGCAGGAGAACAGTATTCTTACACAATTTGCCATCATCCATCAGGAGGACTCAGAATACATTTATACCCTGTAACTTGGTAATACCTGAAGAGATCATCAAGATCACGGTAAAGCTTTGTGCAAACAGGTTGATGTTTATTAGTAGCATAATTTATAGTTCTAAATTGCTAACTACCTACATGCCCCTTGGAAAGTGGGAATTTGGCACATCATGGTACATTGATGTATGTGTGTACTTTAATGGTTTTAACATTTCAGTAATACAGAAACCTCTTTTAAAGCAAAACTCTCCTCTAAGATATTGCCTTAAACCCTTGATGTTACTGAAATATATACTTAGAAAACTTAAAACAAAAGCCAAGAAAAACTTACAAAATAAATACTAGCAAAATGAATAAAATTGCCCGGCATGGTGGCACACGCCTGTAATCCCAGCGGCTCGGGAGGCTCAAGCAGGAGTATCACGAGTTCAAAGCCAGCCTCAGCAACTGTGAGGTGCTTAGCAACTCGGTGAGACCCTGTCTCTAAATAAAATATAAAATAGGGCTGGGGATGTGGCTCGGTGGCCCCGAGTTCAATCCACAGTACCTAAATAAATAAATAAATAAATAAATAAAATTAAAATTTAGATTTTTTAAAAAGTAACAAATATATATTTTTTAGGTTTTTTAAAAAATTTGTTCTAATTAGTTATACATGACAGAATGCATTTTGACACATCATACATAAATGGAGTATAACTTCTCATTCATCTGGTTGTACATGATGTACAGTTACACAGGTCATGTAATCATGTATGCACATAGGGTAATAATGTCATTCATTCTAATATCATTCCTGCCCCTTCCCCTTCCTTTACATTCGCCTGTCTAGTCCAAAATACCTCTGTTTATCCTTATTGGGGATGAGCATCTGCATATCAAGAAAATATTCAGCTTTTGTTTCTTTGAGATTGGCTTATTTTGCTTAGCATAATATTCTCCAGCTCCATCCATTTACTGGCAAATGCCATAATTTCATTCTTCTTTAAGCCTGAGTAATAGTTCTCTCTGTGTGTGTATGTATGTATGTGTGTATGTATATATCTATCACAGCTTCTTTATCCATTCATCTGTTGAAGGACACCTAGGTTGGTTCCATAGTTTAGCTATTGTGAATTGAGCTGCTGTAAACATTGATAAGACTGCAGCACTATAGAATACTGATTTTAAGTTCTTTAACAAATATATTTTAATTGATCTCAGATAAAAAATTCTCAGGGAAGGTCAATAATTGTTTCAAGCCCCTAATCTGCTGGAGCCATTTCTTGAAGAACCTTGAGGAACTGGGTTAATTGTTTTTTCTCATTATTTCACACCCACAGAATTTGCATGTCTGGCAACTGAGTTCAGTTTCTTCATATTTCATATTTAGTCTTTAGATCTTCTGCTTTGTCAGCATAAGCTTTCATGGCATTCCCTTTAGTACTCCCTTTCAGCTAATTCTGGGAATCACACTTGGCCTTACCTTTGAGTTCCAGCATCTTAAGCTATTCTGTATTTATGTTACCTACGGTCACTTGTTCATAGTGGCTATAAGAGGTATAGCATCTCATTGTCTACTGGGTTTGGTCTTAAGACCTGCTGGTCCAGTCACAGTCTCTCTGGGAGCCTAGAGAAGGCAAGGGAGAGGAACTAATAGTGTAAGATTGAACTGACAAGTACATCCCCAAAGATTCCAGACCCCAAATTTAACTACATTCATTCCTTGCAACAGATGATGATGTTTTGCTGAAACCTCATCACTTCATAGTGATTTTTTTCTAGTGGCTACTATACCTTAGTTCTTTGGCATGCCTGTGTCAATGTGTACTCTGTGATGACTCTCATTTTCCTATATCCTTCTTTGAGTTACTATAAAACTTTTGTTCCTTACAGCATTCCCTCCTGATATGGTATGGTCTTCTCTTGATTTGAACATATCGTTTTACTTTTGTCTACCTATATCTGTTTTATCATTCTTGTTTGTTTTTTTCATTAACCCCTGGTGTGATTAAAGTAGTTCTCTTTGTTGTCATTGGAATCTTAAATGCAATTGCCAATAGGGTGGTGAAATCCTAGGGCAGGACTAGATTCATATCTGGATGATCCAGGATAACGTGTTTATGTGAGTTTTGGACTTTTTTCTTTTTGGGGAGGGTATTGGGGCTTGAACTCGGGGACACTTGACCACTGAGCCATATCCCCAGCCCCATTTTGTATTTTATTTAGAAACAGGGTCTCAATGAGTTACTTAGTGCCTCACTTTTGCTGAGGCTGGCTTTAAACTCTCAATCCTCCTGCCTCAGCCTCCAGAGCTGCTGGGATCACAGGACAGGCATGCGCCACAGCACCCGGCTAGACTTCTTATTTTGAAATAATTTTCAGGTTAGCAGAGAGTTGCAGGAATAATACAATGATTCTCTTAATATTTGTGGAGGATTGGTTCTAGGACCCTCCTTCAAAGACACCAAAATGTGAGGATGCTCAAATCATTTGTATAAAACAGTATTATTTTTGTCTAACTCACATATATATTCTCCTGTATGCTTTAAATTATATATTATTTATAATATGTAATATAATGTAATACTATGCAAATAGTTATACTTTAGCGTTTAGGGAATAATAACAAGAAAAATGTCTATACACATTCAGTAGAAACAATTATTTTTTCCAAATATTTTTGGTTGGATGTAGAACTAAGGATTATTAAGGCCAAATGTCAAAGAACTTCCATCTGCTTATCCCCAAGCTTCACCAGTCATGAACATGTTACCACATTTGTTTTTATATTTCCTCTATGTATGTTTATTAGTTGCAGATATGTCTCCTTTATATGACTTCTTAAAATGAAAAAAAAAATCTTCCAATACAAAATTAGAACATTATAAGTAAGGTTACAATTCTCCTTTGGCTGACCACCCTCAATCCTAGTCCCCTTATTCTTTGCAGAGGTAAGCCCAGAATAGTTTGCATTCTTCAAGACCTTTTAGGATTTGCTTAAATATATGTACATTCATATATGAGTACTCTTAGAAATACATAGTATTGTTTGTGTGGGTTTTTACAAAACATGTAATATTATACATGACAAATTTTTGATTTATAAAAATAGCTCAAATATAACATTGTCAGAATGCAGACTTCTAATTACAATCTAATCTCAACTATGTAAAGCTGTTTATAAATAATGCTGGGGAAAATATACTAAAATATTAATTGGTTATCTCTGGCTGGTGGGATTAAGGAGTACTCCCCTTCGCCTTTATTCTTTTTTTTTTTTTTTTTAAATACACGACAACAGTGGAATGCATTGCAATCCTTATTACACATATAGAACACAGTTTTTCATATCTCTGTATATAAAGTATGTTCACGCCAACTTATGCCATTATACATGTACTCTTTTTTTTTTTGGCATTACGATTCTTAATACACGTATATACCACAATTTCCATACTTTGACAAAACTTGTCTATAGTGGGTAACTTAGGTAATTGGGATTTTGTGGGAGGGCAACCAAATAAGATAAAGAATGCTAAGAGGTTACAGGGGTGTGAAAGCAAAGCTCATTGATGAGTGGCTCCAACAAACTGCCTGTTGGGAAGGGTGGGGCAAGAGAAGATCCCACAGTGAGATGGGAAAACCTTCATGTCTTATCCTGTTCCCTGCTGGGACCAGGAAGAGCAAAGACATATGAAGATCATAGATGAGACCATGGCCCAACTACAAGACCTGAAGAATCAGCACCTGGCCAAGAAGTCAGAAGTGAATGACAAGAATCATGAGATGGAGGAAATTCGGAAGAAACTTGGGGGTGCCAACAAGTGAGTGGGCTCAGGGACAGGGAGGGAGGAGTAGTTAGAAGAGGAAGCCTGCCAGATCTGGGTCTTACTTACCTCCCTGGACGTTTTAGGGAAATGACTCATTTACAGAAGGAGGTAACAGCCATTGAGACCAAACTTGAACAGAAGCGCAGTGATCGCCACAATTTGCTACAGGCCTGCAAGATGCAAGACATCAAGTTGCCGCTGTCAAAGGGCACTATGGATGATATTAGTCAGGAAGAGGTGAGTATTATGGCTGGTGGTAATGGGCTGTGAACAAAATTTACCAGGGATGGGGGTGAGAGTGGCCAAGAAGGCAGGTGACAGAGGCAGGTGGGCAGAGGGTGGGAGGGACATAAAGAGGGATGTACGTGTGAGAGATGAGGTAAGGGAAGGCAGGTATGGTTTTAAAAAAAAATGACTGTGCTGGGTGAGATGGCACACACCTATAATCCCAGCAGCTCAGGAGACTGAGGCAGGAGGATTGTAAACTCAAAGCCAGCCTCAGCAAAAAGCAAGGTGCTAAGCAACTTAGTGAGATCCTGTCTCTAAATAAAATACAAAATAGGGCTGGGTATATGGCTTGGTGGTCAAGTGCCCCTGTGTTAAATTTCCAGTACCTACCAAAAAAAATTGGCCTTGGTGTGAGAGGAAAGATGAATTGGGAGTAGAACTGCAAGCCAGGGAGTGGTGAGAAAGTTGAGCCAGGAAAGGATGAAGTAATCCATTAATCTTAGGGACATAAGTTAGTTTGGCTCCAGCAGGTGATGGATTTTGTAGGAGTGGGAAATGAGGGACATTAGCAAAGAGCAAAGGAAGATGGGAAACTGGGAGACCTGAGGCTTAGCTGCAGTAAGGGATTTTGGCCAGGAGAGGGTTGGCTAAGGGACATCAGCAATGCAGAGGGGAGGAAGCTTAGTTACAGGAAGGGGAGTGACGTTAAGGCAATAAAGGAGCCAAGGCATTTTATCCATTGGAAGTGAAGATTTATAGCTAGTGGGTGGGAAATATTAACCAAGAAGAGGTAGGAGGTTCATATATATCTTTGACTGGGTTATGTACCTCTGTCCTACATGTCTTTCTTCCTTCCTCTTCACAAGTAGCATGTCAGTTCAATTCAGTAAAATATTTTGAACTCTAGAAATGTTCTGGGCATCATGGTAACATGTGACATAATTACCTCTAATCCTAACCACAGTCCTGTGAGGCAGGCTTTGTCCCAAAGAAAAGCCCACATTACAGATGAAGAAGCTCAGCATCCAAGGTCATGACTTGCTGAGGATCACACTGTTAGTAAGAGGTAGATCCCTATTATGAAAATTCAAGTCTTTTTGCCTGTAAAGTCTCTTTTGGTTCTTCCCCAGTGCCTTCCTAGGAGGTGCTTCCTCAAAGACATTGGAAGCTGCAAAGGAGCCCTTTGCCTTCCACTAGAAAGGCCAATCTGCTCCATTTGACACTCTCTCTCTCACCATCACAGGGTAGCTCCCAAGGGGAGGAATCAGTGAGTGGTTCCCAGAGAACTTCCAGTATCTATGCTCGAGAAGCCCTCATTGAAATCGACTACGGTGACCTGTGTGAGGATCTGAAGGTGAGGATCAAACATGGGAGTGGGGAGTATCTTCCCAGCTGTCTAGAGAGAATGGGTCAGCCCATCTTGGAGCCTGTTGAGACCATGACTGGAAAGGAAAGAGCTAACAAGAAAGGAGGATTGAGCTGTGAGCCAAGGTCTCTCCCTCATGTACAAATAGACACATGTGCATCTCTTACCCTTGACCCCCAGTTGCTTGTATACATGTTTGCTGCTAGTTACCCTATTTCACATATATACATGGCAGAGCTTAGATACACAGACAAAAGGCTCCTGTACAGTAACAGACTGGCCTCAGGTGTTCCGCACTGTTATGTCCTGGGTACCCTCCTCATGTGGCATTATATCATCCTGGGTGTTTCTTTCCTTCCTCATGCTTCAGCTGCCATCTCTGTGCTAGGTCCCACAGGTTACATCAAACTCCAGCCTTCCTCCCAGATCTGTCCCTTATCCTACATGCTCTTCCAGAAATCTGAGCCTCGTGCTTGACTCCTCCCTTTCTCATTTTACGTATCAAGTCCTATTGATTCTGCCTCCTAAACATATTAAATTATTTTTTACATTTGCAACATCTTCTCTAGGGCATGCCACCTTCATCTCACACATTCTTAAAGGAGCCTCCTAAATAATTTCCTATGCTTTCCAATCCATATCACATTATCCAGAGGGACTTGATTAAAAAAAAAAAAAAACTTTATGCAAATTTCCAAACATATATAGAAGTAAGGAGAATGCTATAATGAATGCCAGGCACCCATCACCCAGCTTCAACAGTTAGCAACATATGGTCAGTCTCATTTTTTTTATACCACCATCACCATTGGACTATTTTAAAGCAAATTCCAGACATTATTGTATCCATAATTACTTCAGCAAGTGTGTCTAGAATATGAGGACTCTTAACCACAGCAGCATACCTAAAAAAGAGGAATTACTCTGTAATAATCTAATATTCAGTTAGTGTTTAGACTTCCATGAAAAGTCCCTCCCACTTTTTTCTCAGTTTATGTGTTCAAGTCAGAATCAAATTGAGAGGTCCATATGTTAAAATTGGTTGTCACTAGTCTATAACATTTTTCTATCCTTTGTTCTTTTTTTTTCCTATTTATTTATGGAAGAAACTGGGTCATTGATCTTTTAGAATTTTCCACATTCTGGATTTGGCTGATTATGTCCCCATAATGTTACTTAACATGTTCTTCATTCCCCATGTTTCCTATAAACTGGTAGGTAAATTTAGGTTTTGATTTGATTTTGATACCACTGAGCTATATCCCCAGTCTTGTGGGGTGCAAGACTGGGGATATAGCTCAGTGGTAGAGTGCTTGCCTAGCATACACAAGACCCTGAGTTAAATCCCCGGTACTGAAAAAAAAAGTCCTTTCTTTTTTAGGGGGAGGGGGCAAGAATGTATCATAGGTAGTGTTGTGTAATTGTGAACTTCCTTTTGTATCACATCATAGATATTTGTTGTCATGGTGTACTCACTTGTCTTGTGTGCGAGTTCATGCACATGCTCTTTTTCTCTCAGTCTGGTTCCAGGAAATCTGTCTCACCCACAAGGATACCAAAGTCCATGGATGCCCAAGTCCCTTATAGAAAATGCTATATTTGCATACATATAACTTATACTTGAAATCATCTCTAGATTACTTACAATACCTAATACAATGTAAGTATTTGTTACACTAGTGTTAGGGAATAATGACATAAAGTCTGTACATGTTCAGTATAGGCACATTTAAAAAAATTTTTTTTGGTACTGGGAATTAAACTCAGAAGCACTTTACCATTATGCTACATCAGGCAGGCCTTTTTGTGTGTGTGGGGGGGGGGAGGACATGATCTCACTAAATTGCTGGCCTTAAATTTGTTATCCTCCTAACAGCCTCCCAAGTTGCTGGGATAACAATTTGTACCTCCACAACCAGCTTAAAAAGTATTTTTGATCCATGCTTGGTCAAAGCAGAGGATGCTGAGGGCTGATTGTGTAAGAAACACTGAATGCCAGATGAACCTATGAAATAAAAGCACAGGGATACATTGACCAAATCTAAATTATGGGAAATTTGTTTTTGTTTTTATATATTTATTTTTGAGACAGGGTCTTGCAGTGTTGCTGAGGCTGGCCTCAAACTTGGGCTCAAGTGATCTTCCAGTCTCAAATTCCTGAGTAGCTGGGATTACATATGAGAAACTAAGGGGAAAAGATCTGATTTCATCCATAAATGAAAGAAAAGAGGGAGGGGAAGCTGTTACAGACTAAGAGACTAATCAACCCATTGAAATGTGTGCACCTTACTTGAATTCATTGTAAAGAAGAGAGGGAAGAGGGAACTTAGAAGGTAAGGGAGCTTAAGAGACGTATTAGGTAATTGCACTGTATTTGGAATCAGCTTTGGAAAACCTATAAAAATAATTTATAAAACAGGGCAAATTGAACACTGACCAGATGTTTTTAAAGTTAGAGAATTGTTAATTTTTTTAGGTTATGATAATGGTATTGTGGTTTCATTTTTTAAAAAATACTTATCTCTTACAACAGTGATTCTCATTGTTTAGGTGAGTATTTTGCCCCCAGGAGACATTTGACAATGTATGAGACACTCTTTTCAAACCCACTTGTCATGGCTTGGGCAGGGATTACTCTTAGCATCTAGTGGGTAGATGCCAAGGATGCTGCTGAAATCTTACATAGAATAGCCCCCAACAAATATTCTAACCTAAAATATCAATATACGCCTGAGGTTTAGAATCCCTGTTTTAGAGATACATACTAAAGTATTTGAGAATGAAATGAATGACTTGGATTTGCTTTGATACAATTGATTATTTTGGAGTTGGGCAGTATAGGTAACAGAGTATTGGGCATGAGTTGGTAGTTGTTGGAACTGAGCAATAGGTACATGGGTTTCATTATATTCTCCAAGGTTTTGTATATATTTGATAATTTACATAATACAAATTTTTTAAAAAGAAAAACATAATCATTAGTTTTGGGTGATCCATTTTTATAAAAGTCCCCATTACCTTTTAGCAAATTGGTTTTAGCAGATGTTGACAGTCATTGCCTAAATCTGTTAAGGGTTGTAAAAGGATAGTCTAATTCTTTCATTAATCATTCTTTGATTTATTTGTGGGATTTATTTATTTATTTGTTTATTTAGGTATTGGGGACTGAACCCAGTGGTGCTCCACTACAGATCCAAATCTCTAACCCTTTTTAATTTTTATTTTGAGAGACAGTCTTACTAAGTTGCCCAGCCTGGTCTGGAACTTATGATCTTTTTGCCTCAGCCTCCTGAAAAGTTGGGATTATAAGCATGCACCACTGTGTCTAGCAATTCTAAGAAGAATTTTGCCACATCAACTGTTCCCTTGAAATAAAGTACAACCCCCCCCCCCGCCATGAACATCCCTGGTTTCACCTTATAAAGTTTGAGTTATTAATGGTCAACTGCAGTCCAAAAATATTAAAATAGAAAATTCCACAAATAAACAAAAAGTTCTGAGTTGTGTGCCATTCTGAATAGCATGATGAAATCTCTTTCCTTTCTGCTACATCCCTGGGGACATGAATTATTTCTTTGTCCAGCATATCCACACTGCATATGCTACTCCCCCTTCATTAGTTACTTGGGCATCTTAGTTATCAAATCAACTGTGGTGGTATCAAGTAACTTTAATGTAGTTGCTTACGGCTGCCTATGTGCCCACACATTAGCTCCACTTAATCTTATATAGGCATTGTATCATATCACATCATCACAAGAAGAGAAGGGTGAGTATAGTTCAATAAAATATTTTGAGAAAGAGACTATATTTCCATAATATTTGTCATAGTGTATTGCTATAATTCTTTTTATCGTTACTCTCTTACTGTGCTTAATTTTTTGAATTAAACTCTGTCATAGATGTGTATATATAAGGGAAAAAAAAACATAGACCATGGCATTCATTACTTTCTGTGGTTTCAGGTATCCACTGAGGGTCTTGAAATACATCCACTCTGGATAACAGGGGACTACTGAACAGTTAGTACAGGAAAGATAGGATAAATAAATATGTAATCCTTTTGTTTTGTTTTCCAGCTTTCAGAATGATGAATTGGTTACCCTTGTAATCTTCAAAGGTGACCAATGAGGTTTTTAATTTATATTCATTATAAACTTAACTGCTTAAGATGTGATTGATGTTTTGATTCATTGGAAGTCATTTTTCTTCTTGATGTTCATATTGTCCCATTCTTGGCCAGTGGGAGCCACTACAAATTTATCTTTTTTATTTTTAGATTTTTATTGAAAATTTCACATGCAAAAATTAAAAAATAAAATGCTCCCTCATGTACTATTACTAGTTTCAACAACCATCAGCTCATTGCCAAAATTGTTTCTTCTTCACCTCAATATACTCTGTTGTAAATCCTATATATTATATCATTTCATTTGTTAATATTGTAGATTTTATCTTTGAAAGAGAAAAAAAATCCTTCAAAATAATTAGCATCATTACCATTGTTCTAAAATAATAATTCCTAGCTGCAGATATAGCTCAGTGATACAGCATTTGCCTAACAGGCTTGAAGCCCTATGTTTAATTCCTATCACCACAAAAAAATTAAAATAATATTTCCTTGATATGATGATTGGTATCACATGTACCAACTTGTTGCATACACATTCACATTCTGTCATAGTTTGCCTTCTTGAAATGGGATTCAAATAATTTGTTTCATGGATGGATAGATAAGGAGGATTGGTAAAACCATCATTTGATATATTTCTTAAGTCTGTTTAGTCTATGGGATCCCCTGTATCCATTTTTATTTTTCTTTGTTGTTATTGAAAAAATTGACTCATTTCTCCTGAAGGATTTTCCACACTCTGTAGTTTGCTGATTACATCCAGTAATGTTTAAACTGTCTTCTCAAAGCAAAACAAAGATAGTTCTACTGTTCCCTATAGTTCCTGTAAGTGGGTAGGGCTCATGCTATCCCATTTTTGGCTAGTGGGAATGCACTCAGTTCTATAAATCAGTGCTGTTCAATAGAAAGAACATGTGACTTCATGTGCAATTTTAAATTTTCTAGTAGCCATATTTTAGAAAGTAAAAAGAAAAGAGTAAAAGTAATTTTAATACTATAATATTTAAATTAGTATATCCAAAAGTATCATTTCAGTATGTGACCAGTATAAAAAATATCATGATTATATTTTTGAGAAAAGGTCTAATTATGTTGCCCAGGCTGGCCTTTAACTCCTGGTCTCAAGTGATCTTCGTGCCTCAACCTCCTGAGTAGTGGGGACTATAGGAATGTACCAATTAGCACAGCCGGCTTTAAAAATTATTGATGAGATATTTGACAATCTTTTTTTGTACTATCTTCAAAATCCAGTATGTATTTTAACACTTACAGCACATCTCAGTTCAGATGCTAAAATAGCCTCAGAAATACTTGATCTGTATTTAGATTTCCTAAAATTTACAGTTGAAAAAGGAGACCCATATACCCAAGTTGTTCCAAATATACTTAAAAATTTTCCAGTAACTGAACTATCTGGTTTTCAATGTAAATGAGCTAAAATTCCATAAAATTAGAACTTCAGTTCCTCCATCACGCTAGCCATATTTCACATGCTCAGTAGTTTCATGGCTAGTGGTACCTCTTTGGACCACACAGATATAGAGACTTGATTAGACTTCTGGGGTTGGCTTATTTGTTGTGGTTGTGACTCCTTCACAGGTGTTCGTGTTACTTCTGTCCGTAATATCTGGTTGTGGGTCATTTGTGTAGTTTGCAGCCATGAAGATGATTGCTTGGATCCTTTAATTAAATTGGGGGTTGCTAAATGGTAGTCTTAGTCTATCATTCCTTTGTTATTAGCCATAATACATAGAGACATAATTCTCATTATTTGGTAACCCTGAAGTAGTTTGTTTAGGAAAGGTAAGATATGTGCTCAGTTCTTTCCCTTTATTCATCAGTTTGTAAAATAGTGAATTGGTTCCTTAATATTCTTAAGATTTGTCCACTGAGTTGTTTTTGTATCATTATGAATTTAAACACATTTAGTATGTTTCAGTTTGTTGTGGTTATTATCCTTGATGCTCAGATTATCCTATCTTTGGCCAGTGGGAATGCATTCAAGTTGGCTTCTGAATCATTTTGATGCAACCCTTGTAGCTTTGTCATCTTCCTTGCTTCCTGATATGTCCATGCTCATCTCTACATTTCTCAGCCTAGACCTGGAATGAGCCATTTCTTCAAGAAGCTCTGGCTTTTTTTAGTGGGAAATGTTATTATTTAGCAACTACCATCTGGACACTAGAATGCTCATGACTGCTGGGTTGGTTAGTGCTTCTAGAACTTTTCACTAGATTGGGCCACTAAATGCATTTTTTATTTTGAAGGGAAAATGCACCCTGAGTTCATTTTGATATTTCCAATTGAAATTATAATTTTCACAGTTTAACATCATTGATTTTATGTTTGAGTCTCTAATTATTCTTACTGGAAATCTTGGTTCCTAGCAACACTAACATAATAACATATTTACTATATCCTACTCTATATAATAGTTTAAAAATCACAATAAGATATTATTAGTAACAATTTGATTATTGAATGTAGTTTTAAATAGTTTAAAGATTTTGTTGAGGTTCTTTTGTCACTAAGCTCATTGGGCATGTGTAGTCATGTTGCTATATTTTAATGTGATTGAAAATAATTCTCTTGAGTATTTAACCAGCTTAATGTAAGTTAGGTTTCTTTGTTTTCTGTTTTTAAGAATTATTTTTTTAGCATTTTAGTTTATTTTTTCCCTTCTTCAATTGTGAAATGTTTCAAACTTATAGAAAAGTTGAAAGAATAGAACAGCGAATACCCAAACACCTTTCACTTTAGATTCACCAATGAATATTTTACCACATTTGCTTTTTCTCGCTCTTCTTTCTCTCCCTCTCACCCCACTATACACCTTTTCTTTTCCTAAGTCTTTTGAATGAAGTACAAATGTCATGATATTTCAACCCTAAATACTTTTGGTATACAGAAAATAAGGGATTCTCCTACATAATCACAATTCCATATTGTACCTAAAAATGAATAATTATTTCATATTTACTATTCAGCTTATGTTTGAATTTCTCTGGGTGGTCCAAAAATTGTCTTTTTGTAATCTATTCTCTTTAAATTAGGATTCAGTCAAGATTTATGAATTGATTTTGGTTGTTATATCTCTTTAGTTGCTTTTAATATGAAACAGTCCCTTCACCTTTTAATCATGGCATGATCTTTCAGAGTCTGTGAGTTATCTTGGATATGTTGGTTTCCTTTCCTCTTTAACCTGCTCTTTCAACCCTGATATCTCCTATAAATTGGAACCTTGGTCTAGTCTGTAGACTCAGTGAATTTAGGTTAATTTTTTTTGTAAGAGCATTGCATTTGTGATGCAGTACACTTCATGTTGCATCTTACTAAGAAATGTATTGTATCACAGTTTGCCCATTATTAGTGACACCGAATTTGATCTCATAGTTAAAGTGTCAATTGCCATGTCCTTTAGTGCTAAACATGTACATAAACCTTCTTCATTGAAGAGTAATCTTTAGAGTGATACTTTTATAATTGTATGACATCTTCATGTGGTTCTAAAACCAAAAGTACAAAAAAATACATGGGCTGGGCACAGTGGTACATGCCTGTAATCCCAATGACTTATGAAGCTAAGGCAGGAGGATCACAATTTCAAGGCCAGCTTGGGTGACTTAGTGAGACTTTCAAAATATATATATATATAAAATAAAGGGGGTTTAGCTCAGTGGTAGAGCACCCTGGATTCAATCCCCAGTACCACAAAAAATAAAGCAAGGTACATGGGATGAACTCTAGTTTATATTCCTGTCCCTTTACCTCTCTTTTTTCAATAAATCACCTTTTAATTAGTTTTTGGATTATCCTTTTCTTGTGCTTATATGCTTAAAATACAAATATATTTGCATGCAGATCTATTCATATACCTTACCCATTCTCTTAGATAAAAGATAATAGACTGTTATGCACTTTTCATACTTTACTTAAAAGCCTATCCTGGAGACCACTTCACAGCAATGTATAGCAGTGTTCAAAAGGGCTTTCTAAAATGTAAATATTTAAATCATTTGTGGCCTCTCTTAGGATAATGTCTAAACCTTATAAGACCTTTTGTAATCTGGCTTCCACTTGCCTATCTGGCTTCTCTTCCTGTGCTCTTCCTCAACACATTTGTATGAATTCATGAACATGCTCAAGCATGCACATACATATTGCTACTATTGCCATGTTGATTTTTTTGTTTGCTTTTGAATTTATTAAAGTTAATTACTCTTGAATTATTTTTAATAATAATATTTTTAATAACCCTTCCAGCTTTTGCCTTTGCTCTCAGTCTCAAAAATTGTTCCTTCTCTCTGTCCTCACCCATTCATCCTGTAGGCCTTTGCTTAGCCTGACCCCAGAGCCTGAGTTAGGGGCCCTTCTTTTGTGCTGATTCAGCATTATCTCCCTATCATTGTTTTGCATTAATCCTTTAGAATTCTGATTGTTTAGTTACATGTGTCCACTATTAGCCCCTGAACTCTGTGAACATAAGAACTAGGGTCATAGATCCTGAAAGCCCCAGTGCCTAGCACTTGGTAGGCATTCAGTAAATAGTTATTGATTAAAAGTGGCAGAAAGGCGAAAACGCAGACATATATTACAATAACTATAAGACCTAAAGTCAAACAAGTAAAATTTGCTCAGATGTAGTGATCTAAGCAGAAAATGTGAGTTGTCTTAGTTGTTGTGGAGCTGAAGGAGTCCAGAGCAGCCTGTGGGGGGGCCTGTAGGTCATCCTAGAATGGTACTGGCTCATGGCATGGGCTGAGAGCCAGAGAGGGGCACCATCAGCTGCTTTTCCAGAGACAGAGGGTTTGACAGGGCCTGGGGGAAGGGCTAGAGATGAAAAAGCCGCTTCAGCCTGTAATTTCCAGGGATGGCAGGAGCAATTAACATGGGCAGGATCAGGTGAAAGGAGCCAAGCTGGAGAAGAACTTGCCTTCTACACAGGAGCAGGTGCCCAGGCCCCACTGAGTTCATCATCTCTGAGGGGGTCCCAGCATTGGGACCAGGGCCTCCTTAATATTGCTGGGCCTGGGGTTACAGGATGCCCAGGCTGAGGAGGAAATCAAGCAGGAAATGAACACACTGCAGCAGAAACTGAATGAGCAGCAGAGTGTGCTTCAGCGAATTGCTGCCCCCAACATGAAGGCCATGGAAAAGCTGGAAAGTGTCCGAGACAAGTTCCAGGAGACCTCAGATGGTAAGGTTTGCATTTCTTTTGGGGCCTTCAGTAAGGACAGAAGGCTGCAGGTATTCTAAGGGCCTACTGTTGTATCACAACAGCTTCTGTTTTGGCATGTTTTCCTTATTTAAAACTCCCAGATACCCTAAACTGGGGAGGTTATCTTACTTGCTTTTTAGAAGGTTAAATGACCTGCTAAAGGTCACCAGCTGGTTGACAGTAGAGTCCAGGGAGGAATCCATGTTTCTTCCTTTAGACTGTCCAGCAGCCAGCCCACGGGATACAGATCATTATGAGGCCTTCTTCAGGCATTCCTCTTCCTCTGTGAAATGTTCCTTTTCTGGATAGTCATTTTCAGATCATTCTTGCCAGGGTGTGGTCCTCAACCCTGGCAGAACCCAGGGCACTGAGGAGTTGTCTGTCCTTCCTTCCGGCAGAATTTGAGGCAGCCCGAAAGCGAGCAAAGAAGGCCAAACAGGCTTTTGAACAGATTAAGAAGGAGCGCTTTGACCGTTTCAATGCTTGTTTTGAATCTGTGGCTACTAACATTGATGAGATCTACAAGGCTCTGTCTCGTAACAGCAGTGCCCAGGTAGGCTGGAGCCCCTTACCCAGCCAGCTTCTGCCATCTTCAGTTGCCCTTCCCCTTTAGGGTCCCTGTCTTTCTACCTATCCTGACCCATCTGCCTTCCCTTAGGCATTCTTGGGCCCTGAGAACCCTGAGGAGCCCTACTTGGATGGTATCAACTACAACTGTGTAGCTCCTGGCAAACGCTTCCGGCCTATGGATAACTTGTCAGGGGGGGAGAAGACAGTGGCAGCTCTGGCCCTGCTCTTTGCCATCCACAGGTAAGGCTCTGCCCCCAGGGCAGTTGGTGGAGAGACTAAACTGAGGCCACCAGAGGCTCTGGGGCCCAAGGATATGCAAAGATCTGCAGAGGTGAAAATATTCTGGTGGCATCTGGATTGCATCCCTGTTTCCATGTCTACTACAGCATATCTGGCCTTGGTTTTCCTGGACCTGTCTTCCCCATCCACCTTCATCCACTCAGCATGTTGTCACTGGCCCCTGCATGTATTCAGTCCCACCTTCAGGCTTTTGCTAACCTGGTTGCTGGCTAATAAGCCCTTTCTGTGAAAATCTAGCTTGACTGTCACCTTCCACACCTTCATACCTCCTCATTCTCCTCCCCTTCCTCTAGGAATCCCTGTTTGACCACTGTGGCATACCCTGACCTCCCTCTCCTGAACACCAGTAGTACTTGAGTCTGACCCCTACATAACTTAGTGCTTGATTATACAGCGTCATGCCGTGAACATTTCTTTAGTGCTTCTCTGTGCCAGACCCTGTGGAGGGATTGGGGACACAGATGAGTCAGACATGGTCTCTGGCCTAGAGATGCTCACAGACTAGCGGAAGGCAGACACATAAACAATGTGCTAAGTGTTGTAACTGGGTGAGCGTGGGTGCTGTAGATACATAGAGGAGAGACACCTAACCCAGTCCGGGGGAAGGTGTGGGTGGGCCAGGGAAGGCTTTTGAGGGCAAATAACACTTCAGGAGCAGTATAAAGGATGAGTTATACAGGGAGACCAGCAGGCATTCTAGACCAAGTGTGCTGCATGTGCAGAGGCAAGGAGGCATGGCAGAGCATGGTGTGTTGGGATGGGGTGGACCTCTGGATAGCTTGGTCAGTAAGACCAGAGAGGAGGACAGCTCCATCCCCCAGCCAGCCTGGAAGCTCCTGAGAGGACCCTATTTTTCGTGGTTCTCCAGGATCCTGGGGCACAGGGCTGGGTGCAGAGGAGGGCTCCATTGATGTATTGGCTTTTAGGGGCTCAAGCAACATAAAGACCTGGGTTTTTTAGTTTCTGACGAATTGAAAGGGGAAGCTGACCTGGTTGTTGGGCCTTGGGGCTGTCCCACCGTGCCTTGCCACCCACTTCCCCTCAGTGTCAGCTCACCTACTGGTTCCCTCCCAGCTACAAGCCAGCCCCCTTCTTCGTCCTGGATGAGATCGATGCTGCCTTGGATAACACCAACATTGGCAAGGTGGGTGCAAGGAAGGTGGGGCCTGGGAGGGAGACCCCCCCAGGTCGGGGCTGGGTTTCAGGGAGCAATTCCTGAGTGTGCCTTAGCCGTTCCTGCAGCCTGCTCTCTGTGCCCGGGAGGCTGGGCCCTGGGTTATCCTCAATGTGATAGTCAGTTGCCTTCTCTCAGCCTCTCTTCCTGCCCTGCTCCATCCCCAACCCCTCCCCGCCCACCTACTGGTTCTGACTGGAAAACACAGGGGAGTGTTAGGGCTTGAGCCCTGCTAAGTGCCCGGCGCCTCCCCCCACACAGGTGGCAAATTATATCAAGGAGCAGTCGACTTGCAACTTCCAGGCCATCGTCATCTCTCTCAAGGAGGAGTTCTACACCAAGGCTGAGAGCCTCATTGGAGTCTATCCTGAGGTAGGGCGGGTCTGGCTCAGGAGCCAGTCCCACTCTCTGCCTGACTCCCCAGGGCAGGAAGGGAAGGCTACAGTGGAGGGGCAAGGGGCGGGGGAGCGTAGGGAATCAAGTCCTGCACGGCCATCTGGGCTCCTTGGAGCCCTGCCCTGGAGGCTTAGCCAGCCCAGTTGGGCAAGGCTGTTGCATTTGGGGACAGGTGGAAAGACCAGGAAGAGGCAGCCAGACAGTGGAGAAAGGAGGAGAGTGCAAAAACAGGCAGGGAGAGAAGGCACATGGGACTGAGCACATCGTCTCAACACAGAGAAACATTGCCTGGGCTATGGGCAGATATGTAGGGAGGAGGGTTTGAGGCCCCTGGTCCTGGGGCGCTAGACCCCTCTTAATTCTCTCCTTACAATTTTATTTTTCTTTTTCTCCCTCCTCCTTCAGCAAGGGGACTGTGTGATCAGCAAAGTCCTGACCTTCGACCTCACCAAGTACCCAGATGCCAACCCCAACCCCAATGAGCAGTAGCAGTAGTTCTACCCTCCTGCCCTTTCTGGATTCATAAACTTCCCCTCTACCAATCTGGATATTTGGCACCCAACCTTCCCCTCCCTCCTGGTCCTGTTTGGTGTAGTCATGGGATTTAGGCACTGCTATCAAGCACGAAGAGGAACAGAGGTGATGTTAGGTCTGGAGCAAAAATTCCTGAGCTACAGGGAGCATCCTGGCCTCTGGAAGGAGGTGCTAAGCTGAGCTGAACAGGGCCATCTGTCCATACCACCCCCTCCCAGACCACCCCACCCATCACCCATTAATCATGGGTCCCTTGGGTCCCTGGCCCACTGAGTGAGTGGGTATGTATGTGTGTTTATGTATGTTTGCTTGTGTGCATGTGGGTGTGTTTGCAAAATAATAAAAGATATTGGAGACCTGTTTTAGAAAGAGCCTAGGCTGAATTTGATTCCAAGAGACCTTAGGATGACAGCACCCCAGAGCTGGGCAAAGGTACTTGGTACCTCATAGGAGTCTTAGGCAGTCACTGGAAACTGCCCTCATTTACTTATTCATACGTTCATATATTCATCAGACACATACTGAACACCCTCTATTTGTCAGGCTCTATGCTTAGAATACTAAGTTTAAATCTGACATGATCTCTGTCCTGGTAAGGAGATGTAGTGGATTCATGAATTACAGTGGTTAGCCAATTTGAGAAGAGGATGATCACCTCTAGGTTTCCTGGAGAAGATCATGTTTGAGCTGGACCTTGACAAATTGGTAGGATTTGGTCAGGCACTAGAAGCAGAACATGGGCTCTAGGGCAGACAGTTAGGGGTTCTGGTCCCGAGTCATCACTTAATAGTTGTTTGACCTTTCTGTGCCTCAGTTCCCTCATCTGTAAAATGGGGCTAATAATATTACCTACCTCATAGGATTTAATGATGTCAAGCTCCTCACTGGAGGCATTATCCATGTGGAGCCAACTAGGTGCCGACCCTTCAGAGTACAAGCCTTCTCATGCCTGGACCCTTGAGGGCTTCTGATCCTGGCTTTTAGGGACAGAAGGAACCTCCAAATCTGGGAGGTGTTCTGGTTAATGAGAAAGTTCCAGGGAGATGACAGGGTTTACCTAGTAAGTGGAGGTCCTAAGAAAGCCTGTAGCTTCAACCATGTATAACTGGGTGCTTGGGCCCCAATTTGGGTTGTGAGGAACTAGGAAGAGAGGTAGCCTGGGCCTAATATGTGATGATCCTGTTGGGACCTAACCTCATTAGCTATAAGGACAGGACTGTAGAGGCAGCAAAGCCTGGTGCAATGAGTTCAGCTTTCTTCACTCATTCACGTACATTATCATACTTTTCTTATCCTGATCATGTCTTGCTTTTTTGTTTTTTAAAAATTAAATCAACTGGGGGTGTAGTTTAGTGGTAGAGTACATGCTTAGCATGTGCAGGGCCCTGGGTTTAGGTCCCAGCTGCCCCCCCACCAGAGTTCTAACTACAAAAGTAATGCATGAATCCATTCTCTTAAAGAAATTAGATTGTTGCAGATAAAAGTAGCCTCATTCAACTATAACTACTCCCTTTCCTATTCTTTCCCCTCATAACTGCTGTTATGTTTTTTATGCTTCCATCTAGACTTTGTTTTAATATTTTTACATACATATATGAATTCACTGAAAATATTGTGTCTAATGCAAATGCTATATTGAATTGTTCTCCATTTCTTTGCTTAACAATGTTTTTGAAATCTGCGCATGTTGCTAAGTGTAGCTCAATTCATCCTCTATAATTGCTGTATAGATTGCCATCATATGACTCTACCACATTTTATTTACCCATTTCTCTTATGATGGACATTAAGACTGTTCAAATTTTGCTATTACAAAATACTACATAGGAGCATCCCTGTATCTGTGTGAATGTGTGTCTGTGTGTCTGAAAGTTTACCTGGGTTGATTCCTAGAAGTGGAATTGCAGAGTCATAGGATATTTATATATTTGTGTCTGATAGATATTTCCAAATTGCCCTCCTGTACTATTTACTAAGTATTTTTCCTGAGGTGATCTGAGGTCTAACATTGTTATCTACATCAGTTTCATTCTAAGTAGTGATATCCATGAAGTCACTGGTTTGATATGCTAATTATGTATTTTTCTAATACGTATTAAAAGGCATGACTATCTAAACAAAAAAAAATTGTCTGTGTTCAACCAAAGAAGTCACATACCACCAGTGGTACATGTGCCATAATTTGGCTAATGCTGGCACAGTTCGGGGGCCAGACCTGGTTCAAATCCTAGCCGTAGAAACCTGGGCAAGTTAGATCCTCACTGAGCCTCAGTTTCCTCATTTTATAAAAGGAGATAAATAGAATGGGGCTGGGGTAGTTTAGAGGTAGAGCTCTTGCTTAGCATGTACAAGGCCCAGGGTTTGATCCGCAGCCCTGACGAAAAAATAAAAGGAGATAAATAAACACCTACATTGCATAAGTGAAGGGAGATTATGTAAAATATATTTGAAGCAATTTAGCTGGCATATCTAGATCACCACAGCTTTTTAAAGGTAGTGATTACTATTCTCCCTGCTTTGCAGATGAGAAGACTGAGACCCTAAAAGGGTTTGTGCTTCCGTCACTTACCAGATAACAGTGTGAGCTTGAACCCAGGTCTTCCAATTCATTCTAGTGCTTTTTCCACTATAAAGGTAGTTATCAATCTTGGCTGAACTTATTTGTGAAGCTTTCCCTTTTCCCTTTTTAAATCAAAGCAATATATACACAGGTGATAATAGTACAGAAGGGCTTTAATGAAAAGCGGCAGCTCCCTGCTGCACCCCCACATCCAAAGGATTGTGGAGCTCTTTAAAAATAAATTGCTTTGGTCCCGCCTCTGGAAATCTGATTCAGTAGGTGTGGAAAATAACCTGGGTAACTAGCCCCTACCTCACAGGATAGAAAGGGCTAAGGCCCTGTCACACATGTGCTACAAAGGAGCTTCAAAGACTTATGTCCAAAGGGGGTGGGTGAGGTTCCAGTGGTTTAGTGACAGATCCTAGAGTTCCATTTGGATCTTAGTGCTTGCCTGCTGCTCTTCCCTCTTGTCCCCCAGCGCCTCCTGTCACTGCAAGGCAGTACAAGTCAGTGAAGACTGTGCTCAGAGGAGGGTGGACACCATGGTGTTTATCTAAGAGCAAGCTGGTTCCAAGTAGAATCCCTAGGGCTTGTTGGAGGAACCAAGTTGACTCCCTTATACCCTGGATACACTTGCCTTGGTTTAAGGAGTTATGAGTACTCCACAATAGTATCTTCCTTTAATTGTGTGCTTCACCCTGGGAATCAGTATGGTGCACCAGAAACAAAAAGATGAGTCAAATCATTTTTCTGCCTTTGAGGAGTTGACTATCTAGTTGGGGGACGGGGGAATTCATAAGATGGCCATTAACCATTGGTGATCAGTTCTCTTAATAGAAGTACAGGAGGGGCATCTAGCTTAGGTAGATTCAATGAAGGCATCCTCTAGTTAGGTGGTGACACCTGAATGAGACTTGAGGGACTGACTGGTAGGAATTAAAAGGAAGTAAAAGGGAATCCCAGGTAGTGGAAACAGTATGTATGCACAAAGTCCTGAAGGCAAGAAACAGCAAAGCAATTCAGGAATACTGAAGAATAAAGATCCCTGGGGTAAGGAAAGCTGGAGTTTGGTGGGTCAGTGTGATTTCCAAACTGTACACAGGAAACCCATGGGCCATTCTGGGTCCCAACCTCTAAACAGTTTCACCAAATTTAATTTTCTTAAATGCTTTTAAAGGTCTTATGACTAGTATGCTGCAGACTGGGGCCCGTAGTTTGAAGGTAGTAGGGAAACCATGAAACTATTTTTAAGCAGAGGGCACTCTAGATATGAATTACCTTGTTTCTGGCTAGCCAGCTGGGGTGAAAATGGATTAGATATTCATGCTGGATGCACCTGTGCATGTAAGTTTCCCTGTTATTCAACTTCTTGCACTCTATTATATATTCCCTTATTTTGCTCTAAATAACCTGTATGCACCACAAGGATGAGTCTGGGGATATTTGCTTGCCAGTACATCCCTTGCAGAAAGCAACAGTGCCTGACAAAATAGGCACCTAATAAAATATTTGAATGAATGAATGAATGCATTTGTGAGAAAAGAATGAAGACAGGGTGATTAGTTAGGAGAGACCAAGAAGCCTGCTGTAGAGCAAGGGCAATAGGAATGGAGTGGAAGTGATAAGGTGTGAGCTGTTCAGATGGTGAACTGGACTTGATGACTGATTATTGGATGTGGAGGGTGACTGAGAGGATAGAATGAGTACCCACGAATAGCCAAGATTCCTGCCCTATCCCAGTTGTCTCCTCATCCATCTCTGAATCAGAATCTCCTTCCAGCCTCCTCAGCACCTGGAGCATCTTCCTCAAGTCAGTTCAACATTCTGTGTGCTTTGTGGTCTCTCACTTCTCCCACCCCAGCCATTGATTCATTCATTCAGTTCAATAAATCTTGGCTAAGCACCTCCTATGTACAGTGAGGCTCTTTCAAGCCATGACTCTGACTCCCTCTTTCCTACCTCAAGAGATGTTTTTGAGGGCTTTCCCAGGTAAGACTCATTCCTTATCCAATAACATATAGTGAGATGCCCAAATATTGACCTGCAAGGGAACTGAGAGGCTGCCCAACCCCTTCCTGAGGCCCTCAGAGGGGAATTAGCTTCCTAAGGTTCCACTGCTAGAAAGAGTTGGAGCCAGAACTGGAACCCAAGTTCCCTTTGCACATCACCTCTAGAGCCTCGGTCTTGGTCTGTCCCATTGCAGATCAGGACAGGCAGAGGTGGTCAGGGAGAATGTGGGACTTAGGTTGAGCCATGAAGGTCAATGTACTGTATAGGCTAAACAAGATGCTTGCCAATTACACTGCCCCCTTTTGGAAACCCTCAGCAAACCTGCCATGCCCTCAGTCCTTTATAAGAGGTTTCTTTAGCATAAGTTGCCATGCTCTGTACCATGTGACCTCACAGACCTGGCCATAGATGGCTAGATTTGGATAGTACCTGACTAAAGACGGCCAATCTCTAGGCTAGCCAGAAGCCTATTAGGTGGACTTGGTGTAAGGATTCCGCCTCATAGAGGTGGTGTGTTTCTAATGGCAAATGCATGAAACAATCAGATCTTCAAGGGAGCCTAAATATGAGGTGTTCAGAAGAAGTGGACAATTAGAATTTAATGAGGCAGAAGTGGTGGTGGATGAGGGGTAGCCAGAAACTAAATAGCAAAAGCAAAGAGAAAGCTTTGAAAGTCATAAGTCATGAGATATTTACATTATGAGATCATGGAGCCACAAGTTAACTAAAGCCATGAAGCAGCAAGGCAACAATGGGCCAAAAGGATGTAGAAGCCATGAAACAATAGGAGCCTTGAGGAACAGAATACATGAGCCAAAACTGATCATGTGAGATCCATGAAGCAGCAGAAGGCTTGAAGAGACAAGATGCATGAGGCATCAGAAGCAATGAGACTGCAAGAGCAACGAAGTAGCTGGAACCACGTGGCAGCAAGGCAACAGGAATGGAAGAGGCAGCAGGAGTTAGAATGCAGGCAGAAGCTACAGCAGAGAAGCCATGGATTAATAGGAACTGAAGCCCCAAGAGCCTCAAAGCTGCAGGAGCTGGGAGGCAGCAGAAGCCATGGGCTAGCAATGAGGGAAAGAAGTTAGTCAGTAGCAGTAGGAGGAGTATAAATACAGCCATAAAGTAGTTGAGTCACCATTTTGGGAAGCACTAGAGAAGGTAGCAACAGATGCCTGCAGCTGAGGGGGTGACAAGATAAGCCAGGCTCTAGAGCTGCTTTGGATCATGAACCATTTTCAAGTTTCTGTTCTTCAGCAAGGCTGCCTGTGTAACTGTTCTTGTCTTCCTTATTTCCTTGTGAATGCTTTAATAAATCCCAATCACTAACTTGAATGTGTCTTTGTTTCTTACAATCTAAAAGAGGTTAACACTGTGGTGTGCAGTTCAGATGGGTGGAGAGCAGGGCTAAGATTTTTCTGGTGGGTTTGAAGCAAGATGTGAAGGTAGGAATTCATTCTCATGCCCTTACCGGCATATGCATTTTTCATTCACTTATTGGCTAATTTTTCTCATGCATCTACTTATCATTTGTTCATTCATTATTTATGCACTAACTCATACCTTATTCACTTTTTTATTCATGCATATGATATATGAGCATTTATTCATTCATTTGTTTTTTGCTGTATTCACTCACATCATTTTTCCATCCATTTATTCTACAAATATATTTTGAATTCCTGCTGCATGTCAGGCCCTGTACTAGGTTCTGGGGAATTACCCTTCTGGGAATTTTCAGTTTAATTGGGGACTCAAATAATCAGGTAAGTGCACTAAGTGTGGTAGGTGATACAACAGAAGTCTAGTTGAGGCAAAGTGAGCATATAGGAAATATTGGATGGTTCTTCCTGGAGTGGGGCAGGTTGGAGGAATTAGAAAAGCTTTTATAGAGGAAGGGGTACTGGAACTGAGTCTTGTTTACCATGTGGGAAAAAGAATGAATATTCCAAGCAGAAGAGTTGCCTAAGCAAAGTTGTATGGATAGATTTAGAGTATTACCCATTGCAGTGGAAGAAGTGCTGGAAGTCAGGTAATGAAGTTTATCTTTGATCCCATGAACAATGGGAAGCTGTAGTAGGGTTTGTAGCAGGGGAGTGACAGATTAGTATTAGAAATCTCAGACTGGTAGTGAAAAGATTGGGGGCATGAAATATTGACCTAAATAATGTAGGTTTATAATATATGCAAAGTGTATGTAAATATCATTCATAATTGGAGGCATGAATGAGTACTTATGGAAGCCCTTGAGGAGGGAGAGGTATTCTATGAGGGGACTCTAAAAACATTTAGGAAGAGGTGGAATTATTCAGTTAAGCTTTAAAGAGTAGGGAGGATCCCAATTGGTGGAGATCTGGAAAGACTTTCCAGGCCTGTTGAGATGAGATGTAAGGAGATGAGAGTAGATATGCCATGTTTGGGCTAACATTCCAGTTTGGAGCAGGGGCTGCTTTTAAGGGAGAGGCAGAAGAGAAACTGCAGGGTTTCCCAAACTATATTATATTCTGCTGCAATAGTTCTGGAAGGACAAGGAAATTTGGTGGGGAGGGGAGTCATGGATAAGAGTGTTGCTTTGATTTTTGGATGATTTTTGTTTTGTTTTTTGCTTTTTAAAACTAATTTTTTTTCCTTAAAGTTCATTTTATTTAAAAAAATATTATTTTAAAATAGAAGTAATACATGCATGTTATAGTAAAATCAAATCATATGGAAGGACTTATAAAAAGCAAGAGTTTGCACTGCCCCACACATTCCCACTCCCACTCTTACTTTCAGCACCCACTTTCAGTTATTTCTTCCCATTGTTATCTTCATATCTAAATAATATGTGGGCATTTTTTAAATTATCAGTTTTAGACATTACATACTGATATCCTCTGTGACAGATAAGAATTTAGATCATTTATACCAAACTCTCTTTCTGCTTCTAATATAGTTAAGTTTATTGGTTAACTTTTGGAATTTATTTAACAACTTTGTATTTTGTTCCATGAACTAGAGACAATATGTCTTGATTAGTACTTTGCTAGATGAGAAAATAGACTTTTCTTTTAGCCCTCATTCCCACTGTTAACCTCCCAACTTCTGTCATCTAGCTTTTTATATTGTCAAAGCTGACAACATTGAATTCTGTAAACATGACTCAGGGGTTTGGTTTGGTTTTGGTATTTTTACTATTATTTGATTCTAAAAGTTGAAAAGCAGTAAATAGCTATTAATATCAATATGACTATAAATATTTTTACTTTGTTTTAAAATCTTGAGACAGGGTCTCAGTGGCCCAGTCTAGACTTGAAGTTATAATCCTCCTGCGTCAGCCTTTCCAGTCACTGGGATTACAGGTGCACACCACCATACCTGGCTATATATTCTTCCTTTTAGGGCCAAGAAGTTTTATGATTTTTTCTTACAACAATTTTTCTTTTCTGAAGTTTCTAACTTTTCTTATTTTACTATTTTATTTGATTTATATTCCATTTTTTCCTTTCAAAATTCCTATTAACTCTCTGAATTACACCAATTCTACTTTATGTCTCCTAGAAGACCTTCTTCCTAGAGCCCTTCATTCCCTTTTCAAATCTGGAAGTTATTTTCTAAGGCCTAATTCATAGCTTATCATTTTTGGATTTCCCTTCACTGCTTTCCATGATTATATCCACTATTTACTAATTCCCAGGGTTTTTGTTTTGTTTGTTTTTCCCATCAATTTGATGAAGCACATCCTTAAGTAACTTTCTCAGAAAAGCTGTATAGAAAGTCATATTCTTGAGTTTTTGCATATGTAGAAATACCTTTATTCCATCCTCACCTTAATTATAAAATTCAGTATCATTTTCCCATGTAATTTTGAAGGCATTGCTCCACTTTCTTCTAGCATCCAGTTTTGATGATAAGTCGCCTTAGAATCACAAATTCAAGGTCAGTGTTGGCAAATTAGTAAGACCCGATCTCAAAGGAAAAAATAAAAAGAACTGCAGATGTAGCTCTGGTAAATTGCCCCTGGGTTTCATCCTCAGTACAGAACAAATAAAAATCTGATTATTAGTCATAGATTTACTGCTTTGTATATATCTATCCTCATCACTTTTTCTCCTCTCCTTTCAGGACCCCAAGCACACAAATGTTGGATCTTTTCTAATTGTCTCACAGGTCCCTGAGGTTGTGTTCATTTTTCCCCAGTCTACTTTTTTCTGTTTTCCAGATTGGGTAATTTCTATTGTTCTATCTTCAAGTTAACTGATTTTTTCCTGTGTCCTTTCCATTTTGCTGTTAGTCCAACCACTGAAGTTTTTACTTTTCAGTCCTAAATTATCCATATGGGTTTTCTTTATATCTTTCACTTCTTTGTAGAGTTCCTACTTTTTCATTTGTTTTGAACATGTTGCTAGTTTGTTGATGCATTTTTTATGGTAGCTTGTCAGATCATTTTAACATCTCTGTCACCTCAGTGTTGGGGTCTGTTGAGTGTCTTTTCTCATTTAAGTTAGATTTCCCTGGTTCTTGGTATGATGAGTGATTTTCAGTTGAAACCTGGGCATTTGGCAATTGTGTTATAAGATACTGAATATATATATATATATATATTTTTTTTTTGAGGTAGTGGGGATGGAACCCAGGACGTTGCATATGCTGCAAGCACTCTACTATTGAGCTACATCCACAACCAAGATGCTAGATCTTATTTAAATATTCTGTTTTAGCTTCCCTCCTCCAACACCACTCTGGCAGTGGAAGAGGGGACACTGCCTCATTAATGTCAGGTGGGTGTTCAAATCCAAGTACCCACTCTCCATTGAAACTGTAGGGAGAGTTTCCTCCTTAGTGATATGTGGGGATAGGAGTTCCAGCTACCTATGCAACCTTCTTTGACCATACCTCAGTGGGAAGAGAGAGGGACAATCCATTTACAAACAGTGGGGGTGGAAGTCTAGGTTCCCTTATTGGTCTTTATACTAGTGCAGTGAGTGTGAGGCCACAGCTTTGTTCTATGGTTCTTGAGTGGAGTAGAGCAGTTATTTTCTAGTTGATGGCTTTTCTGACCATAATTCTGGGATAGCTGAGGTGAAAACTAAAATAACTTACCACCCTGTCACTTCTCTACTATCTGGTTCCCTACCACATTTGCCACCATCTTTCCACTTTTCTGAGTCTCTTGTTTACATATAATGTTGAAAGACTTTAATTGTAGTTTGTGGGAAGAATGGGAAAAGTATTTCTTTTACTTCATTTACCCCTTTCCTGTTATTTTTAAACAATTTTATTTTTGGTGTTCTAAAGTTTCATAATTATGTGCTTCAGTTTGGGATCTTGTGTCATTCATTGGCCTGATCACATTTTACATCCTTTTATTTCCCTTTAACTCTGGAAAATTCTCTTATATTGTTCCCTTGATATATTTTTCTTCTTTATTTTTTTTTCTCTTCTGGAAATAAAGTTGGGTGATGGAATTCACAGATATGTCTTTTACAATTTTTTATCCATTATCTCCTGTTTTCCATCTCTCTCCCTTTTTTTCTTTCTCCTTCCCACTCCCCTTCCTCCCTTGCTTTCTCTCTTCCTTTTTTTTTTTTTTTTGTTTCCTTCTGGGGGAAGATTAACATTATCTCTCAACCCTTCTGTTGCATTTCTTTTTATTTGACAATACATTTATTTTAAATTTCCAAGTATTCATTCATTTATCTTTTCCTTTTGGTAGCGGGGTACTGGGGATTGAACTCAGGAGCACTCGACCATTGAGCCACATCCCCAGCCCTATTTTGTATTTTATTTAGAGACAGGGTCTCACTGAATTGCTTAGCGCCTCACTGTTGCTGAGGTTGGCTTTGAACTGACGATCCTCCTGCTTCAGCCTCCCGAGCTGCTAGGATTACAGGCGTACACCACCATGCCCAGCTATCTTTTCCTTTCTTATAGCATCCTGTTCTTGTTTTATGGATGTATTATAATCTTGAATCTGAGATAATACAGGTATTTTTATATCTCCTTCTATTCTTTGAAATATCTATTTCATTTGGGATTGTTTTTTTTCCCCTTGATTGCTTATTTTGGTCTCTTTATTACATGTTACAGTCTATTCTCAAAGAAATCCTGATGATCCATGGTTGTTTACTGGTATTTTTAAACGTAGCAATGAAAATCTGATTGGAAACTGTGTATGGGGGCAGTGCTAAGCAACTGGTGATTTTCCTTTAGGATAATTAAAGAAAAGCTGACTGCTGTGCTACAGACTCCCTGAATGGCCAGAATGTTAAGGTCTTTTCTCTGAAATCGTTCAGTTCCTTAGAGAAGAACCCTCTGGTTTTGGACTAATGGGTAGACACCTGGCTGCTTTGAATTGTACACAGGGCAATGGGTTGATGGTTTGATATACAGCCTTCCCTGTTTTCAGCCCTACATCCCACTCCTAACCCTTCATCATACTTGGCATTGTCAAGACCCAAGACTCTCCAGGCTTCTGCAGAGAAAGACCAACTCCTTCCTCAGAGACATCTCCTCCATACATACTCCAGGCTATGGCTCCCTTCACCATGCTTCATCAGTCACCATTTCTCCATTTACTTCTTATCTTCCAGAAATTTGTTGAAATCTCTTTTGTGGATGGACCTGCTCCCATTCTCTTCATCATTGTGTTTTTATACTTTTTTTTTTTTTATTCCTTTATGGTCATTTTAACAGGATCTCAGGAGGGAGTGGAGATAAATACATGGTAAGTCTGTCATCTTGACCTGAAAATCTACTAGTCTACCTTTAACTGTTTTTAGTTTTTCTGGTGATTATCCTCATATCTCTAAATAATATACATATATTCTATTTATCAACTTATCTATCAATTTTAGTCATTGTCTGTTGATGACCTGCTATTTATGCCAACAAACTACTCTCCTCCTATGCCTTCAGTATAGAGATGTCGCCAGTTATATATCCTCTATTCCTTACCTTTTAACCTTTAACTAATAGATTTCTATTTCTTAATTCTGTCTTCTTTACTTTTATATTAACAAGGTTAATAATATTTTAACATTCTGTCTGTAACCATAATTAAGTCATCTGTACTTTGTTGATAGTTCATTCTAAAAGTTTAAATTCAATAAAGTGTTTCTGCTTTTATGATTATGTAAATATTGTTCCATAAAGATCCAATAGGATTACATTTCTTTCTGTATACAGTATTTTTTCCTGTAGTTTCTAAATGCCTTTCTTTTTTCCCTTGCATTGCCTGACTTTATCATCTTCTCAATTTATTTCAAATTCTCAAGGAAAGTATAAAATCATTTGAATCCCCTTTTTCCCCAGATACCTTCCTCCTGGAGCCTCCGTCTTCCTGCTCCAATTTGGACTGATTGCTCTGTAGGCCTGCGGCACAGCTGTCATCCTGGGACGTCCCTTCATTACTCTTCTGGGTTGGACCCAATCTTTCTTGGACCCCATATCTTCCTCTTTCTTAATTATTCCCTTGTAGTGGACATTGTGGTTATTTTCCAACATCCATTCCACTTCTCCCCCATTGTATAACAACTGTGCAATTTGAGTGGGATTGACCCCACCAGCAGCTCTAGGTATAGGCCTTCATTGGTATAAATTGATCTGAGTAATTTCATCCCCCAGCTAAGTGATGATTGGTTCAGGGATGATCCAGTCACACTGAGGCTTAGGAATTTTGTTCAGCTTTAGAGGGAAGAGATAGCCCCTCTTCCCTGTATATGAACAAAGAAGCATGTGGCTTTGTTGCTGCTGTTTGCCATGTTGTGAACATGTAGAAGGCTTACCTGAGGATGGAACTGACAAGTGGAGGAGGCAGAACCAAGAGAATCACAAAGAAATGGAACCATATTCCAGATCGTACCAGACCTGAAGTCTCCCCACCTATGGACTCCTAAGTTAAGTGAGCCAATAAATTGCATTTACTTTTTAAGCCAGTTTGAGTTGGGTTTTCTATTGTTTATACCTGAAAGCATTTTAATTTGTTTTTGGTGTCTCCCTTTGGAAAGGATGAGTACAGATTTGGTGATTTGAGGTATATTGTCACATGGAAGCATTTTTTCAAAGTGTAAATATGGGAGAAAGGATATATGTGGGTGTAGGACAACCAAGTGAACTCTAATGTTGGCTTAGTATCTAAATCCTATTACCATTTTGGGGACATTCCCCCCTAGTGGGAGTCTTGGTCCCCGGATTTTCTCCTATGGGAACTAAAGGTGGTCAAATAGTTCCTCTCCCTGTCCAGCAGGTAATAAGGGCTGAATACTCTGTTCACAGCTTTCAATCTGGAGTCAGCAACACACAGAAACCAGAAATACACAAATTAACAGAATGATAATAGATGAAGAGACTATATTTGTAATGTTTTAAATTGACAGAAGATTGATCAATAAAAAAAGGAGATAGTAAACCCATCAGGAAAGTGATCATAGGATATGAAGAGTAATTTACACAGGTAGAAACTTGAATATATTAAGAAATTTTCAACTCTGCTAATAATTAGAGAAATGAGAATTAAAATAACAGTGAGAAATCACTATAAAAGTGGTAACATGTAGAAAGTTAAATATTATCATTTGCTGATGAGGAAATGTGAGAAAAAGGACAATTATCGATGGGAGCATAAACTGGTACAGCTATTCCAGAGCAGTTTGGCAGTCTCTTACAACATTAAGTATGTATATACCATGCAATCCAGAAATCCTATTCCCCAGTGTATATTCTAGAGAAATTCTCACACAGGTCCTAAGGAAATAGAATTGAGGTTGTTTATTGCAGCATTGTTTGTGGTAGTGGAAATTGGAAGCAATCTAAGTGTCACCATGGGACTGGATAAGCAAACTGAAGTATATCCATAGGATGGAAAAGTATAAAACAATTAAAAGCAGTAAGCTACATTTACATATAGCCACATGAGTAGATCCCCAAACCTAGTTTTGAATGAAGAAAGCAAGAAACAGTAAGATTTATAGCATAATATTTATATAAATGTAAAACAACAGTGTGTATTTTCATGGGTATGCATATATCTAAATAAACATATGGAAGATGGATCCAAAGGATAAACACATTAATTACACTGGAGAGGTTCACCACAATGGACAGGAGAATGGAAGTGAGCATGGGAACTGAGAGGGCAAAATAATAAAGGAAAAGAACAGCCACATAATGCACAATGAATCAATGATTATGATTAACTGAACCCTGAAGTCCACAACAAAGAAGGCAAAGTAACAGATGCAAGGATGTAGAGTTCACGTGCAGTGGCATATGATGGTAGGTAGCATCATGTGCACTGGGAGCAGCAGTGGGGGTGGCAGTGGTTGCCTTCCTACAGTAGGACCTTAGCTTTCGTTTCTCCTGCCTAGCCTCTGCCCACTTTCTTAGCCCGATTCTTTGGACTCCTGTGAGTTACCTGATAACCTTGCAATAAATACCTTTTCTGCTTAAGTTTACCAGCATCGTTTCCGTTATTTGCATCCAAGAATCCTGACTGATAGATCATGCATTTTGTTGGAGAAGAATACTCAAATAACTTCTTGAAAAAGGTAAATTTCAGGCTCTTTAAATGTCGGAAACATGTTATTTTTACCATCATACTTCATTGATAGTTTGGTTTTAGAATTTTATGTTAAAATAATTTTTCCTCTGAATTTTGAAGGTATTACTTTTAACACATGGTGTTTCTGATTAGAAGTCAGATGTTAACATTATTTTCATTCCTTTGGTGGCAACCTGTTTTCACCACTTCTGGGAGCTTATGTTTTTTTTTTTCCTTAGTTGATGTTTTGAAATGCCACAGTAATATGTCCAGATGTGTGTTTTCCCCCATCTATTTTGCCAAGCACCAAAAGAGTGGGTCCTTTTAGACTTATATCCCTCTATTCTGACAAATTAGTCTTTTATTTCTTTGCTAATTTTCTTTATTTTGTCTATTCTTTTTATGACTCCTATTAGTTGGATGTTGATCTTCTTGGATGGCTTGTCTTTGCCTCTTTATTTTCTCTCATAATTTATCATCCCCCCATAAGTGTGTTTCTGTCTGTCCATTACTCTCAATTTCTAGGCCTTCATTTTTCACTTGTTTATTTTTTTTTAATGTGATGCTGAGGATCAAACCCAGGGTCTCGCACATGTGAGGTAAGCGCTCTACTGCTGAGCCCCAGCCCCAGCCCAATATGCCTTCATTTTTAAATTCTGTATGCTGGGTCTTTTTTTTTTTTAACTTTATCTTTTATTGGACTTTTTAATTTTGGCAGTCATTTTTAACTTCTAAGCATTCTTTCTTATTCTCCAAAGGTACCTTTAAAAATATTTTAACTGACATATAGTAATTGCATACATTTATGGGATATGGTGTGACATTTCAATACATGTATACAATGTGTAACAATCAGATCAGGGTAATTGGCATATCCATCACCTCAAACATTTATCATTTCTTTGTGTTGGGAACATTCAAAATCCTCTCTACTAGCTATTTTGAAACGTACAATTAAATGTTGTCAACCATAGTTACCCTACTGTGCCATAAAATGTGAGGAGTTATTCCTCCTATTCACCTCCCCTCTCTACCTGTTAATCATACTCTCTACATACTCCCCCACACACACTTCCCAGTCTCCAGTAACCCAGAGGGGTCTTTTTCATAGCATCCTTTTTTCATTTTTTTAATAGGTGCAATATCTTCTTTGTATGTGTGCTTAATAGTACTTTACTGGAATCTTGGGGATAACAGCAGATAATTAGCAGGCCAGAAAGGAAAAATTAAAATGGATAACAGATATTACCTCTCCAAGAGAATGTCACTCATGCCCCTCTGGTGGCGGGGGGGGGGGCTGCTTCCTGGCTGTCCGTCTCCATAGACCCCTAACCTGATAGCCTGTATGGCTCAGATTATCTTCCACCAACTATATAGTTTTAGCCATGTGCTTCCCACCTGCATTACAGAGCCCCAGCTTTCACCTTGGCATCAGAGAAGAGGTCATTTTCCCATTCCTTACTCCCAGACTAGCTCATTTCCTGCTCCAACATAGCTCTCCATATGTTTATGTTCTTTCTGGTACATTTTCATACCCACCTTACAATGGTGACCCTGGTCCCCGTGGCCCACACATGGTGATCACAGTAGTCAGCAGCACATTTCACAGAGTGGATGGTTTATTAGTTATATTAACAATATTTGTAGTGGAACCAATAATCCAAATCTCATTCCTCTTTACAGGGATCCCTCCAACAGAAGTCAGTCAACAGCTGCTCAAATGTGCATGTCTCCTAATGTACATTTCTCAAAAACAAATAATAATTTTCAGTGACAGTCCAGTCCAAACCCATGTTTAAGATTTTAAAAAATTAACTCAGTGGAAGCAGAATACTCCTAACCTATACTCAGATTATGTCACTACATGGAACAGTTAACATTTTAATCATGGTGGATAATATTTGCTTACTCTGTACCCAGCACTTGAATTGCCTTCATTTTATAAAGAAGGAAAGTGAAGCTCCCAGGTGTCATTCGCCCAAGGTCACAGAGCTAATAAATGGCAGACAGGAAATTGCACCAGGACATTCTAACCACAGGCAATCCACATAACTGCTACACAGAGCTGCCCTGTTTTCCACCAGCCAAATTCAGAATAATGGTGATAGCACAATTTTCTCTGTTTGATGGGTAGATACCTAAGATTAAGTGATTAGCCTATTCAGGTAGGTTTGCTTCCATGGTGAACGGATGCCCATTGCTCTGGAGACAGAAAACTACTACCAACTTTTAATTTCTAAACTTTTTTGTTTGTTTTATGGTACTGGGGATTAAACCCAGGAGCACTTTACCACTGAGCTAAATCCCTAAACTTTTTTTTCATAGAAACCATAACTTTATTTTTTCATTTTTCCAAAATAATAAATATAGTTTAAAAAATAAACTAGGGGCTAGGGTTGTAGCTCAGTGGTGGAGCGCTTGCCTAGCATTTGTGAGGCACTGGGTTTGATCCTCAGCACAACATAAATATAAATAAATAAAAATAAAGGTATTGTGTCCATCTACAATTAAAAAATATTTTTTTAAAAAATAAACTATTACTAAACCTACTAAAACCCAACAATATCCTGCCTTACTCCTTCTGACTGCAAGTCTTATTTCCTAGAGGCAACGACTATCAACTATTCAACTATTTTAACTATTATTTTGTTTGTTTGTTTTTTGCTGCTGCTTCTGGCTTTTATTATTCCAAACCCAATTCTCCCTTGCTCAGAGGCTTTCTTAGCCTCCTTTGCAGCTAAGAATGGTTATACGACCTAGCTATAGCCAATGAGATGTTTGCTGAGGCCTTCTGGGAAAGCTTTGATTTCCTGAGCAAAGAGACTCACATAGCTGATCTTGTCCCCTCCCTTCTTGTTTCTGCCTGGAATATAGTTGTACTGCCTGGAGCCATGACAGCCATCTTGTGAACATGAAGAGATGAGCATGAGGATGAAGACAATACATTAAAGAAGAAAAAATTAGAAGGAATTTGCTTCCCCACCAGGCAGCTGAACCCATGTAACACTTCCTGTTAATTTAAAAAGTGAATGAATGAATAAATAAAGCCTTATGTGTCTAAGCCATTGTCAGTTGGGTATTTTTGTTGCTTGTATCTGAAAGGATTTTTAACTGATGGACCACAGTGATTTTTTATAATATGCTTACACTATTTTTACTTAGCCATTTGAAATATTATCTCTTGATATCACATAAGGTGGATGAGGATTTTTATCCCCCTCCATATACACCACTATTTCCTTCCCTTCTTTTTTTCTAGTATGTGTGTGTGTGTGTGTGTGTTGCTAAGGATGGAACTCAAGACCTCACACATGCTGGGCAAGTGCTGTACCACTAAGCTATATCCCCAGTCTTCTTCTGTCTAACATGTTTATCTCTCAATTCCTAATAAATTAGTATTCACTACAAAGCTAAGGAATGTGCTATTATTACCTGGATTATTTTTTGAATTCTCTTTTGTTTTCCTGAATTTAATAATTGCCTGATTTTTTTTTTTACTTATGCCATGCCCAGCCACAATTATTCCATTTGTTTCATCAGTTCATAAATATTTTCACATTTTTCACAAATATTCAAGCCTATCAACTCATTGATTAAAGAGATCAATAAAAAGTTGATTGATTTGGAACCCTATAAAAGAAAACAGGGCTTTATCAAGTCCACTGTTATTCTTCCCTTTGTGGTAACTGGTGGACACCTGAGCAATCTATTGGAGGACCTATAAGTCAGAAAGTGGAGGACTTTGCTTTGAAACTGATTTCTTTGGAGAACACTCATATTTTGCTGGAGTATAGGTGCTTGGTTCTTGTAATTTCTTTCCCCATGAACATGGGGAAGGCAAAGGAAAGGTGGGAAAGGTCAATGGTTCCAATGTGCTCGTTTTCTTTCTCCCCCCCCCCCCCCCGTCTCTCTCTCTTTTTGTGGTACTAGAGATGTACCCACCAAAATACATCCCAGCCCTTTTTATTTTGAGACAGTCTTACTAAATTGTTGAGGCTGGCCTCAAATTAGCAAACCTCTTGCCTTAGCCTCCCAAGTAAGTTGGTTTACAGGTGTGTGCCACTGCTTCTGGCTCCAACATGGACTTTAAATTAGCCCTTGCTTGGTGCTCCATGTCTTAATTCTACCATCAAGGTGCCTTTTCTGTACCTCTCCAGGGTTTGCAGGGTGGATCAGCTCTCTTCTGCTGGGTGGCCCCCAGGTGTGGACTATGCTTATGCCTTTTACTGCCCTGCTTTCTCAGTCACTGCCCCTCCAGCCCTTTTCTGCTGACCAGATCATTATCAAAATCTCTCCCATGGATGGGAACTCTTTGGAATTAGTTTATGCCCTTGATTCCTTTGCTCTTAATTTATGGAATCTCAGGAATTAGAGGAGATAAATACATTCCACCTTCTTTTTCTTTCTTTCTTTTTTTTTTTTAAATACCAGAGATTGAACCCAGGGACACTTCACCACTGAGCTAAATCCCCAGTATTCTTATTTTGACTTATTTTGATACAGGGTCTTACTAAATTGCTTAGGGCCTCACTAAATTTCTCAAACTTGTGAGTCTCCTGCCTTAGCCTCCTGAGTTACTGGGATTACAGGCATGTGCCACCACACCTGGCTCTACCTTCTTCAATGGCAATTAGAATCTGAATTTTTAACTGCCTCCAGATTATTTGGATATACCAAATATGTAGACCAACATCTGTGAGCCATCAGCAATGGAAAAAGCATGGGTTTGGGAATCTTAGATTTGAATTTGAATTCTGAGTCCCTGACATCCTCACATCTATGCACCTCAGTTTCCCCTCCATAACATAATGTCCTGGGTAGAATACAGTTCCAGATAGAATAATAGAGTCTACCTGATAGAGTTTGGGGTAAAATTTCCTTAGGTACTATACATAAAGCATCCAGCACAGGGCTTGGCAGACAGTAGGTGTCAAAAAATAGGAGTGATCACTTTTTAATGGGAGCAAGTGAGAAATGCGATTGGAAAGAATTGAATCAGGTTTTAAGAGGGCCTGGAATGCCAGGACTTATTCTTGTAACACGGAGGAATCTTGGCAAGCTTGTCAGCAGGGGAGCAAATGGATTCTAAAGGATTTGGATTGTTTCCTCAGTCTGGTCGGGGGAGGGAGCAAGAAGCCCTTGGCCCAGCAGTTCTTGGGTTAAAATCTTCGTCTGCATCTGAGTTATTTGTAACCCGTTGTCATGGCAACAAGTTTGGCAAGCGAGCCAGTGCTGCAAGCTCCTGACAGTGGGGAGGGGAGGGCAGTGGGAGAAGACGGAAGATTTGGAAGGGGGTTCGTCTGTGACCAGCACCTCACTTTCCTCTGATTTGCCTGAAGCTTTCAGCTGGAGATGAGGGTGAGCATCCTCTAGGGAGAATCATTGGATGTTGGAGACTCTCCTTCCCAATCTCCTGACGTTTCAGATGTGAAAATAGGCCAAGAGAGGTCCAGCAGCTGGCTCAAGGCCCCACAATAAGTCAGGGACTGAGACAGGACTAGACTTTTTGTTTTTGTTCTTTTTTATTCGTTTTCTTTGGGAGGTGGGGAGTCTCACTACCCATGTTACTCAGGCTGGCCTTGAACTCCTGAGCTCAAGCAATCCTTCTGCCTAACCCTCATAAATAGCTGGGACTACAGGCACATGTCACTGTGCCTGGCAGCACTAGACTTTTTTTTTAAAAAAGGATTCAGGGTCATAGAATTGAAGCATAACACACTAGAGGAAGCCTCTGAAAACATTTAATCCATCTTCCCATGAACATGCATGCATATGTCTTTTTGTTGTTCTTGTTCATATAGGAAACCTGGGACCCAGAGTGGTTTAGAACTGACTTAGCGTCACACAGCATTTTTTTAATAGAAAGATCCTTATTATTTTAATTTTTTTCATATTTTAATGGGTGCATTATAGTTGTATTCACACAACAATTTTGATGCTGCCTTGAAATCAGAACCCAGAGGCCTCTGGCCTCCCAGGCCTGAGTACTTCCTGAGGAAATGGTAGTCTGAGATTCACAGTTCAGAGAAGTCCCTCTCTGTTGACTGCAAGATGTGGCATCCTTGAGTAAGACTGATTTCACTGCATCGGCCTCTGACATCCCCAAATCCAACACACATGTGTTTGGGTCACATTTTCCCTGCATACAGACACACACACCCTTCATCTTGCATGTGTGTCCTCCTGCCTGTGGCAACACTATTGCACAAGTAGCAGCCCAGAGCCACCCCTATCATGTCCTAAACACACCTGCCACTTGCCTTCTTCTCGAAATCACCCATAGGGATAGGCACTTCCTGAGCATTCTCTTATGTAAGTCAGTTCTCACAATTATCATTTTCTTTCTCCCAATTTAGCAGATGGAAACCTAAAGGACCAGGGAAAGATAACATGACTGGCCCAAAGTCACACAGTATTATCCTGAATCCCTGCTTCTCCCAAAAGATGTTTCTGCCCATTCTATCCCACACTGATTTCTCAGTTCTCAGAGTTCCTCTGGCACTTGTCTTTGTCTTACTCACCCCCTTAAACTTGTGCAATACATTTCCTCTGTGTTCTCTGTCTTATGTGCAAAATGAACTCCTGCCTCCTTATAGCCAATCTCTCACCAAGTTCATTTGATTTTCTTCTTTCTGTCAAATCTATCTTCCTTCCTCATCCTCTGTTACCACCCTGCTCCAGCCTCAACATCCATTGATGATGAATGACCCCAAATCACACTCCCTGTCTTCTAAACCAGCCATCTTCAAATATGTTGCACACCTGCAGTGAGAGGGCATCAACCCAAAAGCCAACATATTCTTCCCTCCTATGACACTAAAGGTTTAACTCCTTCTTTGATAGTTAATGTTATTCAAAGTGCTAGCCCCTGCCTAACTTCTCAAACCTTAGCTCTTACCACTCGACTTCACATAGTATGCTCTGACCACTGAACTAACTATAAGTGCTTCCTAGTATGGCCGGGGGGTTCACTTTTCTGGGTATTTCTGCAATGTCTTCTGTATAAAAGTATCTTAACACTGGTTCCCCCAACCCAATGAACTCAGCTGTTCAAGCTCGACTTCATCCTTGCAGCCCACCTTGATTCCCAAGTTAGACCTAATTCTGTCCTCTGGGCACCCACACCTCCTAAAGTTTCCCTTTGTCCCTGAATCATGTGGACCTGATGGCTGGGGTACTCTGTCCTATCAGATTGGAAGCTCCTTAAGGGCAGGGACTCTGTCTCTAGCAAAACCCAGCAGCATGGCCCATCCCAGATGAAATGTTCATAAAAATTCATTGAATAAATCTAAGTGCATGAATAGTTGATTAATGAATGAAATTGGGGTTCAGGCCCATACCTCTAACCCCAGCAACTTGGGAAGCTGAGACAGGAAAATGGCAAGTTTGAGGAAATTTAGCAATACCCTGTGTCAAACTGAAAATTCAAAAGGGCTGGGGATGTAGCTCAGTGGTAGAGCACCACTGTACAGAGAGGGGAGGGGGAGCAAAACGAAATTTGGGTTGGGTTCTGTGATTGCACATTCTTGCCCCAAAAAGGCATAAAAGACATCACTTGTTGCCTGACATCTCCCCTCTGCCCAGAGGCATGGTTTATAGGGAGGAGTCGTGACTTGAATCAGCTGATGCAGGGTATGGCTGCCCAGCAGTCCAGATCAGCCAGGTTGTGACCAATGATGCTGCGAGGTGGGGAGGGATGGAAAATAAAGGGATGCACTGTGTTATGTGCTATTATTTTTCCTCCTCTTGTAGGTAAGGAAACAGGCACAGGATGACTTGCCAAAACCATACAGGTGTGGTGAAACTCCAACACTGATCCCAGTGACTCAAGAGGCTAAGACAGGAGGATCTCAAGTTTGAGGCCAGCTTGAGCAACTTAGCAAGACTATCTCAAAATAAAAAATAAAATTAAGGTCTGGGGATGTAGCTCAATGTTAAAGCACCCCTGGGTTCCATCCTCGATATTGCAAAGAAAAAAAAAAAAAACAGGAAAAAGGAAACTTGAATGAGCTAACGATGATAATATGTCTGAGCCATGGAGCATGAATAACTTCACCCTTTGCCCAGAAATCCCAAAATGACTAAATAAACCCCCATCTCCCCCAAATTAATACATGTTCATTGATGAAAACATCCTACCATTCAAACACAACCACTGTTAGCATCTTGGTGTATTTAGCCTGTATTGTAATCTTAAAAAATATTTCTGATCATGCTGTATGTTCTTTTTTAAAAAATATATATATTTTAGTTGTTGATAGCCTTTATTTTATTTATTTATATGTAGTGCTGAGAATCAAACCCAGTGCCTCACACATGCCAGGCAAGTGTCCTACCACTGAGCCCCAGCCCCAGCCCCCATCATGCTGTATGTTATACTGTATACTGCCATTTTCACATAGACATTTCCCATTAAAATTATTTGTAACCACCATTTAAATGGCTGCAAAATATTCCATTGAGTAGATATGCCATTTTGGCATTTTGGGGTCATTCTTTTCTTTAGAATTTTTTTTTGGGGGGCCAGGTTTTGGGTTGGATATTCTGTGTTTTATTTTGGGTACCAGCATAAAGAAAGAGAGATTGTTGGAAAGAAATTAAGAAAAGCAAGGTAGGCTTTTGGAAAGCAGTAGTATTTGAGGGGAACTTGGAGTACAGAATACATATGCAGGATAAAACCTTCAAATGATACAAAAAGATATGCAGTGAAGAATAAGTGTTGTATCCCTTACCCTTGGTTCCCTAGTTCTCCAGTGGCCTTTGTGTGGATTTTCTGAGCCTGTATGTGCCTGGGTATTCTAGGGGAACTGTTTTCAGGACTCCCCATTGGATACCAAAACTCACAGACACACAATTCCTTATATAAAATGGTATACTATTTCATATAACCTATATACATCCTCCCGTTTACTTTAAATCATCTCTAGATTACTTACAATACTTAATACAATGTAAATACTATGTAAATAGCTCTTATATTGTATCATTTAGGGAATAATGTCAAGAAAAAAAAGTCTGCACATATTCAGTAAAGACATAATTTTTAACTTTTTCCCCCCAATTCTCAATTGTCCAAATCTGCAGATGTGGAAATCACAGATGTGAGGGACAATTGTAATTACAGATTATGTGGATTAGGATGTGGACTAGTGTGGGGAGTGTGTAGCTATGATTTTTGTTCTTTTAAATATGTTTATTGAGATATAATTCATCCACTTGTAAAATACAATAGCTTTTGGTATACCCATAGAATTGTGCAATCATTACCACCATCAATTTTAGAATATTTTCTTTTACCCCAAAGAAAGCTTACACCCCTTAGCTGTTGCCCATCAGTGTCCCCACTCCATACCCAGACACCTAATCTACTTTCTGTATCTATAGATTTGCAAATTCTTAACATTTCACATGAATGGAATCATAAAAATGTGTCCTCTGTGACTGACTTCTTACTTAGCATAATGTTTTCAACAAACATCCATGTTGCAACATATAGCAGTACTTTATGCCTTTTTAGAAATACATATAGAGCTTTTGCTAGTATGGTCATTTTGATAATGTTAATTCTGCCTATCCAAGAGCAAGACAGATCTTTCTGTCTTCTAAGCTCTTCTTTGATTTTTCTCTTTAGGTTTCTGTAGTTTTCATTGTTTAGATCTTTCACCTCTTTTGCTAAGTTGATTCCCCATTTTTTTAAGGCTATTGTAAATGGGGTAGTTTTCCTCATTTCCCTCTCAGAGGATTTGTCACTGATATACAGAAATGCCTTTGATTTATGGGTGTTGATTTTATATCCTGCTACTTTGCTAAATTCATTTACTAGTTCTAGAAGTTTTCTGGTGGAGCTTTTTGGGTCTTCTAGGTATAGAATCATATCGTCAGCAAATAGTGCTAATTTAAGTCCTTCTTTTTCTATATGTATCCCTTTAATTTCTTTCGTCTGTCTAATTGCTCTGGCCAGTGTTTCAAGAACAATGTTAAATAGAAGTGGTGAAAGAGGGCATCCCTGTCTTGTTCCAGTTTTTAGAGGGAATGCCTTCGATTTTTCTCCATTTAGAATGATGTTGGCCTGGGGCCTTTACAATGTTGAGGTATGTTCCTGTTATCCCTAGTTTTTCTAGAGTTTTGAACATGAAGTTGTGCTGTATTTTTTCAAATGCTTTTTCTGCATATATTGAGATGATCATATGGAAATTCCTTAGAAAACTGGGAATGGAACCACCATTTGATCCAGCTATTCCTCTACTCAGTCTATACCCAAAGGACTTAAAAACAGCATATTACAGGAACACAGCCACATCAATATTTACAGCAGCACAATTCACAATAGCTAAACTGTGGAACCAAGCTAGATGCCCTTCAGTAGATGAATGAATTTTTAAAGTGTGGTATATATACACAATGGAATATTACTCAACAATAAAAGAGAATAAAATCATGACATTGCAGGTAAATGGATGGAGTTGGAGAAGACAATGCTAAGTGAAGTTAGCCAATCCCCCCAAAACAAATGTCGAATGTTTTCTCTGATATAAGGTGACTGACCCATAATGGGGTAGGGAGGGCAAGCATGGGAGGAATAGACAACCCTAGATAGGGCAGAGGGGTGGGAGAGGAGGGAGGGGATAGAGGGTTAGCAATGATGGTGGAATATGATGAACATCACTATCCAAAGTATAGTGATATATGAAGACATGAATTGGTGTGAACATACTTTATATTCAGAGATGAAAAATTGTGCTCTATATGAGTAATAAGAATTGTAATGCATTCTGCTTTCATGTATTTAAAAAATAAAATCAATTAAAAAATGACACCAAAAAAAGAAATACATATAGACCTATTAACAATTTTAGATTTACCCAAAAAAATTGGGTGGAACGTATAGAGAGGTCCCATATACTCCTGACCCTATGCTACTTCCCTCTATTATTAACATCTTACATTAGTGCAGTACACTTATTATAGCAGATTGGTGTGTTTGCTTTCTTTTGCTATGACAAAATACCTGAGAAAATAAAATTAGAAGGGGAAAGATTTATTTTGGCTCATAGTTTTTTAGAGGTTTCAATCCATGGTCATTTGGCCCCATCACTCTGAGCCTTTGGTGAGGCAGAACATCATGGTGGGGAGTGGGTGGTGGAGCAGGGTAGCTCAACTCACAGTGGCCAGGAAACTTAATGGGAGGGGGTGAATTACAAGATATAGTTTTCAAGGACCAGTTGAGGACCAAACTTTCAACATGTAAGCCTTTGGGGGAACATTTCAGATCCAAACTGTAACATCGAACCAGTATTAATTCATTGTTATTAACTAAAGTCTATAGCTTGCATTAGGGTGTGTTCTTACTATGGTACATTCTATGAGTTGCTTTTCTTTTTCTTTTTTTTTTTTTTCTGAGACAGAGTCTCACTATCTATGTTGCCCAGGCTGGTCTCAAACTTCTGGGCTCAAGTGATCTTTCCACCTCAGGCTCCCAAGTAGCTAGGATTATAGGCACAAATCACCACACCTGGCTTATTCTACAGTTTATTTTTATTTTTTCTTTTTTGGTACCATGGATTGAACCCAGGAGTGCTTAACCACTGAGACACATGCCCAGACCTTTATATATTTTATTTGGAGACAGAGTCTCTATAAATTGCTTAGATCCTTGCTAAGTTGCCAAGGCTGGCTTTAAACTCACAATCCTCCTGCCTCAGCCTCCCTATAGAATGACATTGAATCATTCTATACTTTTTGACAAGTGTATAATTATGTATTTGCCATTATAGAATCAAACACAGTAGTTTCACTGCCCTAAAAAATCTTCTGTACTCCACTCAAGCCCCTGGTAACCACTGATCTTTTTCCATCTTCATAGATCCGCCTTTTCCAGAATGTCATAAAGTTGGAACCATATGTTACTTAGGCTTCCTTCACTTAGCAATACATATTTAAGGTTTATCCATGTATCCTCATGGTTTAATCACTTATTTCTTTTCATTGCGGAGTAATATTTCATCGTATAGATATACCATAGTATGTTTATTCACTCATCCACTAAAGGACATCTTGGTTTTCTCGAAGTCTTGGAAATCATGAAAAAAATAATCTGCTCTAAACATTTGTGTGCAGGTTTTTGTATGGAAATTAGTTTTCAACTCATTTGGATACATATCAAGTACAACTTCTGGATCATATGGTAAGAGGATGTTTATATTTTAAGAAACTGCCAAATGGTATTCCAACATGGTTGTTCCATTTTGCATTCCCATGAGCAGTGAGTAAGAATTCCTGTTGTTCCACATCCTCATCAGCATTTGGTGTTGTCAATATCTTGGAATTTAATCATTCTAATAGGTGTTTAGTGGTATCTCATTGTTGTTTTAATTTAAAATGCCCTAGTGACACCTGACATTGAACAACTTTTTCTATGCTTCTTCGCTATGGATATTCTTTGGTGAGGTTCCTGTTCAGATCTTTTACCCATTTTTAAATTGGATTGTTTGCTTTCTTATTGTTGAGTTTTAAGAGTGTTTTGTTGGCTGGGTATGTAGCTCTGTGGTAGAGTGCATGCTTAGCATGCATAAGGCCCTAGTTTCAGTTCAAAGTGAGAGAGAGAGAGAGAGAGAGAGAGAGAGAGAGAGAGAGATTTTCGTATGTTTTGAATACCAGTCCTGTATTAGAATATGTTTTGCAAATATTTTCCCCCATTGTGTAGCTTGTATTTTTATTCTCTTAAAAATATCTTCAGCAGAACAGTTTTTAATTTTAATGAAACCCAACTTATTTTTTTCTTCCATCAATTGTGCTTTTGGTATTGTGTCTTAAAAGTCATTGCCAAAGCCAGGGTCACCTGGATTTTTTGCTGTTTTCTTTTAGGAGTTTCATAGTTTTTCATTTTAGGCTTATGATCCATTTTGAATTAATATTTGTGAATAATATAAGGTCTGTGTATAGATGAATGTTTTTGCATATGGATGTCCAGTTGTTCCAGCAACATTTGTTAAAAAAAAAAACCTATCCTTTCTCCATTTAATTGCCTTTGCTCCTTTGTCAAAGATCAGTTGGTTTGGGCTGGGGATGTGGCTCAAGCGGTAGTGCGCTTGCCTGACATGTATGCGGCCCGGGTTCGATCCTCAGCACCACATACAAACAAAGATGTTGTGCCCACCGATAACTAAAAAATAAATATTAAAATTCTCTTCCTCTCTCTCTCTTTAAAAAAAAAATCACTTGGTTGTATTTTGTATCTATTTCTGGGCTTTCCAATTCTGTTCCATTGATATATTTGTTTATTCTTCTTTTGGACCTTTATTTTATTTATTTATTTTTATGTGGTGCTGAGGATCGAACCCAGGACCTCGCACGTGTCAGACAAGCACTCTTACCGCTGAGCCACAACCCCAGCCTCTTGTTTATTCTTGATTATTATAGTTTTATAGTAAGTCTTAGTGTCAGGCAGTGCCAGTCCTCTGACTTTGTTTATCTCCTTCAATATTATGTTGGTTATTCTAGGTCCTTTATCTTTACAGGTAAACTTCAGAACAAGTTTGTTGATGTCCAAGAAATAACTTACTGAGGTTTTCTTTGGGATTGAGTTGAGTCTCTAGATCAAGCTGGGAAGAACTGATGTCCTGATATTATTGATTGTTCCTAGGCATATACATGGAATATTTCTTCATTTATTTATATTTTCCTTGATTTCTTTCATCAAAGATTTGTTGTTTTCCTTGTATAGATCTTGTACATATTTTGTTAGATTTGAACCAAGTATATAATTTTTTGATGCTAATTTACATGATAGTGTATTTTTTATTTCAAATCCAGCTATTCATTCCTGGCAGATAAGAAAGCAGTTGGATTTTATATATTAACCTTGTATAATGTAAACTTGCCATAATTGCTTATTAGTTAAATTCTTTGGAATTTTCAACATAGACAATCCTGTCATCTGCAAACAGAGATATTTGATTCCTTCCATTTCAATATGTATACCTTTTATTTCCTTTTCTTGTTTTACTGCATTAGCTATGGGTTCCAGTATGTTGTTGAATAGGAGTGATGAGAGTGGACGTCCTTGCTTTTTTCCCTGATCTTGGTGGAGTAATTCTAGTTTCTCACCAATAAATATGATGGTAGCTGTATGGTTTTTGTAGATGTTATTTAGCTGTGTTCTTTTAATTAGGATTTTTCTTTAAAATCTTTATTTTGACAATTTCAGACTTACAGAAAATTTCCAAGAATAGTACAAAGAATTGCTATATACTATTCACCTCAATTCCTCAAATGTTAACATTTTACCATATTTGTTTATCCTACTCTATTTCTTCTTCTGTCTGAATTGATAGTTGTAGACATGATGTCTTTTTATTACTAAATACTCCTTAAACAAGGAGTTGTCTTACATAAACACAAAGAAATTATCAAAAATTGTGAAATTTGGGATGAGGTTGTGGCTCAGTGGTAGTGCGCTTGCCTAGCATGCATGAGGCACTGGGTTCGATTCTCAGTAACACATACAAACAAATAAAATAAAGGTCCATCAACAACTAAAATTTTTTTTAATTGTGAAATTCACATTGATGCAATACTATTATATATGTAATCTACAGATCTTACTAACAACTTACTAATTTTTCCTCAATGATGTCCTTTATAGCAAAATAATTCTTCTATGAGCCAGGGCGTGGTGGCACACACCTGTAATTCCAGTGACTCAGGAGACTGAGGCAGGAGGATCAAGAGTTCAAAGCCATCCTCAGCAACTTAGTGAGGCCCTAAACAACTTAGCAAGACCCTGACTCAAAATAAAACATGAAAAGGGCTGGGAATGTGGCTCAGTGTTTGAGCATCCTTGGGTTCAATCCCTGTTACTAATACTACTACTACTAATAATAACTTTTATCTGAATAATATGCATTTGGTTGTTATGTCTTTTTAGTATCCTTCAGTATAGAAGAGTTCCTCAGTCTTTCTTTGCTTTTCAAAACACTGACATTTTTGAAGAGTGCAGGCTAGTTATTTTTAGACTGTCCCTCAATTTGAGTCTAGTGTTTCCTCATAATTAGATTTGGGTTATGCATTTTGGTAGAAACATCACAGAAGTGATGCTGTGTCCTTTTTGATACATGATATCAGGATGCATATAATGTCTATTTGTCCCATTAATGATCATACTAGCTTTGATTATTTGGTTAAGGTAGTGTCCACCAGGTTACTCCTCTGTAAATTACCATAACTAATAAATATCTTATGGAAAGATGCATTATGCTTATGTAAATATACTGTTATTCAAACTTGAACCCACCAATTTTTTCATGTAGAAAGAAAGAATCTACATGTGTTAGTTGGTTTTCTAGTGTAAAGGAGAATTTTCCTTTCTCTTGCACTTATTTATATCTTCATGGACTCATGGTTGCCTCTTTTTATTGTGGGGTATAACATATTAATATAGTTCCTTATTTTATTTGACCAGTAGAAAGCCTTCTGTATTAGTTGGAGTTCTCAGATAAACAGAGTGTGTGTGTGTGTGTGTGTGTGTGTGTGTGTGTGTGTGTATCTAGATAGATAAATAGATTGATTGATGGATTTATGATTTATTAGATTGGCTCACATGATGCACAGTGACTAAAATGCTTCACAATGACCATCTGCAAGCTAGAGAGCTGAAAGCCTCAAAACTAGAGGCCAGTGATGTAGTTCTCCACCCCCAGCCTAAGGCTAGAGACCCAAGAGACAACCAGAGGGCTGCTGGTGCAAGTCTCAGAGTCCAAAAGCCTGGAGTCCAAAGAACCTGGAGTCTGATGTACAAGGGCAGCAGCAACAGAAAACACACCCACTCCAGAAGGAAAATCTAGAACAGTATCTGGTCACATTCATTGTGATTCTTCCCCACTCGGTTTACCGACCTACATGCCAATCTTTTCTGGAAACACCCTCACAGACACATCAAGAAGTAATGATTTGGGGCTGGGGCTGTGGCTCAGTGGTAGAGTGCTCATCTAGCATGTGCAAGGCTCTGGGTTCGATCCTTAGCACCATATAAGATAAATAAATAAAATAAAGGTATTGTGTCCAATTACAACTAAAAAATAAACATTTAAAAAAAGAAGTAATGATTTATTAATTCTTTAAGCATCTCTCAATCCAGTCAGGTTGACAACCATATTTAACCATAATTCCCTCTAAACTGGCTTCTTTGTCCTTGTGGCCATTGTGACTCCATTTTTCTTTAACTTCCTTGTTTTCTAACAATACAAGATGCTCCGGCCCTCTTGTCTTTTCCCTGCCCTATCCCAGGTTATTTTTAGTAAACAATAGCATTTAGAAACCAAAATTTGAGTACTAGTGTTATTGTTGAATTTTAATAGTTTGCTTTTTTTAATTCAGAAAGAAAGCTGAACCTATACTACTGACAATCAAATGTTCTTTATTGGAAGTGTTTGCAGATGGGCAATGGCTGCCTGTAAAAGTTATTAACTTTATTTTTCAGTGTTGGGGATGGAAACCAGGGCCTCACACGTGCTAGGCAAATGCTGTATCATTGGAGCCACATCCCCAACCTGAAATTTATTAGGGGTTAATGTGTTCTGAAAGCAAGTTGCACCTTGGGATGTAGTGACACAGAGGTTAGAGGAAAGAAGCAGAATGGAGGTGATTGGCAGTGAGGTTGGGCTAGACCTGTTGAAAGGCTAATAACAGCTAATACTTTCCATTTACTGACAACTTACTGTGTGCCAGACAGTGTGTTGGGAGCTTTACAAACCTTTTCCCTGATCCCTACAATAATTCTGAAATATGGAATGAGGTTTACTGACAGGCTAGTAATAGGTGAGAAAAGGTAAGGACCCAGAGAGAGGGGAAGATGGTGGGGGAGACCATTGAACAAGAAAAACATATCCCTGAGTTTTAGAGCAGGTACTCTGCTGTATTAGCTAGGACTATGAAGATTGCAGCTCTCATCCTATCTCTGACGCCCACAAATTGTGAGATCTGGTGTGGCCATTGTAGCCTCTTTGAAACTTAATTTCATTGTTTGGCTACCTTACAGGGTTGTTAAGAGAAGCAAATTAAATATGACTCCAAAATTCTGAATTGCTACACAAACAGAAGTGGTTACTATTTACCTGGCCTTAAGAGCCTGAAGTCTCCTCTTCTGCCAGAGACCATAATTCTCTTGGAAATACAATTGATTTAGGTTATAGAAAAAGAGCTGTACCCTTTCTTTTGCCCATATGCCATGGGATTTCTAGGATATTCCTTTGGCAAATTTTGATGCCACAAAACCTACCATAACTAACATTTCTTGGTAATGTGGCAGGTAGCCTTTAGGATGACTCCCAGTGATGTTTGGTAGTCACACCCTTGTATAATGCCTTCTCCTTCAGTGTCAGCTAACCTAGAGACTTGTTTCCTCCTGCTAGAATGTGACTTCTTTCTTGCTAAACTACATTTTTTTCTCTTGTTGTGTGTGTGTGTGTGTGCGTGTGTGTGTGTTACTAAAGATTAAACCCAGGGCCTTTTACATGCTAGGCAACTGTTCTACCACTGAGCTACACCCCTATCCCCTTGTTGGCTTTGACAATGTGAGTCTTCATGTTTGTTAAGTCCATGTGTCAAAGAACTAAAGGCCAACATCCAACAACCAGCTGAGTTTCTCAGTCCAACAGTCTTTGAAAAACTGAAAATCTGACCTTGGAAGTGGGCCCTGTCAAACTCTTGAAGCCTTTTTATGAGACCCCACCCCTGACTAACATTCCTGACCCATAGAAACTATAAGATAAATGTTTTAAGCCACTAAATTTGTGGTCATTTGTAACTAAAAAATAAATAACTAATATAGTAACCATATTTTTGTGGGGGCACAGGGGATTGAAACCAGGTATGCTTTGCCACTGAGCTATATCCCTGGTCATTTTTTTATTTTTTATTTTGAGACAGGATCTTACTAAGTTGTTGAGAGTCTTGCTAAGTTGCCAAGGATGACCTTGAATTTGCATTCCTCCTGCCTCAGCTTCCAGAGTCCCTGGAATTATAGGCATATGCCACCATGTCTAGCTCAAATAATTTTTAATTGACATTACATTTAAATTGTATCCCTTTATAATAATAAGAATCCATAAATAACCAGGAAAATTATGAAAATGAGTTATGAGTAATAACCAGTCTTACCACTTACTGAAGGACATTGTGAGGCAGTAGGAATTAAAACACCATGGTACTGGTTCAAAACTAACAACTAAATCAATGGAACACAGTAGAATGTTCAGGAAAAAAATTAGGTCCATAGAGAATAAAGGGTATCGAAGATGATATTTCAATTTATTGGTGAAAAGATTGATTGTGCAATAAATGGCACTTGGATAATTGTCTTGTAGTTTGGCAAAAATAAAGTTGCATCATTTTTTCATTGCTCACACCAAATTGAATTATAGGTGTTTCAAAAATATATTAAAAAACAGTCATACTTTATAATCACCAAAACAATGGAAAACCCAAATGTCCCTCAGCAAGTAAATGGGTAAACTATGGTACAACCCCACACTGGAGGACTACTCAGCAATAAATGTAATGGACTCTTGATACAGGCAACAATTGGGACAAATCTCAGAATCATTATGCTGAGTGAATGAGGCCACACAAAAAAGAGCACATAATGTATGATTCCATTTTTATATTGTTCAAGAGCAGATAAAACTAGATGAAACTCTAAAACTGATAGAAGTCAGAACAATGGCACTTTTTGGAGCAGCTGATGTTGAAGGGTCTTTAGAATGATGGAAATGTTCTATATCTTGATAGAGATGTGGGTGACATGGGTTCATGCTTTTGTCAAAACTGATTGAACTTTTCACTTAAGATCTGAGCATTTCATTGTATGTAAATTATACCCCAATAAAAACTATTATTACTATTATTAGTTACAATATCACTCAAAGTTTTAGAAGAAAGTGTGAATAGATATTTTTGTAGAGGAAGACCTTTTCTGTGTGACTCAAAACCCAGAAACTAAGAAGGAAAGGATGATGTTTTCATCTTATTTCATTTTGTTGTTTATTTTATTTTATTTTGGTACTAGGGATTGAACCCAGGGGCACTTTACTACTGAGCTACAGTCCCAGCCCTTTTTATGTTTTGAAACAGGGTCTTGCTAAGTTGCTCAGGGCCTCACTAAGTTGTTGAGGCTGACCTCAAACTTGTGATCCTCTGCTCAACCTCTTGAGTCACTGGGATTACAGATGTGTGCCACCATGTCCAACTTTGTTTTATTATTTTAATTTATTGAATAGGTAATTTATTTATATGTTATAGTAGGCTAAATAATGATCTCCCAAAGATGTCTGCATCCTAAACCCCTGACCTGCAGTTATTACCTTATATGGTGTTTTAGTTTGTTCAACTGCTGTAACAAAATACCTCAGACTGAATAATTTATAAACAACAGAATTTATTGCTCACAAGTCTGAAGGAGGAGTCTAAGATCAAAGCACTGGCAAATTCAGTATCTGGTGAGGGACTGTTCCTCATAGCTGGCACATTCTTGCTGCATCTTCACATGATTGATGGACAAAAAGGGGCTAACAAGCTCCCTTAGGCCTCTTTTATAAGGGCACTAATCCCATTCATGAGGGTGGAGGCTCCCCAAGGCCGTATCTCTTAATACCATCATCTTGAGGGTTATTTTTCAATACATAAATTTTGGTGCAACATGTACATAACACATGGCAAAACACATGAACTTTCAGATCGTAACATATGGCAAAAGGAACTTTGTGGATGTGATCAAGTTAAGGACCTTGAGATGGGGATGTTAGTTTGGATCATTTGGGTGGGATTAATCTAATCACAAGGGTCCTTGAAAGTGAAAAGAAGGAGGAGAGTCAGAAAAGGAGGTGTGACAATAGATGCAGAGATGAGAGAGCAAGAGTGTGTGCGTGTGTGTGTGTGTGTGTGTGTGTGTGAGAGAGAGAGAGAGAGAGAGAGAGAGACAGACAGACAGACAGACAGAGACAGAGAGATTTGAAGATGGGATCATAAACCAAGGAATGCAGGTGGCCTCTAAAAGCAGGAAAAGGTAAAGAAATGAATTCTCCCCTAGAGCTTACAGATGGAACATACCCTTTGCTTTTAGCCTTATAAGACCCATTTTAGACTCCTGACCTCTTAGAACTGTAAGATAGAAATTTGTATGTATGGGGGTGTTGTGGTACTGGGGATTAAACCTGGGACCTTGTACATGCAAAGTAAGTGACATCCCACTGAACTATATGCCCAACCCAACTTATATTATTTTAATCATGTTTTTTGGTCATTTATTTTAGCAGCAATGGGAAACTAATGCAAAAAGTTCAAAGATCAAAACCATAAGAAATGTATACTTAGAATTAAAAAGTGTATCCTGAGAATTATTGTCTGCACACTGTCCCCATCTATCTGTTCCCCTTAACTCTTATAGAGATAAGCATTTTATTTACTTCTTGCCTGTTTTTCCATTGTTTCTTTATGCAAATATGAATATTCCCATTCTCTTTTTCTTAAGCAAAGAGTATTACTGTTTTCTGTTCTTCACTTTTTTCCCAATTAACAATATAAAGCAGATGCATTCATCTGTATAAATTTTAAGCTTCTGTTGGTGAATAATATTATAAATAAAGTCAAAGTATACAATTGGAAAAATATTTGTATGCAACCCACAGTAAAAATGAAAATCTGATTGTTCATTGATAGGGACTTGCTCAAGTAAATTAAATGTCACATTCATGAAATAATGTCAAATATATAATATTAAGTGAAGAAGGCATTGGCAAAACAGTATGAATAATATGAGCCTTTTGTTTATGAAAAACTACTACTATTAACCTAGAAAAATATATAAAGACTATGTAGTAAACTATTAATAATAGTTATATTGGGGTGTTGGATTATGAAGAACTTTTAATTTTCTTCACTAATGTTTATGCAATGTTCAAATTTTTGACATATATCACTTTCACTATCAAAAAAAATTGAAGATATATATTCTAAAATATCTTCATCCCCATATCCTTTATTAGTCATGGTTCTTGATTGCAAATAGTGCATTGTGTCAGCAATGACTCTGGTTAACTGTAGTGGAAAATGAAATCATTGTAATTAGAAGGTGTGGCAGAATCATTTACAATTTACTGAATTTCCCATTATTAGAATTAGGTGAACCCATGTAACTAGCTCTAGCCAGTGGACTGGTGTTCCATCCTCCCCTTCTCTTTCTCAACTGTGGCAATCATGGAGACTAGATGATACAGCCACAAGATGGTATGTTCCATCAGCCTGGATTCCTGAGTTACCACTTGGAAGGAATATTTTCTGAAAAGCTGCTATACCTACAGTAGATTTTGCATAAAGTAGGAAATAAAACTTATATGAGTCAAGTAGTTGATATTCTTTAAGTTGTCAAAGAAATCCAATCTATCCTAATAGAAAAGGATGTAAGGTCATTCATGGGATCCATGAGAGGTTTGGAGAACCAGGCAGGGTCATAAATCAGGGGTGGCATGACAGCTCAGGTTTTGCTACAGGAATGGTCTGATAGGATAATCCTTTTGCTCTCACTGTTAACTGAACACTTGCCTGTACATCCCTGGACCCTACTCTCCCTTAACACTATTACTGTACTATTTGATTCTTGATTGTACAGTAACTACCTTGAAAAATCACTAAATAAACCTGCACACTTTTGTTTCATTCCCTCAATATCAAAGTTCCATGCAGGATCATGTGAGTCCCAATGCCAATGAACCATCTACCAGGGGATAGTGAGAAGAAATATGTGTCCTTCTCCCAGGTTTCAGTAGTGCATGGTGCGGTCCTGCCTCTAAACCTGTCTTGTATGCCTCCCAAATAGAAAGAGTGTTTGAATGCTGAACAGCCAAATTACTAATGTTCACTCTAGTGTCTCCTTCACTGACCAATATTTTACCCCTTGACTTAAATGAAACTTACCTCTCTCCTGAAAAGAGTAAATCTAAGCTGACATTCTCTAGCTAATAATATCCTCAATTCATGAGCCTTGTTCCTCCATCACAGCCCCAAACCTAGATGAATACAACTCTCCACCCTTCCCTGTGTCAATCTTGAACTCATACAATTGCTCAGATGGGAGCCACTAAAAATTCATAGTAACCTCTGCTTGGTTCTTCAGATTGCCATGACAGCTTTGCTAAGTCCCCATTTCCTCAGCCTGTTACATCTCCCTTTTCTTTTTCCCCTCACCTCATATCCTGCTGCAAGTAGAAGACCTCAGACGGCAATATCTTCACTTTCTTACTGTGAAGTGCACACAAACTCATAAGCATCCAACTTGTCCTCTCCTCATTCTTCTCTCCTAAGCCAGTAGAAGAGGTGTCCTTTTTCCTAATGACTAATCCTTCCATTGGTGCTCTGTATCCCATTCCCCCCCTACCTCCTCAGTGACATTGGTCTAAAAGTTTCCTCTCACCCTCATTTATCTCCAGTCTCTCCCCCTTTACTGACTCAGGCTTTCATGTTTGAGTCTCTTGCATCTTTAAAAAAACCCCACACTTCCCTGTTTATGACATCAAAAAGAATGTATTAGTTAAGAATAATTTTACCAAGGAGATTCAAGACTTATACACTGAAAAATATAAAACATTACAGAAAGAAATTAAAGAAGACCTAAGTAAATGAAAAGACATCCCACATTCATGGATTGGAAGATTTAACATTATTAAGATGGTAATACTACTCAGAAGGATCTACAGATTGAGTGCAATCCATATCAAAATCCCAATGGCCTTTTTTTTTTTTGCAGTAATGGAAAAGCTAAACTAAAGTTCATATGGAATTGCAAGAGACCCCAAGTGGTCAAAACAATCTTGAAAAGGAAAACAAACAAACAAAAAATAGTTGGAGGATTCACACTTCCCAGATTCAAATTTACTGCAAAGCAACAGTAATGAAAAAAATAAAGTGTGGAATTGGCACATGTATAGACCTATAAATCAATGCAATGTAACTGAGAGTCCAGAAATAAACCAATACATCTTGATTTTCAGCAGGTTTGCCAACACCATTCAATAGAGAAAGAATAGTCTCTTTAATAATAGTACTAGGACAAGTAGATAACATGTAAAAGAATAGAGTTGAGCTTGGTGTAGTGGTGCATGCCTATAATACCATCTACACAGAAAGCTGAGACAAGATTGCAAGTTTGCAGCCTGGGCAGCTTAGCAAGATCCTGTCACCAAATAAAAAATAAAATGGAATTGGGATGTAGTTAAGTAATGAAGCACCCCTGGGTTCAATCCCTAGTGCTGATTTAAAAAAAAAAAAAGATTTCTATTTCATACCATATACAAGATTAACCTGAAATAGATCAAAGACTAAATACAAGAGCTAAAACAATAAAAGTCTTAGAAGATGAAAACATAGGGGTAAATTTTTATGACTGTGGATTTGGCAGTGGATTCTTACATATGACATCAAAAGTACAATCAACAAAAAGAAAAAAGAAAGAAATTGGATTTGGCATCTAGGGATGTGACACAGTGGTACAATATCTGTCTAGCATGTGCAAGACCCTGCTTTTAATCCCTAGCACTGCCAAGAAAGAGAAATTGTATCTCATCAAAAATTTTTAAAACTTTTGCATATATAAGGACACCATCAAGAAAGTGAAATGACAAACCTATATAGTAAGGGAAAACATTTGCAAATCATGTATCTAATGAGAGGCTTATACCCAGAATAGAAAAAGAACTCTTACAACTCAGCAAAAAAAAAAAAAAAAGACAAACAACTCAACTGAAAAATGGGCAAAAGGCATGAATAGGAAAGAAAGATATAGAAATGGCCATGAAACACATAAAAAGATATTAAGAATCTTTAGCCATTAGGTACATGCAGATCAAAATCACTTCACATTCACTTGGGTGGCTATAGTTCTTGTTTAAAAAAATTACTTTTTAGTTGTAGGTGGTCACAATATTTTTATATCAGTTTTATGTGGTGCTGAGGATTGAACCCAGGGCCTCACATGTGCTAGGCAAACACTCTACCACTGAGCTACAACTCCAGCTCTATAACACTTTTTTAAAAGGAAAAGTAATGAGTGTTAGCAATTGGAACTTTGTAACATTGCTGGTGTAAGTGTAAAATGGTGAAGCCACTGTGGAAAACAATTTGGCATTTCTTTGAAAAAGGTAAACATAGAATTACTATATGACCCAGCAATTACACATATAGGAATATACTAAAAAAATGGAGACAAGTATTCAAATATATGCACACAGTGTTCATAACAGTACTATTCACGATAACCAAAATTAGAGGAACTCAAATGTTTATCAACTAATAAATGGATAAATAAAATGTGGTATATTCATACAATGGAATAGTATTCAGCCATAAAAGGGAATGAACTCCTGATACATACTGTATTGTAGATGGACCTTGAAAGTATAATGCTAAGTGAAAGAAGCCAGACATAACAAGCCACATGATTGCACTTATATGAAATATCCAGAAAAGGTAAATGCATATAGACAGAAAGCAGATTAGTGGCTGCTAAAGGCTGGGATTATGTAGGGAAGAGAAGTGACTACTTAATGGGCATGGGGTTTCCTTTTAGTGTAATGACAATATTTTGGAACTAGATAGAGATGATGGTTGCACATTATATGTGTACTATATGCCACTGAATTGTACAGTTTAATTTTTCACGAATTTTATCTCAGCTATAAAAACCATGGTCTTCATTTCTTGACAAGTTAAACATAAATTTACCATGTGACCCAGTAATTCCACTCAATATCTATCCAAAAGAGATGAATACATATGTATATACAAAAAATTGTACTCAGATGTTCATAGATAGCAGTATTACTCATAATAACCAAAAGGTGTAAAAAACCCAAATGTCCACCAACTGGTGAACACAAACAAAACATGGCATATGCATACTATTTGGCAATAAAAAGCAACAATACATGCTATAGTATATAAGAACCTCAAAAACATTTTGCATAAAGATGCCAGGCATGTGCATGCAACACACACATATGCATCACATTCTATGATTTTATTTATATGAATTTTTCTAAAAATACAAATCTATAGAGACAAAATGTAGATTAGTGGTTGCCTGGGGGTAAGCATGGGGCTAGGGAGTAACTACATATGGACATGAGTGATTTGGAGGGAAGATGTAAATGTTCTAAAAGTGGCTTGGGGCTAGGTGTTGTGGTGTGCACCTGAAGTCCAAGCTACTAGCAAGGCTGAGGCAAGGGGAACAATTGAACCTAAGGGTTTTAGGGCCAACTTGGGTAACAAAATGAAACCCTGTGTCTTTAAAAAAAAAAAAAAAAACAGTGGGGAGGTTGTCGTGATGATTGTACAACTCTGTAAATATGTTAAAATTCATTGAATCGTACACTTAAAATGACTGAAGTTTATGCTATATAATTATACATTGGTAAAGCTAATTTTATAAAAACAACAACAAAAACATTGCCTCATGGCTCATTGCTCTCTAGCTTTTGCCTGATTTCTCTCCTTTCTGTCACAAAGAGCTTGACAATGTTGTTTGCACTTCTGTCCATGCTTCCTCACCTCTCCTTCACTTTTTCATCTTTTTCTCCTGTCACCCCCTTAACCCATCATATTTCGACTTCTACTCCTTCCTTTCTAACCCATTGTAATTTACCATCCACTCCCGCTACTCCATGGAAACTGCTTTCTGCAATAGTACAAGTGGTCTTGTTGCTAAATTTGGTGGATGGTTTTCAGGCCTTGTTTTGTGTCATGTTTGGCACGGTGGACCACTTTCTCCACTTGGTACATAATTTGCCCTTGGCAATTATATTTACACTCTTAGATTTACTCTTTGCTCATTGATCCCTACTTCTCAGATACTTTTATGGGATGCTCTTCCTCTGTCCTTTTCTTAAATGTTTTTGTTTATTAAGGCTATGTTCAAGCCCTTTTTGCTTCTCATGCTCATGGAAATAAAGGCCAACCATATGAGCAAAGCCAAGCCTAATTTCTTTAAAGCTTGCTATAGCAAGGAAACCAGCCACCATCACTTGTATTTTGGCAGAGACTCAAAGGAGGCAGAGGGGTGGGAAAGCTTTAGTGGGACAGCTTCAGGTATGCCCTGTTTGGAGATTATTTGTCAGTTAAGTAGAAGAAGGGCATCTTGTGTAATTTGTGAGGAGGGTATATTTGTCTTTCTTGGTCCTAAGTTGGAAACAGGGACAAAAGTTCCAGAAGCTGTTATTCATCAAGTCCTAGTCATTTGGGATTGATTGTTTCAGATGTTACTAATTAGCTTCTTGGGTCAGCACTAGAGGTAGCAATCTGACTTCCTGCAAGTCTCATGTATAATAGGCTGGTTTGCTGGCCTGTTTATCGTAGATAAAGGGTAGAATTCCCGGACAGGTTGCTGCAAGTTGTGGGTCAGAATTCTATATATGGTGTGGCCATTTTTCTTTTGTATATTTAGTCTCTCACTCTCTACAGTTTGGATGGGCTATCTCATCCATTCTATGTATATAGTAACCATCTAAATGCTGACAGCTCCCAACTCTACAGCTCCAGCAAACATTTCTTTCCTGAGCACCAGATCCATGTATCCAACTGCTTCCTGTGTATTGCTCTCTAGCTTTTGCATGATTTTTCCCACTGAACATCCCACAGATGCTTAAAGCTCAGCAGGTCCTTCAGTATTTTCCCCCCAGAAATTTATTTCTCTTTGGGTGTTCTTCTCAGTTAATGGTTCTATCATTCACCCAGCAACCTTAGCCATAAACCAGGCTTCCTTTTGATTCACTGAATACAATCCATTTGCTGATCATGTTTATTTTTTTAAATTTCCTAAATATTATCTAATTCAGAGATTATATACAGGGTTCATGGACCCCTGGAAGCTTTCAGAGCATACAGAATATACTGAATCATAGACAAAATTTGGTATATGTGTATTAGCATTTTTCTGGGGAAATGAAAGCCAAGTCTTCATCACATTCTCAGACAGGTCTGTGACTCAACAAAAAGTTAAGAACCATTTCTCTAAATCCATCCATTTTTCTTCATCCACCCTCCCACACTGACCAGATGTAGTCACTACATGGACTATTTCTTCCTATAGCAGCCTCTCTGCTCTCTTAGAACTGCAAATCAGGAAGAAATTTGCTGAGGCCATGGACCAAAGCTAGCAGTGGTATGTGTATTCTGCCCCAGGGGGCTCTGCTGTGCCATTTTGTCCTGTTCCCTTCTCCATTTTCTACCAACAGATCATGTGTTCTATTTTCCTTTTCCTCTCCTCTCTCCCCTCTCTTCATCTTCTCTTCTCTTTCATTCATTTTCTTTCCTTTCCTCTTTCCCTTCCTCAACATCTCTGTTATGCTTCATTTATGCACTAATTATAGGGTAATCAGATTGTTGATACACAAAGCTTGAAGCCTCTTAAAACCAAGACTTAAGGCAGCACTCATCCTACTAATTGGCTCTCATTTACAGTGTCCCCAACACCCTCCCTGTAGAAGATGAAAGGAGAGTGAGGGGCCTGAACTTGGAGGTGTGGTGTCAGTAAGTAGGGAGACCCAGTCTCAAGAAAGCTGTAGTAGGTTAGGACACATATGTGGAGCAGGTCAAAGAGCCACCAATCTTTATTGAAACTTAAAATTTGAAAGAAATTTCTAATTTTCTAGACAGATCTTCCTCCCATCTCTTACAGTCCTTTGTTGCTTTATTGTCCACAACTCATATTTCCAACAAGTTCTATTGGTTTTATCTCAAAATATATTCTATTCTGTCCTATCGACAATGTGAACATTCTTTAACATCACACTCCTTTATGTATTGTGGCTTTATAGAACCATACCTGACTTGAAATCAGGTACCTTGAATCCTCCAATTTCGTTCTCCAGTGTTGTTTTGCTTGTTAGGTCTTTTGCCTTACGTATAAACTTTAGAATCATATTGTCTATGTCCAAAATATGGCTTTCTGAGAATTTGATTGAAATATGTTGAATCTATAAATTGGGAAGGATATCCTAATAATATCAGGTTTTCTTCTATGAACATGGAATATCTCTCTATTTAGATCTTATTTGATTTTATCAGTTTTTTTTGTTTTATACCCTCAGATATTATACACATTTTGTTATATTTGTAACTAAGTATTTCATTGCTGCTATTTAAAAGTCTTTCTTAAAATTTTAAGATTCTGTCTATTGCCGATATACAGGAAAACAAATTGATTTTTGTATGTTCACCTTATATTCTGTGACATTGCTGTACTTACCTATTAGTTCCAGGAGATTTGATTTTGTTTTGCTGTAGATTGTTTTGAATTTTCTTTTTTAAAATATTTTTTTAGTTCTAGGTGGACATGGACACAATATCTTTATTTCATTTTTATGTGGTGCTGAGAATCAAACCCAGTGCCTCATGCATGCTAGGCAAGTGCACTACCACTTGAGCCACATCCCCAGCCCTTGAATTTTCTATAATTGCATTGTTCAGGTAAAAATATATTCCAAATTTGCCCACTTGTCTTTCTCTATCATCACTATTCTAGCTCAAGCTATCATGGTCTCCAATTTGGACCGCCTAACTAGTTCCTAGCTGCCCTCCCTGTCTCTAGTTTTGCTCCCACTGTAATCCATTTTCATACATCAGAGTAAGCTTTGAAGAACATAACTCAGATCATGTCACTCCCAGCTCAAAATTCTCAGATGGCTTTTCATTGTACCTGAAATAAACATCTTTACAGCTTTACACAGTCTTATTCCAAAACTTCTTTCCTATCACATCTAGAACTAGTCTTTCCTTTTGCTTCTCCAATTGGACTTCTTTCTGAAGTCCCTTGAATACACTCAGTTCCTTCCCACCCTTCGGCCTTTGTCCTTGTGTCTCACTCTGCCTGGGATGCCATGCCTTTGGATCTTTATGAAATGATTACCTTCTTATCATTAAAGCTTACCTCAACTTTCATAACTGTGAAGAGTCCTTCCCTGACTAATGTATTTAATCTTGTTTCCAAGCTCACTTTGTACTATTAAATATTCATTCTCATAACACTTTTGACTTTTTGAAATTATTATCCATGTATTTGTATGATTTGTGTTTGTCATCCTCCCTCAAAAATATGAACTCCTGGGGCTGGGGGTGTGGCTCAAGTGGTAGCGCGCTTGCCTAGCATGCATGAGGCACTAGGTTCGATTCTCAGCACCACATAAAAATAAAATAAAGATATTGTGTCCACCTAAAACTAAAAAATAAATATTTTTTTTAAAATGTGAACTCCAGAAGAGCAGGAACTCTCTTTTTTTTTCCTTCAGAGGAAAAAAAGTAACATTTATTCCTAACCTCATCACTTAGAGACAACAGTTTGAACAACTCAAGGTTTATCTGTTATGTAGTTTCCACAAATTTAGACCAAACTGTAAACACTGTTTTTTTAACCCATTTTTTCACCCATTTTTCATTTGCCCATATATTTAGATTTATTATCAGTCTTCTATAATATTGCTTCAGATGGTTACAAAGCATTACACCATATATAGAAACTACAAAGTATTTAACTGGTCCCTTATTGGTAAATAATCAATTGCCAAGCATAAATTTTCTTTACCACTAAATGGCCAGCACCTGGAACAGTGACTTGACCCTAAGTCTTTAATGAATGGCTGCACTTGGGCTTGAACATTCACAGTAACTTGGAGCTGACTACTTTGGTCCATGAGGAAGCCAATGGCTCTTTGGGTAGTTTTGTGTGGTAGAAATGTTACCATTCTTTTGAGATAATGCTGAATTCTTGACCATATAAACAGAAGGGGAAAATGTATAATCATTAGAAAAGATGATGAGGAAGCATTTGATGAAACTTAGCCCCTATTCATGATGAAGTTCTTAGCATACTAGGAGTAAGAGGAAACTTCCTTAAACTGATAAAGAATATCCTCCAAAATCCTACAACAAACACTATACATAGTGGTAAAATATTGCAATTCTTTCTCTTTTACTGAAATAAGATGCCCATGTCATCTCTTTTGTTTGGTATTGAACTGGAGATCCTGCACAGTAAGACAAGGAGATGAAATAACAGAAATAAACATTTGGAAAGAAGAAACAAAACTGTCATTTAAATCTACTTTCTTATCTTTCACTCACTCCTCCTCCTTCTGTTTTCTGGAGGCCCACAGAACAAAGCTGTCCCCTTTTCTGCATAATAGTCCCAGTTCTACTCCCCTCTTTGGACCTTGATCACCTCCTCTGAAAAAGGAAATTTGTGGTTCTATCTTCTTGTGCTTCTTTGAGTTCATAGTCTCCTTCCTACAGGCTAAACATTTCCATTTTCCTCAATGGTTCCTAATAGGGATCATTTCCAGATCCTTCCTTTCCTAGCAACACACTCAATTTTAGTTTTTTTGTTTTGTTTTGTTATTGTTGTTGTTGTTTTTCAGTAATATGGTGCCCCGAACTGGGGCAGAAGGTGATGACAGGCAAGGGCTCAGAATGGTGGAAGTGGAGGGAATTCGAATGAAAATAGAACTTAAAAATGGTGGAGAGAGGAGGCAGAGGAGGAGAGCTGGAATGAGGGAGAAGAAGCCGAGAACAACATCTGAGGAAAAAGTGGCCTGGCTGGTGAGCTTGTGAGAGGTGCCCCATCTCCCTGACTTATTTCCCTGGAAGAGAAGAAAGGTCTCCTGCATGGTTTGTGGGTACAGTGATGGGTACAGAAACTGTGGTAGGCCACAAGCATTTGGTGCTTTGCCAGTCCGCCCTTCCAGTTTTCTTGCCCCTGGTCTTCAGGACCCTCCCTCTCATAGGTGGAGTAGGGGTAGAGGCAGGGGACATTGACAAAAGTCAGATCAGGATGGGAAGCGAAGCTGAACAGATCCAGGTCCCTGTCCAGGAGGCAGGAGCAGCCGCCACAGTGGGAGGGAGCAGCAAGCCAACAGCTGAGTGAGACAAGGCCTGGGTTATTTTTTTTCCAGTTTGTTGGCATGTGGGTGGATTTTTATCCTTTTTTCTTCTCTCCTGCTCTCTGCCGTTTCCACAGAGATGTGGGAGTTTGCAAATTTGTCTCAGTGGAGGGGAGAGGCAAGAGCTGATTTGGGGGGTCCTTGTCAGGGACCAGGGGAGCAGAGAAGGACACTGCTATTTCGGCAGCAGGGAAACTAGGACCCATTTCCCTAGGGCAAGGAAGGCATTCATATTCTGCCTTTCCTCTAGCAGCTGCAGGTTTGCCTTCTCACCTCCTCTGGCTCTTGGCTCTCAAATCCATCCCACCTGGTGATTGCATAGGCTTCACTTCACTTCTCTTCTTGCTCTGCAGTGCCAGATGCCCTTTTCTCAAGGCTCTGGACAAACTAGGGGCACACTTGAAACTCTCCTAAGCAAAGGCTGCTCTCCTTCCCAGTATCTCTGGTGATGGGGGTTGGGGAGGCCGAGGAGCATCTTTTTTTCCTCAATATACATTAAAAAAAAGTTTTGTAGTTGTAGATGGACAGCATGCCTTTATTTTATTTATTTATTTTTATGTGGTGCTGAGGATTGAATGCAGTGCTTCACACGTGCAAGGCAAGCACTCTGCCACTGAGTTACAGCCCCAGCTCCCCCATATATATTTAAATGATTAAAAAAAAAAAGTACCTGGTCGGTTGTGGTGGCACACGTCTTCTCAGAAGGCTAAGGCAGGAAGATTGCAAGTTCTAAGGCAGCCTGGGCAACTTAGTGTGACCTTGTCTCAAAACAAACAAACAAAAGGGTCTGGAATTGCAGCTCAGTGCTAGAGGAACTCAGGTTCAATCAATCCCTAGTACCCAAAAGAAACAAACAAAAACCAAAAGCAGTACCTGTAGCACATACTAAGTGCCAAATAAGTCTTTCAAGCTTTCAGAGGGGAAAGCTTTCCAAAAGGCTGAAGAGGTGTGTAGTTTAGGGAATGGCTTCTGGAGGATGTGAGACCTCAACAAACTGACAAAGGAGCTGAGAACATACCAGGTAGGGGCAATGATCACCAGCCTGTGGGTCCAGACACCTAGATGCTGATACTGGTTCTGCCATTCATTGGTAATTTGATGCTGAACAAGGAAGTTCTTTCCCTTCTCTTGAGCTTTGTTTCCTTGTCTGGAAAATGTGTTGGATCTCTAAAGCTCTATGGATGTATACAAATTTAATGCTGATTCCCAGTTTGGGAGTTATGAGCCATCTAATGCGATGATGTTTATGCAGAATGCATTGCACACCATCAAGGGGGTAGGATGACCAACTGTCCCGGTTTGCCTAAGACTCAGAGGTTTTCTGGGATGTAAAAACAATGTACTAAATGTACTAAAACAATCCTGGGCAAACTGGGACAGTTGGTCACCCTAACAAGGACTACATTCACTAATTATTATTATTATTATTATCATTATCATTATTATTATCATCATCATCATTATTACCACTAGAGGGCAACACTCGCTCATGCCTGGGAGTAGGTCTTACCCCACCCAAAAGGTACAGAATGACGGGTGATTCCAGGACCAACCGATCCCCCAGTCTTTCTCCTGGAGAGAGAATGCTGATGAAGACCGAGATCTGAATCCCAGGAGCCTCCTTTCAGCTCTGCTAGCCCCCTGTGGTCTGACTGCCAATTGTGCCTGAATTCCGACCAGCACACAGGTGCCGGGTCTGTCCCACTGTGGCAGAACAGCCTTCTTCTCAGGGAACTGGGGAAATAGAGAGATGCTGACAAGTAGCTTTGGTTTGTCTGAACACAGGGACACTTTCACCTGGTTGTGTAGTTCTCCCTATGCCTTGGCTGACTGGCAACATACACATTCTGCAAGAGCAGCTCCATTGATCCAAGAGCTGGCTTCCTCCTTCCGAAAGAATTGATTTCTGTATTACCTTCTACCTCTTCCCCCACTGAATTGTAGTTATGATTTATCTATCTATATACCCCATTAAGTTGTTGATTCAGGCATTCAACAAACACAGATTGCTTATTGCTTACCTACCACGTATCAGGCTTTTTGCCAGACTTGTGTACAGTGGGGAACATAACAGACAGAATATCTGCCCTTGGAGAACTAACAGTCCAATGAAGGAGGCAGGAGGTAAACAAACAAAGAACTGCACGAATCAATATGTAATTACAAACTTGCTAAGTTCTGGGAAGGAGAGGACTTACTGAGCATGTGTCAGAGGGATCTGTGTAGTCTGGGAGTGAGAGAAGTTTCAGCTGATGAACTGACATTTGAACTGAGATCTGAAGGATAAACAGGCCAAGGCAGCAGGGAGAGCTTTCCACGACAAAAGAACAGCAGGTGTGCAGAGTCTGAGCCTAGTTGGGGTGTGGTGGGGGATGAGTGTTTGCTCCTTGAGGGCGGGCGGCAGCCTGACTCTTTCTTGTTCATCTCTTGCTGTGGCTCCAGGCCTGTGACAGAGTTGTGAAAAAAAAAATGTTTCTGGAGTAGAACTGATGGACTTTCTGTTATGGAAAGCATCATAGATTGGGTGTCAAAAGGCCTAGCTTCAAGTACCAACCCTTCTGGGCAATTTGATTCAATTCAGTTTCTTCTTACTATGTACCCCACTAGGTGCCAGGACGCAGGGTCAAGCCCATTTAGGGGATTGAAAAGTAAACAAAATTGTCTCTGCCTTTAAGCAGCTCATGGTGAGGTAAAGTAGCCAACAGGTAGACTGGTCTCTCTGAGCCTCTTTTTTTTTTTTTTTTCCAGGCTCTAAAACGAGGGGATTTGGATTACATACTCTTTAAGATCCCTTTCAGCTCTGATGGTCTTGACCTGTTCTTCTTTGAATAACAGCCAGTAAGATTGTGGTGGGGAGAAATAGAACAGACTTTTCGATTTCTCATGCCCTTATAGGAGTCACATGGGATAGGTCTGGAGCAGTGCAGGCTTGGTTCTGTTTATGGACCAACCATTTTTCCATTTATGAGTGTCTCTGGAGTAGTCAAGGCTCACTGCTTTTGGCTGGAATGTTCCAGCATTTGATAAATCTTTTTCTTCCCTGTTCCCCCTCCACACTTCCCCGCTCCCATCCAGTTTTCTTTTCTACATCCAGGACTGTGTTTTCAATGTATCGGTACTGAGAAGAGTCTTTAAAAATTAACCCCTCCATCCAGTTTTCCATTCTCTATGCAACAGATCCTCCAAATGAAGCCACACAGTCACTATTTGGAGACCTCCAGTGATATGCTCTGTTCACTAAGCTTCGCCTATGATAGTTTTCTTCCCTGGGATCTGTCGCTCTGTAATTTTCACCCATTGCTTCTGGCTGTGCCCTTTGGAGCTAAGCAGAATAATTCCACTACATTGCCCCCCTGACAGCTTATTGGATATTTGAAGACAGTAATCATGTCCTCATAAGCCTGTCCTCCTCTAGGCCAAATATCATCTGTTCCTTCAAATGTTCTTCATTGTTTCAAATCCCTTTAGCATCTGTAAATATAGTTTAGTTTATGTAAGATTTATATCTCGCCTACTTTAAAGAGGATATTAGGCAACTTGTCAGTTTATAACATGAAAGAAAGACAATTAGGGATAAAATGTGGAAGAAAACAGAACAGAGACCATGTAAAGGAAGTACGAATAGATGTTGCCAGGTACCTAAAATGAACTGGATTATAATTGGACTCTGAATTTGGCTCAAAGTTTTATGGCAGCTAGGACAAAATTGGAAACACGTTGGGTTATGTGGTTTTGTGTTCTGACAGGATCAAGCTTACAAATCATCTTCAGAGAGAAAATTTCTCCTAAAACAAAACTCCAGATTAACCTATTAGGATTGCTTTCTGTGCAGCTGTTGGAGGCTGACAGGTACTTTGGTTACATCTCATACCATCCCCCACTAGGGGGAAGGGGCCTGGAAGGATAATTAATTAATTAGCCAAATGCTGTCTCAGTTTTAAGCACCGCTGTCTCTGTCGGAATCCCCGAGAGAAGTGTGTCTTCTTTTTTCCTTCTATGTTCCTCAAAGATAGTCACTTTTCTACCTTTCTGCCCTCTAAAATCTACAATCTTAAGGCTCTTTGGAACACCAGACCCTGGAAATAGCCCATGAAAAGACCTGTATCCTGGTGGTACTGACCACAGCAATTAAGTGCTGATCACTTCTCTCTGGCTCTCAGTGTTCTCAACTGGAAAATGAGTTTATCTCTGAGATCCCTTCGGCTCTGATATTATTTCTAAACCCTCTAGGGGAAAGACTGGTGGGATTTTTTTTTCTTAGGGTGCTGAGAAGCAAACCCAGGGCCTCACACATTGCTAAGCACATGCTCTACTGAGATTCACCACCTGAGTTTTGTTTTTAATTTCAATTTTCCCATCTCGTGCTTGGCAGCTAACAAGTATAGGAGAAGGTCTGCTCATAGATAGAACTGTGAGAATCCAGTAGGCAAACCCAATTTGAACAGATGCCACCGTTGGATCTGAGGAAAATGTTTCATGGCTCTCAGTATCCTGACGAATTCTTGTTGACTGGATACTGGCAGTGGTGAGATGTGGATTTTAGGGCTCTTTCCTACTCTAGCTTCACATTCCTTGGCAGAACTGGTCCCAGGGTAAGGGGAATTTGAGCAATCACACTGGAGACTAAGGCTCTGGGAAATGACTATGGGAGGCAGCAGACAGGAAAGGAAGGTAGTGCTATAGTTTCTGCTGAGCAACCACAATGAACCAATACTAAAGTCATTCTGTGGTGTGAAATATTCAGTGCACACAATATACCTGTGGGCACCTCCCCACCTGCTATGTCACTCCTTTGCTTAAAAATCTTCTGTGACTTTTCATTGCCTATGAGAAAAGACTTCCCTTCAAGTTACAATAGGAACCCAGAACACAATCATATATGATATATGCTTGTGGCTCTCTGCTGCGAGACTGGGAGCTCCCTGAGGGACTAGGCTATGTACTTGATTCACCCAGGGCTCTCCTTCATCGTTCACTTGTCTTTCTCTTTCTCTATCTATCTATCTCCCTCCCTCCCTCCCTCTCTCTCTCTTTCTCTCTTTCTCTTTCTTTCTTTCTTCCTCTCTCCCTCCCTCTCTCTTTCTTTCTTTTCTTTCCTTCTTTCTCTCTCTATTTCTTTCTTGGGATTGAACTCAGGGGCACTTGCCCACTGAACCACATCCCCAGCCCTATTTTGTATTTTACTTAGAGACAGGGTCTCACTGAGTTGCTTAGCTCCTTGCTTTTGCTGAGGCTGGCTTTGAACTCACAATCCTCCTGCCTCAGCCTCTTGAGCCACTGGGATTACAGGTGAACCATGCCTGCTTACCTTGTCTTTCTTTTTAGCACTATCACCATCTGTATTAGTCCTCTAGGGCTGTCATAACAAAGTATCACAAACTGGGTGCTGCCAACAAAAATCAATTATCTTGCAGGTCATGGTGGCACATAACCCCCCAGAGGCTCAGGGGGCTGAGAAGGAAGATCACAAGTTCAAGGCCAGCCTCAGCAACTTAATGAAGCCCTAAGCAACTTAGCAAGATCCTGTCTCAAAAATGTTTTAAAAGAACTGAGGATGTGGCTCAGTGTTTAAGTGCCCCTGGGTTCAATCCTTGGTACCAAAGAAAGAAGGAAGGAAGGAAGGATGGAAGGAAGGAGGGAAGATAGATATGATTCTCTCATAGTCCTAAGGAATAGGAGTCTAAAATCAAGATGTCACCTGGGCCATGCTTCCTCTGCAGCCTCGAGGGAAGAATCCTTCTTTGCCTCATCCATCTTCTGGTGGCTGCTGCAATTCTTGGCGTTGCTTGTCTTATTACTCCACTTTCTGCCTCCATCTTTACATGGCATTCTCTCACACATGTGTTTCCATGTCCAACATTCCCTCCTCTTTGAGGACAACAGTCATTGGATTAGGACCCACACTAATCCAGTATGACCTCAACTTGATTATATCTGCAAAGACCCTTATTTCCAAATAAGGTCATACTCTGAGGTTGTTTTTTTTTTTTTTTTTTTTTTTTTTTAGTGGATACAGATTTTGGAGGGACACTGTTCCTTGTCTCTCTCCCCTTTAGAATGTCAGCCCTATAAGGCTAGGGATTGTTTGGTTTGTTGCTATACCCTCATTATTTAGAGAAATGCCTAACAGATAGTGGACACTCAATAAATATTTTGTGAATGAAGTTTAGTACCCATCTGCCTCCATTCCCAGAGGGAATCTGAATGATTAGAAGCAGGGATGAGGTCAAGAATGCAAGAACAGGAATAATGCTTTGCAAATGTTTGCTGGATGAATAGAAATATTGACTGTCTATACTACTTTAACATTTACAGAGTACCTATTTTGTACAAGTTACCAGGAGAAGATACAAAGAAGTGAGAAGGAAGCAGACAAATATCCTGACTATACCTCCATGTGACAGTAGGCAACACCCTCAAACTAAGTGATTAAGTGATTTCATATATGTAAAATACTTAGCATAGGGCCTGGCACATGGTAACCACCATAGAAGTGCTAGCTATTATTATCATAGTAGTTGTTATGTGCTAGCTCTCTGCAAAGTGTTAAAAAAACAGCTTTATTGAGATATACTTCATGTGCCACAAAATCCACCCTTTAGAGGATATGAGTCAGTGGTTTATAGTGTATTAGCATGGTTGTGCAACCACTACCACAGTCTAATCTTAGAACATTTTCACCCCCCTCCAAAAAAGCCCCATACCGATTAGCAGTCAGCCCCAGCCCCACTCATGCCCTAGCCCCTGACAACCATTACTCTAATCTCTAACCCTATAATTTATTTATTCTGGAATTTCATATAAAAGGAATCATACAATATGTGGCCTTTTGTGACTGGCTTCTCTCCTTAATATGTTGTCAAGATTTATCATATTTTAGCATGTATTGGTACTTCATTCCTTTTTTAAATTTTTTTAGTTGTAGGTGGACACAATATCTTTATTTCATTTACTTATTTTTATGTGGTGCTGAGGATCTAACCAAGTGCCTCACACATTCAAGGCAAGCGCTCTACCACTGAGCTACAACCCCAGCCCCTTCATTCCTTTTTAATGACTGGATAATATTCCATTGTGTGGCCATACCACATTTTGCGTATCCATTCATCAGTTGAACATTGGTTGTTTCCACCTTTTGACTATCACTTTTATTATTATTCATAAAGCTGCTATGAACATTCATGTACAAATTTTTGTGTCGATGTATATTTTCATTTCTCTTGGAGAGATGCCTAGGAGTGGAATTGCTGGGTCATATGTGTAACTCTATGTTTAACATTTTGAGGAACTGCCAAACTGCTTTGCAAAGTGACTATACCATTTTTACATTCCTGCCTGCAACAAATGAGGATTCCTATTTCTCTACATGCTTGCTAACACTTCCCATTGTCTATCCTTTCAGTTTTAGCTATCACAGTCCATATGAAATGGAATCTTATTGTATGTGTTTAAGGAATTTATGTTTATTTTCCATTAACCTTGTGTCCATTTTCTGTTCAAGAGCCTGCAGAAGGACACCATTAGACCACTCAGTGGTTGTTCCTATCCAGTCAGAGGTCTGAGCAGTGGGAGCTGCAGCCCAGTCTTCCTTCAGTGGCAGGCTGAGCACACCAAGCTATTGGAGAGAACTACTGAATAGGCACAGAGGGACTTGCATGCCTTCAGACCAGTCTGCACCTTGGGTTAAATAGCAGGAAACTCAGCAGCTGGAGAAGTTCATTGACCCTGAACTTCCTGCCTTGGTCTTTGCCTTTTCAGCAGCAGCCTGCTTTTCTTTTTCAATTTCCTCATGATCTCTGTAGAAGTAGAGATCAGGCATGACCTCCTATGAGTGTTCACAGGAGCTGGTGCCACACATGCACAGAACTTCCCAGGCCATATCCACCACATTGGACCCACTGAGTGAGCCCCCTTGCAGTGCTGGGTGGCAAAGTCCATGTAGCACAGAGGACAATCTGTGTTACACGGAGCTATGATAAGCAGGTTATCATAGGACTCTGTGAGAGGTTAGTAGTCAGCTTTGGGATCAGTGAGCACCAGCAGATGTGGCTCCCAGAAGGCTGCCTGAATCTGTTGAGTAAAAGTTCCAGAAGCCAAGTGCCCACTAATAGGAGTGGTGCCAATGGAAGTAGCAAGCTTCAATGCAGCCCATTGGCCAGTGTTTCTGGAGAAGAAAACACTGACATCGATTAAGTTTTCAGTAGTAACAATGGCAGAAGCTTCTCCCAGCTCCTTTTTTGATTTATGATGTAGATGTGGTCATTTTTCCTTTTGTAGATATATTGTTCCATTTGGAACTAAGTGAGTTACTGATGTAAGAAGTTCAAGGACATCCTCTTCCTCATGGGTAGGACATGAAGAGCTTTGGATATTGGGAAAGTTTCCCTTTAAGTTACAACAGGAACCCAGAACACCGCCTTATGGATATCATAGAAAGCTCATTGTGCTTTTGATTTGCATTTGCCTGATGAATAATAATGCTGAGCATCTTTTCATGTACTTATCGCCCATTTGTATATCTTCTTTGGAGAAATGTCTGTTCAAATTCTTTTGCCCATTTTTAAAAATTGGGTTGGCTTTTGTTGTAAGAATTCTTTGCATAGTTTACATACAAGTCCCTTATCAGATATATGATTTGCAAATAATTTCTCTCATTCTTTTCTGTGCAAGTTGTTTTTGAATGTGTGTTTTTTCCCTAAGACCACCTTTGTGAACTAAGTGTTTTGATAGGGAAATGGGAATTCAGAGAGGAAAAGATGGAATTTAAATCCAGTTTTGTCTAACTATAAAACTCATGTTTTCCCCTCTTATCTGAATGTACTCACAAAGATAAATCAAGACATGTTTAAGGCTTTAAGGAGCTCAGTCTGGAAGAAGATATAAAGCCAAATTCCATTTGTCCCAAAAATGCCACAAGAGAGGGGCAGAGGAAGTGTAGTGTGAAGTCAAATGGTGGGGGGACTTCTTACTGGGGAAATAAGAGTTGGCTTCAGTAAAGTGGCATTTGAGTTAATTCTCGAAGGATGGGAGAATGGGATGGGTACAGTTCATTGGATGGAGATGATGGAATGAATGAGGAGAGCATTTCCAAAGGAGAGCGGGAAAAGAGGGTTGAATGAATGGAGCTTTGATCCCAAGTTTAGCTTTGATGGGGAGTCCCAGGGCTTGTTGGAATGGAAAACCCTGGGACTGCCTTGGTTGAAGCCCCAGGGACTCGTTAAGATCTGGTTGGCTAGGATAGGGAATCTGGGCACTGGCTTAGATGGAAAGTTTAGGGGCTGGCTGGAGTCGGGGGATGCCTGGGATGTGTGTGTGTGTATAGTTGGAGTTCCAGGTGTTTCCTGGGACTGAGGGAGCTTCACACTGACTGGGCTGGAGGGACATGGGGCTGACTGGGATAGGAGGAGGGTCCAGACTAGGACTGGAGACCCAGAGACTATCCATGGTGGCGGCTGGACAGAGGTCTCCAGAGACAGGAGGTCCAGAGGTTGTCTAGGATGGGGTATCTGACATTGCTTCCGGCTGGCAGACCTACGGTACGGGAGAGAATCCCGTCGGTTGTCTGGACTTGGGGACTGCCTGGGATGGGTGTTTTCAGAATGGCTTGGATGAAGACCCTGGGCCTGGCGAACCCCAGAGAGATGTTGGAACCTGGTTATAAGGAGAGATTCTTTAGGCTGCATTTGTGAAGTGAGGACCCTGGGACTGGTGGGTGGAATGAAGAGATCTCATGCAGGATGTGATGGGGCTGGCCCCGGCCGGGCGCCAGTGCCTTGGGGCTGGTCCAGCTGCGGGTGCGGGTGGCGGCTGCAGGTGGGGCGCGCGGGGGCGGGCCGGGCGAGCAGGGTGGGGGCAGGGGCGGGGGGCGGGCCGGCGGCCGGGGCGGTCCCGCGCGGCCGCGCTGCGCAGTGACTCCGCAGCGGGCGGAGCGCCGTGGGCCGCGTCCTCCCGAGCCGTGGCGGTGGCGGCGGCGGCGGCGGCGGCGGCAGCGGCAGCCTCAGCTCCTGCTCCCCGTGCCGCCGGCCCCAGCGCTGTCTCCCGGGCCCCCCCGGGCCCCCGGGCCCTCAAGCCCGGTGCGCGCCCTCGCGTCCCGCCGGCCCCCTCCCCCGGCTGGGCCCGGGGGAGGGTGGCGCCGTGAGCGAGCGGGGTCTGGGCTCTCCTGCCCCTTCCCCTGCCCCTGGGCCGCCAGGATGGAGGCGGGGTCGGGGCCCCCCGGCGGCCCGGGATCCGAGAGCCCCAATCGGGCGGTGGAGTACCTGCTGGAGCTGAACAACATCATAGAAAGCCAGCAGCAGCTGCTGGAGACCCAGCGGCGGCGCATCGAAGAGCTGGAGGGCCAGCTGGACCAGCTCACCCAGGAGAACCGCGACCTGAGGGAGGAGAGCCAGCTGCACCGCGGGGAGCTGCACCGGGACCCCCACAGCGCGCGGGACAGCCCCGGCCGAGAGAGCCAGTACCAGAACCTGCGCGAGACCCAGTTCCACCACCGCGAGCTGCGGGAGAGTCAGTTCCACCAGGCGGCTCGGGACGTGGGCTACCCGAACCGGGACGGCGCCTACCAGAACCGGGAGGCTGTGTATCGGGACAAGGAGCGGGACGCCTCCTATCCGCTCCAGGACACTACCGGTTACACAGCCCGTGAGCGCGACGTGGCCCAGTGCCACCTGCACCACGAGAACCCAGCCCTGGGTCGCGAGCGTGGCGGGAGGGAGGCCGGGCCAGCGCACCCGGGCCGCGAAAAGGAAGCCGGCTATTCCGCCGCGGTGGGCGTGGGGCCGCGGCCACCGCGGGAGCGGGGCCAGCTGAGCCGTGGCGCATCAAGGAGCTCCAGCCCTGGCGCTGGCGGAGGCCACAGCACCAGTACCAGCACCAGTCCGGCTACAACCCTCCAGAGAAAGTAAGGAATGTGTTTGTACCCCCACTTCCCGCTCTTCCCCTGTTAGCTCCCTCTCCAACTTGTCCGGCTGATAAAGTAAGAAGCTCCTGTCTGATTCCATGTCCTCTTCTCCTGTCCCAACCGGGTGAAGCCAGGTTCTCCTCGTCCAGCCAACACCCTTTCCCTGGCCAGGGCACACTTGGTTGGCCAGATGAGTGCAGGCATCTCTCTTCTCCCAGTACCGCTGCCAGTGAGGGACTAGAGCAGTCATCACCGCCCCCCCTTCACTTCTTCAACCCGTAGCTGCATCCTTGCCAGAGGATGGGTTTTCATTTATTTATTTATTTTGGCTGTGCTGCTTGGGGTTTTTATTGTCCGTGATGGTGTCAACTCAGAGCCCCAAGGGAGAGGAACCCCCTTCTTTTCTTTTTCTTTTTCTTTTTTCTTTTTTTTTTTTCCTTTTTTCGCCTGATCTTGTCTCCCCTGTTGGTCTCTGGCCTCCGCTCCATCTTTTCCCAGAGAGGCAGGTGGGGACCAGAATGGCTGCTGGAAGCTGAGACATCCCTCTGAGGGGAACTGCAGCACATCCTGGCCAGGGGGGAGCAAAGATGGGGGAGCAAAGATGGAGGCCAGGCCCTTGGCTAGTTCCTCAAAGTCCACCCCCTCTCCACCCTTCAAGAAAAACAACACCCATTTAAAGAGCCCTACCAGGAAGGGAAGCCTACAGATTTCCCCTCTGTTGAATCGGCTCCAGTTCCTGTGCTGGGGTCTGTGTGTCTATTTGGGACACCTTGGCAATATCTTCTGGGTTGGTGGGACATGGGCTGGGTCCACTTTTTCCATGTAGATCTCATCGTGTGCTGGTTGGGATAAACATATCAGGCTGATAGTCAAGGGCATGCAGGCTCAGGGGGATGCCCTAAAGGCTCCCTTATTGCTTTTCTGCTGAATTGGAAAGAATACTGAATTGGAAGACCTGGGTTACCCTTCCAGCTCTGCTATAGTTTGGCTTTGTGACCTTGACTGAATCCCTTCTTCTCTCAGTTCATCAATTCCCCTATGTCTTTTTAAAGGTGAGGTCTGCTGTGGATGCTTTTTAAGGACCCCTCCAGCTTAGATTCCATGGTTCTCTGACTAATCCAGCCACACTACAGAGCAAGCCTGAAGTCCTCTAGCGAATGGACAGGCTTCCCCCTCCTCTCACTGCTCAGCTGGTCCTACCATGTGCCACAACCAGTGGAGTGTCTCTTGGAGGCTGGGCTGGGGGTGGGGAAGCCTTCTGCCTCAGGAAATCTGCTGGGAGACAGCTCTCTGCAACTCCCCCGTGGTGAGGCAGCAGGCTGGGGTGCTGGGTTGAGATGGCTGGGCCCCAGGAGCAGCAGCTGCAGCGTGAGGGCTCGGCTGGGCTCCACTGCAGCGCACCCTCAGCTGAGTCTTGGTGTAGACTGCTCCAGGGTAGTCTGGGGGCCAGGGGAATAGGCTTGCCTGCCCAGGCAGAGCTACTGGGAGCCCAGCTGCAGAGGACTGACCATGTACACCATGGGGCACCACACTGGAAGAGAGATGCAGGGAGATCAGGGCCTGTTTAGGAGAGGGCTATGGTTGGGTGGGGGCATTGTGGTCCTGGAATCTGATTGCAGAAGACTTTTCTAGAGGGGGCAGGCTTGTGACAGAGGGAGCAGCTTCATTATGTATGGTTCCAGGGAGCAGAAACAGGAACAGTGGGGACATTTGAGATAAAATCAGGAAGAACTTTACAACCTGGCCACTGGTGATGCAGTAGATTGCCTCAAGGCGTGGGGGTGGCAGCTGGCTGTACATGTCCAGCAGAGGCCTGGTGGGGATCCAGGAGAGCTGGAGAAAGTATAAGACCCGAATGGGGTATAAAGCCCAGTGAAATGATCTGGGTCTTCCCCAATTCCAGTATTTCATTGCCCTCACATTCTCTATCCTGCAGACACAGGTCTGAATCTCTTGGTTGGCTGGAAGCCCATTTGCTCTTGTGCCATTCTTGAGGGCTTGCCTCTTGTTCCATCTTTTTGTGCACCTTCCAGGTCGCTCATTGCATATCCTTGTTTCACATTTCCTACTGGATTAATAAAGGGGTTTAGATCGTACTTTGAATTTCTCTCCTAACCACATATTAACTATTCACACATCCTTGATTACCTCTTTTAGTCTTCACAACAAGCTTTGTGCAGTGATTATTAGCAATTCCATTTTAGAGATGGCAAAACTGAGGCTGCAATGTGAAGGAACCTTGTTCAAGGTTATGCTACTAGTTGCTAATGGAGCTGGGACTAGAACCCAAGTGTGTCTGTCTCCAAGGCACATTATTTGTTCATGAGTGTTCTCCAACCCCTAGGAGTGTCTTGGCCTTGGGTCCTGGACAGGTAGATACTGAACTGGGAGAGGCCAGAAGAGCCTTAGGTATCTGCAAGGTTTGAGTTGGAGGAGATGAGTCTGGGATGAGTGGGGGAGTTGACAGGGAGGAAGGAATATTGTTTCCCTCTTCTACTCTCCTCCCAGCAAGGCATTAGGAGGACCTGGCAGTGCAGTAGCCATTGGTGCCACTGCTGCTGCTGTTAAGTGACTCCCCTGCTAGGCCTTTCTGGGTTTGTAAGGAGTGGGTGAGAAGGCTGCTGCTGGAAGCGCGGGCAGGCAGGGTGGGAGTTCAGCAGCAGAGGCTGCAGCATTGGGGGAGGACAGGCAGAGCTGGGCGCTCCTGGTCCCCGGGCTCCCTCTGCTGGATGAAGAGGGGAGAACGGGGCCTTGGGCCGAGCTGCAGCTTGTTGGGGGCCACTCTGCCTAGGGATTTTCTTTAGCCCTCCCAATGACCCTGGGCATTTGTCACCGCAATCCACATGTTATAGCAGAAGAAACTGAGGGCTTCGAGAAGCAAAGCCCACAGAGGTCATGCTACTAATAAGACAGACTCCCGATCCTGTGGACTTTCCTTTCTCTGCATTGGACATCAGCTGTCATTCCCGTCACCATCCATATCAGCCATCCAGGACTCCCACATCCTCCCACACTGTCACTTCTGGACAGGTTCCAGGATGCCAGTATCCCTTCTGCTGTGCTCTGGGTGTGGCCTTCCTAGTGCAGTATAGAGCTAGATGAGTCCCTACATCCTTCTGGTCTCCAGTCCTCTGTTTGTGAGGGTTTTGTTGATTTGTCTAGTAGTTGTTGGTCTTAACTAATGCTCAGATCTTTTTACCTGGAATTGTCACCCCCACTCCACCATCCTGCCACTATTAGAGAAGAGCTCAGCTTTCCTTGTTGATTTGGCCTGGCCCCCTGTAGTTCTGGCACCTGGAATGATTTACAGGAATGCTCAGGGCCCCTTCTGAGGGGGCCACTGTGGAGTACCCCACGCTGAAGAGAGCTGTGTTTCCCACGCTTTTTACATGGGCCCAGCTCTGGCTCTGCTGTAGGTGGTGGTAGGCTGTAGCTGGTATGGTGGTAACTCTCCATCCTCTGTCCCCACCCACCTCACAAGCTGGCTCACATTTGGGGACAGCAGCCGGAGGGACCAACCTGGTGTTCTTGACAGCCAGGGCAATGCGTGGTCTACTGTTTGGCTGCCAGGCTGTCCTCCGCAGGCAGTGGGGTGCTGGTGTGCTCCCTGCAGGGACTGAGGCTACTGAGAGGAAGCAAGGGAGAGACTCAGCTCAAGGAGAGGCTCTGGAGAAGCCTGTCTCCTTTGGGGTCTTGGGTTCTTTTCTCAGGGGGGTTTCTCCCACCTCCTAACAGGGAAAACCATTTATATCCCCCCCACACACACTGTGTTATGAGCATCATGCTCGTGTGGGAGGAAATGATAATGTTGAGTTTAATGAGAATTAGAGGAGTCTTGCTTTTCTGTCTAGATCTGGGGCAAGAATGGAGTTGTCATCCACAAATATTTCTTGGCTGTATGCACAGAGCAGGAGGGGCCACCAGGCTGAGCAAAAACCACCATGCTCATGGCGCTTGAAGAGCCCCTATCTCATTGGCCAGGGAGACAAGTCTGCAGGCCCAGTTCATGCCATAGAGATGGGGCTCAGGACCAAATGAGTAGCAAAGGTGGTAAGGAATGGAATTTCTCGAAGATGGAGGAATCAGGGAGGGCCAAGCCAAGGACCTAGGCAGTGGGGAAAGGGGCTCTGAAGAAGGGTGGGTGGTACCTGGTATCCGATGGGGGGGATTGTGAGGAAGACACCAGACTCAGGCTTGCCACCTGCTTTCTATCTTTTCTTCCTCCGTTATCCTGCCTACCATGGCCTCTGGGTTTGCTGGGAGCATAGTAAATGCCTGGAGCATGGTGAAGAGGCCACACAGGTACTGAATGAGTCTCAGCCTTCTGTATGACAGGTACTATACTATGTGGTTTTATATAATAATAGCTAACATTTTCTACTGTACTTACTGTGTGCCAGGTCCTGTTTGTTTTAAACACTTTCCATGTAGTAATTTATTTTGTCTTCATGTCAAGCCTTTCATGTAGAAATTGTTATTAACTCCATTTTACAGATGAGAAAACTGAGGTTCAGAAAGGTTGGCTGGCATACCCAAGATCAGTTAATAAATAAGTGACAGAACTGTGAAGGAGCTAAATGGGAGCCTGAAGGAGCCCAAGTGGTGGGGATCCAGGGTTCATGGAGTTCTTACCCATAATGCAGTACTACTTCTTGTCTTATTTTCACATAGAATCCCTGCCAGGTGGATGCTATCAGCCTCATTTTTCAGATGAGGAAATGAGGATCAGATGGGGGCAGTGACCTGCCGGAGGTTGCACAGCTGGATAGGGCCTGGAACTGTCTGGTTCCCATTTCTGTAGAACACCTTTCCCCTCCTGCAAGTTGGGTTTAAGGACATCAGAGCCACTCCAAATGAGGCTCTGGCTTTTCCCCTACAGAGTTCCCAGGACTACTGCTTGAAGCAAGGCAAGTTCCCACTCATAATCACCTCCTCATCTTTGCCATAGTGTGGTTCTCTCTCTCTCTCTCTCTCTCTCTCTCTCTCTCTCTCTCGTTGTCAATGGGCCTTTATTTTATTTATTTATATCCCATGCTGAGAATTGAACTCAGTGCCTCACACATACTAGGCAAGTGCTCTACCACTGAGCCACAACCCCAGCCCCTGCCATAATCTCTTAATAAATCTTGCTCTGGCTTCAATATTTCCACTCTCTGGCCTGCAAATTCCTTCACCTGTAGTCCATGGTCGTCTTAGGGATCTGACCCCAACTTCCATTTCTCATCTTTTTGTAGTCTCTTTCTGACAGAATATACTCCAGCCACCCTGGCTGGTGTGCCCTGTCATTAGCCCACCCAGGCCTTTTGATAACCTTTGGATCTTGGCTTATGCTATTCCCTTCTCCCAGACTGCTCTGTCTGGTTCCTGAACTGAACTTAGCTGTCACCTCTCCCATGTTTATTTGATAGTCCCTAAGGATGTTCAGTTTATCCCCAACAGTTTTAAGGAACAGTCTGCCCCTTTTTATACCTTAATGGTTGTTTACATCTTGTGTCTCCTCCAATAGACTGAGAGCACCCCAAAGGATTCATATTTAACTGACATATATTGAGTGTATATTGTGTGTCATGTATGTTGTATGTATAGGTACTGGGGGCATGAATGAAGGAATGAAAAAGCTTGGAAATACACAGCACAGTACAGAACACAGTAGCTGCTCAATCAAAGCTGACTAGACAAATGAATGACTCATTAAGTCCTGGTGAACTAATTCCAGGGGTACCTCATTTTTTCTCTCTTCTGGAACTCCCTTTGAGAGAAATGACAACTTCAGAATTATACTGGCTTTTTGGTGTTTTTTCCTCATGCACTCTGAAGTCATCTGGCCTTTGTTCTCTGCTTCTCATACCCACCAGTCTCCCAATTCAGAGAGTGACAGAGAAGCAGAGTTGGATGAACCTTTAGAGACATACAGGCCAATATGCTCATTGTTATCTCTCTCTACCATGCTTTGGCTGTGTCTTGCCATGGTCTTGACTTTTGATGTAAAATCTTCTTTTTCTGAATAGAGGATAGAGGCTCACCTAGGACCTATGTGCAGTCACCCAGCCCAATGAGAAGTTGCTAATTTATACATCATATTTATTTTTCTTGCAGTGCTAGGGATTGAACCCAGGGCCTTATGCAAGCTAGGCAAGTGCTCTATCATTGAATTACCAGTGTGCCCCCCACCCCCATATCTGTTGAATCTTTTTAAAAATTTTATTTATTTTTTGGTACTGGGGATATTAAACCCAGGGGTGCTTAACCACTGAGCCACATCCCCAGCCCTTTTTATTTTTTTATTTAGAAACAGGATCTTTCTTAGTTGCTCAGGGCCTCGCTAAGTGGTTTAGGCTGGCTTTGAACTTGAGATCCTCCTGCTTCAGCCTCCTGAGATGCTGAGATTACAGGCATGTGCTACCGTGCCTGGCTCCATTGAATCTTTACCAAGCTCAGGTCCTGGGCTAGCCACAGTGTCTTGGGGTGGGAATAAGACCTGAACCCTCTGGCTCATTTCCTGCTGTACTCCCTGGAAGGATAATAAACATTGGTCATGGGGAAGAGTGATGAATAAATGACTTATTTCCTCCCTTGGGGGAACTCTTTAGGGCAAGATGATTTGCTAGCAACCCTAACTTCCCCATGGTATTTAGTCTGTCTCCAAGCATCCAAGTTGAAAGCATTTACATGGGGCAACTCATTCCCAAGTGCTTAATAGCTTAAGCTCCTTGGAATCTTAGTGTTCAGATAAAGTATGGTGCCCTGGAGGGAGGACTTCTTGTGACTCTAGGCATCACATCACTTTCGGAACCTCACTTTTTTCCAGTAGGAAACAAGGATTCTAGTGTATTTTTTGATATGTAATATTCATGTTTCCCCCACCCCCCACCATAAAAATGTATCAGAAACTTTCCTGGCTGCTTCTCATACTTGTCAGGGTCCTGATCAGTCTGGAAAGCTGAAGGCTGAGGATGGAAAAAATATTAGATGGAGCTGCCCTGCCCCCTAGAGGCGGAGCATAGCAAATAAAACAACAACAAGAAGACCTCCGCATCACATCCTTTTCAAAACAAAGATGACAAGCCAGAGCTACACAGCCCATCACAATTGTTTGTCTAACATCTGAGCTGTAAATTTATCACTCCTATCACATAAGAGGTACCATTTCACTAATACCACGTGCATTTCCTTGGAGCTATATGGTTTTTAAAAAACTGAACAGTTTATTATTAATTGACAGTAATTATATTGGAGCTATGGGGTTTTTTTTTCCCCTTTTTTGGTACTGGGGATTGAACCCAGGGGTGTTCTATCACTGAGCTACATCCCCAGCCCTTTTATTTTATTTTATTTTGAGATAAATTGTCTAGCCTATCCTCAAACTTGTGATCTTTCTGCCTCAGCCTCCCAAGTCACTGGGATTACAGGTGTGCACCACCACGCCCAGTGGAGCTATGGGATTTTTATACCTTTTGAAAGGGGTAATATGACTACTTATGTAGGCCTTATGATTTCTTAATGGATCCTAGGATACAGTGTATCACACTTATCTGGATCAAAGCAATGTTTTTCTCACTTTAGAATTATTGTCATTATGTCTGTGATAAAAAGTACCTAACTTTTACTTACCCAAAATTTCCTTATAAAACGGGGAGGCATCTCATACAACTGCATGTCTGATATGCTAGCCACTTCACAAACAATCCATCTCATCATGGTTATTTTTTTCCCCTAGTACTGGGGATTGAACCCAGGGGTCCTTTATCACTGAACTACATCGCCAGCCCTTTTATTTTAATTCTTATTTTGAGACAGCATATATACTAAGTTATAGAGGCTGACATCAAACTTGTGATCCTCCTGCCTTAGCCTCCCAATTCCCTAAGATTACAGGTATATGCTACTGTGCCCGGTTTCATCGTTATTGTCAGAATTAAATAAGATGACATAGTTGAAGTGCTCAGCACATAGTATGTGTTTCCTCAGCATTAAGCATTATTATTAATGGTAACTTCACAAAGCTCTGTGCTAAGGGAGGGCAGAAAGGACAGGCCAAGTGGGAGCTCACCACATTTCTGAGAAAGAGGTCAGTGCAGTGAGTATCATGCTGTGTCTTGTACCCTCGCAGGCAGAGAGTTCTGTGATTTGTATTATACGGTTCCTGGCCTCAGAGCACTCATTGTTGGGTGGAGAAGATAGTTGTGGAAATACAATTGCAATGTGGAGTGCAGTGTGCTATGCTTGGGGAACTCAGGGGGCCAAAGGTGCCCATAGGAGGAACATCTACCCAGATTGTGAGGGGAAGGCTTCTTGGAGCTAAGGATCAGAGGATAACTACGAATTGGCTAGGTGAAGAGATACAGTGTGCTGGGGTCAAAAGGGAGGGTGAGTGCTGGGCACTGTAGGTGGCATATGCCTGTAATAACAGTGTCTTGGGAGGCTGAGGCAGGAGGATTGCAAGTTTAAGGCCAGTCTGGGCAAATAATGAGACCCTGTCTCAAAATGAAATAAAAAGGGCTTGGATGTAGCTCAGTGGTAGAGTATCCCTGGGTTTAATCCCCAGTGCTTGAAAAAAAAAAAGGAAAGAAAAAGGGGAGAGAGGTAAGGTAAATTTACAGGGTATGTGTTGGGGGAAGAAGCACTTTTGTCTGTTTAGTACAAATTCGAGAACCACCTGGGAGGCAGGTGGGGTCGAAGAGGAGCTTGGAGAGCTGGCTAGCCTGGATCACGAGGATCCTTAAAGAACAGCATCAGGAGGTTTATGCTGTTGGAAACCGGAAGCCAGCATGGGGATTTAAGCTGGAAGGAGTTATATCCATTGTACATGACAGGGAGGGGGCACATGGATAGTCATGTTTTGAAGAGATTGCCCCTGGAGGGCAGATTGGAAGAAAAATTGAAGGACATGCAGTGAGGAGGCTGGTGCAACAGTCTAGATGAGACATGAGAGACAATAAGACTCTTGGCAGTGGCAGTACAGATCACCATGGGGGAAGACGGATGATGGCAACATACTGACGAGTGCTGTGATGGAGGGAAGCACAGGCCACTGCAGGTGCTCAGAGGAGCATCAGGGTTATAATGATACCAGCGTTGAAGTCAAGAAACTTCAAGGTGGAAGGGTCCTGAAAAATCCTACAGCTCAAGGCATTCGTTTTTACAGGTGAGAAGACTGAGGCCCAGGGAGAGAAAGCACTTGTGTAAGGCCGTACAAGGTGTGAGAGCTCTGAATGGAAGAGTTGCTCTAGTACTAATGCCAGTATTCAAAGCATCTTTCCTTAAATGTGCTATTTCCTGCCTTGAAATCTTATGAAGGTGTCGGGGATCATTATTTTTGTGTTGTACACGTGACAAAACCAGAACTCCAACAAGGTTGGGTGACTTGTTGGAGAGGAGGTGATGAAGGGAAGGCATTGCATAAAGGGGCTCTAGCTTAGATGGCACACAGACCCTTTTCTCTGTTCTGTATCTTTAGAAATCACAGCTGCTGGATTCAGAGCTAGGGCATGAACCCAGGGTTCTCTTGCCCCACCCAGCCCAGGCCTGGCCTTCTTTCTGCTGATTTCTCCCTTAGGTAGCTCATTTAGATGTAACTGAGGCAACTCAGGGGCAATTTCTAGACCCAGACCCAAGCTTGTCCCCCTCTTTCTGTTTTCATAAAGGAAGGGAGACTGCATGGATTATTAGTGTGTCCCCATAGCCTTGGGCAGGGAATCTCTGGCCTAGCTGTCTTTGTTTTGGGGCCCTGTGGTATGATGCACAAATAATGAGCTTTTTAGACAGACTTGGATTTAATCTAGATTCTACCCCAATCTGCTGCATGCCCTCAGCAAAATCATTTTACCTTTTCTGAGTTTTTGTTTTCTCATCTATAAAATGGGATAACAATGCCCATCTCTTAAGATGAACCAAAACAATTTGAATGGCATTCCCTGCTACTTACACGTGTTTAATAAATATCTGTTTTCCTTCTCTTACGTGAAATCTCTCATGGACAATGACTTGAAGAATCCAGTGTGAGGCAAAGTTTCCTTCCTCTGAAACCTGGTTTATTTCCTCCTTCCTAATATGAGGCTGTCACATTTCATTGTATCTTGCTTTTTGCCTCTGCCACCAGTTAATTTGAAGTACAGCTCTAGCATCTTTGTTGATCTCTGTTTCTGAGATCTTATTTTGTAGTTCAGTTTCTACATTCTGTCCTTATGTGTGTTCTTGGAGTGAGCAACTTCAAATCCTTTGTGACTCAAGCAGGTATAAATAACTAATAGGTGTAAATAGTTGAATGAATGGAAGGCTGGAGAGGTTGGATTGGGGATGGTGAGATTTAAAGAGGACCAGAGGGTGGTGCAGGCTGTGTCAGCTGAGGAGGTACCTCCATGGATGGTTGTAGGAGCTAAAGAAGTCGTTATCAGTGGGTCATCCCTTACCTACCTCTCTTGCTTCTGCTTTAAAAAGAAGCAAAGCTTGGAGAACAGGACTTCTGGTCATCCAGAATCATCCCCTTTATATTTCTTATGTATAGTGTAGGATACAGAGGTCTAAGAAAGAGAAAGGACTTTTTTTTTTTTTAAGTACCACACAAGTACTTTTTAAAAAATTATTTTTTAGTTGTAATTGGACACAATACCTTTATTTTATTTATTTTTATGTGGTGCTGAGGATTGAATCCAGGGCCTCACATGTGCTAGGTGAGCACTCTACCACTGAGCCACAACCCCCCCCCCCCGAAAGGACTTGTTTTTAGAAATTAAATAAAATCACTGCACTAGTCTCAGCTACTTGGAAGGTTGAAGCAGGATGATCACTTGAGCCCACACATTCAAGAGCAGCATAGATAACATAATAAGACCTCATTTCTGTCTGTCTGTCTCTGTCTATCTGTCTCTCTGTCTCTCTCTCTCTCTCTGTCTCTGTCTCACACACAGACACACACACACACACAAGGTGGCACATGCCTATAATCTTAGTGTTTTGAGAGGCTGAGGTAGGAGAATCACAAGTTTGAGGCCAGTTTAGTGAGGCCCTAAGTAACTTAACTCAGTGAGACCCTGTCTCAAAAAACAAAAAGGGCTGGGGATGTGGCTCAGTGGTTAAGCAACCCTGGGTTCAATCCCTGGTACTAAAAAAAAAAAAGCAACACATATGCATAATTTTTTAAAATGCATTTTTATTTTTGATTGACACATGATAATTGTATGTATATATGGGCACAGTATACATGTATACAATATTTAATGATCAGATGAGGTTATAATTAGTACATCTATCACTTCAAACATTTATGATTTGTTTGTGTGGGGAACATTCAAACTCTTTTCTACTAATTTGAAATGTTCCATTAATTGTTGTCAACCATAGTTATCCTTCTGCCTATAGAACATTAGAACTTAGGCCTCATATCCACCTGCATCTTTATACCCATTAATCATTCTCTTTCTATTCCCCTCTCCTCTGGTGCCCTCCCCAGTGTCTGCAACCATTATTCTGTCCTTTACTTCTGTGAGATCAATTTTTTAAATTTTGTTTTTTCTTTCTTTTATTATTATTGTTGGGGGTGTACTGGGTGTTGAACCTAGGGATGCTGTACCACTGAACCACATCCCCAATCCTTTTTATTTTTTTATTTGAGACAATGTCTTACTAAATTGCTAAAAGTCTTGCTGAGTTGCTAAGGCTGACTTTGAATGTGGAATCCTCCTGCCTCACTCAGCCTCCTGAGTCACCGGGAGGCGACTCAGGTGGTGTGGTGCCTAGTAAGATCAACTTTTTAGCTTCCACATATAAGTGAGAGCATCATACATACACAATTTTAAAAAGGCAACTAGTAAGGACTTGTACAGTTAAAAATAAAACCTTCTTGGGGATGGGAATGTGGCAGGAGGATCACTTGCCTGGGTTTGATTCCCATCACTACAAAACAAAACAAAACAAAACACCTAAAGTCTACCCGCCTCCTACTTCCTAGCCCCAAGATGTAACTACTTTTATCATTTTGTTTTTCTGGTGATAACTTCATATCTCTAAATAACATGCTTCAACAGTTATTTCTTCATTTATCAGCTTTGAACATTATCTCTTGACCTCTTGCTTCTGTGACAAATGATAATTTAGCTTGTTTGCAACACTTGCTCTTTCTCTCTCCCATCTCAAATTTCTATTGTTATGTTACTATTTGGTATCCTCTCTTGGTTACCTTTGTAACTTTATTAGATGTATTTTAAACTGTGATTTCCTATTCCTACAATTTTCTGGGTTTATGTAATAATTCTTGATCAGTTGCTTTGCAAGACATAGATATTATTGTTCCATCCTTTCCTTCACCGTTCCTCCCTTTATTTCATTTATTTATTTTTTGTACTGGGGATTGAACTTAGGGCCTAGCATATGCTAAGCAAATGCTCTACCACTGAGCTACATCCCTAGCCCTTTGTTTTATTTTAAGACAGGGCCTCACTAAATTGAGTACATTATCATTCTTTGCTATAAAAATAATCAGGTCTTCATTGCTTTATCTAGAGAGACTAATTATAAGGATTGACCACCAATACAATATGTTTATGTAGTTATGACTATGTCACTATTATTCAGTGTAGGGCCAAATAGTGTACTATAATTGTACCTCATTTCCCATAGTTCTGCTGTCATAATATCTGTACTACTAGGAGCATCAAGATGAAGTGACGTTTCCTTTCTTACATTCTAACAATTGATGAAAATTGCATCACCTTTTACTTTATTTGAACCAGGACTTTCTTTCCTTTTCTTTCTGCCTTTTAATTTATTTAATTTACTTACTTTCTTCCTGTTTGTGGAGTTTATTGAAATCATGGGATAATCATAGCACATCTTTTGGGAATATCATTTTACTTAGAGATTTTTAGGAGAGGAATTTGTAACATTTCATTCTAAAATATAATATGCATGCAGAAAAGTGCTTATATCATAAATGATGTGACTGTTTTACAAAGGACATGGTCAGTTTTTATAGACCAAACACTGATTTATCCGGCACTCAGATGAGGTCTTTTTTTCCACATACTTGGTACTCAGGGAGCCCTTTCAATTTGAAGGCCTTGTCTCTTCTTACATTATATCTTTGATAATTATTCCCCTTCATTTTTTTCTGTTTTCTCTTTCTGGAATGTCTGTTATTTGATGTTGATTGGTTCTGTTATTTGATGTGGATTGGTTCTCTAGGCTGTTTATCTTTTTCTCCTATTTTCTATTTTATAGCTTATAAATGAGTTAGTAGAAAGTCTTATTGACCCATCTATACCCAGGCTCACTTCTCTACTTGCTGGTTTTATTTTGGTGGGCCAACAGGGAGTTGGTTGTCATCATGGGTGCTCCCCAAATACCAGAATGATAAGCACTCTATTTGGAAGCCACCTTAATTCATCCCATAATTTAATTTCTTCAGCAAGGAGCCCTCTGATATTTTGCCTAGGGGCAAATATTGAGTGGCCTAGGTCTTGGGTCTGGTGATTGGGGTAGCAGGGAAGGGAGGATTTATATACCCACCTTCAGTTTATCCCCTATTTTGAGCCTCATGATCATTTCTACCCTCCCTGCTACCTACCATTGCCAAGTCTGGAGTTTCTCTTGGCCTCTGATGGCCTGACTGGCTCCCTCTTCAACTGTAACCCCCTACATGGTGTCCTTGGCTCTCCTTCAACTGCAGGTAATCTTTTGTTTATTTTTTTGCTCCCAGAAGTTTGTTGAAATCTCTCATCTTACTGATACCACTCTCTGTGATTCTCTTCCCTGATATGAGTTCATACCTTGTTTTATTGCTTCACTTTCATTTTGGTGAGGCACTGGGAGAGAAAGGAGATAAACATTTTTTGCTATTGAGGTATAAACTTAGGCTAAAGCTACTTTTAAAAACATTTGTTTTGCTCTCTCTCAGATTGAAGCTGAAAACTACTAGTGAACACCCCTACCCCATAGCTGAACTTGGAATGGCCTCATTTGGGCCTTGTACTGCTACTGGCCCCAACCCCTGTCATGAGCTTCCTTTAGCAGCCCTGGAGCATCCCTTTCCTCATCCTCTGCCTCCTAGACTATGCAGTCAAGGGAGCCTCAGCTGAGTATTTCACATCTGGGCTCTGCCCCCAGTCCTCCTGCTGCCTTGGGCCAGCCCCTCTGACCTCTCTGGGTGCCCTGTCTGTGACTCAAGAGGCTCTTGGTCTTCTACGAGCTGGACTTTTCCAGGATTGGCTGGGTGCTTGGAAAGCAGCCCAGCCTCTTTCCTCAGGCAGTGGGAGCAGGTGGGCCAGAGATGGGCCTGGAGCACACAAGAGGGGGTTTGGAGGCTGAACTGAGACTTCTGCAACAGCAGGCTGCTCTAACTGCTCCCCCTTCCACCCACTCTCTTTCCCATCATGGCTGAACCTCCAGCCCTCTGCTGGAGGCAGAGGGAGAAAAGAAGGGAGGGCTGGAGAGCCAGTTCCATTTTCCTTTGCTTTATTTTTTCCCTCTCTCTCCCCCCCCATCCCGCCCTCCCTCTCTCTCTCTTTCTTCCTCTCTCTCCCTCCCTCATCACAGTGTTGATCTGATCTGGGCTGTAATACCTGTGCCTACTCCTACCTTCCTTCTTGGGCTCTCCCCCTTTCCATCCTTGAGTGATCGTCTTTTCTAGAAGCACTCCCTGAATGTGAATGTTCTTGGTGTGGAGGGCCCTAGGCCATGCTATGTGGAGGAGAGACAGGAGATTGGTGAGGAAGAAAGGCCAAGCTCACAGGCTGGTATGGGAGATGAAGCCCTGCTTGGCTCTGGTATGACAGAAGGAAGCAGCAGCTGTAGCAGTTAAAAACACCGGTTTTGGAGTCAGAAAAACCCAGATTTGAATCTCAACTCCACTGCTTATTAACTGTGTGACTCTGAGTAAATCACAGTATTTCTCTGAACCTGTTTCCATATCCATACAAGGAGACAAAGAAGGACTACCTTCCACACAGTCCTGGACCATTGTAGATGCAAAATAAGTAGTAACTTTATTATGACATGGATTTTTTTTTTTTTTTTGATACTGGGGATTAAACCCAGGGGTGCTTAACCACTGAGCCACATCCCCAACCCTTATGTTTTTTTTATCTTTTGAGACAGGGTCTTGCTAAATTACTTAGGGCCTCACCGAGTTGCTGAGGCTGGCCTTGAACTCGTGATCCTCCTGCCTCATTATCTTGAGTAGCTGGAATTATAGGCGTATACCTCTGTACCTGCTTTTTCTTTTTCTATTTTTTGTGTTGCTGGAAACTGAACCCAGTGCCTGGTGCATGCTAGGCAAGCTCTACCACTGAGTTATATCCCCAACTCCCCCCGTTTTTTTGTGGTGCTGGGGATTGGACCCAGGGCCTTGTGCATGCAAGTTCAACCCTTTTTATTTTATTTTGAGATGGCATCCTGGTAAGTTGCTGAGGTTGGCGTTGAACTTTTGATCCTCCTACCTCAGCCTCCCAAATAGGTGGAATTACAGCATCATCACATCCAGTAGGAATCTGCTTCTTATTGCCATTTCTAGTTCCAATTCTTGGCTCAAATGGGCCCCTGAGAAAGGAGTCTTCCTCTCCACCTGAATCAATTTTCTAAAGGCTTTTCTTTTACTTTTCATATCGTCTTGTGTAGTACTTGAACTCAGGACACATATTTACTTCTCCTTAGTGCTTTTTTACTTCCTTGCTGTCACAAGTAGGCCTTCATACCACTTGTGGTCTAGGGGAGCTCTTGCATGTTCCTTTGGTTAAGGCTGTAGCCCCACTCATCTTTCTAGCCATTCTGTTTCCTTCCTAACCCTGCACTCAATTTGTATTGAACTATCTAGAGTTCTCTAAGCATTTAGGCTTCTTTATGTTTCTCTGCCTTTATTCTGGCTGTTCCCATGGCTAAATACCTTTTCCCCCTTTTCTACACTGCAGACAGCCACTCGACTTTTGAAGAGCACCTTCTGTGTTCCTCACATTGTTCCAGGCACTTGGAAATAGTGAACAAATCAGATAAAAACCTCTATCCTGTGAAATTGACATTCTAGTGTGTGTGTGTGTTGGGTTAGGGATGGAAAACAAACAAGCAGTTATGTATGTCAAATGGTGGTGTCATGGACAAAAGTAAAACTAGGCAGGGGGATGGGGTGTACAGAAGGCCTGGTCAACTCAACCATAGCTAATATTTGCACAACTATTTGTGGTAGGGGGGATACTGGGGATTGAATCCAGGAGTGCCCTACCACTTAGCTACATCTGCAGTCCTTTTTATTTTTTATTTTGAGACAAGGTCTTGCTAAGTTGCTCAGGCTGGCCTAGAACTTGCAATTCTTCTGCCTCGGCCTCCTGAGAGGCTGGGATTATAGGTGTGTGCCATCATGCCTGGCTGCATGATCATTATTAAGCAACCTTTTCCTCATTTAAGTCTTTCCAAAGTTATCACATATTTTTATAATCATATGGTATTCAATGACCTTAGGTTAGTAATATTTTTAGCTCCATTATATTGATAAGATACTGAGACTTAGAGATGTAAATCTCATAGCCAGGAGGGGTAGATTGGTATTTAAACCCTGAACTGAAGCCTCTGCTCCCAACCATTGTCATTCACCAAGCCTCACTACAACTCTCTAAAGTCAGAATTATATAAGATTCCTTTTATAATTGGGAAAACTGAGTTCAGAGAGGGGAATGGATTTACCCATGGTTGCACAGCCAGTGAATGAATTTGAACCCAAACCTATCCAACACTCAAGGCTATGCCCTTCTGCAAACCTTGAGGTTTGCAGGGCTCTCTGGGTTTATCCACCTTTATATTTGCAGGCTCTATCTAGGCAAGCTACCAGTTAAAGCCCTTGGTTCTCCCCCTTCTCTTTGCACTAGTGGTTCATATGTAACCTTCAGATACTTACAGCCTGTCTGTCTCCCCTTCTCCTTTGGCCACCCCTTGGGCCTAGCAGAGGGACCTGGATAATAAGACCACATAATTTCTGAAAGTAACTTCAAGAAATCTGGGCAGGGAATTCTGGGGTCCTGGGTATCTTGGAGTGTGTTCTAGAAGGGATAGGCCAAAGATCCCAATGGACATGACTCCTTGTCCCCACAGATATTTGATTTATGGGGAGGGGCCCCTAAAGAGTGGGGCCCAGTGTAGGGGCCTCTGTTTCTCACTATAGCCTATGATATTGAGGCTTGTAATAGACTGGGCTCCAAGATCCTCCTCCTCTGGTTTCCTGAGCTAGCTCCTGCCTTGCAGTGAAGGGAGTATCTGGGGGGGTGTGCTATGGGACTAGGCTTTCAAGATCTTTGGCTACTCAGGAATGCTTCCTTCACAGTAAGCCTTGGATATGCACACAGATTTTTAGGGCATTCTTTTTAAAAAAATATTTTTTAGTTGTCAATGGACCTTTATTTTATTTATTTATATGTGGTGTTGGGGATCAAACCCAGTGCCTCACACATTGCTAGGCAAGTGTTCTACCACTGAGTCAACAACCCCAGCCCCTTAGGGCATTCTTTGTAGTATTTTGTTCAGAGTACTCTCAGGATACTTATCTTCATTTCTTAGTACCTTTGAACAAATTGTATATTTAATGTGTTCTTCCATTAGAAAATTTAGAAAACCTTGGAAAAGTAGAGGAGAAAAGCATTATGCATAATTACAACATAGAGAGGCAGCCACTCTGAACATTTGGTGTATTTCCCTCATTCTTTGCATTTTTTCATGTAGTCGAAATGATTTTGCACATATGATATTTTTTCTTGTTTTTCTCATTTGCACATTTTCCTATGTAATTGCATATTCTTCCTCACCATCATTTTTAGTATTGCGGATATGCTATGATGTACTTAAGTATCCTCTGCATGTAGGGCATAAAAGTGGGACCCATTTTTTCATTGATTTAAGTTATGCTGCAGTGGGCTTCCTTATAAGATACAGCTTTAAGGGAACTTACAGCTTTTAAAGAATTGACCTTATATAGGAACAATTGTATCCAGCTTATTTCCCTTTGTAGATGGACCCTGTCAGGGTCTGATCCATTCTTATAGTATTTCATTCATTCATTCATTGAATCTAACATGTTCACCTTGTATATCTGTAAACCCAACCCTGAGAGCTGGAGTTATGAGCAGGAATGAGATACAGCCCTGGACTGCCAAGAATTCCCAGTCTGCTGGGAGAGTTGGGCATGAAAATGGACAATTTCGGAACAATTTGATCCCAGTTGAGATGAGGCAAGAATAGTCTACTGTGGGAGAAAAGAGGAGGGGCTCTTAACCCATCCTGAGGACATGAACATAAGCTTCCTGGAGGAGGTGGTGCCTTTGTGAGTCATAGAGGATGAATAGGAGTTGGCTGGAATAAGAAAAGAAGCTTCCAATTAAACACAAGTTGAGCTAGGTATGGTGGCATACACCTGTAATCCCAGCTACTCAGGAGGCTGAGGCAGGAAGATCACAAGTTTGAGGCCAGCCTGGGCAACTTAGCAAGATCCTGTCTCAAAATAAAAAAAAAAAATCAAAAGGACTGAGGATGTGGCTCAGTGGTAAAGTGTCCCCTGGATTCAATCCCCAGTACCACGAAAACAAAACAAAATAACCTTATTTGTTTTGATTGCTTTTCCAGGTCCCACCAAAATATGAGTAAAGGAGTAAAACAGAAACATGTAAGGTTTTGGATACTGACCAGAACTAAACTGTTTCACAAGGAGGACCTAGCAATGCTCAGAATTCAGAGGTACTATACACTTCAGAAGGCAGAGTGAGGTACGGACCCAAGAATAGAGGAATGTAGGCAGTCTGTTCCTCCTGGCTCTTCCCCAATCCCATCCAGTCAGGGACTCCCTCCACCTGCAGCCCCATTCCTGCAGATGGAGGTTGATTCTCTGGAGAAATTGAATTTAAGAAGCTTTGGGTTGAGGACAACAGGCACAGTGAAAGATGGAGTAAAACAGGACTGCAAGCAAAGGGGTTTGCAACCTGAAATGATAAGGCCCCAACCTCTTTCCATTCCCCCATTTTCAGGACACCAAAGTCAGGAGCACACAAGAGATCAAAGGATTATTCTCTAGGGAAACTGAAAGACCCCAGAAAAAAGGCCTCTAAGAGATGACATTTGGGAGTCTCCCAACAACAACAAAAACAGGCCTTCAGCTCAGTAACCCCCTAGTGAAGCTCACTTTTTAGCACATTCCACTTGCACCCAAAGCTTCTGCACAGCTTGTAGTGCTCTGGGAACTGATAGCCAAGGATCATCAACCAGAGATCCTTAAGTTATGTATATTTTATGTAAACTAAACCTTAATACGATTGATGTGTGTTTTTTTTAAATTTTTTTTTTTTTTTTTGCAGTACTGGGGATTGAACCTAGGGGTGCTTACCACTGAGCCACATCCAAAGCCCCCACACACACTCTTTTTTTTTTTTTTTAATTTTGAGACAGAGTCTCACTAAATTGCTTAGGGCCTGTCTAATTTGCTGAGGTTGGCCTTGGACTTGCAATCCTCCTGCCTCAGTCTCCTAAGTCACTGGGATTACAGGCATGTTCTACCACTCCTGGCTACAACTGATACTTAGAAAACACTTCAAATTCTAGGCAGCCAGAGATTATCAGATAGTCCAAAGCCATTTAGGAAGACCATCAACCTGAAGAACAGATGGAATTACCAAACAAACAGAAGTAAGGAACTGGAAGGGATTGAGGTAATAAAGGAAGGAGAAGAAACCTGGGAAATTAAAAACAGAGCCAAAATAAAAAATAAATCAGTAGAATCAGAAAGTAAAAGGTAAGGAGATAACTAGGAAGCAGAATAACAAGATAAAGATGACACAAGAGAAAGCAGTTGAGAAAATTTGAGGATCAATTGAGGAACTCTACCACCTAGCGATAGTAGTTCCAGAAATAGAAAATGAAGGAACAGCAGGAAGAAAATTCTCAAACACATAATACAAGAATTTTGCCTAGAACTGAAGGAATGAAAACTCCTGCCAAGTACCCAGCAAGATAGATGATACAAAGGCCCATGCCAAGATATGCCACTGTGACATTCTGATACATGGATTTTTTTTTTTTTTTTTTGTACTGGGGATTGGTCCCAGAGGTGCTTTACCACAGAGCTACATCCCCAATGATTTTTTATTTTGAGACAGGGTCTTGCAAAGTTGCTTAAGGCCTCGCTAAATTGCTGAGGCTGGCCTTAAACATGCACTCCTCTGTCTTAGCCTCCTGAGTCACTGGGAATACAGGTGTGGGCCACCATGCCCAGCAGAATACCAGGGATGAAAGAGAAGATCCTAAAATCTTCTAGAGAAAAATAACTGCATCACATACAAAGGATCAAGAAAAAATAATGTTAGATTTCTCAACAGCAGTGCTGGAAGCTAGGAGATGATGGAGCAGTTTTTTGCAATATTATGAGGGAAAAGAATTTCCAACTAGAAGTCTATACTCAGTTGAATTATGAATCAGGAGTGAGGGAATGATAAAGACATTTTCACACATGGAAGGTCTAAATATTTTATGTCCTATGCATCCTTTCTTAAGAAACTTTGGAGAAAGTCCTCCAGCAAGATGTGGACATAAACTCAGGGAAAAAAGTCACAGAAACTAGAAAACAAGAAGTACAACATAGAAGAGCGGTGAAAGGAATTCCCAGATGATGGAGGAGAATGTCTTAGGGTAAGACCTGAAGAGCAGCCATTTTTTTTTTAGTTGTAAATTGGCACAATACCTTTATTTATTTATTTTTATGTGGTGCTGAGGATTGAACCCAGTGCCTCATACATGTTATGCAAGCGCTCTACCACTGAGCCACAACCCCAGCCCCGAGCAGCCAGTTTTGAGTACAGCAGAAGGATTGATATCTCTAAGGGGAAAAATATGAACTAATGGATTACTTGATGTATCACAATATATTTTTTTAAATTTATTTTTTAGTTGTAGTTGGACACAATACCTTTATTTTGTTTGTTTTTATGTGGTGCTGAGGATCAAACCCAGGGCCTCTCACGTGCTAGGCGAGTGCGCTCTACCACTGAGCCACAACCCCAGCCCACAACATATTTTTTTGATTTTTTTTTTTTGTAGTTGTAGTTAGACACAACAACTTTATTTTATTTATTTATTTTTATGTTGTGCTGAGGATTAAACACAGGGCCTTGCACGTGTGAGGCAAGTGCTCTACCACTGAGCCATAAACCCAGCCCCATGTCACAATATATTGAAAAGAGAATTGCCTTTCTGACAGAATCTGGGGAGCAGTTGATCATTTGATGAAGAGAACTAAGCAAACAAACAAACAAAAAAGACAGTGATCATTAACAGGGAGAATAAAAAATTGCAGTCCCCAATACCACAAAAAGTAAAGATTGTATGGGAAAGGAAATACAATTATATATGATATGATTTATTCATTACAAGTTGACCATTCCTAATCCAAAAATCTGAAATCCAAAATGCCCCCAAATTCCCATCTTTGAGCAGTGACATGATGCCATAAGTAGGAAATTTCACTCCATGAAACTTTGTTTCATGCAGAAAATTAGTTAAAATTTGTGTGAATTACCTTGTGCCTGTTCATAAGGCGTTTATAAAACATAAATGAATTTCATGTTTAGACTTTGGTCCTGTCCCCAAGATATCTCATTAACTATATGCAGTTATTCCAAAATTAGGAAAAATCAGAAATCTGAAACACTTCTGGTCTGAAGCTTTTTGGATAAGGTATACTCAACCTGTGTTAGTATCTATGCAGACATTATAATGTAAACCACCAACATTGATTTAATTCAGACTTTGTGATGTAAGTCTAATGGTGGAATGAGGGGAGGGCACATGTGTACCTGCGTGACAACTGGAATGAATGAAAATGGTCACCATTCTGTAATGCATATAAAACAGCATTTAAAGACTCATGGTGGTGGTAGTATGCATGAGAAGGTTCTAATGTTATACTGCACAGTAGGAATTCAGGACATAATTTAGAAAACTGAAAAAAATATTAGGAAATAAATTGGCATGTGTGTTCTTTAGAAATGAGGGGGTAAATACTGAAAAAGCAGTGAAAAGAATTGGAAAGGGATCCATCGCCTTTGAGAGTGCAGTGGAAGTGAGGAAGGATATAGCAGGGAATTGTGTTTTTCCTTATAATCCTGCAGTGCTATGTGACTTGAAATTCTATAGACATGTATTACTTTCGTAAAAAAAATTAAATTAAACAAGCATGTGTGAATGTGTAACAATTAATTCCACTATTATTCTTCAAAAAACATGGAAATTAAAAAAAATAAAATTAGAAAAGACCCACAAGGTCTGGGGGATAGTTCAGTGCCTAGTATGTGCAAGGCTCTGGGTTTGACTCACAGTATTATAAAATAAATAAAAAGAAAAAAACAAAGAAAAAAGGACACACAAGCAAGCCAGTCATGGTGGCATGTGTGCTTGGAGTTCCAGCTATTAGGAAGGCTGAGGCAGGAGGATCACTTGAATCCAGGAATTAAAGGCTGGCCTGGGAAACATAGTGAGACCCCATCTGAAAAACAAAACAAAAGAAAAGACATATAAGATAAGGCCAAAAATGAATTAGTGATATGAACACATATTTTAGGAATATGAAAAGTAATTTAGAAAAAAATTACTTAAAAAGTCAAAAAGGAGACTTGTTTTGGTTAAGATCCTTTACAATATGATTTTTTAAACCATGTTCATGTATTACTTCAATAAAATTAAAAATCATTTGAAAACAAATACAAATTTAAAAAATTAAATAAAGAGGGTCAAGTGTGTTCTAGATAGCAAATACTAGGTGTGCTCAAAAGGCAGGGGGAGGGTAGAGGGAGAGATTTAAGAGTTTTATTGAGGCAGAGCCTGATCTCTGTGTGTTCGAAGAAGTTATTGAATGTTCAAAGCAGGAGAAGCACATCAACTGATTTGTGCTTTAGAATGTTCCTTTCTCTCAGTCCTGATGAAAAAGGAGTTGTTCATGGAAGACACATGCAGTCAGCTTGGGAGGGAAGATGCCTGGCTGCTGAGGGCTGGTTGTCAGCTTTTGGAGAGAACTGCATGATCCCTGGGCCAGGGTACCTCTTTTCTCAGGACACTCTTCGGAAGATCTTTGTTCACAGTTGCCCTTCAAGTGTGTGTGTGTGTGTGTGTGTGTGTGTCACGCTTGCGCACGCGCTCTCTCTCTCTCTCTGTGTGTGTGTGTGTGTGTGTCTATCTTTCAGTGCTGGGATTGAACTCAGGGCTTCATGCTTACCAGGCAAGTGGTCTATCTCTGAGTCACATCCCCAGGCTGTTTTCATTGACGTCCAACTTCTTTTCTGTTGGACACACAATCTGTGTGTGTGTGTGTGCGCGCACGCACATGTGTGTTAGCAATCAAACACAGGGCCTTGCACTCATGAGGCAAGTGCTTTCCCACTGAATCACACCCTCATCCCTGGACACATGATCTTTTAGACACATTACTCAAATCCTGGCTTGAAGACATCTGTCTCATTTGGGTGCCTCTGCATATCTTGTTTCTGATGCTTTTGTTTTGTTTAATTAGTTTAGCTTTCAGAAGACAACTTCGTATCTAATTCCAGGTTCTTGGGGAGAGGTACCATGTTGTTCACCCAGTTGTTGTTTATATTTGATTTGGAGAATCAAAACTGGAGGCAGGGAATCTAGTCTGGAGGCAAGGACAGAAACTCCAGTGTGGCATCCTGAGAGCCTCTAGTCTTTTCAGCTGTTCTGCATTGTCATCTCTGTAAGTTCCATAAAAATTTAGGAACTGTTGAGATTCTGCCATTTATTCTCCCATCTTCAGATTGCCTCTCAGTCCTGGAAGCCATAAGATCAAAATTCTTGGGCAGAATACATGCCCAAGTTTTTGGCTCAAAAAATACAGTTACTATACCCAAAGGCCTCAATAAATTACTGTTTATTGAACATCACTACTGAGCATGGGAATGATAAATCCAAATCATGAGAATCTTGGGGTCTTAAGTGGCCTTTTATTAGAAGGCTTTGGGGATCAGCCCGAGAAATTGATTTCTTCTACTTACATGGATAACAAAAGGGGATTTGGTCCCTAGGTCTTTGCATTTCTATATGTGGACAGCTGAATCTAGTTGATAAAAGAGATAAACCTGGGGTTCTGAAAAAACTAAATTTTAAAGTCTGAAGGTTACTTGTAACTTAACTAACATGGCCCTATCATTTTGTAGATGAGGAACCAAGGTTCAGAGAGAATTGATTTGCCCAAGTCTACACTGTCAGTTAGGGAGTGAGCCATAAATCAAACCCAACTTCTTTCTACCAGTCTATTCTGCCTTCCAGAATAGTGGCCCAGCTTCATGAAGTAGAAGGTAGATTGACCATTTGGCAGGGCATTGGCCCATGAAGAGGGGTAGGATAGCACTGCATTGATGATTGTTGTCTATTTGTAACATACTAAATGCATGAAGAATGATAAGACCCCTCAGGTGAGCTGTATCCCTACATTGAGAGTCATATGGTGCTGTCTCCTCAAAGTAATAAGAATCAAACTGCAGTAAGAATTGGCTAATTCACACTGCATTGTGGCCTGGAGCTCTTTCTCTTCTTCACTATCATCTTGAGAACTGTAACTGTAACTCCCAATACTTTGGGAGTAGAGGTATATATCTGAGAATCTCTCAGAAGAATGATTGATGGGGTGGAAGGGTCTGTCAATACCTCTGGCTTGATACTGGGGAATGAAGTGGTATTAAGCTACTGGTACAGTGAAATGTGGTAAGAGCCTGAGCTTTGGGGTTCACTACAAGCTCCTCTACTTGTGTGACCTTGGGCAAGTCACTTCAGCTTCTCGGTTTCCAAAGGAAATAATTTATGAAAAGAGCCTAACACTGTACCTGGTAAATTGTAAGTGCTCAATGATTGTTTGTGATGATGAAGAAGGTGATTATATACATTGCTTAATCCCTAAAATGAATGTGGGCAAGTGGCCAGTCCATGAGCTTCTTGATGAGTTGTCTTTCCAGGTTAGGGCCTAGTAGATTAAATAAATGTGTGCTGGGTTTGGGGGTAAGTGGGTAGTGAAGAGATCAGCCTGTCTAGAGCAGAGGGTTAGTGTTAGGGACAGAAGTTGAAAGGCTCAGCCTCTATTCTGTGGGCAATTGGGAAGTCATTGAAGGGCCCCTCAGACTTGGTACCTGAGAATAATTGGGCCAGGCCTCAGAAGCAATCTTGCTACTACAGAGTGAGATACAAAGTTTTAATAAAAAAGTATTCCATGGCCCTGCTCCTGTGTTCCTTTGGGGGCTTAAATGATTAAAAGTTGGTGTCACTGTTATCAGATGGGCATGCACTTGTGCCAGATGTTGTTAAGCCTCAAAGCCACTCCATAAAGGGAGGGATTCTCACCACTGCCCCCACACCCACTCCTTTTACAAGTGAAAAAAACTGAGGCTTCATGTAGTGAGGTGACTTCCCCAGGATTATATGGCTGGGAAACAGTCAAACTGGAAGTGCTGTACTCACCTGACACCCTGATGCTTACCTGCCCCACCTCACTCACGGAGCCTCCATTCACCCTTTCAACAGATGCTCTCTCTCAAGCTCCATCTCCCTCCCTGTGTGTCCTTTTGTCCTTTGGCACTCAGCATAGTTAAAGATGGGACTTCCTGCCACTAGTCATATCTTGGCTCTCTCAGCTGAGGAAAGAGCCTATAATGTGTTTACCTCTGTGTTCTTTTACAGCCTAGCCTAGGAGAGGGCAGGAGGCCTGGGGTAGAGGGAGGATGAAGACTACCAGGGGGAAGAGGAAGACAACTTACCAGACTGTCTCATTTCCATGGTCCCTGGCCCTCCTCCCCTTCCCTACCCCTCCTCCCCTTCCCTACCCCCAGTTTACCAGCTCCTCTGCCCTAATCTCCCTTACACAGTACATGTCCACACACAGACACACACAAGTACATGAAGAGTCAAACACACACGGGTACCATCTCTCTCTCTCTTCCACACAGACACACACATGCACACAACACACACACACACACACACACACACACTCTCATACATTCCTTTCAGGGAGGAGTAGCTGGAGGGGAGGGGAGTGGTTCACATTTCACTCATTTCCTTGCTTCCCTCAGAGCTGTCCCCCACTCCATTCTCTTCTGTTGTGCTCCCTTTGTCTCTGAGGGGCCTCACAATGAAGAAGGCAGACCAGTGTAGTAGAAAGGAACCCAGCAGCTGACTCATTTACCCCCTCGGTTCCATTCTCTTCATCCGGAAAATAAGCAGGTTGGGCCAGGCAATTGGCAAAGCCTCTTCTATGTTGTTAATAATACCTGGCATTTGTCTACTGGGTTCCAAAGGGCTTAATCATCCCAACAGCTCTGCAAGGATCGACCTCATGTTACAAATGGGGAGACTGAGGCTCAGACTCAGAGAGGTGAAGTGACCTGCCAGGTCAAGGGGCTGGTAAGTGGTAGAGCCAATATCTGAGCCTAGGTCTCTATGTTTAAAGCTCAGGCTTTGCCCCTGCCCACAGCTGCTGGCTGCTTATTAGGCCACTCCAGAGAAAATCACATTCCTCACCATGACCCATTAGGCCCCACTGCTGTTGATTTATGGGTACCTCTTTGATCTCACCTCTGACCACCCTTCCCTTGCTCACTCCACCCCAGCCTGTCTTCCTCCATGTTCTTCCAACTGGCTAGGCACTCGCCATCTCAACCATCTCACAGCCTTTGCACCTGCTATTCTCTCTGCATGAATGGAATACCCTTTATCTCATTTCCATCAACATGCATTAGGCCTCAAGGGCACTACATAGGGCAGGGGAAGAAAGTAGAAAGCACATGTTGACTGTGTTTTTTTTTTCTTTCTGTTTCCCTTTCAGATCTGATGGTGAGAATTCCAGAACTGTCAGGTCAGTACCTCCTTTCTTTAGTAGTAGTTGGGAAATTGGGCTGGGCATGGGGTGGGAGCCTCTAATTTCTTACTTTGGGATTCATGGGCAGGGGTAGGGTCCAACTCCAGGGTTCTTTCCCCATTAATATTAGGGGTGGGTGTGGAGCAGAGTGGAGTGGGAGGGCAGGGGGAATGTGGCAGGTCTTGGGAGGGGGTTGTAGACTGTTCTTCAGTTTTTCTGACCCTAGCTGACTCAGGGGCTTGGCTGAACACTTCAGGGGCTCATAGGAGCTGGCCAGATATGAAAGCCGATCTCCAGAGAGATCAGCTCTGGACCTGGGACCTTTACCACCTTCTCCTCTCAGGAGAAGGGGGTATGATGAATGTAGGGCTTATCTAATGTAGTGTTCTTGTTCCTACCCTGAACTATGTCAGCCCTGAGTAGTGGGATTTAGGTGGACTTTGGATATGACACATCCTAGACATTAGAAAAACATATCATTGTGACAAGTAAACTTTTTTTTTTTTTTGGCTTGGTTAAAACGTTTATAAGATTCAGTAAGTTTTAAAGGTAGAATCAATTGCCACTTGAGTAGGCAGGAGGAAAATTGGGGTAGAGGCAAGGGCTCTTTGTGTATTCCCCAGGCTTCAACCATCAGAAACCTCATGAAGGCAGAAGTGTCAAATATAAGGATTATTTTGGGAATGATGGGGGGCTCAGGGTAGGGCCCAATCAGTCTTAGCTTCCAGGCTATGGACTATGGGATGGGCCTCTGAGATGAGATGGGTCCAGGCAGCCAGAGGCACAGAATGGGGACAGTTAGTCCCAGCCAGGGCTACCACTAGCATATATAGCACCTTTGTGAAGAATAGAAAAAAGGTGTCCCTTTCAGGAGCATCCCTTCTGATTGGGATCAATTGGAAAAAATGTTCCTTTATCTCTGAGCCATCTCACCAGGCTTCCCAGCTTCGTGAGCATAGCAAAGGTTAGATATCAGTCCCCACTCATGCCCTCTTGGCTGTTACCCCTTGTGTAGGGCACAGTTTGCCCAGCCATATGCAGCAGTGCAGGTCCTGTCATCCAGACAGTGGATATGGGCTGGAGGAAGAGGATGCCAGCACACACAGAGAGATATAAGACACCTATCCTAGTGTCCCAGGCAGGGCGTCTGTGTTGAACACATTGGGCCAAGGTCAGAGCCGTGGGATAGACACACAGTGAGGTCAGCGTGAAAGCAAGGGGAACATAATGGATCACAATCAGCCCTGGTGTCCAGGAAAGGGGTATATGATGAGCTATAATTAGTCCCAGCATGCAGCCAAGGAGCATGGCACAGGGACAGCTTGTCCTAGCACTTAGGAAGGCACTTGTCTGGAAAAGGACATGGATCTCACCATCCCATTATGGATTTGGGAAAAGGTAACCTGAACTGACCTTGAGCCCAGGGCTCCTAATGATATGCCTGCTACTTGTTGAGGAATCAGCTTCAGGGTGCCTCTGGTTCTTACCTCTTCCTGCCAGGGGAGTTTCTGAGATCTATAGCTCAGGGTATTTAATAATAATCATAATCATAAGTCATGTGATGACTTATGTTGGGCCTTTACGACTTACAGAAGTTGTCATGGACTTTCTTTTGTTTGATCCTCCCAGTGACACTGTAGGTGGAACCTGGGCTGGCCTTATCATCAGTGTTTTACAGTTGAAGAAACTAAGGCTCAGGATGGTTATGGATTTTGCCTACAGTCACACAACTAATATGTGGCTGAACCAGGATTCAAACCCAGGTCTGCCTGGCATCAAGCCCACAGCCCTGCCCACACCATCACCGTGGGAGCTCTCAACAGCCTTACAGATAATAATAATCATCCTCATCCTCATGCTAATATTAGTAATCATAGCAATTATCATTGATTCCTCACACACTAAGAACTCTGAATATGATCTTATTTAGTGCTCACAGCAGCCCTATTAGGCATGGATTCTGATTCCTGATTTACTGGTGAGGAAAAGGAGGTTGTGAGAAGGTTAATGCCTTGCCCAAGGAAAGAAGAGTAATGGGCAGGATGGCATTTCTCTGATTCAGAACTTGGCTTTCTGGCTCTAAAGCCAGTGTTGGTTTTTCTTATACTTGCTTCTTGGGCATCCATCCTGGGTGCCTGGTCAAGGAGGCTATAGAGGCTTTGGGGACTCAGCAGGTAGGGAAGTAAGGGTCAAACCTGGGCCACAGGAAGGACTGAAAGAATAACATTATGGGACAAGATCTTGCAAACATGGTGGAAAGATTCTTTACCTGGGAACCAGGACTGGATAGGACCCTCTAAGGATGCTCTCAGGCCCCATGTGTAAATTCCTGAGTTCACTGCAGTTAGGGGTCAGGGAAGTCTTCTGGAGATATATATATATATATATATATATATATATATATATATATATACACACACACACACACACACACACACACACTCTCTCTCTCTCTCTCTCTCTCTCTCCTGGAAATGGAATTAGTGTGCATAGGAAAGCAAGGTGTATGTTTAAAGACAGGGAGCAGTCATTTAGGCTGAAACAGAAGATTTGGGCAGGAAAAAAATTAAAGTTCAGAACTTTGGTCAAGGATGGGTCACAGATACTTTCTATCATCAGGGGGGAGCTGAGAAAGGTTGGGGAGAGGTTAAGCTCTGTAGCATAAAAAAAAGGCAGAAACTTTGGATCCAGGCAGAGGGCTCCATTTTTGGCTAGGTTGCTTTCTAGTTGTGTGATTGGACAAACCTGTTTGTCCCTTAGAACTCATTTCCTCATCCAATAAGTACATGTGTGTGCACGTGTGCACGTGTGTGTGTACACACAGAGAAGGGTTAGAAGAAACACCAAGGAAGCGAGACATGATGGCATCTGTAATTTGGAAAGCTGAGTAAGGAGGATCACAAATTCAAGGCCAGCCTGAGCAACTTAGCAAGCCCCTCAACAATTTAGTGAGACCCTTTCTCAAAATAAAAATCACAAGGGGATGTAGCTCAGTGGTAAAGCACCCCTGAGTTCAATCCCCAATACCAACAAAACAAAAACAAAGAAAAAGAAAAAGTAAAAGAAACACCGGAGAGAGGGGCCAGGGCTCTGCTGTTGTGAAACCTGCACAGCAAGGAGTGAGCAGGATAGGTGGACTGCAAACCACCTAAGGCAGGGCCCAGGCCTGAGGGCTTCTAAGTATTGGGTGCCAGAGGAAGTGTAGAGTCTAATTAGAGCTGAACAGCTGGTGATGGGGGAGGGCAGTGGGCAGAGTTAGGTGCTTGGACTTCCCTTAGATTCTAGAATAGTTGTCAGACATAAAGGCACCTTAAGCCAAAGTCTAGAGAAGAACTGGCCCTGGCTCAGAATCACAAAGCCTGCTTCCTAGCTGTGTGCTCTTTGCAGGCACTTAACTTCTCTGGTCCTTAGTTTCTCTTTGGTAAAATGGGAATGGTAATTCTGACTTCTCTGAGTTGATGAGAGAACTTAAAGCAGTGCTCAGCATAAAACAGTGGCTCAAGGAATTTCAGTGCCCTCTGTCCTTCCCTAATCCAATCATTATTTTATGTTGTAGAGTCAAGCGGAAAAAAATATGGGGAAGTGCAGAACCTGAAAACAGACAGGGAAGGAGGGGCTTGATTGATCCCTTCACCAAAGATGAGGGAGCCCAGTAGCCCAGTTCCAGCAGCTCTACTGGCAGGCAGTGAGGGGTCAGGCTGGAACTGGGGGTGGGGGGACCAGGCTGGGGTTGCTAGGCACGCAAGGATGAGAGCCGGAGGAGGTGGCCTGTTGCTAGGGAAGGAGGGAGGGGGTGGGGGAGCCACTGACACCCGCGGAGCCAGGGACGTCCCCATGGCAACTGGAGCCGCTGCAGTAGGGAGGAGAAGTGGGAGGAGGAGCCACTGCTGGCTCTATTCCCAGAGGAGGCCTCCCACTCTGGGCCTCAGTGCCCCCATCTGTCCAACCAGAGTTTGGATTAGATAATCTGGAAGATTCTTCCTTGTTTTGACCTCCTGGCAATCAGAGATGGCCTAGCCTTTATGGCCCTTCCATGGCTTTCCCCGTTCACATGTCTAACATACCACCAGTCCCCAGAGTCACCCCAGCTGTGTCCAATTCTTCCCTCCCATGCTGCTGCCTGTTCAACTCAGCCCAGCTGCCCACCCTGCCCAAGCTCTCTCTATTCCTACTGCTTAGTTTGCCTGGAACCTTGTCACTTATTGCTTGCTGAATGGCTGTTGAGGTGTGTACAGGGTTGGGGGGACAACTTCTGTCCTGCTTGCTCTGGAAATCCTGCCCTGGCTGCCATTACCTACCCTGACCGCTTCTTCTCTCCTGGGCTTCTCTGGCCTCATAGGTCTGAGTCCCTCCTATTAGCCTTAGGAATTACTGCTGTAATTTATTGAGCTGCTTCTGAATTGGGCTCCACACAGTACACTTGACAGACTCAGCTATTTACAGTAAATTTATGGTGACATATTGTGAATCTCCATTTTACATATGAGACAATATTCTGAGAGCTTATGGGACTTGCTGGAGGTCCCACAGGTACTGTCTGGTGGAGCCAAGTATGGAATTTGGCTCTGTATAATTGCTGCTACCTCAGGCTTGAGGTGGGGATAATCAGCAGCTGCAGAGCTTACTGAGTGATGGCTAAAGCTACTGTACGTCAGGTACCATGCTGGGCACTTTACCTGCAGTCTCTCTTCTCTTCTTCACAACAATCCTATAGGGCATATGGTGTTGTCATTTTACAGATGAGCAAACTAAGGCTTAGAGAATGAAAATAATTTATCCCATGGTAGAATTAAGGTAGGAATACAAACCATCAGATTTATGATCACCATACTACCCTGGAGTTGACTCAGTTATGTTCCCGAGGCATAAACAGAGCATTCCCTATGTAGCATGCCTGTGTTGGGCAATCCACAGGGGGAATGGAAGCAGGCAACCATGGTCCCTGCCCACAGGGAGCTCCCAGTCTGGGGTTGCTACAGACAGATGAGCCAGCTCTGAAAAGTCCATATGGGAGTGTGCTGACGAGGTGTACAGCCAAAGTGTAAGGACAAGAATCTGGAAGGGTCAAGCTGGATTCTGACAGTGTGATAGAGAAGGCAAGAAGTGGGGTGAGCTGGGGAAATTTTCCCAAAGCAGGTACCTTTCCAGGAAGCTTCAGAGGGGTGAGAAGGAGCAAAAGGTTCTTCTTCTCCCTTTCCTCTTTGTGTTCTCCTGCCCCCGCCTGGCCCAGCCCCAGGAAGTGGGTGACCCCTAAGCTGGCTGAGTGCCTGGTTGGCACCAAAATAAACTTGCCTTCCCTCTCTTCCCCTCCCCTTGCCTCTGTCCCCTCTGTCCTGGCTTTAATTAGCAGCCCTGGGGATGAGTCACTTGGCAGCTGGGGAGGGAAGCTGTGCAGAGCCCAGTCAAGCTTCAACTCCTGCCCTGAGCCTTACGGGCAGTGCCACTGTGTTCATGTGTGTGGGTGTGCATCACTGCATGTCAGAGAGGCTCTGTGTTAGTACGGCTGTGAAAAGTCAGGGCAGCGTCGCATGCTGGCGTGTGGCCATGCACATCAGGGTATCTGCATACAAACATATCTGGTGGTTGCTGCATTTGTTTTGGCATGTGACTGAAAGTTAGTGTGTGACTGTGTGGCCATAGTATGTGGCTGTGGCAGCAAGTGTCAGGAAATGCGGGAGCTTTTGAATGAACAAACACAAATACCATATAATTGCATTTATCCCTCCCAACATAAGTGTTCTATATGGGTTTTTGCTTATGCAAGCCCAGCACTTATATTCCCAATTTTCACTTGTCTTAGTCTGGGTACATTTTGCTGCAGGGAACAGAAGCCCACTCAAACTAGCTCAAGAATAAAGGGGGGCACTGTTGTGAGGCTACATCTCACAGAATCTAAGAACAGTAAATGAAGTACTGCCAGGTCTCTTGCCAGCTGGAAATGAGACCTGAATGTCAAGGACCAAGATTGCACTCTTACTCTCTGCATCTCCTGAGCCCATATCGTGTGTGTGTGTGTGTGTGTGTGTGTCTCACACACACAGCTTACCTAGTCCCTGTCATTTCCTTTTCATTTCTCTCTCTGTACTGGCTTCCTCTGCTATCACCTGACTAACGTGGCTGCCAACTTGGAAGCTATGTGACCTTCCAGCTTCAGAGTCTACCCCATCTGACTGCACTGAGTTCATCCAACCAGTTGTAATATAAGGCAGCAAGAGGCTATATGTCGGACTTGATTCTCTTTGAAGTGGGTGAGGGTAGAGAGGTAAAATACTCAACATTTAGTCAGGTGCACTGGTACACACCAGTAATCCCAGCTACTCAGGAGGTTGAGGCAGAAGGATCGCAAGTTGAAGGCCAGCCTCAGCAATTTAGCAAGATCCTGTCTCAAAATAAAAAGGGCTGGGGACATAGCTTAATGGTAGGATATGTCAGGCCTTTGGTTCCATCCCTGCTACTGCCACATATACATAAAAAATACTTAGCACTTAGTGTTTCTTCTCCAGTGAGTACAGTTTTTATGTGTACACAAGTAAAGTCAGAGCCTGGGGAGGGGTATCCTGTTCAGAGGCCCAAAGTTGTAAGATTGCTCATCCACCAAAGTTTTAGTTCCTAATTTTTTGCAAAGATAACCTCAGCTCATTTTGTTTTCAAGTTCTTGAATTGTTTTCAAGTGCTCTTGCATCAAAATACGCAGTTTTAGCTGAAACTGTCTTCTTTTTACTTTTTTGTGTATTCTGGGAGTTAAACCCTAGGGCCTTGTGCATGCTAAGCATATGCTCCACCATTGAGCTACCCTGTCCTCTTATTTTATGTCAAAGTAACTTTTAAATACACAGTGAATATTATCATTGTTCCTAGTTTGTGGTGATTTTCATAGCCTCAGAACAACTGGCATAATGCTACTGATGGTAGCTGCTACCAAGATTTTGATTGCTTCAGGAATTTTTCTGTTTTATTAGTGCAGTCACTGAATTTATAATTATTTGTAGTATATAATTACAAGCACATATTATCAATATTATCAGCTTGACGCTTCAGCTTATTTTTCCATTAATACAAACCCTGCAGTTTTTACATTAATTACAGAGGGAATTAATGACCCCTTAGACAAGTTTTCACCTATGAGTAAAGAGTTAGGAACCAGCTGTGCTACTAATAACTGGTCTCCAGACGCAAGGGCGATGCCCACAGCTCAGGCCTCACATCCTCTGACTGAGTCTAGAGTCTTCCCACTACCTCCTTGGGGGCCTTCTGTTTCTGGCCTGGCACATAATAAATTGCTGTTGTTATTTTAATAAAAATGACCAATTTATTATTACTGTTAAAGCCATCTTCTGTATATAAATGGTAAAACTAAGTGGGAGAATTTATCCCAGGCTCAGGGCAGAGTCTCCTTCAACTCCTCCTCCTCCTTTATTTTTATTGTGCCAAATATGAATAATCACTTTGATTCAGAAAATATCTACTATATTTCAGGCACTGTTAGGGAACACTTGACACACATTATCTTTAATCCTGTGGTTACCCTGCCAAGTAGGGGTGATTTACAGGTAGGGAAATGGATACCTAGAGAGGTAAAATGACTTCCCTGAAGTCACATCATCTCTCCATTCATTTATTCCTTAATTCAAGCATGATTTATTGAGTACCTACAAAGTGCCAGTTGATATGATGGGATTAGTAGGATAGCGAATAATAAATAGAGTGATGGACCCTGCTCTGATGGAGCACATAGTCTGGTCAGGAAACAGACAATTACCCACAATTATAGGGGAAGTATAGGGTGTCATGGGTGTACTATGGAAGTGTGTCCAACCCAGCCTGAGGGTCAGGGAAGCTTCTCCAAGCTGACATCCAAGCTTTGACTTGGAGGATGAGTAGAAGTTAGCCAGGGGATGGGGTGGCATGAGGCAAGGTAAAGTGGATGGTGTTGCAGGCCAGAACTGGAAGGAGTGTTTGGCACCTGCATTTATGAGGAACTAAATATGTGTAGTGAGATGGGGCTGTCATGAGAAAGAGTCTAGAAAAAGGACAGAAGGTACATTGGGAGGCTGGAACTGGGACCTCAGTCAGTTAGGCCTGGAGCCAGTGAGCTGCAGGATGCAGTGGCAGAGTTTCCATATTTCTTGGTGCCTGGAGACACTGTCAGTGTGCCTGGCCCCAGGGTGCCTCTTGGGTGGGCTTGTTAAGCGTCAGTACTGGAGTCCAGGGTTCTCAGTGCCCTCTAGTGTCCATCTACCCATCCTGCACTCTCCACTTAATGTGTATTGTCTGTCTCCCACATGTACATGTGACTGGGTGCCCTATGCTGGGTGCTGGGAACACTAAGGGGACATGCCCCTGTCCTCATAGAACTCCCAGCTGAGAAGAGGCAACAAGTATATGAACAGAAAGTGTCAAGAGAAGCTGGCCTAAAGAAGAGCAGGATGGAAGGACACCAGGGAATGACCCACCCTGCCTGGGGTGGGGTCAGGGCAGCCCAGAAGGTACAACCTGTAGCTGACTTTGAAGAATAAAGGGGGACTAACCAGGTGAGGAGGTGGCTGTAGGGGCCTGGAGGGCAAGCACAGTTGAGAGTGAGGCATGGAGCAGCATGTGGCTGAGAATTGCAAGCACTTCTGTCTGGGAGGAGCACAGGCTGAAGATAGGGGGAAGGCTGCGACTACCTGGAGGTGGGAGATAAGAGCTAGCTCACAGAAGGTTCTAGGATGCCTGCCACTGGGTCATTCATTAGGCACTTAGTGCATGAAATCTTATGAGATGCTTCACAAGCTGAACATAGTGGTGCACACCTGTAATCCCAGAGACTCTGAAGGCTGAGGTAAGAGGATGGCAAGTTCGAGACTACCCTGGCCAACTTAGCCAGACCCAGTATCCAGATAAAAAATAAAAAAGGGCTGGGGATGTAGCTCAGTGGTAGAGTACCGCTGGGTTTAATTCCCAGTACCTCAAAAAATAAATCAAAAAAAAAATAAAAAAGATCCTTTGGAATCACAAATGTCTCTGAGGATCAAATGAAAGATAGAGACTGATATTTTCTCCTCAAAGAATAATATTTTTAATACAATTCCAGAGGTATCAGAGATACTCTTTTCCATGCCTATCTGTGAACCACAGGCTTCCAGAATGCTCTTAGTATAAATAAGGAAACCCTTAGTATGGCCTCCAAGGCTCTGCATGATCTGGCCCCACCTACATCTTCAGTCTCACCTTGTCCCCTTTGGATTCCCCACTCAGCCACATAGGCTTCTTTGCAGTTCCTGGATGTAGCACTTCAGGTCATTTGCCTAGGTCCTTTCCTCTACCTGGAATGCTCTTCTCTTGCTACTGTCACTTTTTGCTTAGTTTAATTTTATTAGTTGGTGAATATCTGTTTCCTCTCACATGGATGGAAGTTTCATCAGAGCAGGACATTGTGTACCCTTATTTAGTGCTATATCTAGCACCTGGCACAATGCTTGGTCCATGGTATCTATTGAATAAAGAAAATGAAGGTTCCACCCGTGCCCCTGTGACTGGGTCAAACTCCTTATCCTCAATTCCTTCTTCCCTTCAGCCTCCTGGGGCATCATCCCATGAGTCTACAAAACAGGCCCAGATATGTTCAAATTCCAAAAGTGACTCCAGATTAAGGTGTCTTTTCCTAGAATTCTTCCCCCATCCCTAAAACAAACAGGCTACTCATGGTTCTCCTCATATCCCTGGGAAAGGAGTCAAACTCTTGGGTTCAACTTGAGACTCTTAGTGATGTATGCATTTTGTCTCACTGAATCCTAATAAAAACCCATATGTTAAGAATTGTCATTCCTCTTCTACAGATGAACAAACTGAGCCTCAGAGGGGCTACCCAGCTAAAAAGTTGTAGAGCATGTAGATGTTTTGTCTTACCAGAGAGAGGAAGGGGCTTGCCAGAGGTCACACTGCATCAGTCTTAGAGGCAGGACTAGAATTCCTGTTTCTTAACTCCTGTCAAGCCAAGAGGAAAGTCTGGGATAGAGGTAAAGCCTGTAGGGTGATAACTGCAAATGGGCTCAAGGTGAGCTGCTGTGTGAGAGCTAGAAAAATTGCTCTAAGAGAGAACACAAAGCAGAGGCTGAGGCCAGAGCCCTGAGGGCTGGGCTTTAGGGGGTGGGCAGAGGGAGAGGAGGCCACAAAGGGCCCACAGATGCCAACCTTGCGGTGGTCCGGAGGGCCTCTCTCTCTCTCAGCAGCTTTGGCTTTCTGGAGAGGAAGCAGCTGCCTCGGCAGGGAGGCAGGAAGGCTGGCCTGTTGCCTGTCAGCTCCTATTTCTTCTAGATCACTGACCCTCTGGCCCCTCCCAGGGCCACCTTCTGCTCAAAACAGCCAGGGGCCTGGGCTCTGAGGCCATGAAAGGACAGGAGAGCTCTGAGCTGTATCTGTGGTCCTCTTCAGGAGCCTCACCTTCTTCAGACCCAGTGGTTCTCTCCCTTACCCAGTGCCACCTATATGGAGGAGAGAGATTACTATGGTGGGTAGGAAAGGGACCAGGGCACCTGGATCCTAATGAGGCTGGCCCTGTGAACTTCAGTGAGACTCTGCTCTTCTATAGGCCTCAGTTGCCCATCTGTAGAATTAAGCTGGGCAACTTCCTTAGAGGAACAGACTCTTGATTGTGAATGGTGTGTCTTCTGATTTGTACTTTTCTCTTTAGGGAACATTTCTCTAGGCCATTCTAGAGAACAACACAAGAAAAAGTGAGAGTTTATTACAGTGATAAGGAATATTGGCCAGGGCCCCATCTTGATATTCCAAATGGGTGATTTGAATTTTACTTGATGTGGAGTGTCCCAGAATACCTCCTAAATATAGTCTCTTTAACCATGCTAAAAATTAGGATGTTTGTGAAAAGCTTCTATTGAAAGATTTCAGTATCCACAGTGAAACAGCCAAGGGGACATATTCCAGATTTGGGAGTGGCCAAGCTAGGTCCTGATCTTGGGGTTCTGCCACTGGTACTGAACCTCTCTCCATCTCCGCTTTCTCTACAGAAGAGACCTAGTGACACAAACTTCTCAGGGTGCTCTGGGAAATTCCAGTGGAGGTGCACATAGGGGGCCCAGCTGAGGTTTGTTTTGCCATAAGAAGTAACGAGCTCTCCAAGCTGCTTCCTCTTAGGAGGAGTTCCCAGCTCTCCTGGGGGAGCAATGAAGGAGCAAAGTTTCCAGTTGCAGCCTGGCCTGCAGCCCAGCAGGCCTGGCCCCGCCTCCTTGGTTCCTCCTTCTAGGGAAGGGCTGGGGAGGAGGGGGTGGTGACACGGTGGAGGCACTGGCGGGCCAGGGGGGCCTGCCCTTGGGACAGGTCCAGACCCATGGAGCCCCCCGGGAGGAGCAGCAGGTAGGAACCTGGGTCCCATAGCCTGATCCCCTTTCTCCCTGCCCAGGCCCAGACCCAGTCCCTGGGCTGCTGATTCAGCAGCCTCCTAGCTTCCTGGTTCCTGGCTCCTTTCTTGGACTCTTGGAGGCCTTTGGCTCGGGGGAGGGAACCCGCTGGAGCAGGCATGGGCATCTGGGTGCCCAGCTCTGTAAGGCCCTTGGAGCCCCAAGCAACACAGTCTGCGGCCTGGGAGGGGTGCGCTTGGTGGCTGCCCTGGCATGCTGGCCTGGCAGGCACAGCACTGCAGGGTTTCAGCCGCTCCAGCTGCTGAGATCCTCTGATACCAATATTCCAGCAGCCCAAGGATCTCTGAGTCTCAGATTCAGTAAGATATCAAGTCAAAGATTTGGGGTGGTGGTTGACACAGAGATGGTACTTAAGAGACAGTCACTCTGATGATGATGATCATGATCCTGAGTATTCTAGAGCCTCAGATAAGAAGTCTCAGATTCAAAGATTCTCTGTAAGGTTCTAAAATTTGGGCATCTTCAAATTCACAGCAAGTGAGAGAGTGGGCAGCTGGCCTGACCTGCAGCCCCATCTCCCAACTTTTTACTTGGGCTCTTGAATGGCCAGGCCCCGACTACAACCTGCTCTTAGGGAATTGGGGAGGGGGGCGCTGATTGACTCTGGCCAACTGGTGTGACCCCAGCATATGCTGGGTAGGGCAGGGACCAGGCCCTTAGCCTTATTCCTTATTGTCCTTCTTCCTCCCCCTTGCCATTCTCTGGACTTTAATCTTGGGAAGAAGTAGGAGGTAGAGGGGCCTTTGGACTCTGCACTGAGGGGTGGGGGTACAGCAGCTGGGGGGGTGGCATGTGGGCCCTGCCTTGGGGTGGGGGGCTCAGCACTGACCTTGGAAGCACATACTCCTGCTTGGAACCTCTCTGTCCTCTGCCTTGCCTGGGCTCTACCCGCCTACTCAGCCCCTAGTCCTAGTCCTATCCTGTCACCAAGACCACCGAGACCTTGTCAGCCTCCTCTGCCCTCACCCGTCCTCTGCTCTGGCATTCTCTGTCACTCCCTGTCTTCTCTCTGTGTCTTTTGTCTCACCCTTTCTCTGTCTTCCTCTTTCTCCTTTTCTGTCTCTTTCAGTTTCTCTCTGTCTCTCTCCCTCTGCTCCTTCAGTGTTTCCTCCTTCTCTCACTCCCACCTGGGTTCTTCCCTCTTTTTGGGACCAGAGCCTCTCCTTTCTCCATCCTCCCCTCCCTTCCTGTGAGGGGTCTTCTATAAGGGGAGCCCCCCATATAACTTTTCCCTTTCTTTCATCCCCTCTTCCTCCTCCCCTCCTCCCAACCCATGTGGCGTCTGATGTGAAGAGGGCTCCTTTCCCCCTTCCCTGCTGTGGTGTCCCAGCGTCTCTCAGTGGCCCAGGTTCCCACGGAGTCACCTGGAACACAGGAGGCCCAGCCGGCTCTTTCGTCTCTACTGCCCCCTGTTGTCGTTGTGTTCTGTTTGTGGTTCGAGTGCCGTCCTCTCTTTCTTGACTTTGTGGTTTTTTTCTTTTTTCTTCCTTCCTTCCTTCCTTCCTTCCTTCCTTCCTTCCTTCCTCCCTCCCTCCCTCCCTCCCTCCCTCCCTTTCTCCCTCCTTCCCTTCCTCCTTTCCTTCCCTCCCTCCCTTCCTCCCTTCCTTCCCTCCCTCCTTCTTCCTTCTCTTCCTTCTTCCCTCCCTCCCTCCTTCCCTGTCTTATCTTCCTTCCTTTTCCCCCTCCCCTCCTCTTCCATTCCCCATCCTCCATTCCTCCCAGCCTTCCCTTTTTCCGTCCCCCACTCACTCTCACCTCCTTGTTCCCATTGCCCATCCTGCCTTCCCCTCCCTCCCTGTCTTTCTCTCTCTCTGTCTCTCTTTCTCTCTCTGTCTCTTACTGTCTCTCAGGTCCACAGCGTCTCATACTCTACACCAGTATTGCTGTCCTACTCAGGTCCTTGACTCCATGAAGCTTACCCCCTCAGGCAGGCTGGCAGAGAGCAGGTAAGAGCTAGACCCATCCCTCTCCCACTCCCTCACCCTCCCAGACCAATATGCACTATCATTGCCAGACCCTTCCCCATGTCCCTTAGCCCCTGGTGTGACTGTGGAATGGGTGTCTGAATGTCTGAGTAGAGTACCTGAGAGATCAGGTTAGCAGATCAAAGAGGACATATAGAATTTATTTCTAGTTTATCCTTTTTAAAAGAAATCCTTCCCTAGAGATCTGCCCCAAATGGCAAAAGTGGTTCATTTCAGAATTTGTGACACCTGAGCTGTTCTGAAGTATGAATAGGAGTTTGCCAGTTAGGTAGACTTGGGTGTTTAGGCTCAGGGAAGAATCTACCCACACCTTTGGAGGACATTGTTTCCAAGTTAATTAGAAAACATGCTTTATGTTTTCTAATTAGAATTCAACAAAAGGAAATGTTAACGACGATATCAAAAAGACTAGACCCTTCCCCCATTTGAAAGTTTAAAATACTTGCATTAAAGAGGAAATTAAGAATGGAACTTATAGACTATTTAGAAGAAATGTTATCAATGAGAGTATCATATACCAAAACCTATGGGATATGACCATAAGGATTCCAGAGGAAAATTTATAGCCTTCAACGCTTTTATTAGTGAACAAGGCAGAGTAAATTAAATGAACTAATTATTCCATCAGGAAGCTAGAAAAAGAACAACCAAAAGAAAACAGAACAAAGTAATTACTGTAGATAAAGCCCAAAATTAATGAAATAAAAAAAAGATTTGATAAAGTAATAGGTAGCTTCTGAAAACAACAGCAAACTAGGTAGACCATCCTTTAACAGATACAACTGAGAATAAGGGAAGAACAATAATAAAATAAGGTATGAGGGAGGGGATTTAATCATGGATTCTGAGGCGATGAAAAAAATATAAGAAAATGTTCGTATGCTTTTATACCAATAATCATGAAAATTTAAATGAAGTTTGTTGTTTTCTAGGAAAATGGAAATTATCAAAATGACCTAAGGAGGGACAGAAAACCCAAAATAGAATGGAAAAGGATAGAATAAATTAAAAAGTTGGTCAGTTTTCTCCTTGGAAATTGTACCAGGTCCAGTTGGTATTTTAGTAGTCCTAGTATGATGGAAGTTCAGTTGAGTCTGGAAAGGTCAGATAACAGGAAAACATGGACAGCTTTTTAGTTCATTCTCTAAGGCCAGCCTGGGCAACATAGTGGGATCTCATCTCAAAAATAAAACGGGGCTGGGGGTGTAGCCCTGGGTTCAGTTCCCAGCACTGCAAAAACACATACATACATACATACATATATACATACAAAACATAACACACATTAAAAAAACAACATTATAAAAAAGGCTAGTAACTAGAAAGGTTTAAACAAAAAAAACCCAAACTATAGCCTAATCTCACATATTAATAGAGCAACAAATATCTTAAATGAAAGATTAGCAAATGGAATCCATTAGGGTATTAAAAAATATAGCTTGACAAATGAAGGTTTTCCAGGAGTACAGGGATTGTTCAAAATTAGGAACTCTTATTGTAATTTATTACATTAAGAGATTAAAGAGAAAAGATCATATAATCATCTTCATAAATACTGAGAAATGATCTTATAAAATTACACATCTATTCTCTTGCTACAATGGACTCGTTTGTTACACAGCAATAAATAACTAAAAGAAGTAAACTAGGAATCAATGAAAACTTCCTTAATTTGGTGAAGAATTTTTATCAGAAACCAAAGACAATTGTCAAATATAACAGTGAAACAGTAGATACATTTCCACTAAAATTTAGGAATAATGTAAGAATGATTATTATCACTGTTCTTTTATAAATAAATAATGTTTTTTTGGTGGGGAACAAAGGAGAGTACTGGGATTGAACCCAGCGGTGCTTTACCACTAAGCTATATCCCCAGTTCTTTTATTTTTTTTTTGTTTTGAGACAGGGTCTTTCTACATTGCTGAGGGTGGCCTTAGCATTGCAATCCTCCTACCTCAGCCTCCCAAGTCTCTGGGATTACAGATGTGTGCTTCTGTGCCCTGCTGCTATCACTATTTTTTTAGCTAATAATTTTTCTGGAGGCTTTAATCAATGGGATTTTAAAAACATGTAAGTATCCTAAATATTAGAAAGAGTCACAAATTTTGAAAATGACATGATTGTCTACTTAGATGATCAAAGAGAATAAAATGGAAATTTATTAAAACTAAATAATAAAATTCAATGCAATGGATAGAAACCCCAAACCATTAACTTCTCCTAATACTAGCAATAACTAGTTAGAAGACATAATAGAAAAAAATCCTGCTCATAGTACCAAAAATTCTAAAATTCTGTAAAATTCCTGGGAATTTTCAAAAGTGGAAAATATTTCTCTGTAGAAAACTATAAAATTTCAATGAAGACTGTAAGAAGACTTAAGTACATCAAGGACACATCCAATTCCTGTATGGGAAGGCTCAATATGGTAAAAAATGACATTTCCCCCCAATTTGATTGAAAGATTCAGTGAATTTCTCATTAAAATTTCAATGGTATTTTCTTTGTGAATTGGGCAATTGGATTTTAAAGGTCATTTGGAAAAGTAAATACTCATGAAGTACTAAGAAAAATTTGAGAAAAAAAGAGTAATGAGTGGGAATGCCTTGTTAGCTACAAAAACTTACAATATAACTTATAAATGTTATATCCTTACAGAAATAGGATATATAAATGAAAAAATGAAGAATTTTTAAACAAATCCATATGTTGACATGAGAAATTATGATAGAGAAGACACTCAAATCAGTGGGGAGTTATTAATCAGGATGTGACTATTGGCTCCCTCTTTGGGAAAAAATTAAGTTAAATCTTCACTTCGTGTAAAAGCAATACAAAGAATACAACTCTAAAAGTACTAGAGAAAATCTGGAATATTTTTATAGTATTAGGGTGGAGAAGGCCTTTCAGAGCATGACTTTGAAACCCAGAAGCCAAGCCAGCCACTGTGGTATGCTGTAGGTGGTATGTAGTAGGTCCCAGCTACTCAGGAGGCTAAGGCAGGAGGGTTGCATGAGTCCAGCCTGAACAATATAGGAAAACCTCTATCTCAAACAAACAAACAACAACAATATGACTAAAACAATAATGAAGTACCATTCTTAGGTACCAAAATGAAGAAGATTGGAAGGCTTGGGGGGAAATAGGATTTCTCAGATACCTTGACTGAAATACAAATTGGCACAGATTTTTAATTGGGCTAATTTGCCAGTTGCCACACAAATCTTAAACATGGCTATTTTTCTAAGTTCAGAACCATATTTAGATTTTCTTGTAAAAATCAACTTTTTTCTATTACTTGCCAGAGGTCTTTTCTAAAACATCCCAATCCAACTGCAAACACAAGCATATGAATATGTATATACCTATGTTTTAGTGGTATATACATATGATATGATAGGCAAGTGCTCTACCTCTGATCTATGTTCCTAGCCCTGTGCAACTCTGTATCACATACCCTTGTAGAATGTCATTCTCAACCAACTCTTTCATTTTTATTTATTTATTTTTGGTACTGGAGATCAAACTCATAGCCTCATGCATGCATATAGGCTTCCACTGAGCTACATTCCTAGCCCATCAACCCAACTTTTTCTTTTTCTTTTTTTCTTTTCTTTTTTTTTTTAATTTAGAGATAGAGACTCATTGAGTTGCTTAGTACCTCACTTTTTGCTGAGGCTGGCTTTGAACTCGCGATCCTCCTGTCTTGGCCTCCCGAGCTGCTGGGATTACAGGCGTGTACCACCACGCCCGGCTCAACCCAACTTTTATTTAAAAGGTTGCATGATGTATGCTTCTCAAAATAAAGACAGGATTGCACGAGTAGGAATAATCTTTAATTTTAGCCAATCTATAAAAATGTTAAAAGCAATGGAAATAATTTTATTGGCTCTTTTAAAAAAAATGTTCATTCCTTTGGCCCTGTAGTTGAACTTCTAGAAATCTATCCTTTAATAGTACTTCCAGATATATACAAAGATGTCAGTACAACATGCTTGTGATAGTGAAAAGGAGAACAATCTCAATGTCCATCAGTATGGAATAGCTTTTAGCTGACGATACACACACACTATTAGCAGATTGAAAGTAAAACATAAATATCTGTACACAGTTATGGAAAGACCTCCAAGACTTATTGTTAAATGGAAAAATCAAATTGCAGAACAGGGTCATAGTATGATACTAGTTTTGCAATGAAAAGAACCCCCCTCCATAATGACAATGAAAACATGTTATACAAACCCTTTTATCATTTCAAAATTCCTGTTTTTTTTCCCTTGGTCCCATTTCCTTGCTAACTCATTTTCCTCCTCCTTTATACCTTTTCCCAGATCTTTCTTTTTCTTTTAATTAGTAACTCATTTGTTCAGCAAGTATTTTCTCTTGCCTGCTTTAGGTTAGGCCTTGTGCTGAATTTTGGTAGGATATTGGAATTAATTGTGTCTGGTCCTACTGACAGGGAGCTCAAATCTGGAAAGGAAGAAAGACACATAGACAGTGACAGCATAATGTGGTTTGGGATAGGACAGGATTAAGCTCAGAAGGCTGCCAGAAGAGGGGCACTTAACTCCATCTGGGAGTTGGGGAAGGCTTCCTACAGGAAGGGGCATTTGTACCGAGTCTCAAAAGAGTAATAGCTTTCTTTCTCTCCCCGCTCCTGCCGGAAATGGTCTTGTCTAATCTTTGACTCTTTGCAAGCAGGATGACCTCATGGGGGAAACAATTTAGTCAATACCTTTATTCAAGTCCAAATTCTTCTACTTACCAACTCTGTGAGTGGGCAAGTAATTTAGCCTTTGAGCCTTTGTTTCCTCTTCTGTGTAATGGGGCTAATGCCTGCTTACGTCTCAGGACTGTTTTTAGGATTGGAGATGACATATGTAAAACTCCTGGAGTTATTGTCAACTCTGGAAGAGCAGATACTACCCGTGTCTTATTTTCTTCCTAGCCAAACATGTAGCACTGGATTAGATCTAAAAGCTTTACATGTCTAAGGATGATCCTAGAATAAAGGATGGGCCTGACCATAGCAGGGCTCTGTGATAAGATCAAGAGTAGTACATGGAGTTGTCAGGGTTGCATTATAAGAAGAGAGAGTCAAGTGCCTGGTCTTGGTGTGAATAATATAGGAGGCAAAATAAGAATAGATGGGCTTGGGCAGGATGGTGCATGCTTGTAATCCCAGGTACTCAGGAGGTTAAGGCAGAATTGCAAGTTTGAGGCCAGTCCGGGCAACTTAGTGAAACCCCATTTCAAAATAAAAAAATAAACATAGGCTAGGGATATAGCTCAGTGGTAGAGTGCCCATGGGCTCAAACCTCAGTACTGAAAAAAAAAAAAAAAGTGGTCTTAGGAAACAGAGTCTAGGTCAGGAGTTCTGGCTCTAGCACTTGGTCCTCTTCTGCTGCTGATGCTGCCATCTCCTAATCTCACAGCCCAGAGCAGTGAGGCATGGTGGACCACTATTTACCATGCCATACCCGGCAATTTCCATCCCAACTCTGTCACTCATGAGTTGAGTAACCCTGAACAACCCACTTCGCACATCTCTGAGCCTACTTCCTTATCTGCTAAAAAAGGACAGAATACTACTAACATTATGGGGTTCATTTACTGAGGAGTAGATGAGATGATTCAGATGAATCCATTCAGAATTCATCTCATTAAATGTTGTTATTAGTATTTATAGCAGTAGACACTTAATGATGGACAGCTGCAGTCAGGGCCTATTTTGGGGAATGGTTCTTGTCCTCTGTGGGTCCTCAGTCAGATAGGGAGACTGAGAAGGGGTGTGGCAGAGGAGAACACAGTGTGTGTGTGTGGGGTCGGGGGCATGGTAGCCTAGATGAAAGGATCTGGACCAATCTAGGGCTAGTGCAGATCAACTCAGCCTAAGTCTTAAATGATAAGTAAGAGTTAGCCAGGGACAGAAGGGTGACATGTGGAAGAGCATTCTAGGCAGAAAGAATAGCATATGTGAAAGAACCTAGATATTATTTATTATTATTATTTTGTGGTGCTGGGTATGGAACCCAGGTCGTTGCACATGTTCAGCAAGCACTCTACCACCGAACTACACCCAGAGCCTGAGCTAAAAGTTTCTTTACCTGGAACATATGAGTCCCAGATGGGCTTTGGGAGGCCAATGAACCTCCTGAAATTGGATGCAAAGTGTTGCATGTGTTTAGCTATGTACATAGTTCATGGCTTTCATGAAATCCATAAAGGGATTTGTGTCCTTGCGAAAAGGTTGGGAACCAGTGTTGTTGGTGACAGTGTCATGTGAAAAACTTCTAAAAAGGAGATTAGTTTGGTGAAAGTCATGTTTTAGAAACATATTAGCAGTCAATATGAAAACTGGATTGTATGCATAGAGACCAGCTGGAAGGCCTAATTTGGGGTATTGGCGTAAAAGAGATGAAATTGAGCAGGGCTACTGTGTTGTATGACTCTGGTAAGCCCCATTCATATAGAGGAATTTTAATTTTGAATTGTGGAATCCAAATCCTTTGACAATTATTAATGAATAATTGAATAATAATGAAGCTTCAATAGAAATGTCAGAGGATATAAACTGTTATGGATATAGGAGGTGGAAAGGGAGGAGACAAGGATGAGTGGACTTTAATAGAGGGCCATTAATAGAAGGCCAGAGTAAATAGTACAAGAAATGGGAACCTCTGTTAATGCACATCCAGCATTCAAAGTCCTTGGTCTCAGACATAATTACTAACTTCCATCCTACTCCTGGTTCTTGGGGATCCCGGGTCACCCTGGAAACATTTATTTTCCTGTGGATTTTGGAGAGTGATTAGTTTGTGAATCAGGTAATTTCCTGAATAAAGTAACATTTGAACTAGTTGTTCAAGGTCCATAAAAATTTTGAGAAGCCAAGCATGGTGCCTTAGGAATCCCAGCGACTGGGGAGGCTGAGGCAGGAGGATCATGATTTCAAAGCCAGCCTCAGCAACTTAGTGAGGGCCTAAGCAACCTAGCAATACCCTGTCTCTTAAGAAAATATTTATAAAAAAGGCTGATAATGTGGCTTAGAAGTTAGGTGCCCTTGGGTTCAATCCTCAGTACCAAAAAAAAAAAAAAAAAGATTTTCAAGAGCTAAAGTTGGAAGATGAAGGATGCACTGAGGGTCTACACAAAGCCTGGAGGTGAGAATGGGTAAAGCAAAACATTAGAGGGGGCAGAGGTTAACATGCCTCAAGCAGCTGTCTGGGGAGTTCAGACTTGTTATTTTTTCCTTTGGGTAGACAGCTGGGGAGCCATGAGCAGTTCTTGAGTTGGAAAAGTGGTGTGAACAAATTAGCATTTTAGAAGGAAGGGAAACAAGGGAGGAGGCTATTGCAGTAAACTAAGAAGCTAAGGAAGTAGCAGTGGGGATAGAACAGAGGAGAGGGACCAAGAGGTAATTGAACAGAAAACTGGAGTCAGAGACTGAGGAAATAATGGGGTTGGAGGGAGAGGTGGAGATGGCTGAGTGTGGACTTGACAGTAAGTTGGAGTGTTCAGGCCTACCAATGGATTCATTCATTCATTGAATATTTTAAGAGCCAGCCACTGGGTTAGGCACTAGAGATAAATCAGAACAAAATGAGATGCTGGTCCTGATGGATCTTACAGTGGGTGAGACAAATAGTAAGTAAATATATAGAATGTGTCCGGTGTCCCTGAGTGCAATGAAGAAAAATAGTGAAGGGGTAGGGAATGTCGGGGTGTTTTCTTAAGAGGGAGGGTCCCTCTGATGAGGTAGTATGTGAACAGAGACTTGAAGGAGGTAAGGGAGTAAGCCATGCACCTATCTGGGGAACAATGTTCCAGATAGAAGGAACATGAAGCCCAAAGGCCCTGAGGCAAGAATGTGCTTGGTACATTTGGAGAACAGCAGGGAGGCCAGTGTGACTGGAGAAAGGTTGAACAAGGGGCCATAGGAGTAGAAAATGAGGTGACAGCAGCCACATTATGTACAGACATTTCGAACTATTTAGGAGGTACAATCAGCAGGATTTAGTGACTCACTTGCTAACGGAGCAGAAAGAATCTAGGGTGACTCTCAGGTGTGTTTTGGACTTGAGCTACTGGGTGTATGGCAATGCCTTTCACCTTAGTGAAATGCAGGAGGCCAGGTTTGCAGTGCTAAAGATGCTGAGTTAGAGGTACCTCTGAGATCTGAAGGCCCTGAGGGCCATCCTGGTCAAGCTGTCCAGCAAGCATTAGACTTGATGTGTCTGGATCCAGGAGAGAGATCTGTGCTGGAAGGAGCCACACCTGAAGTTAAGAAATGTGACAGCATCACTAAAAGAAAGTGTGGAATAAAAGAGGACCAGAGCAGAACTGGGGGAGGGGTTCAGATGTGTAAGGAATGGGCACAGGAAGAGAGATTGTCAGGCCGTGGTGGGGTGGGGGAATCAGAGAGGTAGGAGGAAAGCAGCCAGGAGTGGGCTCATGGAAGCAGAGGAAGGAAGGGGCCATGCAGAGGAGGGCCTTGTTAAGAGTATCAAATGTTGCAGGGCGGGAGGAGTAAGTCGAGGGTGGAAGAAAGTCTATTGGCTTTAACCATCAGGAGGGCCTAGGCGACCTTCCTAAGAACAGCTTCTATGCAGTGGTGGGCGCATGAGGCAGATTGCAGTGGGTTGAAGAGTTTGTGGGAGGTACTGAAGCAGAGATGGCCAGTGTAGACAAATTTCTCAAGAAGCTTAACTGTGAAGAGGAGAGAGGGACAGAGGGGGATGTGGGGGCAGATAGAGGGTTTTTGTTCCCAGATGGGAGAGACTTGAGCTTCTATAAATGAGGATAGGAAGGAGGCAACAGAGGGGGAGAGGTTGAAAATACTGGAGGGAGAGGGGATGATTGTTGTGGAGGAGGTAACAGGGATGGGCTCCAGAGCCCAGGTGGAGAGACTGGCCTTAAATAGTATAAGGACCACTTCTTTCTCACAGAGAAGGGCAGCAGTGATGGTGGTGGGCATATAAGGGTGTTGAGGGGATTGGTGACCAAAATGATCCAGGAAAGTTCAAAGCAATTAACAGAATTGTGAACAAGAGCATGGATGCTGGAGCCAACAGGAAGCCCCATGAAACGGACTGGTGGTGTCAGGGAGGACTCTTGCAGGAAGCACCATGAACAGGGTCATGAAATTCAGACAGAATACCAGTAGGCAAAGATCTGTGCAAAAAAAAAAAAATCTTCAGAGGGGAAAAAACAGAATCAACAAAGGCATAGAGGCATGAAAAGGCTGAGTATGCTGATGGAAGCTAGTTTGATAAAGGTTGGCCATGAATGAGTAGGATAACGGTGATGCCACTAATAATGACAGTCATAAAAATAGTTACCACATGTTGGCCAGGCAGGGTGGCACATGCCTATAATCCTAGCTACTCCAGAGGCTGAGGCAGGAGGATGGAAAGTTTGAGGAAACTTAGCAACACCTTGTCTCTTGTCTCAAATAAAAGACTGGGTATATGGCTCAGTGGTAGAGCACCATTGGGTTTAATACCCAGTACCACACACAAAAAAAAGTTAGTTATCATGTGTTAAACACCCAAATTACCCTGTGACAGGTACTTTATCATATTTGAATTCATTTAATCCCACCACGTCATGCAGGATAGATATTGCTTCATTTTGCAGATTAGGAAAATGAGTCCCAGATTGGTAAAGAAATGGACTCAAGGCCACCCAGCTAGTAGGTGGTGAGGCTGGTATTGAAACTCAGGTCTGCTGACTCCATCTGACAGGAAAGGCCAAGTGGGGCTGTATGATGGGGGAGCATTGAATGTCAACTTGAGGGGTCTGAACTTTATCCAGAAGGCAATGTGAAACCAAGATGGGTGCCTGAGCAGAAAAGATTGGTGCTCAAAGGTAGACTTTAGGAAGGGGTACGTGGTCCAAGAAGTTAGAGAGAAGAAACAGGGATGCAGTTTCAGGGGAGGAGGTAGCAGGGGCCTGACCTAGATAAGTGGGAAGTAATCAGTGGGACTGGACTATCATTTGTTTCTCATGACAGCCTTGAGAGGTGTGGATTTTTCTTCTCATTTTATAGATGAGGAATGGGAGACTCAGATGCCCAGGACTTGAGTCCTGGTTCATGTGATCTTGCTGACTCAGTGAGTGTGTGGAACAATGTGTCACAGGGAGCTCTGAGTCCAAGAAGTGTGTATGTGCCACATGTGTGCATGTGCTTGTCTGTCTATCCTATAGACAGCAGTGCCTTCCCCTGCCTGTCTGTTTTCCTCCCCATCTCTTCCTGATCCTCCTATTTCTGAGATTTTATACTTACTATGTTCCCAGAGCTGAGTAGTCTGGGAACAGGGTATTTCTATTTCCTTGGCTACCCCCCAGAAGATCAGCCTTTTCATTGCCAAGGTGCCTGGTTCACCCCTGTCCTACTGTCTGTCCATCCACCCCATTAAACTGTAACCCAGCTCCAGTGACTGTCACATGCAATCTGGCCTCTGGTACTGCTCAGCAGTACCCTGGGGACAGGCGCTGGTTTCTGCAATAACTCTTCTTCACTGTGGTGGCTGCTTCTGTGTGGGCAGATGGCTACCTTGAGAATTAAATTCCATTCACAAGCAGTTAACAATCCCCACTGTGTTCCCATTGCTATTGTTTGCCAGGCATTTGATGTATGTTCTAGACCTTGCAACAGTTCTGGGGGGGGGGGCATCATGAGCCCCATTTTATACATGAGGAAACTGAGGCTCCAAGAGGGGCAATAACATGCCCAAGGACACATACCCTGAAAGCCAAGAGGCATTTGTAGAGCTGGGATCTGAACCCAGGTCTTTTTGCTTCCCAAACTGTGCCTTTCTGTTCTCCATTTCTAAGCATCTCCTATTTTCCTGACCCTGAGCCTTCAGGAAATACAAATCTTTGTCCTTCAAGGACTGGGTGGATTTCAAGACAGATTTGTCAAGTTTACCCAAAAGACCTAGTAGGATTGAGTCTGAAACCTGGAGTTCCAAGAACTCTGGGTTCAAATCCTGACTCTGTCACTTGCCCAGCAGTGTAACCTCAGATTATCTAACCTCTCTGAGCTTCAGTTCCCTCATCTCTAAAAGGCTGCTTTGCAGAGTTGTTGCAGGGGTTAAATGAGATGTATACAAAGTGCCAACGTAGAACAGGTTGCTGTTATTCACATTAAAATGAAGGTCGGGCACCTATCAGAGTCAGAAACGAAGTTTGTATACGCTGGGGATATCTTAGGACTGAGTCCAGGCTGCATAAGGGGGAGGGCTGTCCCAGGAGGGGCCCAGCAACAGGCTCCTTGGAGACTGAGTTGGGTGTGGCCCTGGATAATCCATCACACTGGCCTCCCCATTCAGACCCCTATCTTAGCCCCACCTCGCAGTTCTGGCCCTTCATGTATCTCCCCTGCTCTGCAAACTAATGCCTCTGCCTCTCTCTGTCACCCGCCCGCCTGTGGCCTCTACCCTGCCCTTCCTGGCCCCAGGGAAGAGGAGGAGGAGGAGGAGACTGAGGAAGAGGAAGAGGAAGACGCTCACCAGTTCTGCTGTCCGGCCTCCGAGTGCAGTAGTCCCTCCTCTCGGTAACTGAGAGGACAAGGGCCATTTTCTATGCAGAAGCAAAAGCCTTAACCAGCCCCCAACCCAGCCCCTGTGGATCCCCCATGGGACCCTGTCCCCTGCTTCAGGAATCAAATGGGCTAGCATTGTGCCCCTTCTTCCCCTACTTCCTTCTTGGAACCCCCTCCCACTACTGTCTCCCCTGGGCTCCAGCCCCGGAATTAAAAAGAGCTGGAGCCCTAGGTCTGACTAAAATGTGGGAGAAGCAAAGCTTGGAGCTTGGAGCTTGGAATCCCAACCCTCCTGCACATGCACTCCCACTTCCCACTTCCTGATTCCCGGGCACCCTGGAGCCTGCCACTCCTGGAGAGGTCTCCAAATGACATCCCAAGGACCTACCTCTGTCCTCTGTGAGCACAAACAGAGATGCAGGGTGCCTAGGGCTCAGAGGACCAGACGGGGACAGGACCCAGCCTCCCTAGATCCCTGTCGTTCGTCCCCTTGCTGTGGCCATTGCTGCCATTTCCTCCACTGCTTGAAGGCCTTGCCCCATGCCCCTTGCCACTCCCATAGTGCTCTGTAAATATGATCAGGAGGAAAAGGCCTTTCAGAGTGTGTGTTGCTGTGTACAAAGGAATTTCCATCAATAAAAGCTGATCTCTTCTCTCTGTCTGATGTATGTTCCACTCACCCTACTTCCCTGTCCCCATCCCCACCAGGGCCTTGCCTTCTTTCCTATCCAGGGCTGGGAACAGAGACTGGGAGACAGAGTAGGATTTGATTTGTGGTATTCTCAACACCCAAGAGGCACTCAATAAATAAATGTGCAAATGGCTCCCAACTTGGGCATGCCTATTGCCCCCTTCAGCCCATTAGCCTGTGGCTGTTATGAGCTGGCTAACCTTGGACATGTCCCTTGACCTCACTGAAACATAGTTTCCTATCTGAAAAATGGGGAGGGAGGCTGGATCAGAGGGTCTCCAAGAGCTCTTCCAGCTCTGACATTCTATGAATTTGAGATGCTCTGATTTTAAGAAACCGCACTACGTGCATTTAAGATATGATGATTCTGAGACACATTCCATATAATTCTGTGATCTCTATTTCTGTAATGCCATGATGTTTGGAGTCTCCAATCCTATAATTTTAAGATTATATGATTCTACAATTTTAAACAAATCTGATAATGGGATTTTAATATTCTATGATGTTAAGATTACTTGATCCTATACTTTTAAGGTTTTGATTCTACAACTTTAGGGATCTCTGAATCTGAAAGGAAGCCATTTCGCCCACATTCAATGAGCGTAAATATTCTTTGCACCCAGCTTGAAGCAAAGACTCCTTAAAGACTGTCAGCAAGAGAGTGGATAGTGTGCTAAATTTATGTATTTATAGGCCCCTCACCTTTTATGATGTGTCTGTATTAGGAGCACAGCCAGGAGACCCCAAAGTGGGCTCATACCCTGACTTTCCCTCTCCAAGCCTTTAGTATCAGACAAATCTGAGTTTACCTTCTGGTTCTGCCATCTGTTATATTTGTAACCTTGAGCAAGTCTTCTTCTCCTTGAGCTTTATTTTCCTCCTGAGTGCAGTGAGAATCTACCTACCTCTCTGGTTTGTCATGACGCTTATTACCAAGAAAGAATGCAATGAGCCCAGCATAGGGGCTAGTACATGCTTGGGCAAGTGTGCCATGATTAGTGGTTCTTGTTTGGATTAAGGTCCAGGTGAGAGTTCCTTTCTTTCCTTCCTCCCTTAGCACCCCTGTCATGTAGAACCTGTAGTTTTTCCAGAACCTCACCTCATTTCCTCACTCACTGCTTTCCTCAGATACTCAATTCACCTATCCATTCACTCATTCATATTCTCATTTCTCACTTCCCTCTCTCTTCTTCCCTTCCTTCTTCCTTCCTTACTCTCCTAGAAAATATTGCTTGAGAACCGACTGGGTACAAGGTCCCAAGCTAAAGACTTTGAGAGATCAAGTAAGACAATGGCTGAGTCCTCCATGAGTTCTCCATCTCTCAGGGAGATGCTGAGGTGGGTAGAGAGGGGTAGCATCTAGGAGGGCTTGCTGGAGGCAGAAGGGTAAGAGTTGGCCCTTGAAGGCTCAGAAGGGTTTGACTAGGTGGCAAGGGAAGAGAAAGCTTTATCCAGGGGGCAAGGACCAAATGAGCAAAAGCCTGGTGGAGGGCTCCAGGGCCAGGTTGGGGAATGTAGAGTAGGTGAGTCTAGGTATGGATGGAGATCATTCTACCCTTCATTTGAGTGGAGATAGAAGGAGGTGAGGGTGCTCAACTAAATGAAGAGAGGGGGCAAATCAAGGTTGGATGGCCATCCTGAGAGCCATTGGAGTGGAGACTTTGGGTAGGCAATTGTACTGGCCAAATCAGGCAGGGGACCTGTGCTATGGGAAGGGGGCAGGTTTATAGCCATTGTAAGAAAAATATGTCTCCATGTATCTGCACATCCATGCACATATCTTTGTGTGAGGCTGTGCAGGTCTCCCAGTAGCGAGAGATTGTGAGCTGCTGAGCATCTGATAAAATGTGATTATGTGAGGCTGGGTGTGAGGAATTCTGAGAATGTGAGGTCACTTGTGTGAGGTGGTGACTTTTGGTGCCTGGCAGTCTCTACTCATGTGTCTGGTAGATGTAATCACAAGGCTGGGTGTGGGTGGCATTTAAGCATGTGGGGCTATGACTTTTAGGTTGACAGTGTCAGGCAGGATGATCACACACATACAGACACACATGACTTCTACTTGTGGTCTTAGGGGACCAAGGTGGCTGCTGAGCAACAGATGTGTGCTAGTCCCTGGCCTGGGCATGGTAGGTCCATGAAGGTGAATCATACCAGGCCACTGCCCTTGGGAAACAGGCATGGGGGAGGGGAGCAGGGATGGTCACTTCAAGAGAGAATAACAAGTTAGCTGGTAATAAGAACCACCATGAGCTGGTGGTGGCACATGCCTATAGTCCCAGCTACTTGGGAAGCTAATGCAGGAGGATCACAAGTTCAAGGCCAGCTTGGCCAACTTAGTGAGACCCTGTCTCAAAGAAAAAGGAAGGTCTGGGGGTATAGCTCAGTGGTAGAGTGCTTGCTAATCATGCACAAGGCCCTGGGTTCAATTACCAACACTGCAAGAAAACAAATAGAGCCACCATGATATGTGTGTGCACAAGAAACAGAGTAGGCAGGGCTGACCCTGTGTGATTCTGTGATGGGTAGGAGTGAGTCGGAACTGACTTCACAGATGGACCTGCCTGCTCAGCATACAGCAAGGTGGAGATGAGCTCGCCTAAGCCTATCCAATCCAGGGTGAAGGGGAGAGAGAGGATATTCTGGGTAGAAAAAACAAAACAAGTATATGAGCACAGGCATGGGAATGCAGATAAGCTTACCATGTCTTGAAATTATAAGTGCCTGCTGCTGCCAACATTTTGGGTCAGGGTGGGAGATGAGAGTTCTGAGGCTCCAAATGGGATGTTAGCCTAGAAGATGGGAGATTCTCATCCTGAGGGACCCTGGGCAAATCACTTTGACTGTCTGGGCCTCAACTTGGATTGTGGAATTGGATGGTTCATAGTCTACCCCAGCCCTGTAGATCTTCTACCCTTAGCCAAATCCATGAGTCACTACTCTTGAAATGAGGAACTTCTCCCATCTAACTTCAGTCTTTCATGCTTCTTCCTGGATGGCTCCCTCACTCACATACTCCACAAATATTTACCCAGTGTCTGGCCCCTTGCATGCCACTGTGGAAAGGCATGAGGAGGTGGAGAATGCAAGGACTTTAATTTGGAAAAACTGCACAGTGCCAGGGTGGGAAAAGCATGAGCTTTGTGTTCAGATACATTTTTTCTCCCCTTTTTTGCAGTGCTAAGGTTGGAACCCAGGAACATGTTAGGCAAGCACTGTAACACTGAGCTACACCACACCCCTTTGTGTTCAGATACACTTTTGTTTGATTCCTGGCTCTACCACTGCTGAGCTCTGAGACTTTGGGCAAGTTACTGTATCTCTCCATGCCTCAATTTCATCATACGTGTTATCTCCTTCAGGGAGAACAACCCAGACCTTGCACGCTAGCTATGCCTAGCAAAAAAGATGCACTCAATAAGTGACAATATTATGTTTAGGGTGACAGAGAAGCAAAGCTAGATTCCAATCCAGGTCTGTGTGCTCCCAGAACTTGTGTTTGCCCACTGTCTACCCAATCAATCCCTTAGCTGGCCTCCATCACCCCTGTCAGCTCCTGGGCCAAGTCAGGCTGGGCTGTGGGATTGGGCCACAGAAACAGCTTGCAGAAGACTCTTGGAGAAGAAAGAGATGACTGCTGTCCCTCCACCCCTCTGCCACCTGCCACTGGCTCTGGTCTCCTTGCCCAGTCTTGTTCCAGAGCCTAAAAGTCCCTGGCCCTATCTAGGTGCTTTGACCTTCTCCTCTTGTTTTTCTTGTTTCTCACTTCCGGTCCCCTCCCTCCAGCCTAAGTCGTCATGGGGATAGTCCTGACATCCCTTACTTCCTCTTGCCCTCATCTTATGGTATCCATGGCAACAGCCCCCATTCATTTCCATGGCAACTGCATCCTGATCCCATCCCCTGCTGACTGCCTGGCTCCGGGCAGTGCCAATAAAGGGAAGGAGGGAGTAAAGACCTCCCATTTGGAGCAGCATCCGGGGAGGGTCAGTGCCCCACCCCCGCCATGGGCAGGTCAGCCCCAGATCCCTAGGGATCTGTCCTATCCTGCTCAGCTTCTTCCCATCTTAAATCCTTGGCTCACAAGGTTCCTTAGCTCCTCATCTCTCCCAGCTGCTTGAAGACAAGGCCCAGTCTATAAGCATCCTCCCCCAGGAAGCCTTCAAGGCAGCAGGAGGGCTAGCAGAGGCTTGGGGGTCTGAATCTCCCCCACTTCTGCCACTTGCTAGCTATGAGACCTTTGGCAGTCAGTTTCCCTCTTGGAGCCTTTTTCTTCCTCTGTAAACTAGGATTCCTAATTCTTCCCTCACGTTTGCCATGCAGATTAAATAATATGTGGAAAATGCCTGACACGGGGAAGGTGCACAGTAAGTGCGAGTTTATTTTTATTCTGCTCAGCCACCCCCAAGCAGAAGGGATCTCTCTCCTGCACTCCCCCAACACTTCCTCTGTTCTACAGCCCTGATAACTTTCCGCTTTGTACTGTGGTTATTTGTGTAACGTGGCTTATTTACCCCTCTGCAGAGGATGCTCGTTTCCCCCACAGAATAGCCCAGCAGACAGTGTACATGGGCACATGTGTGTATGTGTGCATGTGCCCACATGTGTGGTTGTGTCTGTATATGTGCATGTCTGCACATATTCATGTCTGTTTCCATGTGACTGTGGATGTGTGCTTTTGATTCTAGGTTTGTTGGCCTTTGGATGTATCTGGTTTTGTACCTGTGTGTGCATGTGTGTGTGTGTGTGTGTGTACATGTACAAGCTTAGCTCCTGGCTCAGGAGAGTCCAGAAAGAGAGGGGTCTCCCAGACCCTTTCCGAAGTACATGAATCCAAAGAAGGAATTACATTTGCTTGAGCTCTGCACAGATGAGAAACTGAGGTATAGAGAGGGAAAGTGACATGCCCAGACTCACATAGCTGATAAACTGGAAGCCAGGAACTGAAAGCTGAAAGCAGGCCTATCTACCTGTCCTCCGTGTGTGTGTGTGTGTGTGTGTGTGTGTGTGTGTGTGTGTGGAGAGAGAGAGAGAGAGAGAGAGAGAGAGAGAGAGAGAGAGAGAGAGAGAGAGAGAGAGATTTTCCATGTGATCAGCATGTACCTGAGTGTTTTGGGGTCTCTGACTTGCAGGATTCCACACCCCCAGCTCCAATTTCTTCAGCCATGTGTGTGATCTCAGAAGCAAGTACTCTCATTTTTTTTGCCAGGCCCTCTTATGCCAAAAAGTGGAGAGCTGGGGGCAGCACAGAGCCAGGAGTGGGGAGAGGCAACAAGATGTCATAAAAAGAAAGCCTAGGCTCTGGGTTTGAATCCTGGCTTTCTCAGTTAATAGCTGTGTGATCTTGAGTAAGTTTACACCCCCTCTATGAGCCTCAGTGTCCTCATCTATAAAATTGGGCTAATGGTGCCTGCTTCAATAAGTTAGGAGGACTCAATGAGCTAATTAAGCCCTTGACCGAGGGATAGAAGTAACTACAGAGCCCTATAGCAGCACAGAGGAGGGGCCTGTAAACCAGCCTGTGTGAAAAAGGTAGACAGGCATGGAAGGACACACCTGAGCTAAAATTTGAAGGGTGAGCAGGAGGTGGCCAGGTTGGGGTAATGAGGCAGGAGTCAGGTCAGGAGAGCCACCCATGGTCATGTTGAGGAAACTGGAGGTTATCCTATGGAGGATGATTACTATAAAACTGAAGTTAAGTCACATCCCTCCTCTACTGATCTAAATCAGAGCAAAAGCCAGTCTCCTGTGGGCTCAATGTCCTTCATAATTTGCTCCCCATTACCTCTCTGACCTTACCTCCTCTCTGTCTTTCCTCATTCACTCTGCTGCAGCTATACCAGCCTCTTCACTGCTCCTCAGACAGGCCAGGCACAGTTCTATCTCAGGGCCTTTGCACTGGCTGTACCCTCTATCTGTACTGCTTTTGCCTTAGCTCACTCCCTCACTTCCATCAGGGTTCTGCTTATATGCCATTTCCCCAAAAAGGCCTTCCCTGATCACCACATCTATAAAAGCACCTCATGCACTCTGCTTTATTTTCCTTCTTAGAGATTATCCCTATCTGAACTGATAGATTTATTTCTTTAATAGTCTACTTTCCCCATTACAGTATTACCTCCCCAAGGGAACACTCTTGTGTGTCTTGCTCACTGCATAGAGGGTGCTTAGTAGTTTGTTGAGTGAATTATGGGGAGCTGTGGAAGAGTTTCCATGGGAGATCAAAATGGTCAGATTCATATTTTTGAAAGCTCTCTCTTGCCACAGTATGGAGAAGAGTTTGGAAGAGGAAATTGGAGGATGTGGTACAAGTTCAGGTGAGATTTTTATTAAGCAACCACCTGAGAACATTCACTGACTCCCTTATGCCAGAAGTGTTTCTTGAGCATCTACTCTGGGCCAGGCCCCTTGATCTGTGTTAGCTAGGAGATTACCAAATTCTCTTCCTGTGCTGGGATTCTGGGAGCCATGCACACAAATAGCTGTCACGCTTTGCCAAAGCTAATCTGTGCCATAAAAAGAAGGACAGCCATGTGCTGTGTGTGGGAGCTCTGAACAGGATCAGCAATAATTTCTGGCTGGAGGCAGGATTCAGGAGGGCTTCTTAGTGGTGGCATATGACCTGAATCTTGACGGAACCAGGATGTGGGGAATTTCTCAGATTGCACATGGCAGAGATGATGGGGATTGCATAGAAGGTGGAAGGTAGTATATGAGCAGTCTTGGAGGTGGGAGACTGAAGAGCATCGGGGAGAAACAGGATCTGGGCCAGGATGGATGAAATAGGGAGGGGGCTGGCAGCCAGCCCCACAGTGTGGCTTAATGTTTGACAGTGTGGGCTTTGGAATCAGTCTGCCTGGATTTCAATCCTGGCTGTATCATTGGCAGCTGTGTGACAGTGAATACGTTACTTAACCTCTTTGGGCCTGTCTCTTTATGTGTAAAATGAAGATAAATAACAATATCTACCTCATAGGGTTGTTTGGAAAAGTAACCAAATTATTGCATATGAAGTGGTAAGAATGTTAAGTGCTCTATAATCATTGTCTGTTGTATCTTGAAGAGGTCTTAAGTGTCAGAATAAGGAATTTGGGCTATCTCTTGTGGGCAATGGGAGCTATCTATGGATGGTTCATGAGTAGAAGAGACAGTTGATCAAAGCTGAACTCAAGCAGTGTGCTGGGAGGGGAGATGTTTGTGAGGTTGGTGGGCAGGTCCTGCAGTCCTGAGGGAAAGGAGTCTCTTGGATGATGAGGGTGGGCTGGTTTGAGTTTAACCCATGGATGGTGATGTCAGCCCCCCCACCCCTCCCCCACCCCCCACCCCACCCCCCGCCAGGAGAAAGAGAATTTGAGGTGGAGGGCATTCCCGGAGTCTGTTTCTGCTTTGTCCAGGGCAGTGTTGCAGATATAATACTTGGGAGGGTGGAGGATGAGCAGTGGGTGGGAGTTCCCACCAGGGTGGAGCCCAGCTCTGTGACCCAGGGCCCAGCCTTATAACTGCAGTCTCCCTACCACACCCAGCCCCCAGTCCCCAGCACAGTGTTCTGCTGGGAGGCTGGTGGGCCTGTTGCAGCTCAAGCTCCTGTGCTGGTAGAGAACTCCCCATCCATATACCCCAGCTTGCCTCTCTGCCCTGTACTCTAGCCTCTCCCAAGTAGGGGCTGAGGAATGGGCCCTTAACCTTTTTACTATCCAAGAACCCCCCAACCATGTGCCCCCAAACCAGACCATTCTCTGGGCCCAGGCCACATCCATTCCCCCCACAACCTCCTCCATTCCTCACTTGCCTGCTTTTCCCCTCCTGAGCCCTCCTTTTGGTTCTCCCCACCTCTGTGGCTCCTCACCATGCCGGCTCAGCTCAGGGCTCCGGGGCTCTGTCGCCACCTGGGTTCCCTGGCAGCCTGGTTGCCATGGCACCGTGGGAGCAGGTCTGGCAGAACAACAGCTCTGGGTAACCCGGGTAGGCAAGACCCGGGGCCCAGCTTCTGCCACTCTTCGGCCTCGAGACCCCCTTTCCCTCCTCCCCAGCTGAGCAGAGGAGGCCATGAGAAGAAAGAGGAAGCTGCCCCGCAGGGCAGCTCTTTACCTGTGAGGATGTTGGATGGGAGGCACCTCCCACTTTCGCTGAGCCCTCGCCCTCGCCCTGCCCTCGCAGCAGCAGCAGTAGCAGCAGCAGCCCTGGAACCCTGGGAACTGGCCAGGCCGGGCCTCCAGGCTGCTAAGGGCAGGGGCGGGGCTGCAGGGGTAGGGCTGGGTGGGGGAGGGGAGAGTCTGGGTGAGCAGGGTACAGGGGTGGGCCTTGGGCACCAGGGAAAAGGGTTGGGAGGGGATGACACTCCATGGAAACTGGTCTGGTGTGGCGCTGAGGATGGCACTGGGAGGAAAATCACAGCACACTGTGTCCAAGACAGGGCTCACCAAGGGATGGAGCTGGGAGGGCAGAGGTCTGGGAAGGGGGAAACTAGCCCATGGGAGGAGAGGAGAGTTTGAGGCTGGAGCTATTAGGGGACTTTTTTCTTTTAGGACTATTAGAAGAAGAAAAAAGGGCTAGAGAGGATGGGACTGGGAGGAGACTGGTGTGGGGATAAGGCTGTAAGGGATGAATAGGACTGGGGGCAAGAAAGCCTTGAGGGAAAGGCATCAGAGAGGATGGAGCTACAGGGAGAGAGAGATCTAAGGGTTGGGGGCGAAAGGGGAATGAGGAAAGGACTGAGAGCTAGAGGGCTTGATGGGAAGGGACTGTGGGGGCAGAGTGAGGAGACAGCTTGAGGATTAGGACTCCCCTTTAAGTGTTGGGGTCCCTGTATCTATGAGGAAGCAGGGAGAATGGGATTGGGGGCAGGGATTTGGTTCACTCACTCTCAGTCTGGCCCAGCAGGCCAATCTCCTGTTCCCACATCCTGGCTCATCTTATCTCATCCCCACAGTGTGGAGGGTGATGCCCCGGGCAGTGACCTGAGCACAGCAGTTGATAGTCCTGGGAGTCAACCCCCCTACCGACTGAGCCAGATGCCCCCCACCAGCAGCCACATGGGGGGCCCCCCTGCTGGGGTGGGCCTTCCCTGGTCTCAGCGGGCACGCCTCCAGCCAGCCAGTGTGGCCCTGAGGAAGCAGGAGGAGGAGGAGATAAAGCGCTCCAAGGCCCTATCGGACAGCTATGAACTCTCCACAGACCTGCAGGACAAGAAGGTGCAGAAGATATGGCTCTCTGGTTGGGAATGGAAGTGGGGTACAAAAGAGAACTGAGGGAGGGGTCGGGATATGGAGCTTGAGGGTGGTATCCAGGGAGGGATGATAAAACCAGAATTGGAAAAGACTGGCTCCAGGACCCTTTACCCTCCTGAGGACTCACTCATGTACCACCCGTCTACTGAATCTTGTATTCACTCAGCAAGCATTATTGAGCTCCCTGCCCAGGTCCTGGAGACCTGCCCCCAGTCTTCAAAAACATTCATTAGCACACACATCCGTTGACAGTTTCACAGTATGATACAATATATTGTGTAGCTTTTTGTTTTGAAAAAGGGGAAGGAGAGGACAAAATACTACATATAGGAAAACAGAAATCTGGAAAGGCATACCAAAATGTTAATTGTGGTTATGCCTAGGTGTTTGGACTTTAGGCAAACAAACCTACCTATCTCCCTTCCTCCTGACTTCTTTCCTCCCTGCCTGACTTCCTTTTTCTTTCTTTCCTTCTCTTCCTCTCAATTCTTTCTTCTTCCTTCTTTCTTGAAACTTCTTGCTCTTCATTTCCTTCCTTTCCTTTTTTGGTTTCTCTGATTGTTTTTTCCTGCCTTTGAATAATCAATGTATACTTCTTATAAATGAAAACAATAACAACATAGTCCAAGCCCATGTGGCCAGTACTGAAATTCAAGAGAATTAGATTGGCACATCTGAGCAACTGTCAACAGCTAGCTGTGACTCCAATGGGGATGTGCTTGAAGGCCCAGGGCATAAGCCTGTAGCGTCTTTCTGACCTTGTTCCTCTTGGCCTTCCCCTGTCAGGTGGAAATGCTGGAGAGGAAGTATGGGGGCTCCTTCCTGAGCCGCAGGGCTGCCAGGACCATCCAGACGGCCTTCCGCCAATACCGCATGAACAAGAACTTTGAGCGGCTACGCAGCTCAGCTTCAGAGAGCCGCATGTCCCGCCGCATCATCCTGTCCAACATGCGGATGCAGTTCTCCTTTGAGGAGTATGAGAAGGCACAGAACCCAGCGTACTTCGAGGGCAAGCCTGCCTCGCTGGACGAGGGTGCCATGGCTGGTGCCCGGAGCCACCGTCTTGAACGGGGGCTCCCCTATGGAGGCTCTTGTGGTGGGGGCATTGATGGTGGTGGAAGCTCTGTCACCACATCTGGAGAGTTTTCTAATGACATCACAGAGCTCGAGGACTCCTTCTCCAAACAGGTCAGGAGCCCTGAAAAGGGCCTTTCTTCCCCATCCCCAGGCTCTGGCTGCTTCTACTGCTTTTTGCTCATATTCCCAATTGAAAGGAATTGCACTGCTGAGCATTTCATAGCAATAAATAGCTACAATCTGAGTTGGGACTGTGAAAGTGATGAGACAGAATTGGTGAGACAAAAAAAAATTACATTGCTAAAGCAAGCCAGTTAAAATATGGGAGTATAGGACAAATAAGAAAATAAAAGTTATCACTATTTGGAACTTGATCTGCTATCATAAAAACTAGAAGGTAATGAGCTCTTACTGTGTGCCAGGCACCATGTATGCCTCCTAACAGACCTGTGAGATAGAGATTATTATCCCCATTTTTCAGAGGAGATTGAGGCTGAGGCACTGGCCCTGGTACTTGTTCAGAAGGATCTCCCAATCTGGTGGGAAATAGCAGACATATGCATTCTACTATTTCCTGAAATAGAGTGTGCTCAAAGCCATGAGGAAGGATTCTATGAGGACCACAGAAAGCTTCTTGGAGAAAACAGCTTTGGAAATGGGCCTTACCAGACTGAGAAGATTTAGCAAGTTAGAGATAATTGAGGGGTGTCGCTTGCGGAGGCATTGCATCAGCAAAAACATGAGAATGTAACTGGCACTGATGGGAGTGGGAGATCATTCTAGGCTTGGGGTGTGTCAGCATAGCTGCCCAGGTATGAATCTAGTTCTGCCATTTCTCAGCTGTGTGACATTAGGCAAACGGTTTAACCTCACTGATTTACTTATTTGTTTTGTAGTATAGGGGATTGAACCCAGGGGTAACTTTACCACTAAACCATATCCCCAACCTTTTTTTAAAATTTTGAGGTGGGATCTCACTAAATTGCCCAGGCTGGCCTTGAACTTTCAATCCTCCTGCCTTAGCCTCCTGAGTTGCTTGGATTATAGGCATGCACTACTATATTCCAGTAAGCCTTCTTTTTAGAGTGGTTTTTATTTTATTTCAGGTTTTTTTTTTTTTTTGCAATGTTTTGAAGATTCATTTCAAGCTGGGCACAGTGGTGCACTCCTGTAATCCTAGTAACTCAGGAGGCTGAGGCAGGAGGATTGCAAGTTCAAGGCCACCCTGGGCAATTTAATGAGACTCTGCCTCAGAATAAAAAAGGGTAGGGGATATATGTCAGTGATGATTCCCCCTAGCCTCCCCCCAAAAATGAAGATACATTTCAATTAGGTAACCCATATGGAAGCACCTAGTACATGGTAGCTGCTAAGTACATGTTAGGTTTCTTCCTAAACCAAGGAGGTGGAGTTGGGGATGTAGCTCAATGGTAGACCATTTGCCTAGCATGCACAAGCCCCCAGCACCCTCTACCTCCCAAAAAGGAATACCAAACCAATGATGTACTTGTTAGAAATTGAATAAATGAAACTTTATAAGAGAAGAAATAACTCTGCTCTATACTCTGTGATCTGGTCTTGCCATCAGCCTTCCTTAGAGCTAGTAAAGAGGTGGAAGAAAGTAGTATTGAAGCGAAGGTCTATATCATTCATCTACTCATTCATATGGAAAAGATTTAATTAAACATCTCTTCTGTGTCAAGCAATATATTGAACTGAGCTAAAAAGAGAAAAACCAGAACTGCACCCATCCCTCAAGGGAAGAATAGAGAATAAGGGATCACAGTCTGGTGAGAGAGATAGAGGAACAAGGCCTGGTCCCAGCTGTGGTGCTATACAAGTCTGATGGGGAAGTGTGTATCACTTATCTATTGCTACACAGCAAACTACTCCCAAATTTAATAGCTTAACACTGACCTTAGAGACTGTGCTTAAACAACAAACATAAATTATCTGAAGCCATTTCTTTTTGAGGGCCAGGAAGCTGGGAGGGGCTTGGCTGGATGGTTCTAGTTCAGGATCTCTCATGAAGCTGTGGTCAAGCTGTGTGGTAGGACTGCAATCTCTGAAGACTGGACTGGGACTGACAGGTCTACTGCTTTCAGGCTCACTTACTTGGCTGTTGGCAGGATTCAGTTCCTCACCACATGGTCCTCTCCCTGGGGCTGTTCATGATGTAGCTCCTCCCAGGTGAGGGGTCTGAGAGACAGAGAGAGAATACAAGCCAGCAAGAGAGTGCTCAAGATGAAGCCAGTCTTTTACAACCTAATACCAGAAGTCACATGCTTTCACTTCTACCATGTGTTGCTGGTTACACAGACCAACTGTGGTATAATGTGGTACCTGAGGGTGTGAATACCAGGAGTGGATATCTGTAAGGGCCAATTTGGAAGCTGGATACCACAGGGAGGCAGAGTTCCCAGGTGTGGTCCAGATTCTTAAGGCTAAATTGAATGGGTTTCCTAAGAAAGAGCACTCTGGGAGCCCAGGATTTTGGTTTTCCCCAGGGGGATGGCAGAGGCAGGAATGTGGCTTGAATCAGGGAGGAGGTAGTATTTGGCTTGAATCTATATGGATACAAAGGAGACATTGGGGTGTCTGAGAAAGGACCTTGTGGTCATTAGCCTCAGCTCTTGTGAGCTCACAATGGCTCCCTGGGAGTTATTTTATAAACCATAAAGAACCTGCCAAGGGTTGGGGGAGGGGATTATACTTTCTTGACCTACCCACCAGGAAGATTCCCCCTCTTTTCCTCCCCTCCTTCCCTCCTTCCCTCCCTTCCACCATTCTTCCCTTCATCTTCCCCCCCCCCAACCCTGTCCCTCCCTTTCCCTCCTCCCCTTCCCCTCTGTACAGGTAAAATCTCTGGCTGAATCCATCGACGAAGCCCTGAACTGCCACCCATCAGGGCCTATGTCAGAAGAGCCAGGGTCAGCCCAACTGGAGAAGCGGGAGTCAAAGGAACAGCAAGAGGACAGCTCAGCCACGTCCTTCAGTGACCTTCCCCTCTACCTGGATGACCCAGTTCCCCCACCATCCCCTGAGCGACTGCCCAGCACAGAGCCCCCACCCCAAGGCCGGCCTGAGTTCTGGGCACCAGCCCCCCTCCCTCCAGTTCCTCCACCAGTGCCACCAGGGACCCGGGAAGATGGTAGCCGTGAGGAAGGCACTCGCAGAGGTCCAGGGTGCTTGGAGTGCCGGGATTTCCGGCTGCGGGCTGCCCACCTTCCCTTGCTTACCATTGAGCCTCCTAGTGACAGCTCTGTGGATCTGAGTGACCGCTCAGATCGTGGCTCTGTCCACCGCCAGCTGGTATATGAGGCTGATGGCTGCAGCCCCCATGGGACCCTGAAGCACAAGGGGCCACCGGGCAGGGCCCCAATCCCGCACCGCCACTACCCAGCCCCTGAGGGCCCAGCCCCAGCCCCACCAGGGCCCTTGCCACCAGCCCCAAACAGTGGCACTGGGCCCAGTGGTGTGGCTGGGGGTCGGAGGTTGGGGAAATGCGAGGCAGCAGGCGAGAACTCTGATGGTGGAGATAATGAGAGCCTTGAGAGCTCCAGCAATTCCAATGAGACCATCAACTGCAGTTCTGGCTCCTCTTCTCGAGACAGTCTGAGGGAACCTCCGGCCACTGGTCTGTGCAAGCAGACTTACCAGCGGGAGACAAGGCACAGCTGGGACTCGCCAGCCTTCAACAACGACGTGGTACAGAGGCGGCATTACAGAATTGGCCTCAACCTTTTCAATAAGTATGTGCCCCCTGTTCTAGCCTCCTCACCCCTGCTTACTGTGCCAGTGGGCACTTTGGTCCTTGGGATTGAGCTCCAAGCAGCAACCTTGGTTCTACTAGCCTCTCATTTGGTAGAATGGTGTTTTTTTTCCCAGATGTTCAGGGAAGAGGATTGAAAACAGAGTGGCAGAGTAGAGAGACCCCCAGCACACCCGGGTTCAGGTCCTAGTGCTGCCACTGACTGGCTGTGTGATCTTGGATAGATGTTTTCCACTAAATGAATTCTGAGCCTTATTTCCCCACCTCCCCTTTTCAGAGAGGAAGCAGTCTGGGTTATAAAGAACCCTAGTCTGGGAAACAGGAGACCAAGACCCTTTGTCTGCCTTTGGCCACTCACTATGTAGCCCTGGGCAAGGTGTGTTCCTTCCTTGGGCTTTGTTTTTTCCATCTATCTATAAGCAGGGGGGTCTATTTGGGAGGTGTTGGGGGGACAGAGTGGTGTGCTAGACTACTCAGTGACCGTGACTGAGCTCTTTCTGGGTGCCTGGTCTCGTGTCAGGTGCTTAGGAGTGGGTTGGGAATGTGGCATTTGATGAGAAAATAATTCAAAAACATTAGCTGCAATTAGAAAATGTTAGCTGTAATGGAAGGCATTAGATGTAATGCCTCATATCTTCATAGTCTGTTAAACACTGCCACCTATATTTAATTCTCAGAGTAACTCAGCAAGTTGGGTAGTTATGTCCCTATTTTATAGACAAGGAATCGAGGCTTGCAGAACTAAAGAGGATTATTCACAGTCATACAACTGGGAAGTGATAGATTTGAGACTCCTAGAATACCAGTGTCTCCCAAATTTTAGCCTCCTGGAGAGCAAAGGTTCTAGGGCTCTGGATGTGGGATAGCTCCAACCCAGATTTTGGCCTGGCTCTCTAGAAACCTAAGGAGCACCTTGCCTGTAGAAATACTAAGGCTGGGTGATCAACCTACCGGGATGAGATATGGGACATGGAACAAAGTGACCCCTTCACTTCTTCTCAAACCTGAAGATGTGTGACTCAGAGAGACCACCTTGTCCTCTTCTCAGGCATTTTTTCAGGACTCCTGGTACCTGATAGAAATATCAAAGCTCCTGGCATAAAGCTGGCTCTCATTAGATACTGATTTTCTTCCAACTGTGGTGTCATTCCAGTGAAGGAGGAAGTTGGGGTGAGGAGACCTTGGAATTTTGAAGCTCTGTGAAATGAGCAAGTGGTTTCCTCTCTTTTAGGCTTTAATTTTCTCATCTGTATCATGAAGGGATTGGACCATATTATAGATTTGATATCCTTGGTCCTCTGAAGCCGTTGCTAGTTGGGCCCCAAATTAGTTCTAGAAATGGGACAGAGGACAAAGTTCTAGAATGACTGTCATCTCACCCACCTCCTCTCTTTCTACAGGAAGCCAGAGAAAGGTATCCAGTATTTAATCGAGCGGGGCTTCCTGTCAGACACACCAGTGGGAGTGGCTCACTTCATCCTGGAGCGGAAAGGCCTGAGTCGGCAGATGATAGGGGAATTCCTAGGGAACCGGCAGAAGCAGTTCAACAGAGACGTGTTGGAGTGAGGACCCCAGCATGGGGCAGGCGGGCTTGGGATTCCCAGGAAAGGAAGCTAACAGGGAAGAAGGGGACAGCTCGTCCTTGTTGATCAGATAAACTTTTCAAAACAGGATGAATATATCTTCCTGCTCCCTTATACTTCTGCCACAAAGGAATCTGATCTATCTTGATCTTACTTGGAAAGTCTACTGAGTGACCCTGGGCAGGGCATGCTCATCCTATGTCCTGCTTTGGGCCTCAGTTTTCCCATCTCTGGAATGAGTGGATTGATGGATAGGATCCCTAGTGACCACCTGTCCTGCCTTGATTTTCTGGGATGAATATATTTTACACATTCTGCCCTTAAATGTTCAGCCCACAGGTCTTGATTTTAGAAATCTATTGGTGGGGATATTAGTCCATTTGAGCAGGTCAGGGTGGATCAGAAGGGTTTGTGTGCATGTATGTGTGTGTGTGTGTGTGTGTTTGTGTGTGTGTGTGTGTGGAAGAATTGAGAGTGCTGCATTCCCTTTTTTGTTCCTCAGCTGTGTTGTGGATGAGATGGATTTTTCTTCCATGGATCTGGATGATGCGCTCCGGAAGTTCCAATCCCATATCCGGGTTCAGGGTGAGGCCCAGAAAGTGGAGCGACTCATCGAAGCTTTTAGGTATGCCAGCTTTCCTCTCCTGAAGCTGTCCCTCTCCACTTTGGGGACCCATGTAGTGTATGTCTACAAGTCACTTCTCTGAGCCTCATACTTTTCTCACCATAAAACAGAAACAATAAAACCTATCTTCCAAAGCAGTTGTGAAGATCAGAGGTAGTACATATAAAGTATCTAGATCAGCATCTGTAACATGGGCATTTAATAACAACACCAGAAATAAAAACTAACATTAACGGGGTTGGAGATGCACCTCAGTGGTAGAGCACTTGTCTAGCATGCACAAGGCCCTGGGTTCCATTCCCAGCTCGGCCAAAAAACTAAAAAAGCTAACATTCATGGAAGACATCCTAGGTATCAGGCACCAAACTGGACACTCTTACATGATTATTTCATTAAATACTTAAAAACCACTCTATGGGTAGGTGCTTCTATTATTCTGATTTTGCAGATTATAAATTAACTTGCCCAGGGCAGTGAGTAAGGAGTGGAACCAGGATTTGAACTTAAGTATGTCTGACTGCACAGTCCATCCATGCCCTTAACTGTTATACGGTACTATAAATGCTTTAAGGATCAGACAGGTGTGGGTCTGAAACCTGCTCCATTCCTTTGAAGTATTTAGAGGAGAAACAGAAGAGTTGCTGAGAACTTGTTTCCCATATGGGAGAAGGATTTGCTTTGAAGTCAGAAAGATATGGCTTTACCATTTACCAGCTATATTACCTTGGGCAATTTACCTCACCACTTGGAACCTGAGAGAGAAAGAGAGAGAGAAAGTGAGAAAGAGAGAGGTAGGCTGAGGCAGGAGGATCATAAGTTCAAAACCAGCCTCAGCAACTTAGAGAGACCATAAGTAATTTAGCAAGAACCTGTATCCAAATCAAAAATAAAAAGGGGTGGGGATGTGGCTCAGTGGTTAAGTGCCCCTTGGTTCAATCCCTGATACCAAAAAAAGAAACAAAAAAGAAAAAGAAAAATCGAGAAAGAGAGGGGAAGAAGGAGAAAAATGGCTATTTTACAGGATTGTGAAAAGATTACATGAGACAATGAACAATACATAAAATGGGAAAGCTCCAAAAAGATAGTGATTGTTGTTTTTACATGTTAGTCTTGGGAGATCTGAAATGGACAGACCCAGAAGGCTAAGGAAGTATTTCTTGGAGAAAAGTGTTGGTTCTGCCAGCCTGGGCAAGTGGTGGGTAGGTAGAGATTGCCGGTACCTGAGTTTGGACTTGACCCCTCCTGCCCTACAGCCAGAGGTACTGTGTCTGTAACCCAGCCCTCGTGCGCCAGTTCCGGAACCCAGACACCATCTTCATCCTTGCTTTTGCCATCATCCTCCTCAATACCGACATGTACAGTCCTAGCGTCAAGGCTGAGCGGAAGATGAAACTAGATGACTTCATCAAGAACCTGAGAGGTGACCAGACTTATCATCAGCTTTTCCTACCCTTTGCCTGTGAAAGGAAAGTGGGTGGTGTGTGAGGTGGGGGAAGGATGAGGGAGATCCCAACTGTTTTTAGAAATTAACCTGTGTGGTGTTTCACTTTCTGTCAAGGCTGAATATCTCCAGGGCATTCACTTTTAAATTCACTCAGAGTCATTTTAAAAAGGGCTGGGGACGTAGTGCTTGCCTAGAATGCATGAGGCTTTGGGTTCCATCCCCAGCAACACATACACATACACACAAAAAAATTGTTATTTGCCCATATACTCATCCACACACTGAATATTTATTGAACATCTTATGTGTACCAGACTTCTAGGACCTAGCGTTATAGCACTGAATATGATAGATAAAAGTCCTGGCTCTTACATTATTTCACCCAGTCATTCACTTATCCATTCTTTGCTCTCTCCTTCCTTCTCTTCCTTATATATACCCATAAAGACTCATTTATTTTACGTACCCTTTCCTGCACTCACATATTCATTTATTCACTCAGCCACTAGTCAGTTGATTCTTAATGTGTGCCAGGCCCTATGATGGGTGCCAAGGACAATGGAGGAGAGTCTGCCATAGTCCCTGCTCTGAGAGAGCTCCCCATGTGTGGAAGAGACTGACTTGTAGTGCCCAGATAACCAACATAAGACAGATACTGAATAGTGATATTAGAAAAGCCAAAATCCAGTCAGACCTCGAAACAGCTCCGGAGAGCCTACCTCCAACTGGCTTCCTGGAGGATTTTATTTTAAGTTGAGCCCTAAAGGCATGGATAAGGAGACAGAATAGATGTAGGAAGAACAAGGAAGGCACAGTGGGAGAAAAATGTAAAGTTGTTTAGAGAACAATGGAAATGGGGTAGATGATAGGTTGAGAAGGTCAGATGGAGCTACTACCTGAGGGCATTGAATGCCAGATGAAAGGTGTCACTTTGACTTGTTATTCTTGGTTTATTGTATTGATGTCAAGCCCTGCCTCTCACCAAAGAGCAGCCTGCTAAAAATGGAAACAGAAATGAAAGAAGAAAATAGAGTTGGGGGTGGGGGGGGAGCAAAAATCAAGACAAAGTTGCTGAGCATCAGGGTCTATACAGTTAGTCGGCTTTAAACTCTCTGACAGCTAAAGTGAAAAAGGCAATACAGTGAAGAGTATTCCTTTAAGCCAAGTACCATGGTGCATGCCTGTAATCCTAGTGATTCTGGAGGCTAAGGCAGGAGGATCTTAAGTTCAAGGCCAGCCCCAGCAGCTTATCGAGACCCTGTCTAAAAAAAAAAAAAAAAAAAAGAGCTGGGGATGGATGGTAAAGCGCCCCTGGATTCAATCCCTAGTACTAAAAAAAAAAAAAAATGTTCCTTTAGCACCTGTCCCAGGAGTAGGCGTGGCATTTCCAAAGGAGACATCATTTCCTCTAGCAGAAGGTTTAGAAAGAAGTGAGTGGGTTTCACTGAGCAGACAATCAGGAGGGGAGAAGGATGGTAGACTTAGGAGGAGGGAGTTAGATCAGAGGCCATCTGGAGCTGTCTATGAAAATCCTGCCATTATTCATTCATCTATTCCCTACCCCCCATATGTATGTACAGTCAGCCCTCCATATATGCAGGTTCAACATCTGTGAATTCAACCAACTACAGATCAAAAATATTTGAAAAAAGTTGCATCTGTACTGAACATGTATAGAGTTTTTTCTTGTCATGATTCCCTAAACAATAAAGAATAAAAACTATTTACATAGCATTTATATTGTAGTAAGTGTAAATAATCTAGAGGTGATTTTACATATGCTGGAGGATGTGTGTAGGTTATATGCAAATGCTATGCCATTTTGTATAAGAGACATGGACATCCTCAGATTTGGGTATTGATAGGACCAATCTCCCTTGCATATAGAAGGACAAATGTGATTCTGGAGGCTATGTGGGAAGGGGATGTCTGTGTGTATTTCCCCTCCAGTTATTGAATAAATAAAGCAAACAAATGAAAGTAATACATGCTCACTTTAGAAACTTTGGGAGCCTGGGAATATAGCTCAGTGGTAGAGCATGTACTTAGTATGTATGAGCTCTAGTTCGAAACCGAGTACTGCCAAAACAATTTTTTTGGAAAAATATAGAAAATGTCTTTTTATGGTCTCAAATTCTGTCATTAGAGCATCCATGTTTAATATTTTGGTATATTCTGGTCTTTTTTCCATGCATATGTAACTTTCTATATAGTTAAGTTCATGTTATACATGCAATTTATTATCTTACTCTTTTCACTTAACTTGCTACAAGAATTTCCCCATGCTACTGAAATCTTTTTGTAAATGCCAAGTTTTTAACATCTGTATATTATCTTATTAAATGGATATACAAACCTTTACTTAACTGTTTCTCTCCTGTTAGAACTTAGGTTGTTTCGGAGTTTCCCAATAAGTAGCGTTTTGTGAACATTCTTGGACTTATATCTTGCATGTTATTTCTGAGTAATTTCTCAGGGCAGATTCCTAGAAGAGGAATCACTGGCTCTGGATATTTAGGCTTTTGCCAAACTACCTTCCATAATAGTCATGTTACTTACTATACATCCCCAGTTCTCTACGCTGGATATTATTTTTGTTAATTTAGAAGGCAAAAAAATACTATAATACTTAATTATAGTGTGTTCTGGGCTGTTTAGACAAAGTCCCTACCCTAGGGAAAAAAGCAATTGGCTGGTTTATTGAAGGGCAGCTTCCCTGCCCCAATCCTGGTCAAGGAATCAAGGGTACCCAATTAACCCTTGGTCCTAACTATTATCATGGTCCATATGTAGGTGTGGGATATTGTGGAAAACCCCTACCAATCACTCCCTACATTTATGTGACATATCCTGGGGTTACTCCCCTCATTCAGGGGTTGACAATGGTGAAGACATCCCCCGAGACCTCCTGGTGGGCATCTACCAGCGCATCCAGGGACGCGAACTACGAACCAATGATGACCATGTGTCCCAGGTGCAGGCCGTGGAGCGCATGATTGTTGGCAAGAAACCGGTAAGTGCCCTGGGAGGCTGCAGAGGGCCAGGGTTCTGGTCTTTCTCCACCATTATGTGGTAAGTCACTGTCCCTTATGAGCCCAGGGTTCCCTTCACCTACAAAATGGAGTGAGTGATAATGCATTCCTTGGGGTGGGGACAGTGTTGCAGATGGTGCAAGGCCCATAGCGGTTGCTATATAAATATTAGCATCCTTCCCACCTCTGGTTTTGCTTGCCCACTCCAAGTAAGGAGCCAAGCTAATATTAGCTGAGAAGCAGAGCAAGAATACACTTTGGTCAACAAACATTTATGAATGCCTTTCCACTGAGTTCAGCATTTCACAGGCCCCCGGAGACAAATGTAGGAATCAGATATGGTCTCTGTCCTTAGGGGCACTCAGAGACCAATGGGGTTGCCAGACAGACATTTATAATACTTTCACCTTATGGTCTAGTTTAGGGGAGTAAATAGGAAGGAGAGGCCATTTTCAGCATGGGTAAATTAAGGAAACCTTAGAAGGGAAAATTTTGGAATTGGAATTCGAAAGAGGGATGGAATGTGGCCATGTGGAGCTGGACAGGAAAGGCATTACAGACAGAGGGTGCTACAGGGAACAAAGCAAAGTGTCAGAAAAGCTGGAGCTTTATAGTCTTTGTGTCAGAGTGGCACATATTTATCAGAGAGAGAATTCCTCTTGCGATTGAATGTTACAGTGCTGGGACCCTGAAGTTGATGGGCTGGCCTTGCTGACACTATTTCTCCATGCCTGTCCAGGTCCTGTCTCTTCCTCACCGTCGACTGGTTTGCTGCTGCCAGCTCTACGAGGTGCCAGATCCAAACCGCCCCCAGAGGCTAGGGCTGCATCAGCGGGAGGTCTTCCTCTTCAATGATCTCCTAGTGGTATGGGCACGGTGCTGGAGGAGATGGGAGGGAGCTGGTCAGCTTGGCTGCTGGATCTGTGTAAACCTTGTTGACATTGGTGTATGGAGCATGGCGGGTGAGGTGCTCTACTGTGCCATCTGCATGGTCACCAGCAAGGTCCAGGCCTTCTCTGCTTCTCCTTTTCCTCATGGGTTCATTTGTAGGTTGCCACAGTCACAAAGAGGCAGAAAATGGTTGACATACAAATTTGCAATATGGAAAGTGGTAGGAGAGATGTCCCTGTTCATCTTAATAGCCAGGAGGGTTGTGTGAAAAGAGGTGAACTGTGACCCTGGAATCAGTCTGAAACCTTCCAGTGGTCCTGATTGTGGAAGGTATTCTTGAAACCAAGCTCATCACCAGTACAGAGGTGTTTGTCTTTTAGGGATGGGACTTTCAAGTTCTTCTGGGTAAAAACCAATTTTGTAGATGGCCTATATGACTGCAGGGACAGAAACATACCCTCCTCCAAGGCATCCAGTTGTCTTATCAGACAGTTCTGATGGTTAGAATCTGTTTCCCTGTGGGTTTCCTCCAAGGATCTTCACTTGACCTTTGGGATAACAAAAGACATTGCTAAATGTCTTCTGGGTGGCAAAATAACCCCCAATTAAGAATCACTGCTTCAGACAAATATCTTCAATGTCCCCTCTGAGCCTGTTTCCTGCTGTGTGAAATGGAGCTAACCTGTATATCATAGGGTTATCATGAAGATGAAAAAGAGGTCATAGCCAGGAGTGGTGGTACTCCCAGAAACTTGGGAGGCTGAGGCAGGAGGATCACAAGTTCAAGGCCAACCTGGTCAACTCAGACACCATCTCAAAAAATAAAAAGGGCCAAGGATGTAGCCCAGTGGTAGAGTGCCCCTGGGTTCAATCCCCAGTACTGAAAAAAAAAGTCATATGTGTATGTGGAATGGTGTTACCCTGAGGAGGGCCTGACCCACACAAGTGCTAAGTCAGTTTTAGATGCCCCTCGTGTGCTGACATCTGTGTCTAGCCCTATGCTGGGCACTGGGTATGTGAGATGAATCAGACTCAGTCCCTGTTCTCAGGAAGCTCACAGTCCCAAGGACTTAAAAAAGTACTTTGAATCACTGTGAGCTGTAATCATCCTGAAATCAAAACAGTTACTTTTTAAGAGCCACTTGCAGGGGCTGGGGCTGAAACCCAGTGATTCAGTGCCTAGCATGTGTAAGGCCCTGAGTTAGTTCCCTAGCACCACACACACAAAAAAAGGCACTAGAAGATTGCCTGAGCTCATGTTAGTGGAAAGTCCAGAGTGCCTAAGTACTTATAAAGCTCTTAGGTTGTTGAGAAAAAGACTTGTTAACTCTATAAATAGGCAGAGCAGAGAGTGCCATTCTGTGCTGGCTGTGGAGGGTGAGGACCAGGTGGGTGAGAGAACTTGAAAACCAGATTCCTGTCCTCCAGGCCAGTAGTGGGCAATTATATACTCAAAGGACTACCATAGAGCTCTAGATGGGAAAAGCACTGATCTGGCACTCTGGTGGAAACTCAGAAAAGGGAAATGAAAATCCATGTGGGGCGTTAGGATGGGCTTCCTAGAGGGAGCAGCATTCAGTCAGTTCCTGTAAAAATTGTAAATACTTGTGTGCATTGTCATGACATCAAGAATTTGGATAGAAAAATCCCATCTTTCCTGTTCTGTTCCTCAAGCTTCAGTTCTCCCCAACTTGTGGGTATATGTGTTTGTGTGTTTATGTCTCTTAGTGGGGGGGGGGTGGGAAGGGAGGGTGATTACTAGAATTAGGTGCCATGTGGAAATTCCCCACCCCAAACCCTGCCTCTTGTCTTTTTCCCACCCCTGCCAAAGGTCACCAAAATTTTCCAGAAGAAGAAGATCTTGGTGACATACAGCTTCCGTCAGTCCTTTCCCCTGGTGGAAATGCACATGCAGCTCTTCCAGAATTCATGTGAGTCCCTTCTTGGACCCCAGCATCTTGAGTCTATCCCATGGCCGCCATGCTCATCCTTCATCCATACCAGTCTTCAGGTTTTGGAGTCCTTTACAAATGGGTTAAGTTCTCCAAAGCACCTACCTGGTCCTGGGATGAAGAGCAGGCCAAGGTGGAGTGTGACTCAAGTCTGGCCCCTAGGGATCAGGGAAACACAGTGTGTGTGTGTTCCCTGGTGGGGCGAAGAGATGGTGATCATGCTGTGCTCTGAAGGACTGAACCAGGAGGAGCATGGTTGGGTGGCATTCAGGACAGCAAAATCATTGTGAGTAGAGGCAGAGGTACAAAGGAAAGGGTTTTTAGAAAGCAGTGCAGAATTGGGTTTTCCTTTACATCCTGGAGTATAATGAGTAAGAGGGCCACAACTATCAGGAGTTCGGGGGCAAAGGGGAACCACTAAAGACACTGGAGCAGAGAAAGAGACACGTCAGAGTTGGGCATTAGAGAAATCATTTCCAAGCCAGGTTTGGTGGTGTAGTCTCATCACTGGGAGGCCAAGGCCAGAGTTTAAGACCAATCTGGGTAACATAGTGAGACCCTGTTTTGAAAAAAAAAAAAAAGGAGAGAGAGAACTCATTTCCCATCTAAGCCACCTTGCTTTAGTTCTGCAGAGGCACCCAACTTTTCCTGTCCCCTCCCTTTACCCACAGATTACCAATTTGGAATCAAGTTGCTGTCTGCAGTACCTGGTGGGGAGCGAAAAGTCCTTATCATCTTCAATGCCCCTAGCCTCCAAGACCGACTGCGCTTCACATCTGACCTGCGGGAGTCCATCGCTGAGGTGCAGGAGATGGAGAAGTACCGTGTGGAGTGTGAGTAACCCAGCCACGTGTCCTTCCCCCACTCTTGACATAGTGCCCTGCAGACATCAAGAATCCCATCTTCAGAGAATCTCAGAGTTGAGGGTTGGCTTGCATAAATTTCCTATCCTTATTCCAGGAACCCTTCATTCTCTGCTTGAATACCTTAAGTGCCAAGGAGCTCATTACCTCCCAACCTCAGATTACTATTCCAGGCTCTAAGAGCCAATGCCCTGGCCCCCACATCTATTCTCCAATTGGGAGCTAATTCCTCCTTCTATTAAAAGGCATCATGGAGAAGAAGCAGGGTATAGGAGGTAGATCTGTAGTTTCAGATCCTAGATATATGATTTATTATCTGGATAAACTAGAGCAAATCACTTAACCCCCTGAGCCCCAGTTTCTTCCTACATGAAATTGGGATGACCAGAAATCTCCTCCACAGAATTGAAGAGATGAAATGAAACAAGGCAGCCAAAGAGTCCCAATATATCCTAGGCGTTCAACAAATGTCATTCCCTATCTCACCCTCTCCTTCCCTCTTCCTACATATCAATTCCTGAGCTGAGTCTCAGCAACTTGTTCTCCCAGCCCTAGGGGGGCTACACCAAATCATCTTGAATCATATACAATGGAAAACAAAAGTGATTACATCTCATTTCCCCCGATGTCCTCCAAGTTTTTTCTTCTCCAGGCTAAGCAGTCACAGTTAAGTAACATGGTATTAAGGAGAGAGGCAGGCACACAGAGAGAGACAGAGGCGGTGGACAGCTCCTTGGTGAGGCCTTCACAGTTCCAGGGTCTACTCTACTCAGCAAGGCAGGGTTAGAAGTTTCAGTTCACCAAATCCCCAGAGACCCTTAGGAAATGCAGAGCAAGACATTAGCATATCAAGATGAGGGGAGGATAATTAGACTAGAGTTTCTATGACTTGCTTGAAGAATTGGGGGTATAAGGAAGCCAGGAAAGCCCAAGCTCTGGAATCAGGAAGACCTGCTTCCAGAATGTTGGCTCCACCATTTCCAGCTATATGACCCTGGGCAAGCTCTATGACTTCTCGGATTCTCAGTTTCTTCCTCTGCACAATGTGGATGATGCTAATAATGTGCATTGAGAGGGATCAAGTATGTGTAGCACCCACCATACTGCCTGGCACATAATAGAGGATTCGATTCCTGTCAGTTTCCTGCTCCTGCCCTTCCAGGAGCCCCTCTGCCCTGGAGCAAGGTATCTGAGAACTGAGTGAGCTCTGGAAAGATTGTCCTTCTCCAAGGGTCTTCTTGTCCTTACTGTGAACCATCTGCCTTGAAGTTCTTTTTTGAACTTCAGGGGTGTTTGGGGAGACCTGACTGCTAGACAGTAAGAAAGGGGAGGAGTACAAAGGGCAAAAGGAGGGGAAAAGGAGCAGGTAGGGCAGGCACTGAGAGGAAAGAACTAGCAGGAGGAAGTGGTGCAGGACAGGGTCTGGGCACCAAGGTGGCTTCAGAGACAGAGCTGCAGTTTGGGGGGAAATAAGTGCTGGCTGTCCAGGGGACAAAACAAGAGGTCTGGGAGCCTGTGGAGGGCTGGGGCCAGTCAGGTGGGTTCCCACTCCCATTCCTGATCTTTGCACCCTGTCTCTTCCACTGTCACCCAGCGGAGCTGGAGAAGCAGAAAGGTATGATGCGGCCTAACGCCTCACAGCCTGGAGGGGCCAAGGACTCGGTGAATGGGACGCTGGCCCGCAGTAGCCTAGAGGACACTTATGGGGCAGGCGATGGGCTCAAACGGGGCGCACTCAGCAGTTCTCTGCGAGACCTCTCTGATGCAGGTAAGTCTTCTGGGCCCTGCCCTGGCTGGGGAGACATGGGACCGGGTGTCCTCTTTGCCTCCTGTCACTGGCTGCCAGACTTCCCTCCACCTGCTACACACGCACGCACCCTGCCTTCACCCAGAGCCCTGGGCACTGTGCCACAGGGGGCCTGGTAGCCAGGTCAGAACAGATGGAGCCCAGGGTTTGGGCCAGGGAGTGTGAAGTGGGGCCACGGGCTCAGCCCCTCTCTCTCGCTGCTCCTCCTCTCCTCCTCTTTTCCCTCTTCTGTCTCTCCTGTACCGCCTCTCCTCCTTCTCCATCTTTTCCTCCTCTTTCTCTTCCTTCTCCACCTCTCCTCCTCCCCACCTCCCCCTCTTCAATGGGGGAAAGGGTTCATGGGGTGTCTGTCCCCGGGAGGGGCCCAGGCCTGGTACCCAGCTCTGGAGCCCAGCAGGGTGGGGAGGGGGGGTTGCTGCTCTGACGCTGGGCTCCTTGCTTGTGGGTGCAGGGAAGCGGGGGCGGCGTAACAGCGTGGGATCGCTGGACAGCACCATCGAAGTAAGTGCCAGCTCCTGCCCCACTCATCCTCTGCATGAGCCCTGCCCCGGCCATGGAGCCCCAGAGGAGGAGGGGACCTGTTGCTTCCCCCTCTTCCCTGCTGGGAACCGTGTGGCTGCCTCTCCCAGCCTACCACTCTCTCCATCTGTCCTCAACTCTGTCTGTCCTCACTCTGCCTGTCTCTCAGTCTGTCTTCCACTCTCCCGTGCCCCCTCTCAACCCCAGGGCCAACTCCGAGTAGGGATGCCCTTGGACTTGGGCCTCAAGAAGCTCTTACCTCCAAGTCCTGCTCTTTGACCCTGAGCGAGTCACTCTGCTCTCTGGTCCTAACATTTTCCTGGCCTACAAAATGGGTGTGAGGAGGAGGTCCTACTAATTCTTCCTATGCCTGCTGAGGTTCATCTGAGATAGTGGATGTGACAGCAGAGCTTTGCCAGCTGGGGAGTTCCATGTACAAGTACAGGACTGCTGTTTGGTTTTCATCATCACTTGGGTGTCCCTGTCTCCCCAGCTCCAGCCCTCAGGGACAGGGGTGGTGTTTAGGGTTGCGGGTCTAGGATGTCTAGACTGGCCTGACTTCCCCCCCTCCCCGCTTCCAGGGGTCTGTTATTAGCAGTCCACGCCCTCACCAGAGGATGCCACCTCCGCCCCCACCCCCGCCGCCAGAGGAGTACAAGAGCCAGAGGCCAGTCTCCAACTCCTCATCCTTCCTGGGCTCCCTATTTGGAAGCAAGCGGGGCAAGGGGCCCTTCCAGATGCCACCACCGCCAACAGGCCAGGCCTCTGCCTCCTCTTCATCTGCTTCCTCTACCCACCACCATCACCACCACCACCACCATGGTCACAGCCACGGTGGCCTGGGGGTGCTGCCTGATGGGCAATCCAAGCTCCAAGCCCTGCATGCCCAATATTGCCAAGGACCGGGTCCTGCCCCACCACCCTACCTCCCACCCCAGCAGCCCCCCCTGCCCCCACCTCCACAGCAGCCCCCACCCCTGCCCCAACTGGGTTCCATTCCACCACCACCCGCCTCAGCCCCACCTGTGGGGCCACATCGCCACTTCCATGCTCATGGCCCTGTCCCAGGGCCTCAGCACTATACCTTGGGCCGGCCAGGCAGAGCTCCCAGACGAGGGGCTGGAGGACACCCTCAATTTGCTCCACATGGCCGCCACCCCCTGCACCAGCCCACATCCCCATTGCCCCTGTACAGTCCTGCCCCCCAGCACCCTCCTGCCCACAAACAGGGCCCCAAACACTTCATCTTCAGTCACCACCCACAGATGATGCCAGCAGCAGGCGCAGCCGGAGGCCCTGGATCCCGGCCACCTGGGGGCTCCTACTCCCACCCCCACCACCCCCAGTCACCCTTGTCACCACACTCACCCATCCCACCCCACCCCTCCTACCCGCCCCTCCCTCCACCCTCACCACACACCCCACACTCACCTCTGCCTCCCACCTCCCCTCATGGCCCGCTGCACGCCTCTGGGCCCCCTGGCACTGCCAACCCACCCAGTGCAAACCCCAAGGCCAAGCCAAGCCGGATCAGCACCGTAGTCTGATGAATGGAGCAAGTGAGCTAGGAAACAGGAAGGTCTGGGGGAATTCACAGGAGAGGGACCTTGCCCTTCTCTCCCTCCTCAGTTTTTTTCAAAATATATATACACATAGCAATGTCCTCCTCTCACTTCCTCCCTGCCTCGGGGCCCCTCCTCCAAGCCCCTGCAGTTGCCACAGGGTTTCCTTCCAGATTAAAGGACCTTTACCACTTGCAGCCTGGACTCAGGGCACTCCAGAGCTGGGGAGTGGTGGGGGTCTTTCAGAGATCCTCGTCCTCTTTCACCTGTCTTCCTTTCCCCACCTTTTCCCTGGAGGTCTGGCTCGGTGGCCTCAGACCTCCGGGCCAATGTGAACCCCCTCACAGCTCTGGCTGGTGGAAAAGGGCAGCTGTCGGAGCTGTGGGGGTGAAGGCTTCCCCAGAGCTCCTCTAGCCATGTGGAGCTGGGAGAGAGCTCTGTAGAGTTGTGGCCAAACCTCAGCTGGCTCGGCCCTCTCTCTGACCTCAGGGCCTGGCCACACACCTCCATGTGTCTTTCTGCCTGCTGGAGGACACAGACTGTCAATGCACTGGGTGGGTGGGACCCCGCTTGGGCTGGCCCCCATGTGGGGCAGTGCTTCCTCTCTTGAGCCAGTCTATGCCCTCTCTCCAGTAAGCCCCAGCCCAGACCTCTTTGACTTCAGGAACTTGCCTCGCCCTGCAATGTTCTTATCCTGATCAAAGTCCAGACAGGTTTAGGGGGGGGCTCAGGTCTGGGATGAGAAGGGCACTGCCCTCCCTCACCCATATTGCATGCCCCCCCATTCCCTTCCACCTCTCCCAGCAACAACCGAAGACAATGCACTTTATAGATATCACCCAAACACACCTCTCTGGGGCAGGGCACCCAGCATCAGCCCTGGGGAGAAGCTCCCAGAGGGCCATCCTGAGCCCAAGATGTCTTTCCTGAGGCAGAGATTGAAGCCATCAGAGCCGGGGCTGGGAGCCAGAATGCCTGAGTCCTTCTGTCCGTCAAAATCTCTGCTGCCTCTCCAGCCCTTTTGCAGCCCTGTTTATTTATTATAAATATATTTTTTACAAGCCCCAGCTCCTCTTCTTGCCCCGCACATTCAGCTCCTTTCTCAGCTCCTGCCTTCCTCTCCCCTCTCCACTATGGGCTGCAGTACAGACAGACAGATGGACCCTGGCGTATGGAAGGCCAGGGACCCTGGGGCTTGGGGGCCGGGGAGGGCGGTGGTGGGAGGGGCTGTATGGAGAGGAGCTGGGGTTCAGGCATTGTCTTTTTTTCCTCCTTGTATATAAGAATGTATATTTGATGCCTCATAAAAGAACTTGTGCTCACCTCCCGCCTCTGCCTCCTACTTATGTCCCCTATCCCCACTGTGGAGCCCATGGAGAAAGAGGCCTTAGCCTGGGGAGGTGATGCGCTAATGGTAGAAGTTCAGGTGGGCGAGATGCTTTGGTTTGTTAGGAGGTGGAACAAGAAAGGTTTCCCTGTCTTATTTCATACATAGTCTTTGTGACAAGAGTGGCAACAGTGTGGGCTCTAGAGTTGATCCAGTTCATATCCTGGGGTTTTCATTTCCTAGGCATGTGAACTTCGGGTGTCACCCTTTCTGAGCCTCAGTTTCCTGAATTTGCAACTTGGGGTGATCAGCCCTTGCCACATGGATTGTGATGATGACACGAGCTAACAAGTGTCAAGCAACAAGGATGGAGAGGTGTTCAGCAAATTAGTTCCCTTATTTTCCTTTGGCAGGTTGGATACTTCCAAGGTTTTATGGCCTCTATTCCTGTGGCTTTGCCTTGGAGCCCCCACCCTGCATGCAATGGCTGGTCACATTTCTGTCCTTAAGGGTGGGAGTGTGACTTGGGCCAGGAAGACACAGGGCTAGATACATTATAAGAGCTCTTTGTATATATTTAGGTTGTTAGATAACAAATAACTGGACTGCCTTTCATTTACAGAGGAGGGGACAATCCACACAAAGTCAGGATGTGGTTTCCTGACTTCTAGCCCATGCCTCTTTCCAGTGCCCCAAGCTGCTTCCCTATGAAACAATCCTCTTTCTAGCTGATGATTGGCTTTTGACTTAGCAGAGGAGGGATGGAGCAGAGCATCCTGACCCTCTTGATTAGGGTCAGCAGGGTCCCCAGGAACAGCATTCAGTTAATATTTCTGCTGCATTCTGAGAATCTGGAATGGCCTCTAAGAAGGAATGGTTTGGATGGCCCCACTCTTTAGCAACTTGGACCAGTGTCTTGGTTTTCTTCCTCATTCACATTTAAAGGCATCCCAGGGAAGACAACTACAAAAGCAGCAACTGAGACTATCTAAGCATTTGATGTCTCCTTGCAAACCAGACCAGAGCGTTTTAAGAATTTAGGTACAAAAAGTCCCCAATCAAATTCAATCAGCATTTTTGTTTGTTTCTTCTCTGGTAATCCAAGACTACCTTTGGTTGTTCCCCTTTCTCCCACCTTCAGCTTGAGGCTGGTTGCATCTTCCTAGAGCTCAGCCTTTAGCACTCAGATCCTGCCTCAGTGACTTGACTATGCTGCCCTTGGTGAGTCATCCAGCCCTTCAGAGCCTGTTTTTTCACCTGTAAGGAGGGGATAACAATCATGCAGTACAGTTGTTACTAGATGAAAGTGAAGCGCCTACCTCCTGCCAGACACACAGTAGTATTCTTGGCCACCTACAGAAACAAGTGCAAACTGCTAGTCTTGACACTGGGAGTTCTCCATGGGGTGGCCAGCTGATCTCTATAGTCTCCCATTCCTCCCTCACACTTGGATCATACACTCACTGTTCTCTGTAAGTGCCTGTGTGTACTTTCCAACCTCAGTATCTTACCTGTGCCTTTTCCCCCTGCCAGAGTGCCCCCCCAAACCACCAATATCCCTGATGGAGGTTTTCTCACTCTTGAAACACAGAATTAAAGGGACCATCCTTCACAAAATGTGTCCTTGATCAGATTCCCTGAGATTCTCTCATTACCTTCCCAACCAGGCCACAAGTGGCTTGAGAGTAACACTGATCTGCATCATCTCCATCCATAGCATTGCCTAGCACAGTGCCTGGCACAATACTGATGTCACTCAGATTTTATTAATGAAATGAATGAATGAATAATATTCTCTCTCTCTCTCTCTCTCTCTCTCTCTCTCTCTCTCTCTCTCTGTGTGTGTGTGTGTGTGTGTGTGTGTGTGTTTTGTTGGGGATTGAACCAAGGGCTTCATGCATGCTAGGCAAGCACCTTACCACTGAGCTATAACTCAGCCCTTTTTTCAAAAAATGTATTTTGGGACTGAAGCTTACTAAGTTGCCCATGTTGGTCTTGAATTTGTAATCCTCCTGCCTCAGCCTCCTGAGTTGCTGGGATTATAGGCATGTGCCACCACACCTGACTTGAATAGTTCTTTTATGCTTAGAATAAGGTATCTTTGTATTGGTTGATTTATTAATTGATGCAATCTTGTGTACCAAGCTTTTGGGACCCTCTGGGACCTCCTCATGCTTCCTTCAGCTCTTTCATAAGTTCTCTTCCTATCCTCATTGTGGTTCTAGCTCTAGGCTGTCTTTGCCCCTACCTTCTCCTTCTCAGTTGAGGTTCCTGGCCCAGACTTTGGAGCAGTAGTTCATCTCACCTCCCCATTTCTCTGAGGACCTGGAGACAAGAAGCCTATTGACTATTCTTATATCAAAGGACAAAGGTTCTAGGATCTCACGGAGTTCTTAACCTTTGTTCTAGACCAGCTTTCTGTGCTGATGGAAATGTTCTTATCTCTGCTGTCCAATATGGTAACCACTAGACACATGTGGCTACTGAGCACTTGAAATGAGGCTAGTACAGCTGAGGAATTGAATTTTAAGATTTTAATTAAATTTAGAAGGATATGGTAGCACACACCAGTAATCCCAGTGACTCAGGAAGCTGAGGCAGGAGGATCACAAGTTTGAGGCCAGCCTGGGCAACTTAGTAAGACCCTGTCTCAAAGTAAAAAATGAAAAGTGCTGGGAATGCTGTTTAGTGGTAGAGGGCCCCTCCATTCAATCCCCAGTACCAATAATAATTCAACTTAAATAGCCATTCATGGATGGTATAAACCATAATGGACAGTGTAGGACAAGACTTTCAGGATTTGATAGCCTGGTGGGTAATGTCAGGACAATCTAAGATCAGGTCTGGAAAGAAACATTGGTTGTGTGGGGACACAAAGAACTCCTCCACTTGGGGGTGGGAGTAGGGTCAAGGAAGGTTTTCAGGAACTGCCCCTTTAGCTAAGTTTGAAGACTGAGAAGGAATTGGCATGCTAAAGAAGGTCATTCACTAGAGGGGGCAGCACGTGCAAGGGCCCAGAGGTGTGAGAAAATACAAATATTAGTGGCATGGCAAGAAAGGGGAGAGTGCAGCTCAGGTGGTAGGCGCAGCATACAATGAAGCATGGAGGCAGATAGGCCTCCTCTGCTATGTTGCCAACAGGTTTTCCAACTGGCTTCAGTAGCAGCTAAAGAAATATCAGGTGGTAGTTGGACTATATAGTATTTCCACTATAAAATTACTATTTTCCCCTTATAATGAATATTTTGTGGAGAGATGCATTGAGAATATGTAAATATCCTATTATTCCTCAAACTTTTACCCACCAGTTTTAACATTCACTGATGATTCTCCACTGAAACAATTACTATGGCTGAGGTTGCCAAATGGTGATTTTCAAATGCCATCATTCTTTTCATGTGTATTTGTTGGCTTTCCACTATAAGGTACAACTTTGCCTCCTCCCACATTTATTTATATCCTCATGGACTCATGGCTGTTTTACTCTATGGGTTATATATAACCCATTAACATCATTCTTTATTTTAATGTTCAGAATGCCCCAGATCTGGCCAGCAGGAAGCCCTTCAAGTTGGCTCCTGTGTCCTTTGGCATGTCTCCATCTTTCTTTGAGCACTTGCCTTTTTTCTGGCACCAAGAGATGCTTCAGACCTATCTTATGTTTTCCCTGCCCCAACTCTGGAAACAGTCATTGTGTCCAAGGAGTCCTGATTCTTTCTAGTAGAGAATGGCATTTAGAAATCAAAGATTTGGGCAGTAGGTGTTATAGAATTTTCTCTATTACTTTGAAAAAGTTTGAGCATCCATTGGTGATTTTTTTAACCCCATCATTCCTTCGGTATTTATTATTAAACATTCTACTTTTAAAAAGAGCTTTCCCTTTTCCCTCATTTTACTTATATCAATGTGGATTCATGAATTTTTAATCAATGAGCTATAATCCACTATTGCCATAATTCATTTTGATTATCACTATTTGAATATATGATTTTATTGTTATGTATATGTATTAAGCACGTAGTATTCATCTATATTTCTCTGTTTCTCTCCCTATTTATCCAATAAACCATGTGCTCACACAGGTACCTTGAGGAGGTTCTTTTAATAGTCCAGGCTAGAAGCCATGCATAATAAAATACACCTCTGGTCTCGCTACTTGGAGGCTGAAGGTGGCAGGGTCGCTTGATCACCCTATTTTGAGACCAGTCTGGGCAACACAGCAAGACACTGTCTCAAAAAAATGTGTTTCTGGCAGGGAGGGACTGGGGTTTCCCCTGACATCTAGAAAACTAGAAAGGAGATGTCACCATTTGTATTACTTGGGGCCGAGTGGGGATAAAGATCCTGAACAATCAAGGTAATATAAAGATCCAGGGGATTAAAAAAAAAAAAAAAACACTAGCACAATGCCTGAATGCCTGGCACAAAGGATATTCTTAATGAGTTTTAACATATTGGTTGCTGACTCTCAGAAACAAAAGTAACAGCTACCAGATACCGAGGACTTGCTATGTGCCAAGTACTGTACAATAATCATGCAAGGTAGGTATTATCATCCCCATTTCAGTTTCAGAAGTTGGGAGTTGCCCAAGGTCACATAACTAGAAAATGGTAGAGCTGGTAGAACAGGAAGGCAGGCCTGTCTGACCCAGGGTGCGAGCTCCTACCTGCTCCCTCAGCTAGGATTTCCTAAACTCAGTCCTGAAGTAGGTAGAATCTACCTAACTGGGCACACAGTATGTGATTAGATATAATTAACTGAATGAAGGAATGACATTCCCCACCCCCTGAAATGCATTCAAGCTCATGGTAGATGCTTAATATATATAGGACATGTTTGCAAAAAGTATACATTATTTTTAGTCAATATACTCAGTCTACTCAAAACTATACAGTTGTTCATTTTTCTTTTGTTCATTCAACATTTACTGCTTACCATGCCAGGTGCTAAGTATGTATATGGCTACATGGTCCCTGCCCTTAAGGAATTCATAGCCTGGTAGAGGAGCACAAAACAAGCACTTAATAGCATGTGCACAAATACTGAAATATGTGTACAGTTGGTATTCAAACTACATGCCATGGGCCTATACCTGATGAATAATAGAGATGATCCTCAAATGCAGTAGATGACTGATGGACAAAATACTGATTTGATACTCCTTCAAGGTAGTTGGGATGAACATGTTACCCAGAGGGAAAGGCCTTACTGTTCACTGTTCCACTAAAAATCTGGGAGACAGGTTGGTAAGGAAAATAGGTTTATTCAAAGCCAACTTGGAGGAAATTAGAGACTTCTCAAATCATCTTCTTGGGGGCTCTTAAGGCAGGTGGAACAAAAGGCAGGAAATATACATATGCAGATTTAATAAGCCAGAGAACCAGTCAGTTTCAGCTTCCCTTGTGTCTGTGCTCTGTTGGAGGAAGTAAATGCTGTCATTGGGAAGTTTTTAATTTCATAGGGGTCTGTTTCAAATCTATTCTGAAACTGCTCAAGGAACATGCATACAATAGGAGTAGATGTACATACAGTAATAAAATGCATATGATGGGCTCTACACTACACAATAAACACACAATGTACACAACAACCATTTTTTCTTTCTTTCTTTCTTTTTTTTGGTACAGGGGATTGAACCCAGGGACGCTTAACCAGTGAGGTACACCTTCACCCCCCACCCCTTTTGGTATTTTATTTAGAGACAGAGTCTCACTGAGTTGCTTAGAGCCTCGCCAAGTTGCTGAGGCTCGCTTTGAACTCACAATCCTCCTGTCTCAGCCACCATGCCGGGCTGTACACAGACATTTGAGAAACAGTATGCTGTAAGCTTACAATTGACCCTGGTGTTTTACACAGTAGCACTCACTGGTAGGCGAAGGATAAAATAACGCTTGCTAAACATCCAGCAGTTAAAATATATATACACTCGGGCTTATTTTATAGGATTACTGTGCCACAAATGTGTACACAAATACATACAACAGTTGAAAGCATTCATTAAAATGCTGTCAATGATTCTTTGGGGGTTAAGAATGAAAACCCATCTCTGAGAGGCCTCTACATAACCTTGGATAAAAGAAATATTTCTTTCTTCTACTTGGGACCGAGGATTTAGGGTTCTAAAAATCCATATTCCCCAGGGAGTGAGCGGCCTCTTGCCTTCCTTTTTCCAAAGCTCTAGAGGTCGGGGCCTAGAACAGGGAGCCTAGTATATTTTGCTCCACCTGCGATCCAGTATAGAAGGGGTCCTGTGAAATCAGTCACCCCAAACTGCCTTCCGCGGTCCATACAAAAGATTAAGGATAAGGGGCAGAAAACACTGGAGCGGGGCTGGTGACCAGGTTGAGATCCTCTGGGTGGTGGTGTGGGGCGGGGTTGGGGGGGTGGGGGGCGGAGCGGGGCGTCAGTTTGGGCCCACCACCCACGGAGACCAGCTCCTCTTCCGGTCTGTCCCCCAAATGCGCATGCGCACCTCTGGCCTTTAAACGTGCACCGCCGGTCCATCCGGAAAAAGGATCCGGCAAACAAATTACAACCTTGTTCTTCCGCGGCTGAGGTGAACTATTTTCTGTAAGTCGGGAAGATACTTTTGAGTAATCGCTTCCAAATAGGGAGCCCGTGACATTCTATTTAGCCAAGTCCCCAAAGGATAAGGGCTTCCTAGAGTTTATCCTGACGCTAGTTAAAAAAGGCTCGGAGGGACACTCCGCGGAGGGATCCGGTTTGTTGTGGTGAGGGGAGGGGGAGACGCTGACAAACCAAGATGGCGGCGGCAGCGATGGAGGCCGCGGCGGTTGGGAGGTAACTGTAGTGGTGAGGGCTGCGTTAGTTAGGAGGCAGCGGCAGAGTTTGGAAGGAACGGAACAAGACGAAGAGGGGATAGCAGCGGCGTTATCCTGAGAGTCTCAGAGTGCGGCAGCCACACGCCCCCCTAGGCCTTCGGCGGGCGGCGGCCGCGGGGCTTAGGGCCTAGTCTCCGAGCAGTGCCTCGGTTTCAAATAGCGGCGGCGCCATGAGCCCTTAAGGGCGGTTCGAGCCCTACTGATCCCTGGCCCATTCCTCGGGCCCACCATGGAGCTGGGGTCTGACGACTTTCTACCGCCGCCGGAGTGCCCGGTGTTCGAGCCTAGCTGGGCTGAGTTCCGAGACCCTCTGGGATACATCGCGAAAATCAGGCCCATCGCTGAGAAGTCCGGCATTTGCAAGATCCGCCCACCCGCGGTAAGGCTTGGGGCCGGTAGTCGCCTGCGGCGAGGCCTGGGATGAAGGATTAGGGTAGCCGGCGGTGAAGCTTGGGGCGGAGGGCAGCTCGAGGTGTGGGAAGATGGGTTGGTTGGGACCGTTGTGGATCCGCGCGGGCTGGAGAAACGGTGCTGGGGGTGGGGGTCCTCTAGTTTGAGGCGCACAAGTGACCTGGGGTCTGAGTCCTACCTCCATCCCCGCTTTTATTTCTTGGTTCCAGGCAGGGGAGTCTAGTGGGCGGGGAAGAGTTCACAGAGAGGCACCCCAAATGTCTCTTAGTTACTCCGGACCATTCAGGTCAAGGTTCCATTCAATAAAGCCCTTCTTCCATCTGCTGTCATCACTTCCCTTAAGGCAGGCAACATAGTGTAATGACAGTATCACAGCTCAGAAGGGAGACAGACGTGAGTTCAAAACTCCGCTTTGACGCTTAGCAGCTGTGTGACCTTGGGCAGGTAATGTAATCTCTCTGAGTCTGTGAAATGAGTCCCAGGAATGGTTGTTTCTAGGATTGGATTAAACTAGGTAGCGTCTGTGCATAGTAGGCACTAGGTAAGGGGTAATTACTGAGACTGCAAAGGTGTTTGATGTGGTCATTGGTTTGCTTCTATGTGGGTTGACTCATATTTACTCACACCCTGCTAGGCCAATTCGTCTATGATAACATCCTGGCCGGGTGGACCAGTCATGAAATCAGTCTCACAGGGAATGCTCTGTCTGGCTCCCTTGAGGTGGGTTCAGGGATTGACCCCTTTTCCTATTTGAAGGCAGTGTCAGGCCTTTTCCTGCACATAACCCCCAAGACTTGCCTTCTGTGGAGAGGCTTGAACCAGTCATCTTGGTAGTGTGGGCTGTGAGTCCTTCTCAGAAGATTTCCACTTTTCTGTGGCCCCGGATGTGGGAGGTCCCAGAGGAGAGGGCTTTGGGGGCGGGGGCGGGGGCGGGGGCGGGGGCAGAAACAGAAACAGAATGGAGCTATGGAATTGTGCCCTCTTGGGAACACTTGATTCCCAGATGTCAGCAACAAAGGCCATGTCTTTCCTTCTGGACCTGGCTAGGCCTGGAGAAATCCCCCAAGGGCTAGGACAGACTGCTCTCTTGCCATGGAGAAGAAATGATATATGCTGTTTATTGACCACTTGGGATTCTGAAGGCAGGAATTGAGTTTGAATGGAACAGGGGATTTTTTGATTGGGTGTCTCTGGATGGGGAGCCTCATTCCCACCTGAGGAGGGCACCGCAGGCCTTCTTAACCAACTTGGTACTTTTGGTGCTCAGCCACAGATCTAGGATGGTTTCAAATGGATCCTCTGGGAGGTGTTGGGTAAGCTAATTTCTTCCTTGTTGGATCCTGGCCACAGATCTCTGAGGTATCCTTATCCATGGTGAGGGAGTGGCAATGGGAGTGAGAGGTCAGGAAAGCCAGCAGAAGGGAGAGGCTGGAGTCCTGGGCACCCTTAAGGAGGCACTCCCTGAAGTGGTTGGGCAGGCCTGTGGGAAAAAAATATATTTGACATAGGGATTAGTTGAGGACTCAACTTCCTTTTTTCTACCTTGGACTTACCCTGCAGGCTGGCCTTCTGCATGTTATTACCCTGGTGTGTGTATGTGTGGGCAGGAGGGATCTGTCCTTTGTTAGGTTTCTTTACACCAACAGTGTGCTCCCCTCCAATCCAAGGCACTTGGCTCTCTGGTTTGGTATTGTTTTTTCTTCTAGACGACTGTCAGGCAGGTTGATATTCCAAGCGCTTACCCAAGTGATGCTTGGGTTCAGGGTAGAAACCTGTGTATGGGTGGGTGCCTGGGAACTGGAGGTTTGCCTTAGGATGAGTCATTTGGGGTCTGAATTGCTGGGAAGGTATTACTACACTAGGGATAGATGGGTGGGAGGACAATGTTGGTACCCTAGAATAGATCAAGGGAGCTTGGAAGGTTCTCACTTCCTGCCTTTTTGTCACCACATCCTAATAATGCTACCATATTGTACATGGGCACACAGTAGTATGAGACCAAAGGCAGGAAGTTTGCTGGACCTTCCCCAGCTATCAGTTGCATCCACAGCTCCTGCTCTAGGGTTCCAGTTCTGCAATTTTCCTGTTGGGTGCTTGATATTGCACTGATTCTTGTCTAGAACCTGAGTCAGTAGGAAAGAAGGTGCCTGGCTTTTGGGTTTGAGCACCTTTCTACCTGGGTTATCTGCACTGAGGGGAGTGCCCTAGAGGTGGGAGACAAGAGACATGGGAAGCTTGACTGGGCTTTAACCTATCATTTTAGCCTATATTTTCTCCCCCTGCTTCACTGTATTTTTTACCTGCTCTTGCTGGAGTTCAGGAGGAGGGGTGAGGAAGAGTATGTGTGCATGCAAGTGTAAGTTCTCTGGCCCCTTTTTCTAAAATGTAAGTGTAGAAGAGGTCAACAGCTTTTCCCTCTCTTACTGTCCCCCCACCTTTCATTCCATGTATATACATGTATGTATGAACACTGGTGCCTTGCTGTAGTGCAAGGAACCTTGGACCTGTAGTTAAAAGATATGAGTGACTCCACTACTAACTCAGCATATGATTTTTGGAGAAATCACATTTCTTCTTTGGGCCTCATTTTCCCCATTTGTAAAATGAGGGCATTGATCTAGGTTATTCTAGGTTCTTTTTGTTTTGCCACCCCAATAAAAGCCAGAGCTCTGGGTACCCCTCTCTAGTACCCCACCCACCCCAGGGACATGGTAGCTGGGGGTGGGTGGAGTACTAGAGAGGGGAGGAATCGTTTACCGTCATCCTTTGGGCAGGAGAGAACAAGCTCCAGCATGAAAAGGCAGAGTCTCCCTTACTTTCATTATTTTTCCTTGACTTCCCCCTCCTCAAATCTTACCATTCTTTGCCACCACAGTCTGGCATCACAGTGCTTACCTGCCCTCGGCTTCCTCCCCTATCTCTTCCTGTATGAGGCTGATGTATAAGAGAAGACCCACAGGAAACCTTCCAAACCAAGGGAGTATGAGGATTTTGATGTTCCTTGCTTTTTCCTGCAGTATCTATCTCAGGCCCTTTAAACTGAGAATAGACATGAAAGTCCCAAACCTTTAAATCCTGCCAGAATCAGAGCTGAGCTACCCTTTGTGTGTATTGGGTTATGGGGTCAGCCTTCGATATTAGGTCTTAATGATGACTCCTTTGAATGATGTTTTCATTCGAAAATCAGTATACAGGTTCAGAAAGGTAAGATCTTATAACTAGTAAGTAGTGGAGCTAGAACATGAACCCAGGTCTTTTGACTGTAGATCCTATGTGTTTTCCTGTACATGCCTTGGGTATAGGGAGTTAATGTGGGTGTGAGGAGGGTTTGGGGGTCATCTGTTTTGGGCTCCATCTCTCTGTGTCTTGAAATCCTGACGTTGTACTGTTGAGAGGGACTAGAAGTTTCCCAGGGCATACGCATGGGACCTTGGATGTAGACTTGTGGGGCTACCAGGCCTTTTGTGAGTTCTTGCTGGGAAATAGGGGTGGGTGGATTGGGTATTTGCCAGGTTAATGGGTCTGGGGTGCCTAGAGATCTGGGAAGGTGTAAAAGGAGTGCTGAGCTACTTTTATTGCCCTCTAGTCTTGTATTATACTGGGATAACGCTAGTCTCTTTCCCCTTTTTATTCTCTCAGGATTGGCAGCCACCCTTTGCTGTGGAAGTGGACAACTTCAGGTTTACCCCCCGAATTCAGAGGCTGAATGAGCTAGAGGTGAGAAGACTGGTAGCTGGTGGTTGGGTTGGGAAAATGAACACCTGAGCTCCGATCCCTCTTCCTTCATACCTTCTATGGCTAAGGTCCTTTATTGTCAGGGCCATAGAGGAAGCTTTAGAGCTCCAAATAAAACCAAGATCAGGGGGCATTTAACGTTTCTGGTTTGGTGGCCCAAAGGCTAGAAATGCCCCTTTCCCACAAAAGTTTGCTATTTTTGAAGCTCCCCTGTCAAGATCTACCTTCTTGGGTTAATAAAAAGGAAATACAGGGCTAGCTGAGACCCTTTCTTCATATATCTAATTCATTTATAGCCTTGTGCTTTCTATCTTCTTTCCATGGTGCTTGGTAAGGTGGGAGGTGAGGTAAAAGGGCAGGAACAACACAAGGACTGGTCTATGTAGAGGCAAGAATGGTTAGAGACAGGCAGGGTCAGGCAGGTAGGCTTTCCCCTCTACCTTTTGTTCTATACAGGAAGTCCAGGCCCTTTTTCATGGGTAGATAGGGTTCTACACCAAGGAATTGAGAATGCCCTGGGATAATGAAATAGGGTGCTCTGAAACCAGTTCTAGGTAAGGTCCTGGAGTTTTCCATGAAAGATGTAGGTTAGACATGTGCTTCCACTCCTCCAAAATTATTATGTATTCACGAGCCTTACTATAAGTCCTAGGGGTGATTGGGCCCAGCTAAATTCCCATAACCTGAAAGTTTATTTATCAAGACCAGAGTTCTGTAACCTCAACACTGTTGACATTTTGGGCCAGATCATTTTCTTGTCATGGTGGATGGTTGGTGGGGCTGTCTTGTTCATTGTAGGATGTTTTGTCTTGTCTGTCTTATTTTGTACAGGCGACTGAACCCAGGGGTACTTAATCAGTGAGCTACATCCCTAGCACTTTTTATTTTTTATTTTGAGATAGGATCTTGATCTTGCTAAGTTGCTGAGGCTGGCCTTAAACTTATAATCTTCCTGCCTCAGTGTATACTAATAACTAATTCTCCCTAGAACCATGTCCTCTGACTGGAGTGAGGAGGTTATAGAATTGGGGCTTTGGGGAGCCCTTCTTAGGTCATTGAGTTGACCCATGTACCAGGCAAGCATGATACATGCCTTTTTCCTAGGATTTTTGCCCTAGGTCAGGTACTGAGTTGGTCAGATGTTGGTGCTATTTCAGAATTCCATCTCAGTTCTTTAGTCCATTCTGCCTATAGCATGTTCTCTTGTCCTTTAAGAGTTTCATGGTACTCTTGGATCCAGTTTCATGGTATATAAGGAGGTGATTATGTTCTTTTGGAGTCTTCATTCTTTGAAACCTGCTTAGAGCTTAGATACAATTCTGAAGTTTCCAGAGGGCCTTTACTGGTCTTATTGAGTTTACTCCTCTAGGGTAGGTGGACTGCCAGTTATTTTCTTTGTATAATAAAAATATGGTTGATTCAGACATTAGAACCAATTTGTTCAAGGCTATACAGCAAATCAGTAGTAGAGGGAAAACTAAAACTTTAGTTGTTTGACAACCCAGGTATCTTGATGCTTGCTGTGTGATATAACTCTCTGATCCTTTGTGTCCTCTTCTGTACAAGAGATGATAATACTCATACAACCCTGTCAGGGAGATTGGGAATAAATATATGTAAAGCTTTGGCTGTTCTACCCTCTCTTGGGAGATGAGAGAGAGAGAAAACTAAGCATTGCCCAGAGCGTGAGATCCAATTTATTAGGAAAAGCCCTGAGTTAGTATACATGGGCTGCTCTGTTCCCTTTTCTCCTTCTCTTGAGCCAGAAGATAGGAATTGGGGGAAGGGCTGGCCAGTCTCTTTGAGCCATTTCTTCTTCAGGCCCAGACAAGAGTGAAATTGAACTACTTGGACCAGATTGCCAAATTCTGGGAAATCCAGGGTTCCTCCTTAAAGATTCCCAATGTAGAACGGCGGATTTTGGACCTCTACAGCCTCAGCAAAGTAAGAACAGGTTTTTTTCAAATATCCCTACCCCACCCCAGTAACCTTGCTACTCTGGATTCTCCTTATTTTGGATATTAGATCTCTAGGCTACAGTTGAAAGGACGCAGCCTGATAGCGCACAGGTGTCATCAGAACATCTTGGCATCTCTTGCTGAAATTTGAAATTGGGAGAAAGGGGTAGCCCCCAGTAAAGTGAGGGGCTGGGGTTGTTCCTATTTCCCCTTTGACAGGCCTGCTTCCTTATGTACATAAGCACAGCACATTTATGTCCTTTCCTGCTTGTCCTTTCAGATTGTGGTCGAGGAAGGTGGTTATGAAGCCATCTGCAAGGACCGTCGGTGGGCCCGGGTGGCCCAGCGCCTCAACTATCCACCAGGCAAAAACATTGGTTCCCTGTTACGCTCTCACTATGAACGCATCGTTTATCCCTATGAGATGTACCAGTCTGGAGCCAACCTTGTGGTAAGGATGCCAGGCAGAGATAGAGTAGGGCTTTACCCTCAGACATAGATTGTCACTCTTTTTTGGGGGTGGGGGTTTGGGGGGGTACCGGGGATTGAACACAGGGGCACTCAACCACTGAGCCACGTCCCCAGCCCTATTTTGTATTTTATTTAGAGACAGGGTCTCACTGAGTTGCTTAGTGTCTTGCCTTTGCTGAGGCTGGCTTTGAACTTGTGATCCTCTTGCCTCAGCCTCCCAAGCCACTGGGATTACAGGCATGTGTCACTGCACCCAACTGGATTATCACTCTTGCTCTTAATAAAACTAGCTTTGTGGACTGGAGCTCTGGGAGCTAGACCATACCCTTTCCTAGTGGGCCTTTTCTTTTCCCACACTGTCCAGTGTTAGAGGTCAGGGAGTTATCTGTAGAGCTAGCCTACTATTGACAAAGTTATAACTGACAGAGAAATTCAGAAGAGGGAGGGATCTTTTGGACTAGAGAGGTTGTGGGAAGAGGTAGCGTCTGATTTACTTTGGGAGATGGTTGAAGAAGGATCATTGGAAAGAGGAATGACTGTGCAAAAGCACTTAGAGGTCCTCAAATGCATCTGGTGTCACTGATAAAGACTCGTTGAAGGGAGGCTATTGGTATGTGTCAGGGCAGTGTACCACAATTTTGGTGGCTGTTGAGTGAGGTTAGAGGGAAGTTTTTGCTCTTGAGGACTGAAGTTCCATGCCCTGATCCCTTCCCTTCATGTGTCCCCAGCAGTGTAATACACGTCCGTTTGATAATGAGGAGAAGGACAAAGAATACAAACCCCACAGCATCCCCCTTCGACAGTCCGTGCAGCCTTCCAAGTTCAACAGCTATGGTCGGCGGGCCAAGAGACTGCAGCCTGATGTGAGTACTTCCCCTTTTTTAATTTAGAGTTGCTTTGGGGTGGAAAATCTTCTTTTCGCTGACCAAGGCTGTGTTTCCTGTTGTACTGTCTCTCTCATTCTCTGAGGGGTTTTTTTTTTTTGGAGAAGAGTGTAATTGGGAATTTAACCCAGGGGTACTTCACCACTGAGCTATATCCCCAGCCCTATTTATTTATTTTATTTTTTGGTACTGGGGATTGAACTCAGGGACACTTAACCACTAAGCCACATCTCCAGCCTTTTTTTATTTTTTATTTTGAGACAGGGTCTCATCAAGTTGCTGAGGCTGGCCTTGAACTTGTTCCTTCTGTCTCAGTCTCCCAAGCTGTTGGGATTATAGGCATGTGCCACCATGCCCAGCTCATTCTCTGAGTTTTTAGGCATTGGTTTGCTTATATCTGCTTTCATTCTTGCTCATTTCTCCATTCTTGGCTGCACTATTGAGCTAGATCCTAATCTGTTTGTGTAATACCTTTTGTATGTTTGCCCTTTTTACCTGTCTATTCTTTTCTTGACTCACTCTGTTCATAGAAGTGAAAGTCTTTTTCTTTATACCTTGTATCCTAACTTTAGGCAGAAGCTTATGTGCCAGGTGTTTTTGATGCTGGGGATAGAGTAGAGAACAGGATAGATACTGCCCCTGGGCTCATTGAAGCATATAATTCAGCAGACTATTATAGTCACTGCCACTAATTGATAAAGCCAAACAATGTTAGATTTTCTTAGTATGAGTTATCCCTGAACTGCGTCATCAATATAAGGTAGGAGTTAATAGTCTCATTTTATAGCTGGGAAAACAGATTTTATCTTTAATTACTTTCTAAGAGAGGGCTGAGGTGGGTGCTCATTTACCCCAAGTGTCCAAAAAGCACCTGAATTCTTGTCTTGGTCCATCTGTGCTTGAGCCCCTGGCTTGCGCTTGGGTGATACATAGTCCAAGTTATTCTTTCTGAATGGGGCATTCAGCCACAGATAGCAGTCTTGATTCATTTCTTTTCCTCCTAGCCGGAACCCACAGAAGAAGACATTGAAAAGAATCCAGAACTGAAGAAGCTACAGATATATGGGGCAGGTCCCAAGATGATGGGCCTAGGCCTCATGGCCAAAGATAAGACTCTGCGGAAGAAAGGTGAGCCCTAATAGGCGAGGGATGGTCTCACCTTGGGGGAGGAGGTAGGGCCCTACATGTCTCAGACCTATGTTTAGAGCCACTTTTCTTTCTGCTAGATAAGGAAGGCCCTGAGTGTCCCCCCACTGTAGTGGTGAAGGAGGAGTCAGGTGGGGATATGAAGGTGGAGTCCAACTCGCCCAAGACCTACGTGGAAAGCAAGGAGGAGCTGAGTCACAGCCCAGAACCCTGCACCAAGATGACCATGAGGCTGAGGAGGAACCACAGCAATGCTCAGTTTGTAAGGACCTAGCCTTGATTTTCTCATGTTCTGCTTCATGGCCCTTCAATGAGCATTTTCCCAGCATGGCACTGCATTAAACAGACAAGTGGGTCTGGTGGGCCCTTAATTGGGAAACAAAGCCAACTCACTTGGAACAAAGAACAAGAAAGAGTGATCAAGTGTTGTCTACATGAAGTGCTGGAAGGGTCCAGAGAATGAGACTCACTGTCCATTAATTTAGGATAAAGGCTAAGCTCCTCATTATCATGCACGATCCAGTTCCTGGTGACCTCTACCCTCATTCCCCATCACTGCGCACCTCATTCATCTGCTGTAGCCACACCAAACTATTTGAGGGTGTGTTTGTTTTTTTTCCCCTGAAATATGCCATCCTCTTTCATACTTGCATATGTTGTTTCTGCCTTGAAGTTTCTCCTTCTGCTGTGCTCCATTGCCAAGCTTCCACTTGCCTGAAGGGTTCATCCAGTATCAAGTGTCACTTTTACAAAGAAGTCCTCCCTCAAGGCTGTCCTTCCTTATCTAGCTGTTTTGAGTGCTTCCTTCTCTAGGCTCCCATAGTACCTTTTATGGCCCATATTGGCCATAAGTTTTTATAAACATAGGTGTCTAGAGTACCGTAAGCCTTTGGAAGGCAGATACCATGTCTTACTCATTTCTGTGCCATAGGGTCTAGTGTAATGCTGATTCAGTAAATGTTCACTGAATTAATAAAAATGGAAAGATTCAAGACAATGATAAAGACCTTTCTTACAGTTCTGCCCGCTTATTTGGGGAGATGGGACATTCATGCAGTTGAATTCTAGACCTCACATGAGTAACTCATACAGGCCATGAATGATTCAGCTGGCAAGCACAGCAGGTTTTCACAGCTGCTCTCTGGACTAGGGTTCTGTGTGGATGGACCTGGAGTTTGAAGGCTGGACAGAGCTTGTGTTGATGGACTTTTACTTCCCTCCCATGTCAGATTGAGTCATATGTATGCCGGATGTGTTCCCGAGGGGATGAGGATGACAAGCTTCTGCTGTGTGATGGCTGTGATGATAACTACCACATTTTCTGCCTGTTGCCTCCTCTGCCTGAGATACCAAAAGGTGTCTGGCGATGCCCAAAGTGTGTCATGGCGGTAAGGTTTTCCCAATCCATCCACATAGGGTATCCTGTCCTTTGTTCCTCTGACCTTACTGAGGACAGCCTCCTAGCTCAGCCACAAGCCTTATGATTTGGTTCCCTGGGGTGGGGTTAGTCTGAGCAGAACTTTGGGGGAGAGAGAAAGAAGAGAACCAAGCTTTGCTTGTGTTCTATGGGAGTTCCTAGGTAAATGTCATGAACAGAGAAATTGTGTTTGGTGATTTATAAGCAAACACTAAGAAATTCTGAGGTATAGCAGTTGAGAAGAGAGAAGAATGATAAGGAGTAGTAATCAGGGAAAGTGTTAGGAATGAGCTTTGAAGGATAGGAATAGATTTCTTTTTCATGTTTCTAAGATTTTTATTCTTTGATTTTTTTTTTTTTAAGAAAATAGACAAATTACCTATCGCCACCTAGTGATAATCACTATTAATAGTCTGATATACTTTTTTCTCATCTTTTTTTTTGTTGGTTCTGTGTAACTATCTTTAACAATTTTGGGGTCTTGTTATATGTGGTCATTTGTTACTTCATATCATATTTCCTTATTAAACTTATTCAAGGTATGAAATTTTTTTTTCATTATATGGGTATAATGTTCATTTGGTTGTTCTCCTATTATGACCTTTAGATTGATTTGCAATAAGCCTGGGGAATGGGGGATTATTGGGAGCTGAGTTGTATAGGAGAGAATGTGCTTAGGGCAGGTAGGGGCAGTAAGCAGAAGCAGCAGTGAAGACCAAGGACCTGGGAAGTCTGGCAGGTCCATTTCATGAGCTTCCTGCTTTCAACCAAATTCCTGGTGCTTGTCTTCTACATTTCCCTCTGGTTTTCTGGAGAGCACACATTGGTGGTTTCACCTCATCTTAGGGACTCAGCTGTGGTTGTAGAGACCGGATGTGGACATGTACACACACACATATGGAAAAGGACCAGGGCAATACAATGCATAACGGCCTTGGTATTAGTGGAGATTATTGTCTGGAAAAGTTTGGATACCAATAGCGTCATGAATGAGGAAGACTGTGAGCTCTACTTGGCTCTCTTCTCTTAAGTGGTTATGAGCCAGTGGACCAGGCTGACATTTATTTTTCCATCATGAGCAGGATGTGTGGGGTGCATACAATTCTCATCTGAAATCATGAATATAGATACAAGTAAGGCAAACCCATGTCCTGTCTTCTTAGACAGTCTACAGAACAGGAATAGTGAAGGGTGTGACACTATAGAAACTAGTGCCTTCGTTTTTCCATTCAGTAAGGTACTAGAATATTCAGTGCCATTTTCCCAGGCTGAAAAGTTCCAATCTGACCATTAAGAAAGCTTCATTAGAAGTATCCTATATGAATTCATACTTACTGGAAAGAAAAAATGATGGCAGAAGAGCATGGGAGACCATATTAAAGCTACAGCTCGTGGTTTAGATGGTAGAGTCTTAAAGAATAGAGTATAGGCTATAGCTATGAGGCAACAGTTTCTGGAGGCTGTGGGACAGAAGTTGGGTTTTGTGTTTTTTCTTTTTTTTTCCCTTGGTACTAGGATTGAACTCAGGGTGCTGAACCACTGATCTACATCCCCATATTTATTTTATTTTATTTTTTTACTTTGAGACAGGGTCTCACTAAATTTCTGAGGCTGGCTTTGAACTTGTGATCCTTCTACCTTAGCTTCCCAAGCCACTGGGATTACAGGCATACACCACCCTACTTAGCTTTTTTTTTTTTCTTCTTGAGGTGGAGTCTTGCTACTTTGCCCAGGCTGCTCTTGAATGCATGGGCTCAAGTGATCCTTCTGCCTCAGTCTCCCAAGTAGCTGGGACAGGCATGCACCAATGTATTTGGCTTGAAGTTGAGTTTCGAAGAGTCATGAAAAAAACGTGAGAGGGGTTGAGGGTATAGCTCAGTGGTAGAGCACCTGTTCAGCATGTGTGAGGCCCTGGGTTCAATCCTTAGCACTACAAAAAAAAAAGAGAGAGAGAGAGGGGGGGGCATTTCAAATACGGAGGATCTATATGAACAAAAATATAATGAGGGTGTATGTGGGGAATGGAAAAGATGAATTAGGATCAAGTGGTAAGAGAAAAAAATAGAGCTATAAAGTAAAAGCTGCCTCAAAGGCCTTGAGTATAGACCTCTCTCCCTTACTTCTACTCCATATTCCAGTTCCACTTATGAGGATTCTCTATCTCTTTGCCTATTTGGTGACATGTTCTCCTTTGGGTTTCAGGAGTGTAAACGGCCCCCTGAAGCGTTTGGCTTTGAGCAGGCTACCCGGGAGTACACTCTGCAGAGCTTTGGCGAGATGGCTGACTCCTTTAAAGCCGACTACTTCAACATGCCTGTGCATGTAGGTGATGGAGGGCTGGGATAATGTTGGCTAGGGTCATAGGTATTGGTTCCTGATAGTCTCACCTTTCCTGGGTCAATGGGGCCAGGATAAGACGTACCACAGTTCTCTGCTGTCCCTGTTTCCCCAGATGGTGCCTACAGAACTAGTAGAGAAGGAGTTCTGGCGGCTAGTGAATAGTATTGAGGAAGATGTGACTGTCGAGTATGGGGCTGACATCCATTCCAAAGAATTTGGCAGTGGTTTCCCTGTCAGTGACAGTAAGCGGCACCTAACCCCTGAGGAGGAGGTGAGTGGGTAAATACCATGGTTATATGACAGCTATGTAGCTTAGGCAAGTCATTTAGTATCTGAAAGATTCAATATTTCTCTAAGATGGAGATGATTATGCCTCTTAATGCAGTTGTTGAGAAATTTAGATGAAATGCTGTATGTAAAGAACATAGTCTAGTACCTGGTGTGTATAGCTGCAAGATGGGTTCTTTGACCTCTCTGAACCTATTTTCTTAGCTGTGAAATGGAGATAATACCTATCTTGCAAATGTTACAAGAATTTGCTCAGCTCATTCATAGGAAGTGTTCAGGGAGTGGGATTTGGATGCATAGGAAATTGAGGGCCCAGTCTATCTCAAGGGAAGAGTGGCATTTGGGTTTAGAACAGGGTTTTGATGTTTGTTTTAAAATTTATAAAATTATTAAATGTATTATTATTAAAACTGATATATAAAAACATTAGAATTATATATACTTATGGGGTACCATGTGATGTTTCAGTACAGTATATATTGTGTAATGTTTAAATGAGAGTAAATATCTCATTTATTTATGGTCAACATTCGAAATCCTTTCTTCTAGCTTTTTGAAACATAATAGTACTTAATTGTTGTTGGGGTTTTTTTTTTGTACTGGGGATTGAACTCAGGGGCGCTTGACCACTGAGCTACATCCCCAGCCCTATTTTGTATTTTATTTAGAGACAGGGTCTCACTGAGTTGTTTACGCTGTTGCTGAGGCTGGCTTTGAGGTTGGCTTTGAACTAGCAATCCTCCTGCCTCAGCCTCCTTTGCCGCTGGGATTACAGGCGTGCACCACCACGCTTAGCTCATAAATGTTATTTATAGTCAACCTACTATGCAGTAGCATACCAGAATTTCTTACTATCTATCTAACTATAACTTAGTGTATAGTTAGATACACAACCTTTCTTAGTTCTGCCCTTACCTTTACTTTCTCTGCTCACTAGAACCACCATTTTACTCTCAGTTTCTGTGAGGTATGAACTTGTTTAGATTCCAAATACGAATGTGATCATGTGGTACTTGGCTTTCTGTGCCTGGCTGCTTTCACTTAATATAATGATCTCCAGTTCCATCCATTTGCTGCAGATGACAGGATTTCATCCTTTTTATAGTTGAATAGTATTTCATTGTGTATATTTACCACAATTTCTCTGTTCCTTCATTGGTTGATGGACTCAGGTTGGATTCCATTTCTTGGCGATTTTGAACAGTGCTGCAATAAACATGGGAGTGCAGATGTCTCTTTGGCATACATATTGATTTCCTTTCTTTTGGATATATACCCAGTAGTGGGATTGCTGGATCATATGATAGTTCTATTTTTAAGTTTTTGAGGACCCTCCATACTGTTTCCAACATGGCTATACTGATGTACATTCTTACCAATAGTGTACAGGGGTTACTTTTCTCCATATCCTTGCCAGCACTTACTAACTTTTGTTTTTATTTTTCTCTTTTTCTGTGGTGCTTAGAATCAAACCCTTGTGCATACTAGGCAAACTCTATGCTGAACTATATTCCCCCCCTCTTTATCTTTTTGATACTAGTTATTCTTACTCAGGTCAAGTGATATCTCTTTGTGGTTTCACTGTGTATTCTCCTGATGATTAGTAATACTGAACAGTTTTTCAGATATCTGCTGGCCATTTGTATGTCATCTATTGAGAAATGTCTATTAAGGTCTATTTCCAAGTTTTTAATCAGGTTATCTATTTTTTTGGTATTGAATATTTTGATTACCTTACTTATTCTGAATATTACTTCCTTGTCAGATATTGTTTGCAAATATTTTCTCCCATTCTGTAGGTTGTCTCTTCGCTCTGCTGATTGCTTTGCTGTGCAGAAGCTTTTTAATTTGACGTAGTCCCATTTGTCTACTTTTGCTTCTGTTCACTGTGTTTTGGGGGTGTTATGTGGCATAGTAAAGGAACCAAAAACCCTTGCCTGTTTCAATGTCCTGATGTGTATCCACTGTTTTCTTCTATTAACTTCATAATTTAAGGTCTTATATTTAAGCCTTAACCCATTTAGAGTTGATTTTTATTAATGATGGAAGATAGGGGTCCAGTTTTATTCTTTTGCATATGGATATCTAGTTTTTCCAGCAACGTTTATTGGAAATACTGCTCTTTCTCCAATGTGTGTTCTTAGTGCCTTTGTTGAAAATCAGTTGGCAGAGGGCTTTGACTTGTAGGTGGTAGATGGATAGATCAAATTGAATTGAAATTTTGTGTTTATGCATTTTGAGGGAAGGGGGGTAAGAAAACTTCAGTTTTAGATGTTTAGATGTGATCCCCCAAATATCTGACCTTACAGGAGTATGCTACGAGTGGATGGAATCTGAATGTGATGCCAGTGTTGGAGCAGTCTGTATTATGCCACATCAATGCAGATATCTCTGGCATGAAGGTGCCCTGGCTCTATGTGGGCATGGTCTTCTCAGCCTTTTGCTGGCATATTGAGGATCACTGGAGTTACTCCATTAACTACCTCCACTGGTGAGTGGGGCCCTGAAGAGCCTTAGAAGCAGTCAGGATGGGCTCTCTGTATGACATCAGGTGTGACTACATTATGTGTTCCTTTTTCACTTGAGCAGGGGTGAGCCGAAGACCTGGTATGGGGTACCCTCACTTGCGGCAGAACATTTGGAAGAAGTAATGAAGAAGCTGACACCTGAGCTCTTTGATAGCCAGCCTGACCTCTTGCACCAACTTGTCACTCTCATGAATCCGAACACTCTCATGTCCCATGGTGTGCCGGTGAGTGTCCAGGAAAAGTGAACAAGGAGTAGGAATGATTTAGTGATATCCTTTTTGGTGGCAGTGGTAGTCTTCATCTGAGTTTACTCCTGCTCTCGTTCCTTTTCTATCCTGATTGAGTTGTAGGTGTGACTATTCTAGTAGAGACCCATGATAATAGGTAGATACACAATGTGATTTTGAGCCCTCCAGGCCTTGTGTTTGAGGGGGGTACCTTAGGACTGGCTTATTATCATAACTGTGTTTCAGTTAGTGGAAGAGGGAAATGGAGGAATGGCAGGGCTTGAATGTTTCCTTGCTTTTAAAGGCAAATCTATCAACTTATCTCCTGTTAGAACTTAGTCACATGGCCACATCTAGCTGTAAGGAAAACTAGGAAATGTTATTTTTATACTGGATGGTCATATACCACCTACAAATTGTAAGTCAAATTATTATGAAATAATATCAGAGGACAAATAGCTATTTGTGCCATGTTTTCATATTGTTACCTTTTTTGGAGCAGTGGGTATATCTTTTTACTTATTAAACAGGTCAAAAGTTGAATCCAGAGTCCTGGCCTATCCACTTTCTCTGACAATTTTTTTCTTACCCTAAAAAAAAACAAAAAACAACGTATTGCTGGGTATACAACTTCACATATCTGTGAGGGACTTTATATTTCTGGGAATTTTTGGCATTGATTAGCATCTTCCAGTTTTCTGGTGTGGACCTTAAAAAAACAAACAAACAAAACTGATCAACATTCCTATGTAAAAAGGAATTAGTATATCTTCCATCTCTGCTTTAGTTCTTACTCTGTGCTGGTATTACTCCCTATTCCCTTCTACTCCCTCTGGCCTTGGCCTTATTGCCACTTAGTCTTATACATAGGACATATTAGGTAGTTGTTAATATTTAGTCTTTTTGAGGTATCCCGGACCTTTTGCAATAGGGCTTTGGACTTGGTCTGTGGTTCTCTCTGAATTTTTTTCTTGCATTCACCTTGTGTTATTATTTTGTATATCCTATGGATAAAATTTTTTACATTTTAATGATACTTAACCATGAATTGGGATATTGAACAAGGGAAGCAACATCTTAAAACAGCTCTGGCAACCTTCCTGCACTTGGAAGGGACTCTCCTTTTCCCTCTGTGCTTTACCCCAGTTAAGGATTACTGGGGTCAAAATGATCAAGGAGGGCTGCAGATTGACTCCATGGTAGAATGTGTGCTTAGCATGTGCAAAGTCCTGGGTTTGATCCCCAGCACATACCCCCTAAAAAAGAAAAAAAAAAAATCATCAAAGACCCTTTCAGTTTTGCTACTTCATAAGTAGACTTTGGGTCTGACATTTTCTCAGACTTCCCTCTTTCTCATTCATAGCCCAGCATTCGTTCTAGTCTACAATGCCAAGGAAAACTGTAAGAGTAGAAGATTCTTAAGGATTTAGGCAGCTAAGATGCATATGTAGAGAGAAGGTCATGGAGCTGTTTGATCCTAAGCTCTTTTTTAAAGACTGTCACACACTTTTAAACATGTACTCTTTGCTTATATCTCCATAGCTTTTTTTCTGCTAATGGCTAACCAGCTTCTTTAGCCAGCTCCTGCTTTACCACTCTGCCCTCTTTCTGCCCCACCCCATTTTGGTAGTTCCCAGCATCTCTAGGTCCTTTGGACTTGGCAGTATCCCCCTAGTCCAAGGCATCTGTGATTTTCATGTTCTCATACTGGCAGGCTGCAGTGTAGCCAGCTGGAGCTCCCTGCAAAGCTATCTTTAGCTATCTGTTCCCCCCTGCCTTCTTCTTTGGAGGGAGAAGGCCATTTCTTTTTATAGATATACAGTGTAAGTATTATTTTCATTAAAAAAGAAACAGTCCTCCTTTTCAAAAAGTGGAAAATAAGGAGGTTATCCATATTCCATCCTAGTAAACATTTTTGTTATGTTTCCATATGTTTTTTGTTTTTTGGGAAAATTTTGATGTAGTAATAATCAGTATATAGATTTTTTAATATTTTATAAATTTGACGGTCTAGAACTGCACTGTCCAATTGGTAGCCACTGGTCACATGCGGCTATTAAGCATTTGAAATGTGACTAGTTTCAGCTGAAATGTGCTGAAAGTATATATAATTTATGTTGGATTTCAAGACTTAGTATGAAACAAAGATTGTAAAATATCTCACACTTTTGTATAACAATTGACATGTTGAAATGATAATATGTGCCTTTATTAAATAAAATTATTGAAATTAATTTACCTGTTTACTTTTTTAATGTGGCTACTAAAGAATTTTAAAGTGCATATGTGCCTAGCATATTTCTTATGGACAGTGCTAGTCTAGAATAATTTTTATAATTGTCATTTTTTTTAAAAAACAGTTTATTGCATTATGGTTTACATACCATAAAATTTATCCATTTTAAGTGCACAATTCAGTTGTGCTGCCATCACCAAAATCCAGTTTTAGAACATTTCTCTTATCCCAGAAAGATCCCTTATTAACATTTGTAGTCACTCTTCATTCTAGCCCTTAGGACTAGGCAACCATTGATCTGTTTTCTGTCTCTAGATTTGTCTTTTCTGGCCAATTCATGATAATAGAAAAATAAGTGGTCTTCTCTCACCTAGTAGGTTTTTAAGGTTTATCCATGTCAGGAGTTCATTTCCTTTCTGACCCAATAATTCCCTTCACTATCTAATGAATATTGGGTTGTTTTTACTTTTTGGCTGTTCACATTTGTCATTTTTAGTAGCTACAGAACGTGAGAAGAGTTTTTTAAAGCCACCATGAAGGAAATAGTAAAGTGAAATTGCCAAAATGAAGGTGCATGCTGAGATGAAGAGCCAGGAGCATTAGGTTCTACTCCTGGTTTTCCTACCAAAGGCTTCTCTGGGACTTAGTTTTCACATCTATAAAATTAAGTCTGGGACTAGATCATTCAGCAAATATTGCTAAAGCCCTTTCTGTGTGCAGGGCCTCTCATCAACACCCTGAAGGTCAATAAATCAGTCACTGCCTTTGGGTATGCACAGTTGAGTACAGGACAGAGAGCAGTAAACATATGGAATAAAGAGGGATGCTGCAAAAGAACCACAAACTGGGTCATTTAAGACTGGGGTTTTTGTTCCAATAAAACTTTAGACATCAAAAAAAAAAAAAAAAAAGACTCGGGTTTTAGGAAAGGGTTTGTAGAAACAGGTTAAAATGAGGGGCTCTCTCAGCAAAGATATGCCATTGTCAGATTTGCAGTTTTAGAAGATAGTTCAGGTGTTTGATAGTAGAGGCTAGTACAATAATATGGCAAGCTAGTACAGTAATACAGCAAGAAATGCTTTGAGGCAGATAATTGCCTCTAAGCAGAGAAGAAGAAAATGTACTGGAGGTAGAAACTGATATATGCCCCAAATGAATGTGGTGATATGTTCATGAATGGGAAGATTTAATTTTGTTAGGATTAGTTCATCCTGAACTATTCTAGAATCCTATCAGGAATCGTTGAAGGGTATAAACAGGTTCTTGATAAAAATTGGCAATTTTGCATGCAGTAGGAGTAACTTAGAGACTCTGGGTTCAATTCCCAGTGTGTGCACACACACAAGATTATTTTTTGGAGAATAGAGTTTATTTTCTTAGCATCACTGTACCTATTTCACTGTGTGTCTTTGCTAGCATCAAATGTTCATCTTAAAAGTTTTGACTTATTTTAAAAAAAGATAAAAGTATACATAGCTATTTCCATTCCTTAGTGAAACTCCAGTAAAACGACACAAAGGGGATATTTTTTTAGGATATAAGATCACAGAGATTATGAAAACAGAGGATACAATGGTAAATAAAATTCCTGAAACTACAAAACAGACAAGGAAACTGAATCTTAAGCCAGAACTGAGAACATCTGAGAACCAACCTGATTTTTACCTCAGAAGTCCCCCAAAGGTTTGTAGTCAGTGGCACCAGACATTCTAGAGGCAAAGATGGGATGAAAATAAGGACTGGTTCTATATGAGAAGCTGTGAGCCAGGTGCTGTAGCATATGCCTATGGTGTCTGCTACTAGAGAAGCTGAGGTAGGAGGATCACAAGTTCAGGGTCAGCCTGGGCAAGTTAGTTTCTGTGTCAGCATAAAAAAACAAAAATGAGTTAGATGTGGTAGCGCATGCCTGTAATTCCAGCGGCTCCAGAGGCTGAGACAGGAGGATCGTGAGTTCAGAATCAGCCTCAGCAAAAGCGGAGGCGCTAAGCAACTCAGCGAGACCCTGTCTCTAAATCAAATACAAAATAGGGCTGGGGATGTGGCTCAGTGGGTGAGTGCCCCTGAGTTCAATCCCTGATACCCATCCCCCTAAAAAAAAAAATTAAAAGGACTGGGGTTAGTGGCTTAGTGTAGAGTACTCCTGGGTTCAATCCCCAGTACTGTAAAAAATAAAAAAATAAATAAAAGAATAAAAAGCTGGGGGTTCCCCTCCCATGCTGGGCTGTTAGAAATGTGAACTACCTTTACTCAAGTAAGACCAAGGATTTATTTCTGAAGAGGTTAATACAGAGGGCCCCTGGATTGAGGTCCCCTAGGTGCAGTTGAAGGTGGGGTTAACAGTGAAAATAGGATTTTTATCGTTTGAGCATACTGATAGCTGGGATTCCTAGGCATTTTCTTTTGCTTGACCATTAGAACATGCCGACAGGCCTTTTTCCTACAGGCAAAAAATGTGAGGATTTTCTCTGGCCTCAGAGGAAAGAAGTAGAGTTTTCTAAACAAAATGGCTCAGGTAGATCACCCAGCATTGAAACTCACAGTTGTCAGATTTCACCTATGTACTCAGAGCTTTTTCATCTCTCTCTTTTTTTGGTACCAGGGATTTAATCCAGGATACTGAGCCACACTGAGCCATATCCCCAGTCCTTTTTATTTTTTACTTTGAGATCTGGTCTTGCTCATTTGCTGAGGCTGGCCTTGAACTTGCAGTTCTTCTGCTTCAGCCTCCTGAGTTGCTGAGTTTATAGGCATATACCACCACATCCAGCAGCATCTCTTCCTCTTAAATATAAATAGGCAGCCACAAATTAACAGTCAACTAAAGAAACCCTAGTAAATGCAATAGAAACAGACAAATAAGAAGAAAGCTACTTGGAGAAACAGAGGCCAGGAAAGGAGAAATAAACTTAACTTTAGGGTTTGTTTGTACTGGGGGTTGAACCCAAGGGCACTTTACCATGGAACTACATCCCTAGTTCTTTTAATTTTTTTAAATTTTGAGACAGGGTCTCACTAAGTTTTCTGAGCCTGGCCTTGAATTTGCAATCCTCGTGCCTCAGGCTCCCAAGACCCTGAGATTAGAGGTGTGCACCACCATGCCCAGCAATAGTAACTTTAAAAGCAAAAGGAACTTCATTACTGTCTTCAGAGATAAGCATGCACAGTAGTGCCCTTTTATTCATAGTTTTGCTTTCCATAGTTTCATTTATCAGTGGTCAGCTGCAGTCTAAAAATTTTAAATTCCAGAAATAAACAGTTTATAAGTTTTAAATTGCATACCATTCTGAGTAGCATATTGAAGTCTTGTGCCACCTCTGCTCTATCCCACCTAGGTCATGATCATTCCTTTGTCCAGTATATCTGTGCTGTATATGCTACCCACTTGTCAGTCACATAGCTATCTTGGTTATCATATTGACTGTCAAAGTATAATAGTGCTTGTGTTCAGGTAGCCCTTGTTTTACTTAATACTGGCCCCAAAGTGCAAGAGTAGTGAAGCTAGCAATTCAGATATGCCAAAGAGAAGCTGTTAAGTGTTTTCCTTAAGTGAAATGTGAAAAGTTCTCAACTTGAAAAAGTTGTGTGCTGAGGTTGCTAAGATCTACAGTAAATCTTGTGTCTGTGAAAGAAAAAGAAATTTGTGCTATTTTTAATATCACACCTCAGACTGCAAAAGATATGGGTACAGCATGTGGTAAGTGCTTATTAGGAAAGGAAAGGTATCAAATTTGTGTATGTATGTATAGGAAAAAAAGCATTAAATATAGGATTTGGTACTATCCAAGATTTCAGACCTCTACTAGGGGTCTTGTAATGTATTCCCCACAGATACAGTGAGAGTACTGCACTGCAAACCTGAAAGAGCAGAATACTATTTAAAAAGAACATACTAAGAACTAATTAAAAAGAACATACTCAAAACATTGAGCTCTTGGAGCTTAAAATTTTGATAACAGAAGTGAAACTTTTTTTAAAAAAATGTAGTTGAGATTTCCTAGAAAATGGAATGAAAAGATAAAAATGGGGAAAGATAAAATTTGAGAATTTATCCAGGAAGTTCAAATTCAAATAGTGGGAATTATGAAAAGAAAAAAATAGATGGAAACTGAGAGAATGGAATCATTGGTGAAATCATTTGAGAAAATTTCCTTTAACTGAAGAATTGAGTTTTCAGAGTCAAACAGCCTATCCAGTATATGAATGATCTACACTAAGATATATCTTGGGGATTTTCATCTCAAACACTGGGAACAGAATAATCATGTGAACTTCTTGAGACAGAATCAGGTTTGATTCAAAGCATTAGAAATAAGAATAGCTTTAGACTTTTCAACAGCAATATTGGAATCTAGAAGACTAGAGCAAGCCTTCAAAGTGATTTTCTTTTTCTTTTTTTCAAAGATAGAGTGTGAGGGAGAGAGAGAGAGAGAATTTTAATATTTATTTTTTAGTTTTTTTTTGGCGGACACAACATCTTTGTTTGTATGTGGTGCTGAGGATCGAACCCGGGCCGCACGCATGCCAGGCGAGCGTGCTACAGCTTGAGCCACATCCCCAGCCCCTCAAAGTGATTTTCATCTTAGAATTTTATACACAGCTGGATGTCGTGGTGCATGCCTTTTATCCTGACTCAGGTTGCTGAAGCAGGAGGATGGCAAGTTCAAGGCCAGCCTCAGCAATTTACCAAAGCCCTAAGCAACTTAGTGAGACCCTGTCTGAAAATAAATAAAAAGGGCTATGGATGTGGCTCAGTGGTAAACTGTCTCTGGGTTCAATCCCCAATAACAAAAAAGCAAAAAAAACCAAGAATTCTATATACAGTCAAGTGTGAGAGTAAGAATAGACCCCATTACCACCAAAAAACGTTTCTTCCCTCCATTTCTCAGGAAGTTATTGGAGAAAATGTTCAAATATGGCAAAGGAATAAACCAAGAAGGAGGAAGTCATGGGATCTAAGAAACAGGAGGTCTGTCATAGAAGTATGAGGATCTCAGGAAGACAGCTGATCCAGACTAGATCAGATGAGAAGGCTGCATGAGAGAGGTTATAGAAAGGTGAAAATTAATAGGAAAGGTGATTCAGACACTTGTCAGAAAGTTGGGGGTTAAATTAATAGTATGTGCAGAGAAAGTTAAGCAAATTGAGCAAAAAGAGGCTGTCTTTTTTTTTTTTTTGAACCCAGGGCCTCACACATGCCAGGCAAGTGCTCTGCCACTGAGCCACAGCTCTATGAAACTGTTTTTAACAGAGTCCAAAGCATGTCATTTAGGGTTGTTAAAGGTCAACACCAATGTAACCAGAAGAGGTGAAAGTGATTGGCTCTGGGAAGGGGAGAATGGCAGGACCTTCTGATTTTATAACAAATCATTTAGAACACATTTGACTCTTAAAACTGTGTCTGTGACTAATAAAAGTAAACATTAGTATAAAAAGTTTGGCCAGCTTAATGAAAAGTGATATTTATAATTTTTACAAAAATTACTAGGGAAGTTGAAATAATTTGATAGGTATGTTGCGGGTTTGGGACTCAAATCTTTCTGTCATCTGTCAAGATCAGAACCTTGAAAAGCAGAGACTAATGGTTCTCCCTTGAGAATTGAAGGGCCTAGGATTCTGTTGTCAGGTTGTGTACCCTGATGCTTTCCTTTGTCTCCTTAAAGAACCTGCAGTGGTTTCTGCAGACTGGAAAACCTCCATATCAATAGTCTTTACCTTTCTTGTTTTTCAGGTTGTCCGTACAAACCAGTGTGCAGGAGAATTTGTCATCACCTTTCCCCGTGCTTACCATAGTGGCTTCAACCAAGGCTACAACTTTGCTGAGGCTGTCAACTTTTGCACTGCCGACTGGGTGAGTCTGGAGTGTGGTGGGCTGGCAATGAGAAGCAGGAAAGTTGTGAGGAAGGAAGCTAAGACATCACTGCCTTCAGACTTGGCCACACTCAAACTTGAACCTGTCCACAGCTGCCAGCTGGGCGCCAGTGCATTGAGCACTATCGCCGGCTCCGAAGGTACTGTGTCTTCTCCCATGAGGAACTCATCTGCAAGATGGCTGCCTGCCCTGAGAAGCTGGACCTGAACCTGGCAGCGGCTGTGCATAAGGAGATGTTCATCATGGTGCAAGAGGAGCGGCGTCTACGGAAGGCTCTACTGGAGAAGGTGGGTGGTGGGAGAGTCCCTAGCATTAGATACCCTAGCCTAGGAGGTTGTAGGAAATGGACCATACCAAGGAGATGTAACCTTACTCTTGGAGTGTAGTGAAAAGAACTGGATGCATCTGAATTGAAAAACTCACTCCATTCTCTGCTCTACCCTTTACTGGCAACCTTAGACAAGTCAGTTGACTTCACTGTCAGTTTTTCCATCTGAAAAATGGGAATTATAATAATGCTTATGGGCTGGGATTGTGGCTCAGTGGCAGAGCACTTGCCTTGCACATGTGAGGCTCTGGGTTTGATCCTCAGCACCATGTAAAAGTAGATACATAAAATAAAGATACTGTGTCCATCTATAACTAAAATAATAATAATAATAATACTTATATTTTTGAATAGTCCAGTGGATCAGATATAATGTTTAATAACTGACCCATAGCTGGTGATTGTATAGAAGTTCGTTATCATTATCCAAATAACTCAGTGAGACAGGCAAGCATATGAAATCCTCACTGCTGAGTATCTGGGTGACTTTATTAGGTTACTTAAACTCTCATAGTTTCACTTTCCTACTCTGTAAAATGGGAATAAATACCTGACCTGCAAGGTAGTTGTGAAACTCAAACTGAGTTTCACTTGTGTGAGGCAAGTGTGAGGCCCTGGGTTCAAAAAACAAGACAGCCTCTTTTTGGTAATGTTAATACATGAAGAAAATGAAATATGGAATATTTCTTTGAAAGTGCTATTTTCTTACACATAGGTGGTTTAGTAACTCTAATTAGGAAAATAGTGTTACCAAGTAGAAAGTGTTTCTACTTTAATACATTTCTGATAAGCATGTGTCAGTTGTGTGTGTGGCTGAGTAGAAGCTGCTACAGAGGTATAAAGTCCACCCATGTAGATTCAGCTGCCACCTTCAAGCTCCACACTTATCTCTTTAGGGAATTGACTTAGTGGGGCTCCTCCATGAGATTACAGAGGAGGGTTGAGGGTATAGCACAGGAGTAGAGTGTGTTCTTAGCATGCATGCATAAGGCCCCAGCACCACCAAAAAGAACAAAGTTTACAAATGAATGCTGGTCCTGAGAAATTCCTTGCTTCCTATTTGGGATGATACTTTATTATTTTAAAGCTCATAACTTTTCTGTGAATATGGGATGTAGGGAGAGTTTCAGCTATAGTAGTGTTGGAAGTCTGGGGCCTCTCAGTCATGGCATTAGTTGGTAAGTCTCTGAGGATTTCCAGACATCATTTTCTCTCTCTGTGGTCCTATTCTTAAATGATGGCCCTGAGGCTATACTATACTATAGGAAAGAGCCAAAGCAACATGGGGAGAATAGACTGTCCTGTCCTAACATTTAGAATTCTGTACACTTGGCCCTCACCTCAGAGAGGAGTTCTGTACACCCTAGTCTTGGAATACTAAGAGATGATGTGTGTGTTTGAATACTTTTCTGGGAGGAGAAGATTTGATTTGCATCCAATTCTGTTTTGTTTAATTTGATACTGTGGATTGAACCCACTAAGCTATATTCCCAGCCCTTTTTATTTTTTATTGTGAGACAGGGTCTCACTAAGTTGCTGAGTCTGTCCTTGAACTTGTAATCCTCCTGCCTCAGCCTCCTGAGGCACTAGGATTACAGCATTTGCCACCATGCCTGGCTGCATCCAATTCTTAGGAGTTCATGATCCATAAAAACCTAGGGGCTTCATTTTTTATTTTATTTTTTTAAAGGAAGTTCTATTCTTTTTTTAATACCTTTATTTTATTTATTTTTATGTGATGCTGAGGATCAAACCCAGGGTCTCACACATGCAAGGCTGAGCCACACCCCAGCCCATAGGGGCTTCATCATTAGAACATTCTTTGGCTTGGAGTCAAAGTGACTACAGTCAAATCCTTAGTTGGCAAGTTACTGACTCTTGAGACTTAATTTCCTCCTTAGTAAAATGAGATATGCCTGTGAGATACATATTAGAGCTAACAATAATAATAATAAATAATAATAACAACAATAATAATAATAATAAGTATTTGTGGAGCACTGAAGTTGCTTTTTAATCCTCCTAACAATCCAAAGAGGATGGTACTGTTACCTCTATCTTACAAGAAAACTGAGACCCAGAAAGGTTTAAATAATTTACTCATGATTACACAGCTAAAATAAGTGGCACAGCAGTGGTATCTATAATTTGCAGTGGGCTTATAGCTTATGCAGAGGTTAGTTGTTGAAGTGTATAAGCAAAACTGTTAGCGTCAGTATCTCTCTTTAAAATCCCTAAAATAACCCATAATATATAGCATTTTGTCTTTAAGTTACTCCAGCATAGTTGGCTTTTCCTTCATTTCTGAAATAGACTGGTTTGTCTTCATTCTAAGCAGCAGATGAAGTCACTGGCTTAGCTTTGGAAATCTTGTATCTTTAAGACATGGACACAAGGGCATGCAGTTGAATTTCTGTAATCTGGATAGATGCAGGCAGTGTCTTCTGCCTGATAAGCAGTCAGCACAAGTAACTCTTAAGCCAGGATTGTTCCCTTGAATACATTCTACATTGCTACCTCTCTGGTGCCATGGTCCACCACTGTCCTTGCCTTCTCTCATCCAAAAGGCCCTTAGTATCTAGCTGAATCTTATCTGATTTTCTTCCTGTATTAAATTCTCTCTGTCTCAGCCCATATTGATTTTGCCCTGATCCATCTGATTTCTTCCACCTTGAGAGTGTGGACTTGATAAAAGGCAGGTGTGCTCTGTGAAGTTTGGCCTCTCGACCTCCATGACCATCAGCATAGATTTGAATCTAAATTGGGGCTCAGTGGTAGCTAAGATGGGGGTTTATTCAACCCTGCCTGGTTCATAACACATGTGGTTGGATGTTCCCAGGGTATCACAGAAGCTGAGCGAGAGGCTTTTGAGCTGCTCCCAGATGATGAACGCCAATGCATCAAGTGCAAGACTACATGCTTCCTTTCTGCCCTGGCCTGCTATGACTGCCCAGATGGCCTTGTCTGCCTTTCCCATATCAATGACCTCTGCAAGTGCTCCAGTAGTCGGCAGTATCTGCGGTGAGTATGGAACCTTTCTGGAGGAAATGAGATAATGAGGAGGGTGCAGAGCTGGGCCAGACATGCTCTTCCTTGTCTTCTTCCTCCAGGTATCGGTACACCTTGGATGAGCTCCCTGCCATGCTGCATAAGCTGAAGGTTCGGGCCGAGTCCTTTGACACCTGGGCCAACAAAGTGCGAGTGGCCCTGGAGGTGGAGGATGGGCGGAAGCGCAGTGAGTGATGGGGGGGTCGGAGGGACTCCACAGGCAAGTTCTATTCCCTTTTCTACTGTACCCCTTACACCCTTCCTGTGCCTTTACTCAATACTGCCTACTTCTTGCTGCTCTCATTCTCCCTCTAGGCCTTGAAGAACTGAGAGCACTAGAGTCTGAGGCCCGTGAGCGGAGGTTTCCTAACAGTGAGCTGCTGCAACGACTGAAGAATTGCCTGAGTGAGGCAGAAGCTTGCGTGTCCCAGGCTCTGGGGCTGGTCAGCGGCCAGGAAGCTGGGTATGGCAACATGAGGTGCTAGGGCATAGAGAAACTGCTTAGGATCCAGTGCCTAAGAGAAGTGCTATAGGGGGTGGACTCTCAATACCACTGGGTGTGTCAGCAGGAAGTTGTTAAGTACCTGAGAGTATGAGGTAGCCTGGAAGGGTAAGGAGACCAGGCAACTTGTGTCTATTTTATCAGTACCTATAGGAGATTTGAGAGACAGGCTGAGGAATTTTGTGGGCAGGGAGAAGTTATGGGAGAGTTGGGTTAGAACAGGATGCAGACACATAAATCTGAGCATAGCCACACATCTTTGGGTACACAGTGGGGGATGGATTGAAGAGTCCAGGTATTGGGGTGTGTAGCTCAGTGGTAGAGGACCTGTTTCTCCTAATTTCCCTTATCCTATGAACATACTTTAAAACCCTCCCTGTAATCTGGGCAGTTGGGGAAATCCTGAGGTATGAGATCAAGGTGGTTAAGTATGGTGAGGAAAGGTATTGGGTTTTACTTAGCACAGAGATGGAGGGAAGGGACTGGTTTTGGACCTGAAACCCCCACATGTGAAACTCCATAGTCCCCACAGGGTAGCTGGTCTACAGATGACCCTGGCTGAGCTTCGGGCCTTTCTGGACCAGATGAACAACCTGCCTTGTGCCATGCACCAGATTGGGGATGTCAAGGTGAGGAGGGGTGGACTTGGAATGCTGCTGAGGGATCAGAGGGACTGGGGAACCTGAGCAGCAGGTCACTTTGGGCTCCCTTAGCAAGTTTAAGGTATTTGGGTGATGTAGGTTGCATGTGTGAGAAAATAGGCACGAGGCAAGGGTCTAGTAACTCTCTGTTAAATGTGGGATTTGAGGGGCAGGTGACGGGTTTGAGCGTAGGATGCAGAATCAAAAGAAAGTTGTTTGGAGGAGGTAGAAGAAAAGGAGGTAACGAAAGTGCTTGTTGGGCCTGGAAAATTGAACAAAGTTCATAAAGGTAAAGAATAAGCAGGATAAGAGGAGAGCAAACACTAGTGTGAGCATGATTGTTTGTACAGGGACTAAGTGTAGGGTGGCATTTCTTAGGGCAGAGGGTCTCTCACTGCTCTGAGGGCAGAGTCCTTTGCAGAGAGAAATGAAGCAGATTCCTGACCACTCTCTATTAAGAATTTCTGAGGGTGACTGGGTGTGGTGGTACTCACTTATAATCACAGTGACTAAGGCAGGAGGATCACAAGTTTGAGGCTATCCTTGGCAACTTAGTGAAACCCTGTCTTAAAATAAAAAGGACCATATATATATCTCAGTGGTAGCCTGCTGTACCATTAAGAAAATTTAAAAAGAATCTTTAGTGGTGGGGCCTAGGAGTGTGCATTTTAACAAATTCCCCAGGGCATCTTAAGAAGTACTCAATGTTAGGAATCATGTCTTAGAGCTTGGAGGAGGAGAGCCTGGCATTTAGGTTCCCTTTTCCCAAAAGATTAGAGGGGAAGAAGATAGTGGGGCAAGGGTATGTACTGGTAGAACCTCTAAGTGAGCCCAGCTGAGGAGTTTATTCTTCATTCCATATCCTGGTAGGGTATTCTGGAACAGGTGGAGGCCTACCAGGTTGAGGCCCGTGAGGCCCTGGCCTCACAGCCCTCTAGTCCAGGGCTACTGCAGTCCCTGTTGGAGAGGGGGCAGCAGCTAGGAGTGGAGGTGCCTGAGGCCCAGCAACTCCAGCGGCAAGTGGAACAGGCGCGATGGCTGGATGAGGTAAAACGCACGTTGGCCCCGTCTGCCCGAAGGGGCACCTTGGCTGTCATGAGAGGACTGTTGGTTGCTGGGGCCAATGTAGCCCCTAGCCCTGCTGTGGATAAGGCCCAGGCTGAGCTGCAGGAGTTGCTGACCATTGCTGAACGCTGGGAGGAGAAGGCCCACCTCTGTCTGGAGGCCAGGTAGGCCCGGCTCTTCCCCTCCATGCCCTTTATCCTTCAAAGTTTCATGGAGAACCTGAAGATGGTTGCTATAGGTGGTCTTGGATGTTTTACTCCTGTGTTGGTGTAGGGACTCTCCACCTAACTTGTGTTTCCTGTCTTGTTCTTTTTAAAACATAATTTATATATACAGAGAGGCAGAGATGCATAGAGGACTAGCCCTGTAGGCTTTTGTGGTATACACACAAAAGCACAAATAACAAGCAGTTGGGCATATGTTAGTAGGAAGACAACACACATGGGGCAGTCTGATAAGACTGCAGCCATAGGTTACACACCAACAGTATGTGTAGGCACTTCCAGCAGACTGATAGACTGGTGGACAGGCAGAGGTGCAAGAGTTGTGGCAAAAGGAGATGCATGGGTGCATGCAGTCTGAAGGAAACAGGGACTGGCAGCCATCCATAGTCAGGACTCAAGCAATTAAGCCCACATGATAGCAGGAATTACAAGTGCCCAAGGGGCCTGTGCAGATATATCTGGTTATCAGACTGGGCTTCTGGTCAGCTATACCAGACGGAGTCCTCTTTTTTTCCTACCTTTAGGCAGAAACATCCACCAGCTACACTCGAGGCCATAATCCGTGAAGCAGAAAACATCCCAGTTCACCTGCCCAACATCCAAGCTCTCAAGGAGGCTCTTGCTAAGGCCCGGGCTTGGATTGCCGATGTGGATGAGATCCAAGTGAGGACCACTCCCCCATCCAAGGCTTTCTGTCAGCTGAGAAGAGTTTGCAAACACTGGGTTGGGTGGGCTAAAGAGCAGAAACTTGTATGGCACACTGAGGAGGCAAAATGTGCTTGGTGAACAATGTGAGAGGAAGGGTCGCGAGGCTGGCCTGAAGAAAGTTGAGGTGCTGGTTAGGATGAAGATGGTAGGGCAGGGAACCAGTTAGTGTGGGAGTGGAGCAGAGTAGGTACCTGGAGGAGGGTTGAAGAGGAAAAACCACAGGCTAACAGTGAGGCTGGTGGTCCTGGGACTGGGGATAAGCCAGTCAGTGGATGCAGGTGTTTGGGAGAGAGCCAGGACAATGCCTATTTTCTGTTTCAAGACTGAGTCCAGTCCATCTTCTCAGCTCAGGACTGGGCAGAGTAAGCATCAGTAGACATTGGCAGTTTAAACTCAGCTTTCTCTCACCTCTGTCCTCAGAATGGTGATCACTACCCCTGCTTGGATGACTTGGAGGGCCTGGTGGCTGTGGGCCGGGATCTCCCTGTGGGGCTAGAGGAACTGAGACAACTGGAGCTGCAGGTACTGACAGCGCACTCCTGGAGGGAGAAGGCCTCCAAGACCTTCCTCAAGAAGAACTCCTGCTACACACTGCTCGAGGTGAGACCTTGCACCTTCACCCACAGCCTCTTCTCACCTGGCCTGGCTGTTGTGAGATGGCTCATATGAGAAAATGGGTTTTTGAAGGGCACCAGAAAGGGGAGGAGAGGAGAGGGTGTGGGAGGTAGGGAAGCCCGGTCATTCCCCCTCTGTCTGCCTGCCTCAGGTGCTCTGCCCGTGTGCAGACGCCGGCTCAGACAGCACCAAGCGCAGCCGGTGGATGGAGAAGGAGCTGGGGTTGTACAAATCTGACACAGAGCTGCTGGGGCTGTCTGCGCAGGACCTCAGGGACCCAGGCTCTGTGGTAAGGAGCTTAGACACAGATGGGTGAAGAGCCTGGCAATGATAGAGTTGTCTGAGCCGGGTGACCATGGGCAGACCGCTTGCTTCCTGAGCTTTACTTCTCCTGGTTTGGGAGTGGGGTGTTAAGGGGGCCAGAGAAGAGAGGGGGCAGGCTGCTGACCTATTCTTCCCCCCTGTCCTGGGCACGGCAGATCGTGGCCTTCAAGGAGGGGGAACAGAAGGAGAAGGAGGGTATCCTGCAGCTGCGTCGCACCAATTCAGCCAAGCCCAGTCCACTGGCATCGTCGACCACGGCCTCTTCTGCAACCTCCGTCTGCGTGTGTGGGCAAGTGCCAGCCGGGGTGGGAGCTCTGCAGTGTGACCTGTGTCAGGACTGGTTCCATGGGCGGTGTGTGTCGGTGCCCCGCCTCCTCAGCTCCCCAAGGCCCAGTCCCACCTCATCCCCGCTACTGGCCTGGTGGGAGTGGGACACCAAATTCCTATGCCCACTGTGCATGCGCTCACGGCGCCCACGCCTGGAGACCATCCTGGCACTGCTGGTAGCCCTACAGAGACTGCCTGTGCGGCTGCCTGAGGGTGAGGCCCTACAGTGCCTCACAGAGAGGGCCATCAGCTGGCAAGGCCGTGCCAGACAGGCTCTGGCCTCTGAGGACGTGACTGCTCTGTTGGGACGGCTGGCTGAGCTCCGCCAACGGCTACAGGCTGAACCCAGGCCCGAGGAGCCCCCTTCCTATCCTTCGGCCCCTGCCTCTGACTCTCTCAGAGAGGGCAGTGGCAAGGATATGCCTAAGGTGAGCTGCTTGGCCCAGCTCTTGTCCTCAAATTCCTGTCTCCTGGCCCCTACCCCGATTTAGATTCCAGCTCTGTCCCTGCTTTCCGATTTTCATACTCTTTTGGCCCAGCCTCCCTGCCCCATTCTGTATCTGTCCAGATCCATAGACTCTTCCCTATTGGTAGCCTGTGTCTGCTCCCTCCTCTTCCAGGATGTAGAAGGTCCCAGGTTGGGGATGGAAGAATAAGGTCTGGTTCTTCAGTTTAGTTACTCTTACCCATTATTGTTCTCCTTGGCAGGTCCAGGGTTTATTGGAGAACGGAGATAGTATGACCAGTCCTGAGAAGGTGGCCCCAGAGGAGGGCTCAGGTAAGAGAGGTAGGTCTAGATGTGATGTGGGTAGGCTGTTGACTAGATGTCACCAGAGTGACCCATGTAGTTCTCAGCTCTGTCATAGTAGTAGAAAAGACCAAGGACAGTCTCTAACATAGCCTGTCCCCACCCCACCTCTCCTAGATCTGGAGATGCTATCCTCGCTGTTGCCACAGTTGACTGGCCCTGTGTTGGAACTGCCTGAGGCAACCCGGGCCCCACTGGAGGAGCTCATGATGGAGGGGGACCTGCTTGAGGTGACCCTGGATGAGAACCACACCATCTGGCAGCTGCTGCAGGCTGGGCAGCCTCCAGATCTGGAGCGGATCCAAACACTTCTAGAGGTGAGGAGAGAAATCATAGGCAGGGCCAGGAGGTCAGGCCAAGCAGGCAGGGAGCCCAGGCCTGACTGCTGGCCCACAACCTATCTTTTCTGCCTGTCTGTGATCACAGCTGGAGAAGGCAGAGCGCCATGGGAGTCGGGCACGGGGCCGGGCCCTGGAGAGGCGGCGGCGGCGGAAGGTGGATCGGGGTGGGGAGGGCGATGACCCAGCCCGAGAGGAGCTAGAGCCAAAGAGGGTACGGAGCTCAGGGCCAGAGGCCGAGGAAGCCCAGGAGGAGGAGGAGCTGGAGGAGGAGACTGGGGGTGAGGTCCCCCCTGCATCCCTCCCCAACACTGGCAGCCCCAGCACCCAGGAGAACCAGAATGGCTTGGAACCGGCGCTAGGGGCCACTTCAGGCCCCTCGTCCCCTTTCTCTACTCTGACTTCCCGGCTGCATATGCCCTGCCCACAGCAACCTCCTCAGCAACAGTTGTGACAGTGGCTGAGCCTAGCACAGACCCCAACAGAGATCCCCCACCTTGGCCTCAAGGATCCTCTTTCTGACCATCAAGCCTGCTTCTTGGGAGGTGGGCAGGGAGTGGGGGAAGGCCAACCCCCTCCCCACCCACCCCTGAGTCCCTTGATTTTTATATTCTGACTCCAAGGTATTGTTCAGACCTCAGCTCCTGGGGGCCGGCCCCTGGAGTCCCCCCATCCCTGGTAACCTCTAACCAGCATTCCCAGACTCCTGAGGCACATAGACAGATGGGCAGGTGGGCAGAGGGACAACTGGGGCTGGGCCAGCACCATTCCAGAGACAAGGCCAGTGCATATGCAAACTGGGGGATCTCCTCTCTCTTCTCTTCCCCAGTTCTGGTCCTGGCCAGGCCATGCTACACTAACCTCCCCTTCCCCCTCTCACTTTTGCCTCTCCCCACTCCCCTTCCTCCCTCTCCCATCCTTCCTCTCCCTGACTGTTCTACCCAGGAGGAGGAAGCTTCACATAGCTGTGCTCAGTTTCTTATTTTAAAGGAATTTGGGGGGCTGAACAGGGCTCCCTGTGGTCTGAAGAAAGCTTTTGGTGCTTGTCCTCACACCCACCTCAACCCTCCCACCCCATCTTCCCCTGTCTCCTTTCCTCCTCCTGGGTTCATGTTGTAATAAAGAAGATTGTTGGTGTGTAATTAATTTGTTCAAAAGGAAAAAAAAAAAAAAAAAAGCAAAACAAGAAACTTGGTTCCAACTGAAGCCTATTTTAATTTTATTTTATTATAATTTTCCTCTTGTTAGAAATAAAACCCTTAGCAACGTTTTTTGGAAACATGTTTCTGAAGTGCATTTCTCTTCGAAGGGGAGAATGGTGCCTCCCTCGCCTGTCAGTGGAGCAGCTGTAGTGCTAGCAGGATTCTGGGGCTGAGGCCAGGGAGCCCAGAGTTCAGAATCTTAGTCCCACCAGCTTCTCTTTAACCTGGGCAAGACATTCCAGTCAGGTGGGCTCTGGCTCTGCCCACCTAACCTCCAGCACAATAGCCTCCGCCAGCTTTGTGCCCTCTTCTAAGCCTCTAGTTCCCAGAGGAATTTTTTTTTTTTCATGGCTTTATTGAGGTATAGTCTTCACGCTTAAAATTCACCTGTGATTTGTTCTGTCAGACAGTTGTTTCTACAGTATGGATATGACCCGTATCACTACTGCTTAAAACTTTGTGATGCTTCATTGCCCTTAAGATAAAGATTATATTTAATGTCATTCTTTCTAGAATGCTTTCCTGTTTAACCTATATGCCGTATTCAGGGACTCATCCCTGATGTTTCTCCACTGGTTCTTTCTGCCCCTGATCAATGGGGACTAAAGCTCAAATGTGTGGTTGGCTATCTGCAATTCCTGAGTTCACTTTTTTTATTTGCTTTATTGAGATAAAATTCACATACCATATAGTTCACCCACTTAAAGTGTACAGTTCAGTGGCTTTTAGTATATTCAGAGTTGTGCAACCATCACTGCGAAAAAGTCTAGAATGTTTTTATTACCCCAAAAAGAAACTCCACACTCTTTAGGTGTCCTTCCCATCCCCCTGTTTGCTCATTTTTGACATTTTATATAAATGAAATTATGCAATATGTGATCATTTGTGTTTGGCTTCTTTCACTTGGCATAATCATTTCAAGCCCATTAATGGTCCTACAATAGTTGGGTGGATTTTTCCCTTCTGAGCCTTGAAGTCTTTTAAGATGAGGGTGCTGGGCTAGATCAGGGACCACCCTTGGAGATTACTGACAAGTTTTTGTGAGTGTCTGCATGCGTTTTTCAGGTAAACAGACTAACCAACTTGCATCAGATTAATAAAAGGATCCTTGACCCTCCAGAGGCTAAGAACCATTCCTTGTGGTCCTGAATGTTCTGTGCTCAGGACATAAGGACATAGAGGAGGAATCAAGAGCATAGAAACTGCTAAGTCAACCAGCTTCTCTTCACGCTTGGTTCCTAGAGGGCTTTCCCTCCTTTCAAGGGGCTGCACAGAGGTATTAGAAGCTAAAGGCCAGGTCCTGATCCCTAGCCCAGGAATACAGCACATTGCCACTCTATTTTGTCCTTTTTCATCTATGTGTTCGGAGGGTTCCATTTGCTCTATTTCTCTCCCTACCCAGGATTTCCAGGTGATAGGAACCTTGTGATGAATTACAAAGCATGCCCTCTTGTGGCAGCTCTGAGTGGTGACAGGGCTTGTCTCAGCCCTGTGTAGTCCAGTTTGGGTTGGGGCCCTGGACTATACAATGAAAGGCAAGGGCCAATGAACTACCCTATTGTGGGCCCAGTTTGATTCCAGGTTCCAGTCCAGGGAAAAAGCTGGCTTTTTATCTGCCCACCTGTCTAAAATTGATCATGAAGAAAAGAGGGTAATGACAGACAAGAAAGATCTGGGACAGGGACAGAAAGGGGCTCAATCTTGGCAATTAATCACCACTCCAAGGCAGCTAACCACTGGAAGAAGTGGCCAGACAGGGAAGGAAGAGATGGTACAGCAACACCCAGGCTAGAGAACTGCTTGCCTGAGGTGGGGGTCTTCCATGTTATGGGCCCATCCCTCACTAATTGGCAGACACCCTTTCTCACCTTGGCACCGCCGTGCCCCAGCCCTCTCTTACTTTATGCCCCCTTTACAGTGGACATGTATCCCTTGAATTCTACAGAAAAGGCTGTAGCCATCCTGCAAGACAGGTTAATTCTAACCTCTACTAGAGAACTTCCTTTGATTCCACATCTGTCCCTTTCCCAGGCAGTCCCCTAGAAAGAGAGGGGTAACTGATGCAGGAGCCTTAGATCTGAGTGGGAGATAGGAGAATGAAACCAGGGCATTAGTATTGTCTCACTTCAAAGTTATTTTCTACTTTATAGAGACACCCTGCTCTGTATCCCAGATACTACTTTGCCCCTCAGTATGTCTCCTGAGTCTGCAGGTGACAAGGGGATAGGAAGACACATTAGTAAGGACTGTCCCATTCCTCAGGCTCAACTGACCCCGCCCCCCCCCACCTGCCATTAGTGCCTCCACTGTGCCTTGAATGGTGTCTGAAACACTAGGATTAATGGGTTTCCTCCTACCCTCTGTTCCCCATATTGGGAGTTCCTGAAGGAAAGGTGAGGGCACAGGCTTGAGTCCTCCCCACTTTTAGGCTAGGAACCCTGCAAAGTTGGCTCAGAAGAAGGCAGACAGAAGCAGCAGTTGGAGTCCCATACTGTGCATGTGAACCTCCTTTTTGCATTGCAAAAAGTTCATTAGTACCAGATGGCAATCTATAGTGGTAGTAATTGGGTTTGAGGTCCATGGTCAATGGGGCAGGCATTAGGCATGCTTCCAAGAAGACCTGAAATTATGAGAGAAAAGGGATACCAAGCCAGAGAGATGGGTTCCCTCCCCTAGAACACTTATATTCTAGCAAAGGGAAGGGAAACAGCCCCTTGTGAACCCTCTCCTGGGTGCCAAGTTCCACATGAGATATTTCAGAGTCCTTGATAGACACATAGGAAACAGACCCCTAGAACAGGTCAGGCCCAGGTATTCAACCTGATAGGGCTGGGATGTTCACTGTTTCTGTGAATCTAAGCTCTGCCTGTCAGAAGGGTTCCAAAGTAAGTGGTCTGCCACCAGGAAGTAGTTCATAGTGGGAACCCAGCATTGATCTCTGCTGTTAGTAGGCTGGGAACTCAGCAGTGCTATACATATTGGCCTTGGTAGGTAGAAGCCTCTGTTGCTGAGGTTCTGCATAAGCTCCATGCCTGTCTGTATTATGTACTGCTGTGTCACAAATTACCTCAAAACCATAGTGGCTTAAAACAGCATTTATCTCATAGTTCCTGTGGGATAGAAATGTAGGTACATCTTAGTTGAGTTTCTATTTCAGGGCCGCTCACAGCCTGCAATCAAAGTGTCAGCCAGGGCTGTAGTCATCTCAAGGCTCCACTGGGGAAGGATCTGTTTCCAAACTCCCTCACAGGGTTATTGGCAAGATTCAGTATTTTTTGCTGGCTCTTGGCCAGATACCACTCTCAGTTCCTTGCTATGTGGATCTTTTCATAGGGCAACTTGTTTTGTCAGAGCAATCAAGTGAGATGAGTGAGAGACAATGTGTGCCCACGTGCAAGACAGAAGTCATTCTTTATAACCTAAATTCAGAAGTGACATCCCATCACTTTTGCAATAGTCTATTCATTAGAAGTAAGTCACTAGGTCCAGACCACACTGAGTGGGAGGGATTTACACAATGGTGCCAACAGTGAAGGTGAGGAACATTGGGGGCCATCTTGGAGACTGACTACCATTGGTCCCCAATGATTCATATTCCTTCCACATACAATATATATTCATCCCTTTCCAAGTTCTCTAAAAATCTCATCCCATTACAGCATGACCTCAAAGTCCAGAATATCTTAATCAGGTCCAGGTGTGACTGAGGTGCCTTGGGTGTATTCCTTAAGTATGGCTCTTTAAATACTATTTTTCTCTATTGTATAGATCTGAGGCAGGTTATCTGTTCCCAAGACACCCAACACACAATGGTGGAACAGGCATAGGATAACTGCTACAGATATTCCTGTTCAAAAGGTGGGGGAAATGGGAGATGCAAGGGAGTTGCTGGTCTAAAATAATTCTGAAATCTAACTGGGCAAACAGAAGTTCCTTGATTAGATTTCAAGGTCTGGGAATAATTCTCAATGGGTCTTTGCCCTGCCTTCTGGGCTCTTGCTTCCATCATCTATGCCTTCTTTCCTTCCTTCCTTTTTCATTAAGAGTAGCACATGTTTGCAGCTAAGCAGTTCGCCCAATCTGCTTACCCGCCAGTAGAATTTCAGAGATCCATTGACTTCTTTTTGTCTTGTATTGTCTCTGTAATCATATGCTTGGTATTTCTCTTCTGCTGGTGAGTTGGGCAGTCACCAGTGGCTATAGCCAGACTGGCGTTGGTGGAAGTCCATATTGTGGAGCCCATGTCCACCATCATGGCCATTTTGTTCAGGAGTCTGTCGGGCAAGGAAAAGGACGACAGGATAGAGGTTGGCTCATATTCACAGAACAGGTTATCTTGTCTGAGATCCTCCTCCATAGTGGATTCTTTCTGGTGCTCATTTATGTGGGACAGAAATAACTCTCACACTGTATGTCCATTTTATGGAGGACATGGCCTTCCTGAGACTTCCTTATTAACAATATTTCAACTCTATCCTTTTTAAATCCTTGACCAGGGAGCCAGGTTATTGGTAACTACTCATCAATGAGTTAGTTGTCAGCTATCTACATTTTTGACCATTTATGTGACCAGGTAGTTTTTCTACTGGAAGAATTTCCCTTCTTACTATCCTTCAAGATCAATCTTAAGTGGGGTTGTAACCCTGCAACTAGCCACTTCTGGCAGATACCAGCATACTGTATAGAACCATTTGGTTTTAAACCAAGATTAAATCTTGTATCCCTTAGTCATTTGGTCACAGGCAACTCCCATGAGGCCTAGGTGTAGGTGAGAAAGAGATGGCAGTACAGCAGGTGGGGGAGTAAGATTAGCTGTTCAGGCAGCTTACTTGTGTTTCCAAGACCTGCTGTATAGACCTATTCTATTTGATAGTGGAATGCTGTTGCACAAAGATAACTTCATGGACCTGATGAGACAGTTCCAGAGATCAACATAGGCAGATCAACACCAAGCACAGGTCAGCTGGTGTCCTGTGCTCAGGTGTTCACTCACAAAATTGATCCACTTTTCCATTTTTATTTCTCACTGCTTCTGGGATTCCTATATCATGATGTTGCCAATTCCAATTTTATCCTCCATTTCTTTAGTCTTTAAAAAGTATGTTGTATCTCCTTAGTCTTTCCTGTTGATTTCCAGAAAAGGCCCTCAATCTGATCTTCCTCTCAATAATTTGTTCTTGTTCTTATGCTATAACCCTCTATCTTTATGCCATCTGTACTGTGTGTCTCAATAATGTATCCAGGAACTGGAGAAATCACCTTAGGATTTCTCCTGGGCACCATCTGAGGACTCAGGATGAAACTTCATGTATAACCTGATCCTAGCCTAACTAGTTGACCATAGTGAGTGGCTGGGTCACCAGGGATTAACATCAATACAGCATATCCAGTGTATTTTAAGATGTCTGGATATTTCCCTGTCCCCAGCACAAAATTATCCTGGATGTAGGTCCCTGTGGGGAAAGCAGGAAGGGAGATTTTACCATATACACTTGTGAAAGTGTAGCAAGGTCATTCTTCAAATGGACTCTCCCTTTCATTCAAGGGGCTTTATTTAGTCTGTAGACTGGGGGAAAGGCTGGGACTATAACATTTTGGCAACTATATCATATGCCACACCAGAAAAATTTGGGGAGGGGTTATATAATAAGTAGGACTGTCCATCTATTTGGTCCCAATAAAACCATGCTTAATTAGCCACTATTACAGATTCCCACAGGTCAAACCATTCTGATTACTGCTATGGTTCTGCTGTTCACTATAGGAACCAAACCCAACTTGTCTCTGAAGGTGATCCTATCATCCCCACTGAAATCTTCAAAATATGGTCACCATTGTACTATTGTCACCTCCATCCCAGCCAGCCAGAAGAGGAAAAGACCAGGTAGAATGTTTTTAGGAGCTAAGCCAGGATGTAGTGCATGTTACATCTGCTCACATTCTGTTAGCTAGAACTCAGACAATGGCATACCCAATTTCAGGGACACTGGAAAACATAATCTGAATTTGTCCCTAGAAAGAAGAGGAAGAAGACTTAATGATCACCTAACCAATTTCTGCCATATGTCATACTGTACTTTTCAAAGCCCTTCTAGAAGGAATAGTAACAGAGGATGAACTGAATGGGTTAGCATGATTAGTCAATTACAACATTCTTGTTGCCCTAAACAATTTGGATTCTTCTATTTACATTGTACCACAGATTTTCTGGCATCTTAACTTCATTTAACACAGATTATTGTTGACCACATTTTAGTCAAACAATACAACAACTCTCAGAAATACTCATAGTTGCTTCAGCCTACAAAGTACATCTAGAATTGCTAATGACTGTACCCATATTGAAAAGTCTGACCTCACCAAAATCAGATAAAAATAGCACAAAAAAAGAAAATTACAGAACAATATCCTTGGTGAATATAGATGTGAAATTCTCAACAGATTACTAGCAAGACAAATCCAGCAGCAGATTGAAAGTATTTTATGTCAGGATCAAGTGGGATTTACTCTAGGAATGCAAGAGTGATTCAACATGAAATCTATCAAGGTAATACATCACAATAGAACAAAGAGAAAAAAACACATGATTATCTCATTTCATAAAGAAAAGGCATTTCAAATGCAGAAAAGGCATAGAGCTAATAAATTTAGGACAAGATGCAGGATACAAGAGGAACACAGAAATTAGTTCTATTTTTATATTCTAGCAATGAATGATTAAAAATGAAATTAAAAAACAATTCCATTTACAATAACACCCACAAAAATAAAATAACCTAGGCATAAATATGACCATGGAGGAGAAAGACTTACACATTAAAAACTATAAAAAATTGCTGAAAGAAAGTAAAGATCTAAAGAAGTAGAAAGATTCCATGTCTGTGAATTGGAAGATTTATCATTGTTAATGTTAATACTAGCCAAGATGTTAATACTAGCCAAGGTGTTCTATAAATTCAATGCAGTCCTCTATGAAAGTCTGAACAGGGTTTTTGCAGAAACTGGAAAGCCAACCCACAAATTAATATGAAATTGCAAGGGACCAATAATAGCCAAAATAATATTGAAAAAGAATATCAAATGGCCAATTGATTTTTGTGTGTGATACTGGAAATTGAACCCAGGGCTTCACATAAACTGGGTAAGCCCTCTACCACGGAGTTAACCCTCCAAGTGGATAACTGATTTTTGACAAGGGTGACAAGTCCAGTAGGGGAGAAAATAGTCTTCAACTGATAGTGCTTGAACAACTTAATTTCCACATGCAAAACAACGAACATGGACCCTCTACCTCACACCATATACCATTAACCCAAAATGAATCAGCGCCTTATATTTAAGAGTTAAAATAACACTCTTTAGAAGAAAATAGAAATTATTCCTTATGACCTTGGATGTGGCAATGGAGTTTTAGATATGATACCAAAAGCATGAGCAAAACAATAAAATAGATAAATTGGATTTCATTGATATTAATTTTTTTGTGCATAATATCCAGGAATGTGAGTGTTGGACTATATGGTCTATATTTTTAAATCACATATCTGATAAGGATTTACTATTCAGAATATGTAAAGAGTTCATACAACTTAGCGAAAAGGGAAACAACCCAATTTTTAAAATGGGCAAAGGTCTTGAATAAATATTTCCCCAAAGAAGATATAAAAATACGGGCTAGGGATGTGGCTCAGCGGTGGAGTGCTTGCCTAGCATGTGTGAGGCGCTGGGTTCAATCCTCAGTACCATATAAAAATAAATAAATAAAACCAAAGTATTGTGTCCAACTGCAGCTAAAAAATATTTTTTAAAAAGAAGATATAAAAATAGCCAAGAAGCACAGGAAAAGATGTGTAATGTCTTTTATTAGGGAAATGCAAATCAAAGCCACAATGAAAAACCACTTCATGTCCACTAGAAGGGCTACAATAATAAATTTTAAACCCAGAAAATAGGAAGTTGGAGAGGATATGGAGAAATTGTAACCCTAGTATATTGTTGGTAGTAATGGCCCTCTCTGTAAAACAGTTTGGCAGTTCCTCAAAAAAGATTGTATGATTCCACTTTAGTGAGATTATCTGGGCTTGGCAAATTCAGAGACAGACAGTAGATAAAAGGTTACTAGAGGCTAGTAATATGAGAGAATGGTTGTGCAGAATTTCTGTTTGGGGTGGTGAAAAGTTTTGGAACTAGATAGTAGTGATGATTGCACAACATTGTGAACGTGATTAATGTCACCTAATTGTACACTCAAAAATGGTTAAAATGACAAGTTTTTTTAAATAATGAAGAATTACTTTAATATTTATTTTTTAGTTGTAACTAGACACAATATCTTTATTGTATTTATTTTTATGTGGTGCTGAGGATTGAACCCAGGGCCTCACACGTGCTAGACGAGCAATCTACCGCTGAGCCACAATCCCAGCCCCCAATTTTTTTATTTTTTATATATATATATATATATATATATATATATATATATATATATATATATATATATATATCCATCCACAACAAAAAACGTTTATCTCAATGTAAAGTTACATTTCTTTCTCCTGATCTATCATCCTTAGAGTCAATTCCCACACGTTACTGAGATTCCTGCCAATATAAATTAGCTAAATCTCCTTAGGTTTGTGTATGCATGTGTGCTTGCACACTTTCTAATAGGTGTCTACTTGTTCTCGGACATGTGGATATCTGAATTCTGTAATGGGTCTAAAGGCAGCAAGGAGTGATATTGATAGCTCTTTGAGAAAGATTAGCCAGATTGGTTTTTTTCTTTTGTGGGGGAGGTATTAGGGGATAAACTCAGGAGCTTTTAATCTCTGCACTACCTCCCCCTACCTTTTAAATTTTTTGAGATGGTATTGTTCTACTAAGTTGTTTAGGGCCTTGCTAAGTTACTGAGACTGGTCTTAGATTTACAATCCTCCTGCCTCAGCCTCCTGAGTCACTGGGATTAATTAGCCAGATCTTGAAAGGGCCCCTAAGTCATGCAAGACCAGCCCCATTAGACTGGGGAGGAAGAACAGCCTCTGGTGCCAAGGTTGGGGTTTAGGGCACTCAGATCTGTCCAAATCAACTCTGATATTTATATTCCAATTCTTTTTTAAAAAAAAATATTTATTTTTTAGTTGTAGTTGGACACAATACCTTTGTTTTATTTATCTATTTTTATGTGGTGCTGAGGATAGAGCCCTGGGCATCGCACATGCTAGGCAAGCACTCTACCACTGAGCCACAACCCCAGCCCCTCTATTCCAATTCTTAAGGTCCCACTGTTTCCCTAATTAGTAGCCTTGTTTTCACATAAGAGACCTGGAGGTCCTGTGAATTCAATCTGCATTGGAAGTTAGCAACCTACAGGATTTAGCTTATGTCTGATTTCAGTCTGCATCAGTCCTGGGCTTAGAAGAGAGAAACAGATTTCTTTTTTAACCATAAACTTTATTTTTAGAGTTGTTTTAGGTTCACAGTAAAATGGAGTGCAAAGTACAGAGAATTTCCATATACCCCCTGCTCCCACATGTGTACAGCCTCCCGCACTATCTAAATCTCACAACAGAGTGGTGCATTTGTTACTGTTCATGTTCATAAACTCATACTGTCGTATCATCAATCAAGTCAATAGTTTATATTAGGGCTCACTCTTGGTGTTGTACATTTTATGGTTTTTGACAAACATATAGTGACATGTGTCTACCACTACAGTATCATACAGAGTAGTTTCGCCGCCCTAAAATGTCTGTGCTTCACCTATTCATGTGTCTCTTTCTTCTAACCCCTGCAACACTGATCTTTTTACTGTCTCCGTAGTTTTGTGTTTTCCAAAATGACATTATTTAGGAATCAGAGTATGTAACATTTTCAGATTTTCTTCTTTCACTTAGTAATACTCATTTAAGTTTCCTCCATGTCACTTTATGACTTAATAGCTCATTTCTCTCCTCTTTCCCTCCATCCCTCCCTTCCTTTCTTCCTTACCTTTCTTTTCTTCAAACTGGGAATTGAACCAAGGCCTCAGGCATAGGAAAGCACCCTGTCACTGGACAGCTCACTTCTTTGTCCTTCTTCTCAGTGCTGGGGATTGAACTAAGGGGCACTTTACTAACTACTGAGCTACACCCGTAGCACTTTTCTTTAACTTTTATTTTGAGACAGGGTCTTGCTAAAGTTGCCCAGCCTTCCCTGGTACTTGTGATATTTCTGTCACAGTTTCCAAAGTGGTGGAGATTACAGGCATGCACCACTGCACCTGCTCATTTCTTTTTAGCACTGAATAATATTCCATTGTCTGGATGTACCACAAATTTCTCCATTCACCTACTGAAGGACATCTTGGTTGCTTCAAAGTTTTGACAATTATGAATAAAGCTGCTGTAAACATTTGTATGCCAGTTTGTGTGGATATAAGTTTTCAACCCACTGGGAAAAAAATATCCAGGAATGTGAGTGTTGGACTATATGGTAAGAGAATGTTTAGTTTTGTAAGAAACCGTCAAACTGTCTTCCAAAGTGGCTGTACCATTTTGCATTTCCACCAGCAATGGCTGAGAGTTACTGTTGCTCCCAGTACTCATCAGCATTTGGTGTTATAAGTATTCTGGATTTCAGCTATTCCAACAGGTATGTAATAGTATCTCATTGTTGCTTAATTTGCATTTCCCTGCTCAGTGAAGGTTGGGGTTTAGGGCACTCAGATCTGTCTAAATCAACTCTGATATTTATATTCCAATTCTTTTTTAAAAAATATTTATTTTTTTAGTTGTAGTTGTACACAATACCTTTGTTTTTATTTATCTATTTTGTGAAGTATCTTTTTCATGTGCTTCTTTACAATTTGTGCATCCTTTTTTTGGTGAAGTATCTGTTTAGGTCTTTTACCTATTTCTTAATCGGGTTGTTTTCTTTTCCAAAATTAAATTTATTTTTTAACTGATACAGGAGAACATAAAATTGTTCAAAGGCTGGAAATGTAGCTCATTAGTAGAGTATTTGCCTAGTTTGTACAAAGCCCTAGTTTGGTCCCCAGCACTGCAAAAAGAAACTATACATAATGATGGGGTAACATGGGATGTTTTGGTACATGTATATACTGTATAATGTTTAAATCAGGTTAAATTTATCTATCTTCTCAGTTATTATTTCTTTATGGTGAAAACTTTCAAAATCCTTGTAGCTTTTGGAAATGTACTGTACATTATTTTTATCCATAGTCCCCCTATTGTGCAATAGCACATTAGAATTTCTCTTATGTAACTAACTCAGAAACCCATCTGTCATCTTCTCTGTATATCCCTGCTATTTTCCCCTGCCTCTGGCAACTACCTTTCTACTCTCAATTTCAATGAGATCAAGTTTTTAGATTCTACATATGAGTAAGATCATGCAGTACTTGTCTTTCCATGCCTGGCCAATTTCCTTTAACACAATTATCTCCAGTTCTACCTGTGTTGTTGCAAATGACTAGATTTTGTTCCTTTTTATGGTCATATAGTATTCCACTATGTATCTGTACCATATTTTCTTTATCCATTCATCAGTTGATGGCCATTTAAGTTGTTTGCAGTTCTTGGCTACAGTGAATAATGTTGGAATAAATATGGGGTTGCAGATGCCTCTTTGACATACTTATTTCATCTCTTTGGGATATAAATTCAGGAGTGGGAGTGTTGTTTGGTTTTTTTTATTGTTGAGTGTGAAGAGTTATTTGTATATTTTGGATACAAGTTCTTTATCAAATATGACCTGTAAATATTTCCTCCCAGTCTGTAGCTTGTTTTCTATTCTTTTGACAGTGTCCTTTGTAAAATATGTCATTAAAAATGTCATTAAAAGATCTAATGAAGTCCATCTTATCAATTCTTTCATGGATCATGCCTTTGTTGTTATATCTAAAGTGTTATCACCATACCCAAAGGTCACCTAAATTTTCTGCTATTATTTTCTAGGAGCTTTTTTTTTAGTTTTGTGTTTTACATTTAGGCCTATGGTTCATTTGGAGCTAATATTTGTAAAGGGTTTAAAGGAGATTTCTTTCCTTGGGGCAGTAAAGAAACTCCCCAGTGCCTTGAACTCAAAATCTAAAACTATGATCTTGCCTTTAAAAATGCTTTTTTAAGCCAGGTGCAGTGGCGTACACCTGTAATCCCCGAGGCTCAGGAGGCTGAGGCAGGAGGATTGTAAGTTCAAAGCCAGCTACAGCAACTTAGCAAGGCCCTAAGCAACTCAGTGAGACCCTGTCTCTAAATAAAATACAAAAAAGGGCTGGAGATGTGGTTCAGTGGTTAAATGCACCTGAGTTCAATCTCCAGCACAAAAAAAAAAAAAAAAGCTTTTTAAAATCATGTCAGCAAGGGGCTGAGGCTGTAGTTTGGCAGTAAAGTGCTTCCTTGCATGTGTGAGGCACTGGGTTCAATCCTCAGCATCACATAAAAATAAATATACTGTGTGTTCATCTACAACTAAATAAATATTTTTTTAAAAAATCATGTCAGCAATATGTATTTACTGTTCATAAATAATCAAAAGACACTGCTTATATTATATTAAAACAAGGTAGTTTCTCAAATGCATCTAGAGATAGAGAGTAAAAAGGCCAGTCATATGTATATTTTAGGATACTCACATCTACACATTTACCTTCAGGTCTAGTACAGGTAGATGTTCTCCATACTGTGTTTCAAAAGCAACATATTCTGACTTGGAGCACTTCTAAGACATAGAACATGTTGAACATATCTCATACATAAATAATACACTGAAATAGAAAGAATAAAGTGTTTCTTCAACCATTCTGCTGAGCTCAAGTAAAAAGCACATTAGGCCAGGCATGGTGGCACACACCCTTTATTCCAACAATGCAGGAGGCTGAGACAGGAGGATTGCAAGTTTGAGACCAGCCTTGGCAATTTAGTGAGACCCTGTCCCTAAATAAAAGGGCTGGGGATGTAGCTCCGTGCTAGATCACTCTGAGTTTAATTCCCAGTAACCCCCCCCCAAAAAAAAAAAAAAACACTAGATTGGAAATAAAGTGTACAGTAGGCCTATTTCATTCTTACACTAAAACATTTGACAATTTACTTATTAAATACTAAAGTCATCTTAAACCAAATGATATACTAATTATTACACCAAACAAGAACTTTGTTGTTCTTTGGGTGTCTATGGATAAAATTTCAGATGCAAAAACATTATTTACCTGAAATATCACATGTATCACAACTGGCGGGTATTCATATAAAATTGTTTCTTGTTTTATTTACTTTTAAATTTTTGGACATAACCACAAACAGGAAAGGGTATGAGTAAATAAAAATTTGAAATAAAAAAAATAAGTAATTAAAGTACAGAATGTAATAGATGGAATAAACAGTAGATTTGACTACATTTGTAGAATGAATAAGTGAACTGGAAGATCAGATTTTTCATAGCTAATACTTCCACTTTTCTATGCCTGAAGGAAGATCCCACATGAGCTATCTGAACAGCTGAGTAGGGGTTTGTTTGAGAAGGAGGATGAAAATCCTGCTGAGATCTGAGCAATAGTTAAGGTCCAGAGAACAGACAGCGGGGGCCCAACTTGTCCTGCTGGGAATGGCTGGGGCATAGAAAGTAGGATGTGAGGGAGATAAGGTGGGGGAATGCAGGACTTTGTATACTTTATAGAGCTAGGGTCATTGATTCTGGTGGGGAGTGCCCTGACTTGTGTCCTCTGCAGACTGTTATGACCTCTGGAGAGAGAGTAGTCTGAGGAAATGTTGGAGGATACCCAACTCTTTGAGTTCAAGAGAATTCCCCCATTCAGTTCATGTTCCAGGTCCATTCTTTGTTCCTTAGAGTACTTGCCAGCCACCACCTCCTTTCTTTTTTTATATTAATATTGTTTTTAATTGTCAATGGACCTTTATTTTACTTATTTATATGTGGTGCTGAGAATCGAATCTAGTGCTTCACACATGCTAGGCAAGCGCTCTGCCACTGAGCTACAGCACCTACCCCAGCCACCTCCTTTCTTTCTTGGGAACAAAGATAAGTGAAGAAGGAGACCTAGTCTAGAGGGGCTGGGAATTGAGGTCGGCTATGGAGGGACTCAAGCAATGGAGATGTCTTTGGGGCCAGTTCCTTTCTGACAATTTCATCCCCTCAGTTATTGCTAGGAGGTGCTGCTGAGGACCTCCCTTCAGCACCTCCTTGTTCTTTGGATGATGTCATTCCCTGTTTTGTCTTGTGATCAGACAAGAGGTTAGGTAATGAGCTAGGCATTTCCCCTTGTTATTTTTTGAGACAGGGTCTCAATAAGTTGCCCAGGCTGGTCTTGAACTTGTAATCTTCCTGCCTCAGTTTTCACAGTCACTGGAATTATAGGCATGTGCCACTGTGCCCAAGAGTAGTCCTTGTTCTTTACAAATTACCCAGTTTCAGGTATTCTGTTACTGCAGCAGAAAATAGATTAAGACAAGGATATTCAACATTGTCCATTATGATAGTTAATTTTAGGTGTTGACAGTGCCATGGCGTGCACAGATATTTGCTCAAACACTATTTTGGATGTTTCTATAAGAATGTTTTTTAAAAAATATATTTTTAGATGCATGGACCTTTATTTTATTCATTTATTTATATGTGGTGCTGAGAATCCAACCCAGTGCTTCATACATGGTAGGCAAGTGTTCTACCGCTGAACCTCAGCATTTTTAAATGAGATTAAAATTTAAAGCTGAGTGTGGTGGTGCATGCCTGTAATCCCAGCAGCTCAGGAGGCTGAGGCAGGAGAATCTCAGGTTCAAAGCCAGCCTTAGCAATGGCAAGATGGTAAGCAACTCAGTGAGACCCTGTCTCTAAATCAAATACAAAATAGGGCTGGAGATGTGGCTCAGTGGTGGAGTGCCCCTGAGTTCAATCCCCAGTACCACCCCCCAAATTTTTAAATTGGTAGACTGAGTAAAGCAGGCTGTCCTCCTTAATGTAGCAGGCCTCATCTAATTGAAGGCCTGAATAGAAAAAAAAAAAGGCTTATCTTCTCCACACTAAGGAACAATTCTTCCTGCCTGTTTTGGAATTGGGCCATAGGTTTTTTTTTCCTGGTTTTGTATTTTAATTAAAACACTGGTTCTTCCTGGCTTTTATATTTGAATTAAAACACTGGTTCTTCAAGTCTATTGGCCTTCAGACTAGAACTACACAATCAAATCTCTTGTGTCTTCATAATTAACATGAGCCAATTCCTTATAACAATCTCTCCCTCTTTCTGATATCCCATTGGTTACTGATCTATGCCATGATCTGGCAGTAGAGTTCCACAAAATGTCACCACGGGATATTTATAATCAATCACTTATAAAAAGGTTCTGGGTGACTGTGTATATGATCCTTAGGGATATATTTGTCAAATATAATTAGGTTGGATGAATGCTGTTAATGTCACTGGACAAAGTGGGGAAAGTAAAGGATGAGTTTAGGGATTATGAATCCTAAGCTCAAACACTGCAGAAATGTCCTAAAAGCTTTTATGTGTGTTCTGAAGGTCACTCTGATCTCCGGTAGTTGCCAACAATCAAACTCAGCATTATATCACCTGGCTGAATTACAATGCAAGTGAACTGCCAGTCTTTATTAGGAGGACATTGATTGTGAAAGAATGGGTCCTGAAAGATGTAATGAAGACATGTGGGAAGATCCTTGATGAAACTGGGGACATTTGGCCTCTAAATTTTGATGTGTCTTCTCTGCCAAGGGAAGCAACCTCCCCAACCCTAGAGGAAAAGGCCTCTTCACCTTCCTCTGAGAGTGTTAGCCCTGAATTGCCTGAGGAAAGTAATAGCCTCCCCTGAGGCAGTTGCTATGCAAGAAAATGCTGATCCTCCTTACAACCCATCCCTGCCACCCTGCATTTGCTTCTAGATGTGTAACTAGACTCAAGTATCAGCAGGCTTCTAATGGTGAGGCACAAAGTAGACCCATGAGGGAATGCAGTACACTCCAAAACTACTTGAGTCTTCTAATTTATACAGACAGAAATCTGGGGAACCTGTATTGAGAAATACATATAAGGCCAGTCATGGTGGTGCATGCCTGTGAACCCTGCAACTCGGGAGGCTGAGGCAGGGGTATTGCAAGTTTGAGACCAGCTTCAGTAACTTAAGAGATACCCTCTATTATAACCAAATAAAAGGCTGGGGATGTAGCTCAGTGGTAGAGTGCCCCTGGGTTCAATCCCTAGTACCAGGGTGTGGGATAATAATGGAAGGAACATAATGTTGGGTTGGGATAAAATTTATTGATATGGGCCCACAAAGAAATACTGAATTTAAGGTTGCCACTTGGAAATTTAAAAAGGGTGCCAATGGGCTGGGGATATAGCTCAGTTGGTAGAGTGCCTGCCTCAGGTGCACAAGGCCCTATTCAATCTCCAGCACCACACAAAAAAAGTGCTAACAGTTGGGTTGGTTGGTTGAAACATTTGATGGGACCAGCAAAAGAGAAGGAGAAAAAAGCTGGACTTGCCTCGATAAAATAGAGAGGAAAAGATTCAAAGACCTGAGGAGACTGGAATTTTAGATTGGATTTGCCATTTAAGATTTACTCACCATGGAAGGGCCCAGAAGACACACCTTTCATCAGGATTATGGGAAATTTTGAGAGGGGAGCTCCAGCATCTTTGAAAAGCTCTCTAATCACTCCTCTCAGAACTTACAGTGGGAACTGCTGCCGCTGAATTAGGGAAACTGAAATGCCATGCAAGTGTAGGTGCTCCTCAACTTTTGATGAGGGTTATGTCCTGATAAACTCATCATAAGATGAAAATGCATGCAGTATACCTAATCTACCAAACATCATATCTTAGCAATACAGGACACAGTAGAGTGTTATTGGTTTCCTCTTGTGAGATCATGGCTAATTGGGAGTTGGGATGGCTACTGCTGCCACTGCCCAGGATAAGAACATATCTTGCTAGCCTGAGAAAAGGAAAAGATCAAAATTCAAAATTTGAAGTACAGGGCTGGGGATGTGGCTCAAGCGGTAACGCGCTCTCCTGGCATGCACGGGGCGCTGGGTTAGATCCTCAGCACCACATAAAAATAAAAGAAAGATGTTGTGTCCACCGAAAACTGAAAAATAAATATTAAAAAAATTCTCAAAAAATTGAAGTACAGTTTCTACTGAATTCCCATCACTTTTGCACCATCATCAAGTTAAAAAATCCTAAAATGAACTATCATAAGGGGAGACCATCTGTAACTGATTTCCAGAAAAGTAGGGGTAAAGAGTTGGACCACATCAGCCAAAGGCCAGGTTAATGTGGTAATGGAGAGCAGTCAACTCAGCAATCAGAATAATTTAATTTTGCACAAATCTAGAGCATTGGCTTGTTGATCATGGTATTCCTAGAAGTGAAATAGTTGAGAAGCCCACAATTCTTACTTGAGCTGTATCAGCATAAAAGTTCTAGGTCAAATGAACAAAAGTCTAACTTGAATCATAAAAACGTAGTATCATAGCCCCTAAGACAATTCCCAGACTTGAACCAGTTTATAGAACCCAAAACCCCTTGAATGAAGGGGAGACTGGGACCCCTTGAGGAAAGACCCCAGTGTACTGCTGAAATTACATACTGTAATCTTTTTCCCAGTTTTTCTCAAAGGTACTTAGAACCTTTTACTAGGGCAACTGTACACTGAGGGAAAAGAAATAATTACATTTTAAAAAAATTGCTGGACACTGGCTCTGAACTGACACTAATTCCAGGAGACCCAAAATGTCACTGTGAACACATCAGAGTCAGGCCTTATGGAGGTCAGGGGCCGTATTAGTCAGCTTTTCCTCTTTGTGATCAAATTACCTGAGAGAACAATTTAAGAGGAGAAATAGTTTATTTTGGGTTCAGTGGTTTTAGACTCTACTGGTCTGGGCCTGGGGTGTGGCAGAATACCATGGCAGAACGACATAGGAGAAGAAAGCTGCTAAGCTCATGGCAGCTGAGAAGCAGAGAGGGAACGGGGCCAGGGATAAGACATAACCCCCAAGGGCACACCTCCAGTGACCTACTTCCTCCAGCCATGTCCCACTTGCCTATAGTTCCCAGTAGTCCCCAGTAGTCCATTCAAATTATTAATTCATCAAATGGATTAATCTACTGATGAGGTTACATCTTTCATAATCCAATCTTTTCACCTCCGAACATTGCTACATTATCTAACACATGAGCTCTTTGGGGGAACAACTTTAGATCCAGACCATAACAGGAGATCAATGGAATTTTAATTCAGATCATCTCACAGTGAGTCCAGTTGAGTCCCTTAATGCACAGTTGAAAAAGATACATTTGGCAACTGGCAGAATCCTACAATGATTTCCTAATCTGTGGGGTGAGGGTTATGGTGGCAAAGGTCAAGTGGAAACCACTGGAACTACTTCTACCAAGGGAAATAATAAACTGAAAGCAATAACACAATCCTAGAAGATAGCAGAAATCGGTGCCACCATGAAAGACCTGAGGAATGCAGGGGTCGTGAGAATCATCTCTATTCAGCATGCCTCTGTTCTGTGCAGAAGACAGGGGATCGTGAAGAATGGCAGTGGATTACTGTGAGCTTACCCAGGCAGTACCTCCATTTATTTATATCTGCTGTTCCAGGTGTGGTTTCATTGTTAGAGCAACTTAACACATCATCTGGTACTTGATATGCAGCTAGAGCTCTGGCAAATGATGTTTTTGTCTGTATCTGTCCATAAGACCCACCGAAAGTAGTTTGCTTCCAGCTGGCATGGCCAGCAATATGCCTTGACTGTCCTACCTCCAGTCCTAATGTCATAATTTAGTCCAAAGAAATCTTGATAAATTTTTGCTTCCACAGATATCATGCTGGTACATGATATTAATGATATTATACCAATTGGACTTAACAAGAAGTGACAATTTCTTTAAACTTATTGGCAAGACATCTGCATGTCAGCAGGTAGGAAATAAGTCTGGGAAAAAAATTCAGGGGGCCTTTACCTCAGTGAAATTTCTAGGACTCCAGTAGTAAGGGCATGTTAGATATCTGTTTTAAGAAGGAGGATAGATTGTTCTATTTCCCTTCCCACAACCAAAAAGAGACACAACTTCTCATGCATTATGTTCCTCTGGTCCATTTACCAAGTGATCTAAAAAGCTGCTGGTTTTGAGAAAGGCCCAGAACAAGAGAAGTCATTATAATAGGTCTAGGCTGCTCTGCCACTATGGCCATATGATCCAGCAGACCCATTGGTATCTGAGGAGTCAATGGCAGATAGGAATAATGTTTGAAACTTTTTGTAGGCCCCAGAAAGTGAATTGCAGTGAAAACCTTTAGGATTTTGGAGCCCTGCCATCATCTGCAGATAACTACTCTCCTTTTGAAAGACAGCTCTTGGCCTGCTACTGGGCCAAAGTTACCATGTATCCTGAAATTCCCATCATGAACTGGATATATCTGAGCCACCAAGCCATGAAGTTGGACCTGCATAGCAGCACTCCATCACCAAATGGAAGTGGTATATATGCAACAAGCAAATTCTGAAGACAGTTAATTTAAGTGGCCCAAATGCCCATGGTCCCCACTCCTGCTACACTGCCTTCCCTCTCTCAACCTCCACCTATGCTCTCATGGGGAAGTTCTCTATGATCAATAGACAGAGGAAGAGAAGACTCAGGCCTGGCTTGTATATGGTTCTTCATGATATGCAGGGAATAGCCAAAAACAGACAGCTACAGCTCTACAGTCCCTCTCTGGGACATCCCCAAAGTACAGTGGTAAAGGAAAATCCTCCCAGTGGGCAGAACTTCAAGCAGTGCACCTTTTTGTTCACTTTTCTTAGAAATAAAAATGATCAGATATGTAAAATGACTAGATAATTCATGGCCTGTGGACAATTTTTTCAAAGTATAGTCAGATACTTGGAAGAAACACAGTTAGAAAATTGACAAGTAAATTGGGGTAAGAGGTATGCTGTCGTTTGGATTTGGAATGTCCCCCAAAAAGCTTATGTGTTGAAAGCATGGTCCCAGATATAGCAAGGTTAAGAGGTGTGGTCTTTTCTTTTTTTTAAGGGGTGCAGTTTTAGGCAATGATTGGATCATGATGGCCCTGACCTCATTTATAGCTGGGCTACTGGGAGGTGGAACTTAGTTGGAGGAAGTAGGTCACTAGGGGCATGTCCTAGAAGGATTTATCTTCTCCCCACCATCTTCTTGCCCCTGCTTCCTGGCTGCTGTGAGCTTTCCTCCAACATCCCCTTCCAACAAGATGTTTCTGCCTTGAAGCCAGCTGACCATGGTCCAATGAACCTCTGAAACCATAAGCCAATAAATCTTTCCTCCTCTAAGTGGTTCTTGTCAGGTATTTTGGTAACAGTGACAAAAATCTGACTAACAAGGTAAAGTATGATTGTATTTGTGTCTCACCAAAGAGTGACCTCAACATAAGATTTTAATAATCAAATGGATAAAATGACCAGTCAGCTTCTTTCCCCAGCTACCCCTGTCATCTTACAATGGGTTTCAACAAAGTGGCCATGATGGCAGAGCAGAGGTTATTCATGGGCTCAGCAACATGGACTGACACTAAGCCCAACCTGGCTATGGCCATTGCTGAGCACCCAACCTACCAGCCACACAGATCAACTCTGAGTCCCTGATACAGCAGCATTTCCCAGGGTTATCAGCCAACTACTTGGTGGCAGGTTGATTCTTTTGGATGATTTCCTTCATGGAAGATGCAGTGTTTTGTTCTTCCTGAAATAGACACTCTAATTGTGGAATTACACACAAAGTTTCTGCCAAAACTACCATCCATGGACTTGCAGAATGCCTCATCATGGCATGGCACATAGCATTGCTTCTGATCAAGGAATTCACTTCACATCAAATGAAGTACAGCTGGGCCCATGCCTATGGGATTCACTGGTCTTACCATATTCCCTACCAGCCTGAAGCAGCTGGCTTGATAGAACAGTGGAATGGCCTTTTGAAGATTAGTTACAGTGCCATCTAGATGGCAATACCTTGCAGGGGTGCGGCAAGGGTCACCCAAAGTCTGTTCTCTGAATAAACATCCAATATATAGTACTATTTCTCCCACAGCTGGGGTTCATGGGTCCAGAAATCAATGGGTGGAAATGGCACCAGTAACCATCACCCCTAGTGACTCACTGGCAAAATTTTTGCTTCCTGTTCACACTACTTCCTGCTCTACATGCCTAGAGGCCTTATTTCTAAAGGAAGTCACAACAATGATTCCATTGTACTGTAAGTGGAGTCCCATCCCTCCACTTCAGACTCCTCAGGCTTCTGAATCAACAGGCAAAGAAGGGAATCACAGCCCTGGATGGGTGACTGATCCTGTCAACCATGGGGAAATTGCACAGCAATTTCACAGTGGAGGTAAGAAAGAGTATTTGTGGATGCAGGAGATCCCTTAGGCCACCTCTTAATATTATAATGCCTATTATTAAGTTCAATGAAAAATTACCACCTAATCCAGGCAGGACTACAAATGGCCCAGACCCTTCCAAAATGAAGGTGTGAGTCATCCCACCAGGGAAAGAACCAACCAGCCCACATTCCTGCTGAGAAGAAAGGGAATATGGAATTGGTAACTGAAAGGGGTAGTTATGAATACCAGCTACAACCACATGAACAGTCACAAGAAACAAGGGTTCTAATTTTCACAAATATTTCTTCTGTATTCTGTTGTGACTATACCTGTGGGTGTATCAAATATCTTTTTCTTCCCTCTTTCATCCCATTATCATGTAACATAACACGTGTAGGCTTTATACCATAATATTTAAGAATATTTAACTTTATATCATAGTATTTAAGACACAGGATCTCAAAGAAAAGAATAAATATCAGTGAAAGGCTTTACCTCCTTTGGAGGGGAAGGAGTTTGTGAGGAGAAAAGGGAGGATTCATGAGGATCAATTCCACATGTCAATCTGACTTGGCCATGGTGTGCCTAGTATTTGGTCCAACAGTATTCTGTGGTTTTCATGAGGGTGTTTGTGAATGAAATGAACATTTAAATTGTAGATTGAGTAAAGCAGATTGCCCTCTCCAATATGAGTGGGCCTGGATAGACAAAAGCCTGATCCTCCCTTGAGTAAGAGAATTATCTTGCCTGACTCTCTTCAAAATGGGACATCAGTTTTTCACTCCTTTTGGACTTAAATTGAAACATCAGCTCTTCCTAAGTCTTGAGGCTGCCTGCCTTCAGACTAGAACTATACCATTGGTTTTCCTGGATCTCTGACTTGATTTGCCTTACAGAACTAGAACTAGAGACTGGTCAACTTCCATAATAACATGATCTAACACTCCTTACAATAAATCAATCAATCTCTCTCTCTCTCTCTCTCTCTCTCTCTTTATTTTTAAGAAAGATATCTTAGTGTGTTGCCCAAGCAGGCCCCAAACTCCTGGGCTCAAGTGATCCTCCTGCTTCAACCTCTTAAGTAACTGGGACTACAAGTGCCTGCTACCATGTCCAGCTTAGTTATATATTTATATACATACATCCTATTTCTCTGGAAAACCTTAAGACAGATTTGAAAGTAAGTATTTGTACAAATTAGATCCATTTATATGCTTAAGTTCTCAAAAATTATTTTAAACTGTTAGAATGTATTAAAAACCTCCCATATAATAAATGAAATATTAATTTTGGCTAATTTAAAAATAAAAATTTGAGCTGGATGCAGTGGTACATGCCTGTAATTCCAGCTATTCAGGAGGCTGAGGTGGGAGGATTGCCAGTTTAAGGACAGCCTGGGTAACTTAGTGAGACACTGTCCTAAAAAATAAAAAGGGCTAGGGATGTAGCTCAGTGGTAAAGCACCCCTAGGTTCAATCTCCAGACCCAAATAAATAATAATAATAATAATAATAATAATAATAATAATAATAATTCTAAAACTAAATATTATACTCATGTGTGAACATATTTTGAATGACAGGTTTTTTGAAGCTGTAAGGGCCTAAAATCAACCCACTCTAATGAATCAATTTAAGTGGTTCCACAGTTGGATGTTTCCTTTTTTTTCCTGAAAGTAAATAATTAAAAATCAATTTCCATTTAAAAAAACCAGCATTTGGGCTAGTTGTTAGCATCAAAATCCAATAATATAGAGAAAGGGGGAGAAAGAGAAATGGGGAGGGAAAGGAAGAGGTACAAAGAATGGATAGAGAGCCCGGGCACAATGGTGCATGCCTGTAATCCCAGCAGCCTGGGAGGCTGAGGCAGGAGGATCCCGAGTTCAAAGTCAGCCTCAGCAAAAGTGAGGCACTAAGCTACTCAGTGAGACCCTGTCTCTAAATAAAATACAAAATAGGGCTGGGGATGTGGCTCAGTGGTTGAGTGCTCCTGAGTTCAATCCCTAGTATCTTCCCCCCCCCCAAAAAAAAAAAAACCAAGAATGGATAGAGAGAGAAAAAAAGATGAAAGAGGAAGAAAGGGATGGAGGGAGGAGGGGCAAAGAGAGAATAAGAAAATAACAACTGAATAAATAAACAAAACCAACGATGTTCCCAATAGTAGATGCTGTTGTTACTGATAAGAAAGATGTTACCAGAAAAAAACTGTGAAGAGGACAGATCGAGTTTAATAAATTTAAGTATTATACATATACCCACAAAATGAAGCATCTTGATGAGGAGGGGCAAACTAAAAAATCAGATTATATGGAATGATCCCCAGAGAAGATCACAGAGGTGCCATATAGTGCAGCCCCCTCACAGCTCCCCGCTGGTGGCCTGAGCTGTAACTTATAACTTTCATATCAGCATAATAATCATTGCCTCTAGAAAATTAAAGAGTGAAAAATTAGACTGTTCAAATATAATTTCAAAATAACTTAACACTGGAAAAAAACAGCTATTAATGTTTGTTAGAAATATTTTAAAAACTTTAATCATTGCTTTAAAAATTATAACTACTGGGGCTGGGATTGTGGCTCAGTGGTAGAGCGCTCGCCTAGCACGGGCAGGACCCAGGTTCGATCCTCAGCACCACATAAAAATAAAGGCATTGTGTTGTGTCCATCTACACCTAAAAAATAAATATTTAAAAAAATATATAACTACTGATAACTCCTACCTCTGGAATCTGCAGCACTGTAAGTACCTGGGAACACAGGTCAGGGAAACTCCATTTTAATGAGGGAAGACTTGTGTTTTTGCCCCTAGAAGCTTCTAATTTGGAGGGGCATACATTTGTTTTTGGCCTTTTCCTTTTATGCTTCATGTTGTGATGAAGACCCTTTTGTCTGTCCCCTTATATATCTGTATATTTCTCTGTGACTTACAATAGCTAGGGGCAAAACTGTTGGATCATAGAATATACACCATCTCAGGTGAGGAGAAACTTCCAACAGCTTTTCACAGTGGGTGCTTTAGTCCACATTCCCATCAGCCACATAAGACCTACAAACATAGGTATTCATATCCCCACCACCATTTGGCCTTATTCTGCTTTCTAATTTTGCTGATCTGATAGACATAAAGTGATATCTCACTGTTATTTTAATTCCTCAGAATTCCAATCTTGAACAGCTGTTGGCTTTTCATATTTCTTCTGCAAATTGCCTATGCTTTTGCCTTCTCCTCTCCCCCCTTCCTTCCCTTTCCTTCTTCTTTTTGCTGTGCCGGGGATCAAACCCAGGGCCTTGAATATACGAGGCATGTGTTCTACCATTGAGGTCCATTACAAGTCTCAACTGTTCTTTTCCTATTGATTAATGCGAGGTCTTTGTATATTTTAGATATTTAGACACTGCAACTACTCTCCTCAATCTGCAAGTTTTCTTCTACCTGTGTCCATAATGTCTCTCATTGACCACAAATCCTTAGGTTTTTTTTTTTTTTGTACGGGGTGGGGTGGTAAACCCAGGAATGCTTAACCACTGAGGCACATTCCTAGCCCTTTTTATTTTTCAATTATATATATTAGTTGTAGATGGACACAATACCTTTACTTTATTTATGTGGTACTGAGGATCGAACCCAGTGCCTCACATGTGCAAGGCAAGCGCTCTACCACTGAAACACAACTCCAGCCCTACTTTTTAATTTTTAATCTTGACACAGGGTCTCACTAAGTTACTTAGAGCATGCTAAATTGTTAAGGCTAGCTTTGAAATTGCGATCCTCTTGTCTCAGCTTGCTGAGTCCCTGGGAAAACAGGTATGCACCACCACACCCAGCAAATCCTTAGCTTTAATGTAATCCAATCAATCATCTTTTTACCATAGTCTTGAAATTTTGTCTAAGCCCCTAAGTCACAAAGCTATCCTCCTACAATTTCTCCTATTAACATTATAATTTTATCTTTCACATTTATGTCCAACATGTGTCTAGAATCCACTTTTGTACATGGTACAAGGTAGAAATCCAGTTTTATTGTTCTCCATGTCACAAGTCAGTTTTTGCAATACCCTCAACTTAAATGACTATCCTTTCTCCAATAGCTTGTTATATATTAAGTTCCTTTATATACATATGCCTGTATCTGTGCTGTTCTATTGGTGTAACTTTCTTTGCCAATAATACATTGTATATATTACTAAATTTAAATATACAAGAAATAAAAATGATAAGGCAGAAATAGAGAACAAAAGACAACAGTGAAAATTAAACAAACCCAAACTGATTCTTTGAAAAGACTAATAAGAGGGGGCTAGGGGGATAGCTCAGTGGTAAAGCACCTGCTTAGCATGCATAAGGCCCTGAGTTCAATCCCCAACACCACATAAAAAACAAACAACAATAATAAAAATGACATTTTTTTAAAAAGACTAATAAGAGAGGCAGACCTCTGACAAGAGTAGGTAAGAAAAAAACCAGAGAAAAGTTAAAAGTCGAGTGTAGCCAAGCACAAAGATGTATGCTTGTAATCCTAGCCACTCAGGAGGCTGAGGCAGGAGAATCACAAGTTCAAGGCTAGCCTCAGCAATTTAATGAGACCCTGTCTCAAATGAAAAGTAAAAAGGGCTAAGGATGTAGTATAGTGACAAAGCACCCTGGGTTCAATCCTCAGTACAAAACAAACAACAGACCAAAACCCCAAAATATAGAATGAAAAGAGGGTAGTAACTATGGACAAAACAGATCTTTTTTAAAAATGCAGGATTACAAATTATATGTCAATATTTGAAAACCTAGATGAAAAAGATATGAATTCTTAGAAAAATGTAACATTCTTTTGGCACAAAAAGAGAGATCTTAGGGCTGGGGATGTAGCTCAGTGGTGCTTGCCTAGCATGCACAAGGCTCTGTGTTCCATCCCCAGCAGCACAAAAGAATGGGGGGAGGTCTTGAATAGTTCAGTGAGTATTAATGAAACAGAAAAGCCCAGTTGGTTTTGTAGAGTTCCAGCAAACTTCCAAGGAATAGTTCATTCTTACCTTATACATAAAAAAAGAACAAACCCATCCATTCCATTTTTTGAACCTAGTGTTACCTAGGTAGTAAAACCAGATAAGGAGAACCCAAGAAAAGAAAATCCTAGAGCCATTTCATTATGAAACAAAAATCTCTTCAAAAAAACTTAGAAAATAGACACTAATAGTGTATTCATATATAAGGGATATTATGGTTCAACAGAAAAAAATATACTAATACAGTCAGTCACAGTGGTGCACACCTATAATCCCAGTTACTTGAGAGGGTAAGGCAGGAGGATTGTAAATTTGAGGCCAGCCTTGGCATATTAGTGAGACCCTGCCTCAAAATTTTTAAAAGGGTGGGGATGTAGCTCAGTGGTAGAGCGCTCCTGGGTTGAATTCCCAATAACACACAATAAAAAAAGGAGAAAGAAACACACACACACACACACTACACATATATACAATTTATCATATAAATGGTCTAAAGGAGAAAAGTTTATCTCAATTAATGCAGAAAAAAAGCAATTGATCTATTCCTTTTATGTTAAAGTTAGTGCATTATGTTAATATTTTAAACTATGTGTGTAGATGGGTTCCATTATTACTAAACTCCATTTCAGGTTGGTAAAGGGAATAATGAGTCTAATATGCTCAGACTTAATTGCCCTCAGGTGACACTGAGGCATATTGAGGACCAACAGTATATTGCCTAGAGGTAGTGGGGTCTGAATACTGATCCATGAGCTGCCTACATTTGAGTGAGAAGCCCTGAGGCTGCTGTGGGTCCCTAAGTAAATGAAGAGCATCTTGTATCCCCAAACACTCCTACTAAATCATCCAATACTCCTTTTGTGTGGGGTGGGGTACCAGGGATTGATCTCAGGAATACTCAACCAATGAGCCACATCCCCAGCTCTATTTTGTAATTTATGAGAGACAGGGTCTTGCTGAGTTGCTTAGCGCCTCACTTTTGCTGAGGCTGGCTTTGAACTCGTGATCCTCCGGCCTCAGCATCCCAAGCTGCTGGGATTACAGGTGTGCACCACCGTGTCCAGTTCATCCAATACTCCTGAAGGTAGAGTTATAGGAATTGAGATTCCTTTGGAGAGCCTGTCTGCTTAGGGTGGGAAAGTTGGTGTAATCTGGAAGGGACAGTCCAAATTATCTGGTGCTGATGGTGAAGGTCAGCCTTGACATTTTAGTGAGACCCTGACTCAAAAAAAATTTTAGGGGCTGGGGTTGCGGCTCAGCGGAAGAGCGCTTGCCTCACACATGTGAGGCACTGGGTTTGATCCTCAGAACCACATAAAAATAAATAAACAAAATAAAGGTATTGTGTCCATGTACAACTGAAAAAAAATTTAAAGGCCTGAGGGTGAAGTGAAAGCAGAGTTTTGGGTAACTGGGGTGTAGTGAGACAGACAAACAGTGTTGGTCAGGACAACCTCTAAGAAGCCTGAACTAGATTCATGGAGAGGAGGATGGTAAGTTCAAAACTCAGGGAAGAACAGGGGTGACAGATACTCATTAATGTCATATGGATCCTGATCATGGTAGTAGACCTGTCTGCTCCTAGAAAAAAAATTTTATTGACTTTCTTACCAGGATAAGGCTTGAGTTAGCTTTCTGTTACTGCAGAATAGTTAACAAAATAATCAACTTATAAGGAGGAAAGGTTTATTTTGGTTTGCAGCTTTGGAGGCTTCAGTCCTGGCTGGCTGGTTGGCTGGCCCTGTAACTTTGAGGCCTGTGGTGAGGCATGTCAGTGAGAGGACCTAGTGAAGGAAGCTGCTCTCATTGTGGAGGGTGGGAAGCAAGAGAGAGGAAGCAGAGGTGCCAGGGTCTTAATATCCTATTTTAGAACATGCCCTTGGTGTCCTCAGATCTCCCACTAAGCCTCACCTTCAGCACCAAGCTGGGAACCAAGTCCTTAAACACATGGGCCTTTGGGAGACATTCCAGATCCACTATAGATTGGCCACCACACAGACTCTGGGTTAGCAAAGACAGCCAGTTTGAATAGCATCAAGTTAAAAAGCTTTTGCACAGCAAAGGAAATAATTAAGAATGTGAAGAGAAAACCTACAGAATGGAAGAAAATCTTTGCTATTTACTCTTCTGACAGACGATTAATATCCAGAATATATAAAAAACTCAAAAAACATAACACAAAAAAAAAAAAATACCAAGTAACCCAATGAATAACTGGGCAAATGAATTAAACAGATACTTCTCAAAAGAAGAAACACAAATGGCCAACCAATATATGAAAAACTGTTCAACAGCATTAGCAATTGGGGAAATGCAAATCAAAACTCCACTGAGATTTCATTTCAAACCAGTCAGAATGGCAGTCATCTAGAACACAAACAATAATAAATGCTAGAGAAGATGTGGAGGAAAAGGAACACCTTTATACTGTTGGTAAGATTGTAAGTAAGTACAACCACTATGAAAATTAGTATTGAGGTTTTTCAAAAGACTAGGAATGGAACCATTGTGTGACCCAGCTAAACCACTCTTTGATATTTATTCTAAAGAATTAAAGTAAGCATACTATAGAGATACATGCCTACCCATGTTTATATCAGCATGATTCACAATAGCCAAACTTTGAAACCAGCCTAGGTGTCCATCAATGGATGAATGGATAAAGTAAATCTAGCATATATACAAAATGGAGTTTTATTTAGCCATAAAGAAAATGAAATTATTTCTTTTGCAGGAAAATGGATGGAACTTGAGAACATTATGCTAAATGAAACAGCTAAACTCAGGTCAAGGGCTGTATGTCTTCTCTCATATGTGAAAGCCAGAGAGGAAAAAGGAAAATAAAAGTGGGGGGAATCTCAGGAAAATCAAAGGGAGGTCAGTAGAGAAAAGGGATCACAGGGAGGGAGGAGAGAAGGGAAAGGAATGACTTTGGACACATTATGATGTTATATTGTGTGCATGTAAGAATATTTTACAACAAATCCCATCAGGTACAACTACAATGCACCAATAAAAAATGTGGGGAAAAAAAGATACCCTGTTTGAGAAAGATAATAGGCTCTTTTCCCTCTTCTACCAGTTTTCAAAGTGAGCACCAGGGCAAGAAGACAGCAATGTATGATGTGTAAGTTTGATTTTAACAGGAGTACTAAGCAGCTGCCTGCCCCCATCTTGTTAAGGTCAGCTGTCCCAAACTGGCTTGGACTTCAATAAGGGCCCCATCCAGAAAGCTACTGTGAGCCAGATCAGGGTGATACAGAGCATGGGGAGGTCCAGTTATACTCCAGCTGGTCTGCAGTACATTACTACGTTTAATTTGCAAGGAACATTTCTAACTGATATGCTAGTAGACACAAAGGGCCAATCATGAAGGCACATGCCTCAAATGAGACATCCCATGGTAATAGGAAGCCATTTTATAATGCTAACTGACCTGATCTCAACTAAAATTGCAGCAAACAACAGCTCTGATGAGACAAACTGAATATGGGGAGATAAGACAGAATAAGCAACTTCAGGATTGAGTGGAAAGTTCCATTTGCCCATCAACAAAGACAGGGACAGAATGATTGGAGCTCAAAGGAGGCTCAGTGTGACTAGGGGTGATCTGTGCAGACTCACTATAATCCTCATCATTCTCTTCTAGTCTGAGGATGGTTAAGATTTACCCAAGCACTCATTTCACCAATCACCAGGTTTTGTTTTTTGTTTTTAAACTCCAGGAGCGATTTCCAGGACAGGGCCCAACATGCACTGTACTTTTAAGGTATCAGGGTTTGTTTGTTTTGCTTTTGTAGGTATACAAGTTTGTTCTCTTTCCCACTAGTTTATTATGGAATGGGGCTGGGTAAGAGCTGCATTTGGAATCCTTCAGGAATGGTAGGGAACAATCTACAGACAAAACTTTGGATGAATGACCACTTAGGGGGCACTCAAAATCCTTCACCTCAGACATCCTTTCTAGCAACAATTTGCTTGATTATAATGATCTCTTGAGTATTCATGTGATTTGACCTTGGCTTTGGAACAAGCAGATTTATGTAATAGGGTCCAGTTTCTTCATCACATTCAATAGTATTTTTTTCCTTTGAATCTCAGAAGGTAAAGGAAAACTCTACTGTACTGGTCTTGTTATATTATCTTTAAATAGTAGAATCTGTATCTTTTTCCATTCATTCATTTATTCCATTTTATTTTCATTCTCCACTCTTATTTCTAAGACATGCCTCCCCCATGAGTAGATATTCTAATATATTTATTATGATTCTCTTTGATTCTGTGTGTTGTGTTAGGTGTAAATGTAATTGGATTTGAAACCTCTTTGTGTTTCTTTTAAGTTTTTCTATGCATTCAATATAGAGAAAAGTTTCTGAAAACATATATATACCATTTAAAGAAGTATAATAAAATACATACTCACCAATTAGTTTAAGAACTACATCCGTAGGATGCTTCTAAAACACTAGCATGTGTTTTAGAAGCATCCTACGGATCCCTTCACATGGCCCCTTTAACAGCCCCAGAGGAAACCACTATTTTGACCTTTATATTCTCATTCCCTTGCTTTTTGTGAACATTTTACCTTCCATGTATGTTTGTCTAAGTAACATACTGTTTTGTTTTGAAAACATATGGCAAGCACACATCTTAGCTAGTTATGGAAAGGGCAATATTGGTACGATTAGGTGAAGAATTCTAGGGGAGGATAAGCTGAAGAGAATCTGGGTCATCATCTGGCTTCAATTTCCCAAGAGTGTACACAAGCCACTTCTAGGGAAATATGAGAATAAAGTCAAGAGGAGCCCAGGCATAATAAAAAACAATATACACATGAATGGAAATTTCACAGTGAAACCCATCAGTATGTATAATTTATAAGCATTAATAGTTCTAATTAGTGAGTCAAGGGCTGGGTGTGCATACTGAAATAACAGTAACTTGAGAGGCTGAGGCAAGAGCATCACATGGTCTAGGCCAGCCTTGGCAACTTAGTGAGACCCTCAGCAACTTAGTGAGACTCTGTTTTCAAAATATAAAAAAATAAAAAAGGACTGAGAATACAGCTCAGTGGTAAAGTACCCCTGGGTTCAATCCTCAGTACCAAAACATTAAAAATAAATCAAAAGAGTAAGTCTAGGGAAATGAAATAAACCCATGGCTCAATGCAGTCCAGACACCAGAAGGACTGCTGTGCAGACCAAAAATTAGTCATCTGGGCTGGGCATGGCACACACCTGTAATCCCAGCAGCTCAGGAAACTGAGACAGGAGGAATATGAGTTCAAAACCAGCTTCAGCAAAACCGAGGTGTGCCGCAGTCTGGCTGGGCACAATCAGGAGCCACTTGTCAAAAGAAACTAACTTTATTTTTAGAACCAAACACGCCAAACAAACAGCCTCTCAGGAAAAACCCCTCAGAGCCTCAACTGCCACCACCGGCTTTTCACAAGCCTCTCTCTCCCCCCCCAAGCTTCTTCTCCACCTCCCACAAACCTCCTGCTAATTGTTGTTTGACCAGGTCATGGGCTGCTTGTATCTTTTCTTTAGTCAGGGGCCACTGAGGAACCCATACTGGTCTTTCTGATTTCCAAGTAATTTTTATTGTCTCAGTGGCCCTTTCTGAAAATCCAACCCATGTCTGTCTGTTCCTTGATCTATTTGTATTGGTGCTGCTATACCTTGTTCTTGTTTTTCTAATCTTTTTCCTTTCCTAAAACCTTGTCTAGTCATAATAGTGGGTGCATTTTGGTTGATGTTATTTGTTAATGTCAAACCTAATTGATCTAGGACATCTCGTCCCCATAAATTTACGGGAAGATGATCCAATACATATGGCTGTATAGTTCCTTCACATCCTTCAGGATCCTTCCAATCTAATACCATTGCACTTCTATGGGGATTAGTCGCCACTCCTAGGCCTCGAAGCGTTTGAGTGGCTTGTTGTAATGGCCAATGTTTTGGCCATTCTTGATGAGAGATGATGCTAAGGTCTGCACCTGTATCCAGTAGCCCATTAAATTCATGTCCTTGAATATTTAGTTTTAGCATGGGGCGAGAATCTAAATTTAAAGAAAGCATAGCCCAATCTACACCTGTGGAACCTAATCCCTTGGAACCTCTTTCTACAGTACGACTGGAAAATTTATCATGTAGGCTGGGTATTATTAGTAACTGTGCTATTCTATCTCCTGGTGAAATTACTGATATACCCTTTGGAGAACTGGCTATAATTTTTATTTCACCTTCATAATCGGGATCAATTACCCCAGGACTTATCAGAGGTGCTAAGCAATTCAGTGAGACCCTGTCTCTAAATAAAATACAAAATAGGGCTGGGAATGTGGTGCAGTGGTTGAGTGTCCCTGAGTTCAATCCCTGCTACCCCCAAAAAGAGAAAAAAATAGTTATCTGGTAACTTTATGACTAGACAGGAACTGGGCTGCTCTGATTTTCCCATTTCTTTTTTAAACTTTCCCATTTCTAATCTCCCCATGAACAGCCCCCATCCTCAGTAGATCACAGCATAGAACTGCTGTGAGGTGACATCATGTCCACACCTGTCCCAAGCAACTACAGTGCTGAGAGGAGGGGTCAAGACTAGTTAAGACACTCATCTGAGGCAGGCCCACCTGGGCATTCTGGCCTCAGGTCAACAGAAGATATGTGTTTCTATATCCTTTTTATTGAACAACAGATACCAAAGGACAAATACCAAAGGGAAATGGGTGACTAGGCCTAGGAAAACATTTATTGCTTGGAATCTGCAAGGGATTTGTTCCAGAACCTCCTATGAATTCCCAAATCCACAGATGCTCAAGTTCTTTGCATAAAATGGAATAGTACTTGCATAGAACCTACACATATCCTCCCAAGTACTTAACTTCTTGTTAATTTTTTTTAACATGCTGGGGATGGAACCCAAGACTTCTCACATGCTAGGCCAGTGTTCTACCACTGAGCAACACTCCCCAGCCCATCTCCCGTTCACCTTAAGTCATCTCTAAATTACCCATAATATCTAGTATAATGTAAATGCTATGTAAACCGTTGTTATATTGAATTGTTCACAGAATATAATATCAAGAAAATAAATTTGTACACATTCAGTAAAGATAGGATGTTTTTAAAAACATTTTCTATCCACAGTTAGTTGAATACCTGGATGTGAAACCTGTGGATGCAGAGGGCCAACTGTATCTACTTTCTATTTATCTTTTACTCTCCTTTTTGTTTTATTTATTCCCTATTATCCATACTCCCATTCCTCCCCTAACCCACACCACATAGGATCTTTTGAATGTGCTTAACTTATATCCTTTTTGTTTGTGTGACTTCTTGAAGATGTATGTTTGGTATATATGTGTGTATCTGTGACTTATATGAATAATGTTAAGTAACATGGTTTGTTTCATTTCACTCAGTAGTACATGGTGAAGTCTTGCTCCAACTGCTAAGAGGCCTTCTACAGAGTGCATCCATCACTGTCCCCATGTACCCCCCCCCCATTAATGGACACACAGCAGGCCTCCAAACTTCCCACTGTTGCAAATCACACAATAATGAACTTTCTCCTACGTGACCCTTTATGGATCTGTGTGAGAATTTCTTCAGAGGGTACCTGGAGATACTGAATTTGACTATGTACCACCATGTTCATCTCTGACTGTCAAAGTCTTCACCATCACTAGAAGTACATGAGGATCCCATATCCCTACTATAGGACTTGGCATGATCCAGCTTTTCAAAATTTTGTCTATGAGATCTAAAGTGAAATCTCATTGTACTTTTATTTTATACTTTCCTCATAACTCATGCATTTCAGCATCTTATGCCTTTAGTGGGGTTTCCACTTCAGGAAATTGTTTGTTCAAATCCTTTGCAGAACTGTCTGCAAATAGAGACCTCTCCACTGATTTTCTTCTCTGTATGGATCTACTAATAAGTCCTGATATTGTGGGAAGGCTGGACCCTGAACAGGGTTTCTATACTCTGTGCCAAGTTCTGTAGTGCCTTTCCATATGAATTTTAGGATCATCTTGTCAATTTCTGCAAAAAATACCTGTTGATATTTTTATAAGGATTATACCAAATCTATTGATGAATTTGGAAAGAACTGGCATTGTAACAATACTAAGTTTTCTGACCTGTGAATGCTATTTTCCATCTATTTTGCTCCTTTCTCTCAGCAGTACAGGTTTCTATGGTTTGGATGTGTCCCCTGTTAAAATCTTGATCTTCCCAGTAGCGCTATAGGGAGGTGGGGCCATGTAGAATGTCTTTATTTAATTGGAGCTGTATCCTCAAAGGAGATTGTGGGACCCCAATCTCTTCTTGGTTTTGTCTCTTTGTTTCTGGCTTGTGATGTAAGTCATTTTGCTCTGCCATGTGCTCCTGCCACAGTTTGCAGCTTTGCCAGAGGCCCAAAGCAATGGGGAGGGCACCTGATCTTAGAATGGAACTCACTGAATCATGAGACAAATTAAATCTTTTCTTTTTTATAAGCTAATTGCTTCAGGTATTTTGGTCTAGCTATGGAAAGGTAACACACAGGTGTACAGGTCTTTTACATCTTTTGTCAGATTTATCCCCCCACTTTTTTGAGATGGGATTTCCCATGTTGTTCAGCTGGTCCAAATTTCTGGAATTAAGCAATCAGATTTATATATAATTTTTAGATATTATTATTTAAATTTTCTATGCCCAGTTATCTATTGCTAGTACATAGTATTGCTATGGTTTGTATGAGTATCCCCTAAGGTACATGTGTATATCTCACCAAGGTGGTGTTATTGGAAGGTTCTATGAACCTTTCAGAGGTAGTACCTTATGGGAGGTCCTTAGGTCACTAGGAATGTGCTTGCAAAAGGAATTGGGGGACCTGCCAGTCTTGTCTCTCTTTGCTTCCTGGTTCATGATGTGAGTAGTTTTCTCTGACATGTGTACCCCACCATTGTCATCCAGTACCCTCATCTGAGGCCCAAAAGAAATGGGTTTATCTGATTTTGGACTGGAATCCTCAGAACTCTGAGCTAAATAAACTTTTCTCTTTATAAAGTTTTAGTTGCCTCGTATACTTCTTTGTAGTAATGTAAAGTTAATAGATATACAATTGTTTTATTCAACTCTTTTTTGGTGCCAAGAATTGAACCAAGGGGTGCTTAACTACTGAGTTACATCCTCAGCCCTTTTTGTATTTTATTTAGAGACAGGGTCTCACTGAGTTGCTTAGGGCCTCACTGAATTGCTGATGCTGGCTTTGAACTCACAAGCCTCCTGAGCCACTGGGATTACAGGTGTGTACCACCATGCCTGGCTATATGCTTCATCTTAATAGTAGTTCTAGTAGGTTCTTTTTTTTCAGTAGATTATATTGGACTTTCTACATAGACCATTATGTTGCCTACAGTTTTACTTCTTCCTTTTCAATCTGAATCCCTTTATTTCTTTTTCTTGCCTGATCACTTGGTGAAAACTTCCAATACAATGTTGAATAGAGATGGTAGGAAGGGACATCCCTGTCTTATTCCTGATCATGTGGGGGAAAGCATTCAGTCATTCACCATGAAACATGTTAGCTGTGGGTTTGGGGTAGGCACCCTACATCAAGTTGAAGAAGTTCCCTTCTATTCCTAGTTCCCTCATTCGTTTTTTGCTTTTTAAAAACAAGAATAGATGTTGGATTCTATCAAATGCTCTTTCTGTATTTATTGTAATGATCATGAGTCTTGTTTTTTTAGCTTGTTAATATGGTGAATGGTATTGATTGATTTTCTAATGTTAAACCAACCCTTCATTCCTGGGATAAACACAACTTGGTCATTGTATATTATTTTTTTCATACATAATTAGATTCGATAAAATTTTGTTTAAAATTTTATATCTCATGAAATTTCACTTTTAACCCTAATGTTTCCTCAATTTTGCTTCCCCATGAGGCACCTACTTTCAGTATGACCCAGTCCTCCTGTTTGTATCATCTAGATTGTATGGGACAGTGATTGAGGTAAGACTTTCCCCAAACTTAGAGAAGGTCCTAAACTTAGAGAAGAGTATTTAGAACAAAGACTTGAAAGCATTTTTGATGTGGTTAATCCTACCTCTAAAATGAATTAACTCCTGGCAGCAGCCTTTCCCCTTAACTGTGGTGTATCCCCAACTTGAAGAATCATCACAGTATCTACAGATTAGCTCCTAAGAAAAAAGCATTATTAAATTTTAGGAAATCCTCTTACTCTATATTATCTCTGTTACTGTTCTCCCCATTTGGTATTTCTCTGTTCCAATGAGGAAATATCCAACACAGCTTGTCTCTACAGAAGGACCGACCATTAAATACTGCTTCCCATTTTCCACTGAGGAATCGTATTCCATTCTGCCTACCTAATTAACTTGACATACCACATCCTAAGGTGTCCAAATAATAGCTTCAGACTCCTGACCTTGTCTTTTTGTGGATGGCATTTGTTTCAAAGATAGTGGAGGAACCCATAGGGCAGGATATATATACTCTGCTTTCCCCAATACATCACAGAAACTCTTTTCCTTTCAATCCTCTCAGCACTAAAGTAATAATGGAGGTCTGAGGATGTAGCTCAGTGGTAGAGCACTTGACTAGCATGCATGAGGCCTGGATTCTATTGCCAGCACCACAAACACACACAAAGTAATAATGGTAATAATATCAAACATATGTACAGTGCTTATTAAGTACCAGGCACTATTCTAAACACTTTTTATATACAAACTCATTACTATCTTCAATAACCCTATGAAGTAAGCATTATCATTATCATCACTTTTATTGAAGAAGAAACTAAAGAAGATAGAGGTTAAGTAACTTGACTAGCTATGAAGTCGCAGATCTGGATTTGAACCCAGGCAGTCTAGCTCTGGAACCCACTGCACTAGAAGGCTCTCAAGTGACAGATCAGTGGCACTGACTACTGTTTGCATACTAGTAGAGGGGCCCCTCTTCCCACCATCTATACAAACTCCCTCTAATATGTTACACCTTTGGTATTTATGGTACCTGCAGCCAAATCTGTCATCAGTGAGAGTTTCTCACTACCGCTGACACCCAAATATATGTATTTGGAAACTAAAACTAAGAAGGGAGAAGAACACACAGAAAAGACATTATCATCTAATATCTTCAGAGTGACAAGAAAAAAACATTACATTCATGAAGCAAGATGAAGATACTATAAAAAGGAACATTCAGAGGACAACAACAAAAAAGTTCTTAGAGATGACTTATAATCGAAGAAGGATCTTCAAAACTGCCCAAGAAAAAAGAACACTAGCAAAAACCATTTCTACTGACATCAGACTTTGCAACAGTAATAATGGAACCTAGAAGACAGTGCCATATCTTCTAAGTGTTAAGAAGAAAGAGATCAAGAACTATGTAATGTTTTGAACAGCCAACAATAAAAAATTAAAAAACAAAAAAAGAAGAAGAAAGAGAGGTAATTTAGCATTGGGTACCCCTCCCCCAAAAAATCTATCTTTAAAGAAGAATAAAGTTTAAAAAGGGAATTTATAGATAAACCCAGACTGAGAGAGTTTCCTATTAAGTGATCTGCACTAAAGGAGCTTCTAAAGTATATATTTCAAGAAGGAAACTCATCCCCAAAAGTTAGGGTTGAGGTTTAGAAGATGGGGAAATAAAAGTGCAAACAAATATTTAAAACTAAACACTGTCTGCATAAAATGATATTGTTAATGTGTATTTTCTGTGATAATGTCTTCCTTTAAAGAACTAAAACAGTAGACACAATAATATGAAAATTAGGAGACATTAGAGTTTTACAATTTTTTTGTATTGTTTGGGTGGGGATTATGGTAATGTCTAACTTTAAATTTCAGGTTAAATCTGTATGGTAAAATGTCAAGGCTAGGGGCTGGGGTTGTGGCTCAGCAGCAGAATGCTCACCTAGCATGTGCAAGGCACTGGGTTTGATTCTCAAAACCACATAAAAATAAATAAATAAAATAATGGTACAAAAAGCCCAAACTTTAAAAAAAATGTCAAGGCTAACTACCAAAACCATCTCTGGAGGGACTAATTTTAAAAAGAGAAAAAAAATGCATGAATACTATAAACAATGTAAAAGTTATAGCAAAAATTCTAAAATAAGAGAATATAATTAATTTGAAAATTTAGATGATTTGAGCCAATTCTAGAAAACTCATTAATTTACTAAATGAGATGACTATAACTTTGACCAGACAAATACAGTAGATGACCAAAGACACAAAAATCCTAAAGAATCTATTAGCAAACTAAATCCAGAATGAATAAGATTAAATATAACATAAAAAGTTGGGTTTAATTCAAATGTGAAAGCTATGTACCATCAAGAAGTTCCCATAAGAAAGTGGCCCTGTGACTTCAAGGGGGAAGTGGGGTCCTCTTTAAGAGCCATAGAAAGAAGAAGAGGCTGAGGAAGGAAGTCTTTCCAGAGGGCAGGGTGGGGAGGGGCCTAGTGCCTGTGAAGGCCCCATCTTGCATGTTATGTGCTATTATAACACACAAAGAACTCTGAGGTAGGTACATTAACCTTATTTTACAAATGTTAAAACTACTAAGGTTAAAGTGTTACAAAATTTGATCCAAATCACATCAATAACTAGTTGAACTTTAATTCAAATTCACATTGTTCTGGATCTACAGATCATACTCTGAATCCTAGACTGCTCTCCCTTTCATAGCAATAGTAGTAGGTATTCAATAAATAATGGCCAGGTGTATATCTGCTCTAACAGCAACAGCAACTATCAAGGTAGATGGCAGGTGTCTTAGCTACATTCAAATAACCAAGATGTAGGAGTTCCATGCTTAGAAACTGGGCCTACCAGAGGGCTGGGGATGTAGCATAGAGGCAGAGCAGTTGCCTAACACGAGGAAAGCCCTGGGTTGGATCCTCAGAATTGCCAAAAATGTAACAGCAGAACTTCAATGAAGTACTAAACCAAGTGTGGGGTCCCTGCCCCACTGTGCAGTTCTCACGTCTATCAAGTCAGCCCTGGATACCAAAGGGTTTCTGATTCTTGCTGGGTGTGGTGCTTCATGCCTGTAATCCCAGCAACTCAGGAGGTGGAGGCAGGTGATTTGCAAGTTTGAGTCCAGACTCAGCAGCTTAGTGAGATGCTGTCTCAAAATAAAAAATAAACAGGGCTGGGGATGTAGCTTAGCGGTAAAGTGCCACTGGGTTCAATCCATGGTACCAAAAAAATTAATAAAATTGAAACAGGGCCTGCTGGACTCTACTACATACTTCTCCTGGATTATTATGGTTCTGAATAAAGCTCAAGACCAAGGCCCAGTCTATTTCCTGAAGGATAAGGGTTTCTATTCCATGGCAGGCGTCAGGAGTCAGAAAAACATGGGGCTTCTGGGCATGGTGGCACTCAGCTGTAATCCCAGCAGCTCAGGAGGCTGAGGCAGGAGGATTAAAGTTCAAAGCCAGCTTCAGCAACTTAGTGAGGCCCTAAGCAACTCAGTGAGACCCTCTCTCTAAATATGATATAAAAAAGGGCTGGGAAATGTGGCTCAATGGTTAAGCACCCCTGGGTTCAATCCCTGGTACCAAAGAAAAGAAAGACATGCCTGAGGAAGATTCTATAACCTCCAGGACAGTAGGAGTGAGCCTAAACCTAGGGGAGTTCTAAAAGAAGCTAGTCATATAAACTCCATGATCTACATAAGGAAAACAGGAATACTGGAAACTTATAGTCATATTAAGCTCATAGACAGGTCAGACCAACTTTTCACTAACTTTATGAATATTTATCAGATTTTCACATCAGGGAGGGTACAAACTCTTTTTTTTTTTTGAGAGAGAGAATTTTTTACTATTTATTTTTTAGTTTTCAGTGGACACAACATCTTTATTTTACTTTTATGTGGTGCTGAGGATCGAACCCAGTGCCCCGCACATGCCAGGCGAGCATGCTACCACTTGAGCCGCATCTCCAGCCCCAAACTCTTAATGTCTGAATTTTGGTGTGTATCAAAGTCTCCTAGGATGGTCTTGTGGGAAAATGGGTGAAACATGAGGCAGCTTGGTACATACCATGTTGCTTCTTGTCTTTGGATCATTGCCATGATGTATCTTTTGCCTGGACCACCCTCTCCTCCCCTTGTTTGATTTTTTTTTCTTTTGTGATGCTGGGGATTTAACCCAGGGCTTTGTGCATGCCAGGCAAGCACTGTACCAATGAGCTACATTCCCAGCCCATCTTCCCCTTATTAATCAACTAGAAGACTCCTACTCATCATTTAAGATTCATTTCCTATGCCATTTCTACTAAGAAATCTTCCTGGCCTCCTGAGATGGGCTGTGTGTTCCTTAGGGGGTTTTACAGTCTACTATGCCCACCACTGTACTGATCATACTGCCCTGAAATTATGGTGCTGTATCTGGGAATACACCCTGGTTTATTTCTGTGTCTGATGTACAGCAGAAGGCCAAAACATAGTGGTCAAATTTTGCTCAACTGAACTGGTTAAACCCAGTGTGCTAATGACTAATGCTGGCATGAAGAAAGAGGTCTCTACTAGCATGCCACAAGGCTCTGTTTGTATTGATGATATTCTGATGAAATTAGCGGGTGACAAAAAATGTGGGGATGGGGCATAGGGCACATGTTAGACAACAGAACTAGTATCTAGTCATGCACAGGCAGTAACAGTGAAGCCAGGCTAGTTCCCAAGGGGGTTAGGGGCAAAGTCAGGGCTAGAACCCCAGAGACCATTACCACCTGGACAGTGATAAAAGTCCTTTTTGTCCAAAACTTAGTGTTCATCATTATAACAGCACTTAACTATCTACCAGAGATTTATCAGCTTCTTCACTATTCCCTCCCCTCAAGTACCATAGATAGAAAGTCTAACATGGGTGATCCCTTGGCTTGAGAACCAAGAAACAGTTCCTCAGAGGACAAAAGAAAGGAGAATGCTAGCTAGGATCCCTATGCAATCTGGGGCTTTGGCTTCCACTGAGTAAGAGTTTGAGGGCTGGTTGAGACAGAGGCAGGCCTGCTTTCAGGAGCCCTAGATTGTAGGGCCAGTCATAGAGAACATGGGGCTTTTTGATCATATTACCAAGTGAGATCTTGATTCCCAAAATAACCCAGAAGCTATCCTCACTCCTTCTTCCCAGCCCCCAACCTTGTGAACTATGGTATCCAAGCTCCTTAGGATGTCCTTCAGGCCTAGCCTACTTCCCAAAGCAATATTCATTCTCATATATATTCTCATTCATTCTCTCTCTCTCTTCTCTCTCTCTTTCACATTAATTATAAAGTCATTCACTCATTCATTCATTCAGTTTATTCCACAAATATTTATTGTCTACTAAATATTACGATGCACTCTTCTTGGCACTGGGGATACAGCAGCGAACAAAACAGAAGTCCCTGCTTTGTGGAGCTTACAGTCTATGGGAAAGAGACAAACATACTCACAATAAATAAATATAAAGTATATCAGGTGGTGATCAGTGCTTCGTAGAAAGATATAACAAAGTATGTAAGGAGAAAGAAAATGGAGGCGAATGGGGCTGTTTTATATATGTTGATCAGGAAATACTTCTCTAGGGAGGTGACATTTGAACATAATGGAAATACTTGGGCAAGTCATCAGATTATTTGGGAGGAGGGATGTTCTAGGCAGTGAGAATAGCAAGCACAAGGGCCCTACAGAGGGAGGTTACCTAGCATGCTTGAGGAACAGAAAGAAGACAAGTGTGGCTGAAGAAGAATGAGTGATGAGGAGAGTGACAAGAGATGAAGTCAGAGAGGTAAGAGGAACCAGATTGGGTAGGTACACTTGGGCCATGGTAAAGGCTGTGGCTCTTGTTCTGAGGGAGGTGGAATCCACAGGAGAATTTCAAGCAGAAAAGGGACATGTCTGATTTGGATTTAAAAAATAATTCAGAGAAGAATTTCTAAAAGGTACTAAAACTTAAGGCAAAAGAAAACAAAACATTAGCTCCCAGGAAAACAAAAAGGTATACAACACAGAATACGTAATCAGAATGTATTATGTGGTTTAGACATGAACAACATTTACAGTACTACACTCATGCAAACAGTGACTACTAGTTGAATGAAAATTGTATAAAATATTTGAAGAAGTAACAGATGTAATCACAAAGGTGAATAAACAATAAGAGACTACAAGGGATGACTAAGCAATTACAAAGTAAAGTATATGGATCTTGTACTAATTAAAATATAGTTTTTGAAATAAAATCTCAATGGAAAGATTGAATAGCAGATTAGACATAGCAGAAGAGAAAAATCTAAAGGATATATCTGAAGAAATTGCCCAAAATGAAGTACAAGAAGACAGAAAATATTAAAGAGACGTTATGAGATATGGAAGACAGATTGGAGATCCAAAATATGAATGGCTAGATTGTGAGAAATAAAAAATAGAATGAAAGAGAGACAACATTTGAGGAGATAATGATTGAGAATCTCCCAGAAACTATAAAAAACATGAATATACTGAGCCATGAAACACATTTCCAAAGTATGTATAATACATGAAAAGAAATGCATACCTAAATATGTTTAGATGACTGATAGTGTGCTAGTGTGCTTCTTTTTCTTCTTCTTCTTTTTTTTTTTTTTTTTTTTTTTTGCAGTGCTAGAGATTAAGCTCAGGGTCTTGCACATTCTAGGCAAGTGCTCTACCACTGAGCTACATTCCTAGCTCAACAGTGTACTTCTTAACAGCAACAAAGAAGACTTTTCAAACCTAAAAGAGGACGAGATCATATTCTCTCCAAGTACTGTAAAAAACTATCTTTTAAGAATGAGAATGAACTAAAGTCGTTTACATATAACAAATATTTGGAAAATTTAACACCAAGAGACTTGTGCTAAAAGAACGTTTAAATTCTATTCATAATGAAAGAAAATGATTCTAGAAGGATGGTCTGAGATGTAAGAATGGATGCATGTAAGTCCAAACAAATACTGTCTATGTAATATAATACTGAGGATGACGACGTACAATCGTGAGGTTAGGACAAAAAAAAAGAAGAAACTGACATATTTGCAAATAATGGTATGTAGTCAGAAGGGTAATGACTAAAATTGAAGGTTTCTAAGTTTCCTGCATTCTTCAAGAGGGGATTAAAATACTGTTCAACTTTAAAAGAAGTTTAAGTTAAACACACATGGTAAAATTTCAAGGATAACCACAGAAAGAATAGAAAGAGAAATCCAAGCAATAGGGAGGGGAAAATATAGTAAGAAAACAAATCTTAGAACCAAAAGAGCAGGTGAGAAAAGAGAAAATGAAGCATGCAAAAAGCAGTGATAGGGAATGGGGATGTACCTCAGTGGTGGAGTGCTTGCCTGGTATGTGTGAGACTCTGGGTTTGGCTCCCAGCACTGCAAAAATAAAGAAATTAATTGATTCATTTAAAAAATAACAATTAAAGAAAATGGTGGTAGAAAACAGAAATAAGAAAGTGTGATGGTAGAAACAAATTCAATTAAAAGACAGAGGTAATAATTTTGATTTTTAAAAAATGTCCAGCTATATGTAGTTTCCAAGAGATATAATTAAAACATAAAGACACAAAAATGCTCCACACTAAAAGGATAGAAGATTATATGCCACACAAATCCTAACAAGACGAAATGTTTGTGCTGCTACATTAATACAAGATTAAGTAGACTCTGAGGAAAAATGCATTATTAGGAATAGAGAGGGCTGTTACATATTTTCCAGAAATATATAACAATTATTAATTTGTATATTCCTAATAAAATACATAAGCCACAAAAAAGAGAGAGAACCACAAGGAGAAATTGACAAATCCACCATCATCATTCAATACTAACATGCCTTTTTCAATTACTAATCGATCACGACCAAAAGGATCAGTTTAGAAAAATAATACTTGAACGACATAGTTAACAAACTTGATAATAGACATATGTAGAACTCTGTATTCAACAATTGGAGAACACACATTCTTTTAAAGCACACAGGAAACAATAAAAACTGTTGATTGCATACTTGTTTAAGTCATAAAACAAGTCTCAATAAATTTCAAAGTGTTGTTAGCACACAGACCACATCATCTGATCATAAAGCAATTAAGAGAGATTTCAATAACAAAGAGGTAAAATTTTAAATCTCCAAACATTTAAGGAATTTAAAAACACACTTCTATAGCTCATGGATCAAAGAAGTAATGGTGATGGAAATGTTCATGTACTCAGAACTGAACAGTAATGAAAATACTACATATCTGAACTTGTAGAAAAGCAGTATTTGGAGGGAAATTCACATCCTTAAATGCACAAATTAGTAAACAAGAAAGATTGAAAATTAATGAGCTCAAATGTGCAATTTAAGAAATCAGAAAAAGAATAACAGAATAAACCCAAAAAATGTGGAAGGAAGGAGATCAAAAAAGATAAGAGCAGAAATTAAAGAAATAGAAAACAAAGATACAATAGAGAGAAGCAACAAAGCCAAAAGCTGGTTCTTTGAAAATACTAATAATATCGACAAACCTCTGGTGAGATTGATCAAGAAAAAAAGTGAGAAGGCACAAATAACCAATATTAGCAATGAAAAAGGAGACATAGCTACAGATTATATACAGAGAACTAAAAAAATAAAGGAACTGTGTGCTAATGAATTAAAAAACGTAGACAAAAATGGACAAATTCCTAGGAAACTATTTTACCAAAATTGACTCAAGAAGAAAAAGAAATTCTCAACAGTCCTATAACTACTTAAGAAACTGAAGCAGTATATTAAAACTCTTTCATACCAAAAGAACAAAAACAGCAGGCAGAATTTTCCAGTTGGTTTATGGATTACAGGCTGGTAAAGAGATACTGGTTCCCTCAGCCCTAGAGGTAGCCAGGTAGGACCTGAGGCAGTGCAGACCCTAGGAAGACCACCTCTCTGGAGATCCTAGCCTTCTCTGGAGATCCTTAGAGAGTGGCCCTTAGTGAAGTGGGGTCTGACAAATCCCTCTGCAGTCCCTGCAGGTGGTAAGCACAAATAAGCAATATCCAGCTTTCAGTTACTGCTCTGTGGTAAATGTGCTAAGCAGGGCCAAGGAGGTGATCTACCACTTGGACAGCCTCTTCAGTAGCCAGCTTCTGAAGTCTTCTGCTCATTTGAGGACAAGGGACATGTGGAGCTGCTGGAGGAGTCTGTGTTGCAGTTTCCAAGAAGCACCATGCAGAGCCCAAGTTGTGACTGGTTAGGATGGGGCTGGGTGCAGGGTGGCCAAGCAGGGGCTTCTGGAGGGTGTAGCTCCAGGTAGAAGCCCTGAAACTCTGTCTTCCCGAATATCAGATACTTCTATCCGTTTGTTGCCCTTCTAATGATGTCCAAGCTAGCTGCAGGGTGATGATTCTAATAATGATGCATGTTCTGCAAATAAGAGCTTCATCATTATTTTGCAATAGTTAAATAAGAGAGAGATCAACTGGCTTTGAAATCTACTCATATTATCATAAGAAAATTTAACAATATATATATATATATATATATATATATATATATATATATATATATCAGTGAAAAAGAAAAGCTGTTACATATAATTTCAACTGTTAAACACCTTTGAACACTTTTAAAAATGGTGTTAAATATTTTAACACCTACTGGTACAAAAAAGATTTTTTTGTTGTTGTTGATGGTTATGTGTTCTTCAAATTCTGAACAGTCGTTACAAAGTCTTGGTTTGGATTTGGGGGTAGCTTATATAAAATAAACATTTTATGGAAGCAAAACTTTTTTCATTAAATTTTCTACAGATTTTAATTTATAAGTTTAATAGTAACTCAATATTCAAAAGGAAAACACTAGGCCAAAAACATTCTTCCAAAATGTTGTAAAAGAAGGAACACTCTGGCTCATTCTATGATACCAGAAGAATCTTAATGCCAACAGCAAGTCAGAACAGCGAGAGAAAGGAAAATTAAGGACCAATTTTACTCACAAACACAGATGCAAAAATACTAAACAAACTATTAGAAAACAAAATCCACTGTTGTATAAAAAGGAAAAGATCATGACCAAGTTATGTTTATAATAGAATTGCAAAGTTCTAGAATGAAGGAAATCTATAAATATCATTTGCTAGATTTTTAGATTATTGGAGGAAAAATCTATAATCATCTAAAGAAATAGAAGAAAACATTTGATGAAAAAACTTAATACACTTTCATGATTTAAAAAATAAAACCTTCTTAGAGCAATAGGATAGAATTTATCTAACCTGATAAAACCTATAGAAACCTACAGCAAATATCATTGTTAATAGGAAAAAGTGGTGTTTTCACTAAAATACATAAGATGGAGATGCCAACTACCACCTTTTCTATTCATTACTGTACTGGATATCTTGGCCATCTCGATAAGACAAGAAAAATAAACAAAAGGCAAAAAAAATGGAATGGAAAAAAATGTTTTCATTATTTATAGCTGATAAACTGTCAACATATAAAACATAAAAGAATGGACAATTTAAAAGTAACCAGAGCTCTTTGGAGAAATGGCTGATTGAAGGATTGGAATAGGAAAACACAACATGAATCTGATGCATCTTGTAGTGCCAAAAAGTAAGGAAGTTCTCAAAAACAAAGAATGAGGACACGTCAAAGAAGCAAGACCTGAAAGAGTCCTCAGTGGGTAAAGCTGGAACAAATTGAGCAACAAAACAAAGAACAGAGTATTGGGTTATTAAGTTAAATTATTAAATAAATATACATGATATCATAGTGATATAAATAAGTGACTGGAAAAATAAAGGATAAGAGATAATTTTTTACAAAAGAATTCCAAATAATATGTATAGATATGCCCTCCTCAGAAACTGGAGCTTAGTTCCTCCTCCTCTCCTTGAAGGCAGTCTAGATTCACCCAAAGAACAGAATGCTAAAAGGGGAAAACAGCAACTTTCCCATGGAGAAACCTGACCAAAACCACCTTAACTAAAGGATCAAAGTTCACATCACCAGGGGATATCCTATGAATACTATATACTCCCTGATATGGTGGGATAAGAAGGACATTTAAACTCTGTGATATTCATTTAAACTTGAGACAACTCCAAATTGAGGGACATTCTATGCGAGGGACAGTATCTTCAAAACTATTAAGTCATCTAGAACAAGGGTAGACTGAGAAACTGTGATAGACTAGAGAACATTATGGAGATATAAAAATGAAATACAATGTGGTATTTTGAATTAGACTCTGGAACAGAACAAAAAAGATATTTATGGGAAAACTGATAAATCCATGTAAAGCCTGATATTTAGTTAACAGTAATATATCTATGCCGCTTTCTTAGTTTGATAAATGTACCATAGTAAGGAGGATATAGGAACTCTCTCTCCATACTATCTCTCTACTTATTTTTCTACAAATCTAAACTTACTCCAAAATTAAAAACTTGCTTAAAAATAATAGAACTTTGTAAGATGAACACTAATAATATCAATAAACAAAAATTGACTCATTTCCATATACCTGAAAAATGGATATAATATTAAATAAAAATATCCCATTTATAAAAGCAGAAAACTCATAAAGTAAGAAGGGGTAAATCTAATTTAAGATATGCAAGATCTTATGCAGAGAATTACAAAGCTCAGACAAAAGATATTCAAGAATTTATTTAAAATAGAGGGATATATTCTGTTCATAGCTAAGAAGACGCAACATCATAAACTTATAAATTTTTCTCAAACTGATCTGTAGATTCATCACAATTCCAAAGTTTATACAGAACATGATAAACTGATTCTGAAGTGTTTGAAATAAAAAGTGCCAAGGATATATGATACTCTTGAAGAAAAATAAGATGGGAAGATTTTGTGCTATTAAATATCAAGATTTATAAGGGAGCTAAGTAATTAAGGTAATGCAGTACTGGTTCGAGGACAAAAATCTGGTCAATAGCAAAGAAAGCCCAGAGACAGACCTATAAAGAAGTTTGATGTATGAAAGAAGTGGCACTTCAGATCATTAGTTTATCCATGTAGAAAATAAAATAGCTCCATACCTTATACCCACACAAAAATCAATTCCAGTTGGATTCAGGACTTAAATAAAAAGGTAAACCTTTATTAGAACAAAGAGTACGTAATATGACTGTTGGTCAGGAAAGACAAGACAAAGTGCTGGCTATAAAATGGAAAAGATGGATTTATTCAACTCAACTAGAAAATAAGAATTTCTGGTCATGCAAAGATATAATAAAGAAAAAAAGCTGTTAGGTGCAAAGGCACCCACCTGCAATCCCAGCGACTTGGGAGGATGAAGCAAGAGATCACAAGTTGGATGCTGGCATCAACAACTTAGTGAGATGCTGTCTCAAAATAATAAGGCCTAGAGATGTAGTTCAGTGGTTAAATACCCCTGGGTTCAATCACCAGTACCACACACACACACACAAAAGAACAAAATCACAAACTTTAAGAAGATATTTGATACATTGATACATATACATGATAAACGATGAATATCTAAAATAAAGATTTCCTACAAATTGCCAGGCATGATGGTGCACGCCTGTAATCCCAGTGACTTGAGAGGCTGAAGCAGGTGGATTTTGAGTTCAAAGCCAGCCTCAGCCACTTAGTGAGGCCCTAAGCAACTTAGTGAGACCCCATCTCTAAATAAAATATTTTAAAAAAGGGTTGGGAATGTGGCTCAATGGTTAAGCACCCTTGGGTTCAATCTCTAGTACCCCCCCCCAAAAAAATCCTACAAATCAATACAAATGGTTAAAAATTTAAAGGTACAAAAGATATCAATAGTCCTTTAACAAAAAAAGGAACCATGTCTCCAATAACCATGAAAAGATGCTCAACTACATCAATAACTGGGAAAATGCTAATTAAGTCCACAGTGAAATATTTTATACTCACTAAAATGACAAAAAATAAGTGGGGCAACATCAAGTATATGAAGGTATGGATCAATGGGATCTCTTATAGATTGCTAAAAGGAGTGTAAATTGGTATTATCAGGCATAATCCTGTCAAACTGAACTTTTACATGTCCTATTAGCCAGAAATTCCATTCCTAGGGATAGATAAATGGGTGAGCATGTAAAGCAGGAGACCTGTACAAGAATGTTCACAGCAGCACTAGAAATGACCCAAGTGTCCATAATAGATAAATGGGCAAATAACTTTTTTATGACCACCCTAAGAAATGTGATACATTGATAATGAACAAAGTACAGCTATATGGAACAACAGAAATGAATCACAGAAACATAATACTAAGTGAAAAAGGAAGTCACAGAAAACTACATACACTATGAAACCATTTTACTTTAATGATTTCTTTCTTTCTTTCTTTTTTTTTTTTTGGCAGTGCTGAGGATTGATCCCAGGGCCTTGTGCATGCTAGACAAGCACTCTACCACTGAGCCATATCCCCAACCCCACTATGAAACCACTGTAAGAAAGCTCACAACTAAGTCAAATAAACCATGTATTGGTTAAGCATACTCACAAATATGAAAAACAAAAACCCTCATATATGAAAAAGAGCAAGGGAATGCTAAACACAAGACTTAAGGATGACTTGGGAGGCTGAGGCAGGAGGATTGCAAGTTTGAGACCAGCCTTGGTAACTTAACAAGTTACCAAGTAACTTAGTAAGACCCTGCTACAAAAAAAAAGGGGGGTGGGGATGTAGCTCGGTGGTTTAACACTCCAGGTTCATTCCTCAGTACCAAAAAAAAAAAAAAAAACTTAAAAAAGTGGGAAATTTTAATGGGAAGGACACACAGGGAGATGAGATAGAAAATGACAAGGGTAGATGCTATCGTTAATGCTGTTCTTGGGTGGGGTAGTGAGTCCCTGAGTTTTCATAATACTACTATAACTCATATGTACAATATATATTCTTTTATCATATATCTACATTTTATTCATTTGTTTACAGTACTGGGGATTGAATCCCAGGGTGTTCTACCACTGAGATACATCTTTAGCACTTTTTTATTTTTAATTTTGAGACAGGGTCTCACTAAGTTGTCCAGGCTAGCCTCCTATGTGCAATCCTCCTGCCTCAACTTTCTGAGTGGCTAGGATTACAGGCATGTGCCACCATGCCCAGCATATCTAATATATTTTACATGAATAAACAGAGACAAGAGTAAGAGGAAGTAAAAACTCATTTGAAGGGCTGGGGTTGTGGCTCAGCGGTAGTGCGCTTGCCTGGCATGTGTGAGGCACTGGGTTTGATTCTCGGCACCACATATAAAGAAATAAAATAAAGGTCTATAAACAGCTAATATTTAAAAAAAAAAAAACTCTTTTGAAGAGTTTTGCTCTTACGGGAATTCAGAAATAAAGTCATGATTTCAAGGGGGATATGAGATGGAGTGGGTTTAAAAAATTCTTTTGAGATAAGAACAACAGGAGGGACTTTGATGAACTCACTTTCCCTCTAAAACAATGATAATATGGGCAAATCAACTGAAATCAATTTCAGAACTCTGGCAATTAACTAAAACCACAGAATGAAATGAAAATCATATATCCAAGAGAGATTACTGAATCTTGGTAAGACAGTAGGCTTTGTGACATTTTACTTGTGACTAGTCCCTTTCTACACTCCCCACACTCTCTCCCTTTCTCTCTCAGCTTTCAGCTCAGTGGTGTAGAAGCCAAAATGTAACCAAATTCCACACAATAGAGAGATATAACTACTTTGGGAATTTAAAAGGAAATTCTGGAGAATGAGACAACCATAGGGAACTTAGTGTACTCCTAGGGATCTAAGGGGCTATGCATGTACTCAAAGGTTATGTGTATACCTGGGAAAAACTTTGGAAAGAAGAGGATCTAAGTCACCTCCTTCTGGTTGACTGTAAAGCCCTGTACAAGCAGAAGTTGAAAGCTCAGATGGTGTAAATGGCTGAAATTTGAAAGTATGTTTTCTTATACACATCTTCACGGCAAAGGATGGAAGACACACAGGCAAGGCATTGAAGGAGATCTTCTGACCAATCATTGGCTGACCAACAATATATATTTACCCTGGTGTGACTCTTAGGAATCTAGGCTTAAAAATAAAAACAAGAACTTTTAAAATACAAGCTAGCAGAAAACTCAGGGGCCACTTAATATAAAGTAGGGAATACAGAATCTACAGAATTAATCCAGGAAAGTCAATAAACAGATACATGACACCAAGAACAATAATCACAACCACAACAGCAACAAAAGCTAAAGCAAAACAACAACAAACCTTGGGAGTCCGGACGTCAGCAAGATGGCAGAATAGGGTTTTCCAGCACTTGTCCCCCCGTAGAAACATCAATTTGAACTATCCACGCATGAAAATACCTTCACTAGAGCTAAGGAAACCAGGTGAGAGATTACAGCACCTGGGTGTAGCACAGAAATAAGAAAAGACATTGAAGAAGGCAAAAAGAACAGTTCCAAATTATCCACTCACCCCTCCCACAAACTCAGACAACACAGTGTAGCTAACCATGGTTAGATAGCTAACCATGAGGGGAAAGAAGAGGGAACTGAGAACTGAAATTTGTCTTGGACACCAAAACTGGGTCCATTCAAGTAAAACCCAGTTCTAGGTAACCATCCACAGTCCCAGATTCTAGGCGGGTACCTACAGACTGATACTCAAGGCCAACTCTGATACCAGGACAGATTCCCCAGAGTTCCAGGCTCTAGGACTACCTGGTAGACTCAGTCTATAGGCCTATCCAAGCACCAGGCTGACCCCAGGCTCACAAATGGCTCAAGTTCCAGGCTAGCTCCCATATACTCAGGCTATTGGCCTTCTCCATAGCCAGCCCTTCCCCAGTAGCCCTGGGCCCCAGGCTTTAGGCCCATCCTAGCACTGGGCCAGCCTCCATAGCTCTAGCATTATAGCTACTCTCTGACAACCCAACCTGCAGGCCAGACCCTGGACCAGGCTAACCTCTAGCGTCCATGGCCTCAGGCTCCAGACCCACCACAGGTTCCAGACCAGCACAGAACGGTTGGCCCACATAACCCCATGCTGCAGGCCTACCTCAGCATGAGGTCAGCCCCCCTGGCCTCAGGTAGCAGGCTTGCAACTGGAGACACAGACTCTAGGTTTGTCCATGGGAGGCTGGTTCTGTGGCTCTACATTTAAGCAGAACCACAGTCCAAGCTTGTTCTAGCATATGTGGAATTCAGGTCCATCCCAGTAGAGTCCAATGCAGGGCTGGCTCCTTTGGATCGAGGCTTCATACCTTCCCTAGCACCAGGCCTACCCAGGCTCCAGGCTGATCCTATGGCTTAAGGCTACACTGGACCCAGAGTCCAAGCCTGCTCTAACACAGGATCAAGGCCCACCCCAATAGACATTAATGCTTGGCCAGTCCCTATAGACCAAGGCTCCAGGACCACCTCTGTAGACCCAGGCTCCAGGCCAGCTCCCATGGACCCAAGACCCAAGTCTCCTGCCCCATGGATTCAGGCTCCAGACTTTCCCAGTACCAGGGTAATCCCTTTGGAATCAGGCTTCAGGCAAAACCAGTGAATCCAGGGACCAGGCCTATCCCAGAGTCTGGCTAGACTTAGGCTCATGGCTCACCCCAGTACCAGGTCAGACCTTGTGAACCCAGATTTTAGGCTAACCCCATGAATACAGACTCCAGGAATGCCCTTGTGGACCCAGGTTCCAGGCCCACCCCCATAGATCCAATCAATAGGTCAACCCCATTATATCCAGGCTCCAGTTCAAACACTAGGATAGCCTGACCAAGGACTGCAGCACCAAGCCTGCCCCATAGCCCACACTGACTAGTAAAGGCCTTTTACAGACAGTGTCACTTTTGCAAATCCTGGAATAAGTCCCTACCTCTTCAAATGCATAGAAACTGAAGTACAGTAATAATTATCAAAAATAACCAGGGAGCTGGATACAGTGGTGTATGCCTATAATCCATGCAGCTGGGAGGCTGAGACAGGAGGATCACAAGTTCAAGGCCAGCTTCAGCAACTCAGAAAAGCCCTAACCAACTTAATAAGACCCTATCTCAAAATAAAAAATAAAAGGGCTGGGAATGTAGATCAGTGGTAAATTACTCTGGGGTTAAATTGCCAGTAACCCCCCACCGAAATAATATTAATCAAGGAAATACACTACTACTAGATGAATAAAATAAAGCACCAATACCAAAATCTAAAAAAAAATTTATGAACTGTCTGAAAAAACAATTCAAAATAATTGTTTTAGTGAAATCCAAGAAAACACAAAAATAATCCAACGTAGCAATAAAATAATAAAAAATAAAGAAGAGAAAATTATTAGAGAGGTTGTAATTATAAAAAATTATAGAGCTGAAAAAGTCATTGAATGTAGAGAAAAAGGCAACAGATCATTAATAGCACAACTGATCAAGCAGAAGAAAGAACATACGAACTTGAAGGCAGGTTATTTAAAAATATATACTGAGGAGAAAAAATAATGAAAAGAATGAAGAAGCTGAGCATGGTGGCAGCACACCTGTAATCCCAGCAACTTGGGAAACTGAGAAAGGAGGATTGCCAAATCTGAAGCCAGCGTCAGCAACTTGGTAAGACCCTCTGCAACTTAGTAAGACCCCATTTAAAAATAAAAATTAAAAAAAGGTTGAGGATGTAGCTCATGGTAAAGCACCCCTGGGTTAGATTCCCAGTTTAAAAGAAAAAAAGAAAGAAAGAAAAAGAAAAAGAATGAAGAAGCTTGTGGGGTATATGGAGAAGCATCAAAGGAGCAAATACATATTTGAATAGAAATTCATGAAAGAGAAGAGATAGACAAAGGAAAAGAAAGTTTATCAGAAGAAATAATAGCTGAAAACTTTCTAAATTTTAAAAAAGATATAACTATCTCTGTATACGAAGGTCAAAGGTCTCCAATCAGATTCAATAAAAACATAGCTACAAAAGGACATATTATAATTGGACTGTCAGATGTCAAGAAGAAAGAGAAGATCCTGAAAGCAGAAAAGAAAGAAGCAAATAACATGTAAGATAGTTATAAGGCTAGCATCAAATTCCTCAGCAGAATTCTTATAGGCCAGTAAAGAGTGGAATGATATTTTAATGTGCTGAAGGAATAAAACTGTCAACAAAGAATACTGTATCTGGCAAAGCTATCCTTTGAAAATGAAGGAGAGATGTAAGACTTTCCCAGACGAACAAAAGTTGAGGTATTTCATAACCCAGACTTGTCTTACAGGAAATGCAAAAGGGAATTCCTCAAGTTGAAAGAAAAGGATGCTAATTCGTAATATGAAAACATAAAGAAATCATAAAACTCACCAGTAAGTACACAGTCAAATTCAGAACACTCTAATACTACAATGGAAGTGTGTACATGACATCTTTAGAATGAGAGGAAACTATTAAAAATAATGATAGCTACCATAATCTGTTAATGGAAACACAATATAAAATGATGTAAATCATGAGATCAAAAGACATAAAATGTCGTGTGTGATGGGGTGAAGTGAAAGTGTGGAGCTTCTTTTTTTCTCCTTCTCTCTCTTCTTATTTTGTAGTACTGAAACCCAAGGCACTCTTCCACTGATCCACATCACCACCTTTTTAAGTTTTTTTTTTTTTTTTAGAAATTTTTATTCTTATTTTGAGGTAGGGTTTCACTAAATTGCTGAGGCTGGCCTTGAATTTGTGATCCTCCTGCCTCAGCCTCCCATGTAGTTGGGATTACAGGTTTGAACTACCAGATAAATGTGAAGTTTCTTTTTCTTTCTTCTTTTTCTTTTGGCTCTGGGGTCTTTACCACTGAGCTACATCCTCAACCCTTTTTTATTTTTTTTGTTTTGACACAGGGTCTCATTAAGTTGCTCAGTTGATAAGTTGATAAGGTTGGCCTTGAACTGTGATCCTCCTGTCTCAGCCTCTAGTCACTGGGATTACAGGTGTGCACCGAGAAGTGTGGAGTTTCAGTTTTTAAAATATATTTTTAGTTGTAGATGGACACGATACCTTTATTTTATTTTCTTTTATTTTTATGTGGTACTGGGGATTGAATCCAGTGCCTCATGCATGTTAGTAAGTGTTCTACCACTGAGCCACAACCCCAGCCCTGTGAAGTTTCTTAATGCAATCGAAGTTGTTATCAGTCTAAAATAGCCTCTTATAAATATATTTTATGTAAGCCTCATGGTAACCAGAAAGCAAAAACCTATAGGAGATACTACAAAAAATAAAGCATCAAAGGATACCACTAGAAGAAATCATCTAATCACACAGGAAGACAGCAAGTGAGGAAGAGAGGATCAAAAGATCTACAAAACAACCAGAAAACAATTAACAAAATGGCAGTAATAAGTCCTTACCTACCAATAATTACCAGGATTTAAATGGATTAAATTCTGCAATCCAAAGGCATAGAGTGGCTGCATGGACCATAAAACAAGACTCAACTATGTGCTGCCTACAAGAGACTCAGTTTACCTTTAATGACACACAAGACTGAAAGAGAAAATATACGAAAAAATATTACATGTGAATGGAAACCAAAAGAGAGTAGGGGTAGCTATACTTCATCTGATAAAATAGACTTTAAAACTATAAAAAGAGGTAAGAAGGTCAATACATAATGATAAAAGGGCCAATTCCTCTGGAGGATATAACCATGCTAAACATTATGTGTACCCAACAGTGGAGCACTTAAATATACAAAGCAAATCTATCAACAGAGCTGAAGAGACAAACTGTAATGCAGTAATAAGAGGGGACTCTGATAAGCCACTTTCTATCTGAACAGATCATCCAGACAGAAAACCAATAAGGATACATTGGCCTTAAACTACACATAAGACCAAATGAACCCAACAGATTTATGCAGGATATTCTATCCAACAGCAGCAGAATACACATTCTTTTCAAACACACATGGAACATTCTCCAAGACAGATCATAGGCCACAAAACAAGTCTTAATAAATTTTTAAAAACTGAAATCATTTCAAATGTCTTTTCCAACCACAATGGTATGAAACAGAAATCAATAACAGAAAGAATTTCAGAAAATTCACAAATATGTGGAAATGAAACAATATACACCTGAATAACCAATGGGCCAAAGAAGAAATTAAAAGGGAAAATGTAAAATATCTTGAGGAAAATGAACATGGACATACAACATACCAAAACTTATGATGTGCAGCAAAAGCACTTCTAAGATGGAAGTAAATTGCAATAAATATCTACATAATAAAAGAAGAAAGATATCCAACAGCCTAACATTATACCTCAAGTAACTAGAAAAAGAAGAGCAAACTAAATCCAAAGTTAATAGAAGGAAGGCAATATTAAATATCTGTGCATAAATAAATGAAAAAGAGCTACAAAAAATAGAAAAAAATCAACAAAATTAAGAGTTGTACTTTTTTTAAAAAATAAACAAAATCAACAAATCTTTAGCTAGATTAAGGAAAAAAAGAGAGATCTCAAACAAAATCATAAATGAAAGATGAGACATCACAACTGATTTCAAAGAATCACAACAGATATAGGAGACTAATATGAACACCTGTACATCAACAAATTACATAACCTAGAAGAAACATAGAAATTCTTAGACATATACAAACTGTTAATAAATAGAAATTCTAAACCAACCAATAGTGAGTAAAGAGATTGAATCCATTAAAAAATAGTCTGTCATGGGGCACAGTGGCGCACTCCTGTAATCCCAGCAGCTTGGGAGGCTGAGACAGGAGAATTGCTAGTTCAAAGGCAGCCTCAGTAACAGTGAGGCACTAAGCAACTCAGTGAGACCCTGTCTCTAAATAACATACAAAATAGGGCTGGGGATGTGCCTCAGTGGTCGAGTACCCCTGAGTTCAATTTCTGGTACCAAAAAGAAAATTTTAAAAAAGTCTCTCATCAAAGAAAAGCTCAGGACCCAATGACTTCACTACTGAATACTACCAAATACTTAAAGAACTAATACCAATCCTTTTCAGACTCTTCCAAAACACTGAAGAAGGAGTATATCCAAAATCTTTTATGAGGCCAGCATTATCTTGATACCAAAATCAGATAAGGACATTATAAGAAATGACAATTATAGGCTGATATCTTGAAGAAAATAGATGAAAAAATACTACTCAAAATATTATCAAACCAAATTTAATAGTACATTAAATGGATCACTAACCATGATCAAGTAGGACTTATCCCAGGGATGCAAGGATATTCTCAACACATGCATATCTACAAAGATGACACACCATATTAACAAAGAGAAGGACAAAAACCATAAGATCATCTCCATAGATGCAGGAAATGCATCAACTTTAGTTAATAATAATGTATTGTAGGTTTGAAAATTGCTAAGAGAATAATAGATTGTAAGGGTTTTCAACAACAAAAAAGTATGTGAAGCGATGCATATATTAA